>NC_136384.1:88591575-89191575 GCF_965140285.1 Lepidochelys kempii | reverse complement strand
CATAGTATTTTGAGACGTCGGAGAACCACTGAGTCACCAAATAGAAGTGAAAAACAAGATATGCATTGTGCGATTGTAGCCCCAGATTGGCCTGTTTCATCTGAATCTGAGGAAGAAAAGGACATTGAAAATAAAAATATAGATCAGTGCATTTCAAAGGAAATTGGCGTAGTCATGGAGACTGAAGGCAGCTCAGAAGAGAGTGATGATGTCATCTTTCCTTCACAAATTCTAACTCACCAAGAAACTGCTCCTGCTAAAAGTGTTAAAAGAGACAAGGCTATATCAGAAAAATTGGAAGGGTCAGATACAGAAAAGACCACTAAATATACACCTAAAAGAGACACTTTGGCCTGTAAACAATCTCTATTCCATAATACTAGGTCAGTCTTCACCAAAACAAAGACTTGGAAAAATGCCCAAAAGTCCACAACATATGAGAGAGGCACTAGTGACATAAGTGATGAGTCTGATGATCTTGAAATACCCCTATGGTCCAAATCAAGAAACCAGAAAGCCTTCACTGCTCTTAGGTTGAAACAAAAATATGATCGAAATAAGAAGTTCTGTAATTCTTCCAGAACTGTGGTGCAGGCAAACAAGCCAAACAATGGAGAAAAGGAAACCGATTCACAGAATATAGGTGAATTTTCATCCTCTGAAGATGGTTTACCAGTCAAGAAAATTCACTTAAGTAAGCAAAACCACAGGCACAAAAAACAGAGACGCAGAATTCAGTTTGACCCCAAATCACCCTGTCGTGTTAGAGGTGCCTCAGTTATAGTTTCGACACCCAGTCACTCTCATGTGCACAAGACCTCTATAAGTAAGAGAGCATGTGTCAGTCAAGAAGAAAATGTGGGATCAATGGACAATTTTTTAGGTGATTGTAAAATTTATTATGAGTTTTTGTTCAGCACAATGTAGTAGTACAAATTTAATATGGAGAAGTTTTTTGCAGATATATTAAAGGTGTCACCCTGTCCTTGTTTATATCTGATTTATTAAGAGATCTTTAATATTGTCCTTCCCTTTTTATAGGCCTTGTTGATTTCACTGATTATTTTTATCCTTGTCTCTTCTGATTTTGAGGGCCACGCTGCAATACAGTGGATGGTGCTTAATATCAACCTGGATATTAACAACTTCCAATTAATAGCAACATTTTGCTCGGAACGAATTCCATGCCATTGACATTAATGTTAATGGGATTCAGATTGTTAATAGGATTGGCAACGGCAATGATGCTTTATTGAGTTTTTTTGGAATAAAGACTCCAGCTGTAGGCAGGCAGGTTTGTACTGCTGCAGCATGGGAAGAAAATGCAGGGAGATGCCTTCCCTCGCTGCAGCCCTGCAAACATGCTTGCACCTGCAGCCCTGCCCAATGGGGGACCCCTGCTGGAGTCCTGGCACTGCAAGCTGGGAGGGGAGGCTGTGGGCAGGGCAGCAGTATGGAGTTGGGGGCTGTAGCCTGGATGCCAAGGCTTTCCACAGGGAGTTGGGGGGTGCTGACGTCTCACGGAGCAGCAAGATACCTCTCACTGCTGTTCCCCTCCCAGTCCCACTCACAAGGAGAGGTACTATGCAGCTCTGCACCCCTGTTCTCCTGATGCTGCCCTATCCGCAGCTTCCCTTCCCGTCGGAAAGCCCCAGCATACAAGCTGCAGCCACCCTCTCCGTTGCTGCCCCGGGCTGGTTTGGGGAGGTAAAGCCAGAGAAAGCTCATCCCAACACTTCCTTATAATCATAGAATATCAGGGTTGGAAGGGACCTCGAGGTCATCTCGTCCAACCCCCTGCTCAAAGCAGGACCAATCCCCAATTTTTGCTCCGATCCCTAAATTGCCCCCTCAAGGATTGAACTCAGAACCCTGGGTTTAGCAGGCCAATGCTCAAACCACTGAGCTATCCTTCCTCGCCCTTTCTGGCTGCAGCCCCACAAAAGTGCCCTTCTTCTTATTGGCAACTGCCAGATAATGGCAATTTTTTTTTGGCAATCCAGGGGTTGCTAATAAGCAGAATCGACTGTTTACATATGTTTCTATTTTTGCTAAACATTTGCAATCACTACAAAAAGAAGCATTAATGTATGATACAATTACATTTTCTAATTTGAGAATGAGTAAATGAGTTCTCACCATAATGTTAACTTTTTTCCTGTTATCAGTAACTGGTAATTTTATCACTGAATATTATTTGAAAATATGTACTGTGGTATTGGTAGTATGTATAATATGGAGTAGTTGGGGCGATTAGTCCTTAACTTTGAGCGTTATTATTGCATTCATCTTTTAAAAACTTTGGGTGCCTTGGAGCAAAGTTTGCCATTTCTCGGTATGCAAAAGGGAATTTACTAAAATGGTTGCAGCACTTAAATGGATATTAGCACAACTGAAGGATTTAAGGACAAAGCCCTAGATTTTTGAAGGTATTTAGTTCCTAAATCCCTTTTGAACATGAGACTTAAGCTCCAAAAGCAGTTAGCCATTGCAACGCTGAGTGCAACAATGCCTAAATACCTTTAAAAATCTAGGCCTAAGTTACAGGCTAACAAAATGTAGGATTTCCAAGTTAACTTTATTTTAACTTTTTCTTTTAAAATTTCAATAGATCTCTATAATAGAGCTGATATATCCAGGCAGTATTTTGGAATGGCCAAAAGAGTTTGATTATACCTTTCTTCTCATGTATTAGACGGTGTTCAAGAAGTGGCTTATATTCATTCAAACCAGAATGTGGTTGGATCAAGCAAGGCTGAGAATCAGATGAGTAACTGGGCAGTGCGAGATGTGTTTGAGTTGAAGCAGTTTTCCCAGCTCCCTGCTAATATAGCAGTCTGCAGTGCCAAGGTAAAGAGGAGGATTTGGGAAATGTTGTTTTGTTCTATTTTTATCCTCCTTATTCTCTTTCTTCAAACTTGGTTTTTTGTTAATGGCCACCATGAATGATCTAAGACACTGATGGGAAGAGGAGGAGGAGTTTCAAGTGGAGGCCTAATAAAATAAAATACTGTGGCTACTTCTGTATTGGTCAGCTTTGAAAGTGTTGGGAACTGAGTTGAACAGCACCCTCTGCTGGTTTCTGTAAGACTGTCTCAGAAGTAATATGCTTATCTGTTTTAGAACAGAGATTGGGTACCTGAAATCTAATCCTGTGCCACATTTTCTCTGGTAATAGGACTTGATTTGAGGCCTGGAATCTTCAGTTTCTTTGGTCTAATTAATAAAGTAGCAAGTTACCAGAAAAGAAGGTTGAACCTTCATGGTATTCCAGAGGACTCCCTCACTAGGGCTGGAAAGTGTTTTAGATAGAATCACTTAAAGTCAAATACAAGTTTGCAGAAAGAGTTTATGTCAAAACGTCTACTATGATTAATTCAACTTTATGGGTCAGTGTAGTCTTCGTTAATGTAAGTCTGAAGTTGAAAATTGAACGCAAGCCTGTTGGGAGCATTTCTAACACTTGCTTAATTTGTAGTGATGAGTATGTTTTTATGCTTTACAGCCATTACATTTCATGTTAAATTACATTTGGAATAGAGATAAGCCTGAGTCTAAACTCGGATAGAGCTTCAAGTTTATGTTTCAAACCTATTGTTTGTTGGTTTTAATCTGCATTCCTGAATGCTTGGGGCATTCTGATTTGGATCCAGATTTCAGACACTTAAGTGGGAATGTTCACATCCAGGTTTTTGGTTTGGGGGTTCATGTTTAATTTGGACTTAGATGGACACCATCAATTTATCTATTTGAAAAGATGAATCTAACCATTCCCCAGTCATTTTTTTCCATACTACAAACATTTGTAGTTCCCCTAGGCTGATCCCCAGGATGAACCACAAATGTTTGTAGCCTAAAGCAAATGTTTGGGGTACATTCTGTTTAGTCTTCACAGATGTGTTTAGCTACCATGAATAAACTAACAATCATTTAACTCAAGGTAAAAACTCTAGTCTGGATCTACATATATTAGGTCATGCCCATGCATTTCCTCATTAACAGGTGTTGTTTACACTATTGATGTAGTGTAAATAATTGTTCTATTAGCAAGGGGTGTTGAAGCAATATTATGCTGGGAAGATCAAAAAAGCCAATCAGCAATAAGTGAGATCTTTTCTATAGTAAAAGTATTTGTATTTGAATCTCTCCCCTAAATAGACCATCAGGTAAAAATGCGCAAGAATACCACAGAAAGATCCCAGCCCCTAATAGCCAGGATTGACAACATCACTAGAATGCAGGACAAATGAAAGAAAAATTTGAGGAGAGTACTGGGGCTTAATGACTCTAATGCCTGCTGTGTCTCTGATATTAGGCTATGGGATTTTAAAGGCTTTTCTGTTGTTCAAATGATTTGTTTCTCATTACACCCGAATTCAGAATTTTCATGCCCACAGGTGTTAACAAATTAATTTCTCTGATTAGCTGTCAATCGATACATTTCAAGGGTATTTGGTTTCTTAAACCAGAAGCAACAGTAACATCAATTAACTTGAAGAGATTGAAAAAGGAAGGAAAACATCAATAATGGTGGGAAAAACTGCCAGTTGACTTCATTCCCTGTTTTTACTCTGACATAAAGGCATTAATTTAGCAGTAATCGCTAGATGTCTGTTTCTTCTAAAATATAGAGCTCTGAATTTTTCGTGCTCTTCTTAAAGAGCTGCTGATGCCTTGTAGAAAACTTTGAAAAATGATCCACTTTTAGGAACAACTTTGCTGCTACTTTTTCTGTTTTCTCCTTTCCTTGTTGCTTTATTTTTAATACAAGGACTTTGTATGAAAGGCAAATTATGGTTGCTCTGGTGTTCATCTCTTTTTGCCATTTATTTTTCACTTATTCAGTCAGTTTAGGACATTGTAAGGTGCCGTGGCAAATACTGCAAAGAAAATTGTGAGGAATCAAATGAGGAATAGTCAAGAAAAGAAACATGCAAATTACTCTAGTGTTCTTAAAAACAGGTTTAAGTACTATCAGCCAAACAAAATTCTTAATGAAAAAATCTTGTGGAGTCATGGGGAGTTTCAGGTATAATCCTGGTAGAGTTTTTGGTATGCTCATTTTATTCTCATAGTTCTCAAAACAAGGTTAGCCCTGGTCTACACTGGGTGCGGGGGGATCGACCTAAGATACACAACTTCAGCTACACAAATAGCGTAACTGAAGTCGACGTATCTTAGGTCGACTTACCTGGCCGTGAGGATGGAGGCAGGTCGACCACTGTTGCTCCCCCATCGACTCCGCTTCTGTCTCTCGCGAGCTGGAGTTCCGGAGTCGACGGGGAGTGCGTTCGGGGATCGATTTATCGTGGCTAGATGAGACGCGATAAATCGATCCCCGATAGATGGATCACTACACGCCGATCCAGCGGGTAGTGAAGACCTGCCGTTAGAAGATTTGGACAGAACAACTGAATGCCCTCATGAAAGCTTTGACTCTGCTCTTCAGAAGCACTGTCTTGGCATCTGTTTACAAGAAGTTTCCATATGCATTAATGTTCTCTTCGATTTCTATGTTCACACTCCTTAATATGATTTTTTTTTTAATATAGGGATTTTTTTGTGATCTCCTGTAGGTCTTAGTCCTCTCAGCTGATGCCTCCCTCATGTACAACATAGCATGAAAATATCTGCAGTGTGTTATATTTTACCTCTGTCCTTTTAAATATCTGATCCGGTTTTATTGTTTTTTTTTGGGGGGGTAGGGTTTTTTTGTTTTATTTTTACAGTTTCATCTTCTTTTTTTCCCCTAAGCATCTCTGGAGAAGGATTGAACATCAGAATAATCTCATTTTCTTTCCTGTAGTGGATCAGTCTCTTCTCGTGGGCATTAACAAAATATCCCTTCCTATTCCCTTTTCCATGCCAACTTCATCATGTTAAATTAATGTTTTTTATAATATGTGTGTAATGTTACACTTCCAACTTTGTAAAGCTGAAATTTATAAACACATTTCAGAGATGATAGAAAATAGTTATATCTCTGAAAGAAAGGGATACAAAAATATTAAAAGATGTCTGACACACTAAGGGAATGGCCAACTGAAGTAGCTGAATTTTAGAGCAAGAAATAAAATGCTTGTGGAAAACTAGGCTTGATTGGAGATATTTCTTTATTTCTGACACCCTTGAGAAAATTAAATTGAAGGTGGAGAATAGTATACGTTATGAGTAGGGCTGTCAAGTGATTAAAAAAATGAATTGCAATTAATTGTGCGATTAATCGCACTGTTAAACGATAATAGAGTACCATTTATTTAAATATTTTTGGAGGTTTTATATATTTTCAAATGTATTGATTTCAATTATAACACAGAATACAAAGTGTACAGTGCTCATTTTATATACATTTTGATTACAAATATTTGCACTGTAAAAACAAAAGAAATAGTATTTTTAAATTCACCTAATGCAAGTACTGTAGTGCAATCTCTGTATCATGAAAGTTGAACTTACAAATATTGAATTATGTACAAAAAACCCTGCATTCAAAAATAAAACAATGTAAAACTTGAGAGCCTATAAATCCACTCAATCCTATTTCTTGTTCAGCCAATTGCTCAGATGAACAAGTTTGTTTACATTTCAAGGAGATAATGCTGCCCGCTAAAGATTCATGCTTCAACCACCATTCCAGAGGACAGGCATCCATGCTGATGACAGGTTCTGCTTGATAACAATCCAAAGCAGTGCAGACCGAAGCATATTCATTTTCATCATGAGAGTCAGATGCCACCAGCAGAAGGCTGATTTTCTTTTTTGGTGGTTCAGGTTCTGTAGTTTCAGCGTCGGAGTGTTGCTCTTTTAAGACTTCTGAAAGCATGCTCCACACTTCGTCCCTCTCAGATTTTGGAAGGCACTTCAGATTCTTAAAGCTTGGGTCGGGTGCTGTAGCTATCTTTAGAAATCTCAATTTGGTACCTTCTTTGCATTTTGTCAAATCTGCAACGAAAGTGTTCTTAAAATGAATAACGTGCTGGGTCATCATCTGAGACTACTATAACATGAAATATATGGCAGAATGCAAGTAAAATAGATCAGGGGACATACAGTTCTTCCCCCAGGAGTTCAGTCACAAATTTAATTAACAGATTATTTTTCTAATGAGCGTCATCAGCATGGAAGCATGTCCTCTGGAATGGTGTCCGAAGTATGAAGGGGCATATGAATGTTTAGCATATCTGGCATGTAAATGCCTTGCAGTGCTGGCTACAAAAGTGCCATGCTAACACCTTTTCTCACTTTCAGGTGACATTGTAAATAAGAAGATGGCAGCATTATCTTCCGTAAATGTAAAAAAACTTGTTTGTCTTAGTGATTGGCTGAACGAGAAGTAGGACGGAGTGGACTTGTAGGCGCTAAAGTTTTGCATTGTTTTGTTTTTGAATGCAGTTATGTAACAAAAAAAATCTACATTGTTAAGTTATACTTTCACGATAAAGAGATTGCACTACAGTATTTGTATAAGGTGAATTGAAAAATACTGTTTCTTTTGTGTATCATTTTTACAGTGAAAATATTTGTAATCAAAATACTAATATAAAGTTAGCACTGTACACTTTGTATTCTGTGTTGTAACTGAAATCAATATATTTGAAAATGTAGAAAAACCTCCAAAAATATTTAATAAATTTCAATGGTATTCTATTATTTAACAATGCGATTAAAACTGTGATTAATCGTGATTAATTTTTTTAATTGCAATTATTTTTTTTGCTAATTGTGTGAGTTAACTGCGATTAATCAACAGCCCTAATTATGAGTCAAGACAATATGCTGTAAAAATATTTACATATTAAATAAAAATATAAAAAAATAAAAAAAAATAAAAAAATGAAAAATATTTATCCTGGGAGTTTTCTTCAGATTATATTATATCATTCTTTGATTAACCCAAAACATGAATTAGTATATGAATGCTCTATAGCAAGAATTCAGCCAAATGCAAACTGGAAAAACTATAGCTAATAATATGGTAACTGGATAAACGTGACTGCAGCAAAAATCAATCAACAGAGGCAAGAAAAGCTTAGTATACACAAAAAGAAAAGAAGTACTTGTAGCACCTTAGAGACTTTCCACTGAATGCATCCGATGAAGTGAGCTGTAGCTCACGAAAGCTTATGCTCAAATAAATTTGTTAATCTCTAAGGTGCCACAAGTACTCCTTTTCTTTTTGCGGATACAGACTAACACGGCTGCTACTCTGAAACCTGAGTATACACAGACACTTTTCATTCATGTACTGTATAATCAGAAATATTCTGAATGTGAATGGGCTTATCAATCCTGCGTACCTGAGAAGTAAAGAAGGGATTAATGCATACATTAAAAAGCAGAAAGTGGATTGGATTACAGCTGGAGTGAATTACAGAAATCATGAAGGCTGCTCCCTTAGTGGAGAGATGGGTGGCTTGGGAGAAGGAGCTGTGCTGTGAGCAGCCGGATGGGCTTATGGGCTATCCCACCTGTTCAGGAAGATGAGTTCCTGAATAGTAAATAGACTTGAAAGGGCTTAGTTGTAGCAAGCTTGAGTCTTATTATTTGTTTGAGATACACCAAGCTGTTCTTTGTTTTGTGTTTTTTCTAACCTACACTTAATGTGAAAGGGCTTGATTTAGCCTTTTAAAGTGAGCAACTGTAACTCAACATTTACAATAATGAATGGCTAAAACATATCAAACTATTGAAATTTAGAATCTGTCATAACATTCTTAATATAAAGACTAAAATCTGAAATTAAAAAAAAACAGCTTGAAGATTTGAGTCTTCTTTCCCAATTTTAAAAGTAATAAAACTAATACAATTAAATATACACTACCTGTCCTAAAAAAGAAATAGAGAATAAACTTTATCCAGATTTGCAATGACTATACTTCATCCAATGTTTCTTGGTATAAATATAAATATTTAAAGCCAAACTAAATTCTGTTTCTTGGACACTAAGGTCTTAGAAGGCAAACTATTTTGAATGTCTTTTGGACAGAGCAATGGTCGAGTCCAACAAAATTCTAATAATCAGATAGAGGCAGGAAGGACTTTGGACTCTATAACACACAGTGGATCTCTTATTGACCATTCCAAAATTGAAAGCATAGAAGACAGCAGGTACTCTAGAGTCTGAGCATGAGCCAAAATAGGTAGAAGAAGCAGGAGGCAAGATGGTAATTGTCAATCCTCCAATCCTTGGAAATGAATTTGACTCCCTCAGTGCTCCTTTATGTGGTAGAAAATTATGTTAATTTCTGGATTACTGCAAGAAAACAACAGTAAATGTTTCTTTGATCATAGTTGGATTACACCCTAGGCACTACTAAAGATTCTGTTAACCACCTTTTACCATCCCTCACACTGATGCAAGTCTGAGAAGATTGGGAAAAGTACACATCATCTCACAATAGTTCTGGGGACCTGTCAAGACAGGAAAAGGAACTTAGTATAAACACACATTGAAGCTCAGAGCGATGAGGATCTATACTAGCATGATACCATCTGAAAATATCTTCCAGCTATCTCAGCTGCAGTAACAGTAATTTACACAAACAAACAAGATTGGACCACAAATCTACAGCTAGGAAGGCATAATTCTCCTAAGTGGAGATGGTGGTGGAGCAGCGGATCTTGCTGGAGATCAGAAGATACTGTTGATGGTATAATATGGATTAGTGATGCATGTCAGGCCAGCCTGTTTAACTTAAAAGCATAAGTATTTGAAGGATGAAGTTGAAGGAAAAGGTATTACTATGACAGTCACCTCAATGATCCTTACCTCTAGACACCTTCCACTACAGTAGCTCACTTGAAGAGATGAATTGAGCTTCCCCTTATTACAGGCAAGCCTGGGTGTCCTAAAGGTTAAGGTGTGATGTGGTTGGGATGTTGCTGTTCAGGGGTTATGATTAAATATCCTGAAATCTCATTGTGTGTTTGTAGCCAGCATATTGGACTCATTGGACAAACAAATCATTTTCTGTCACACACATACTAATAAAAACACCTTATATCTGAAGTTGTCCATATGGAAACTCAACTTAGTAGGTTCTCTTTCATGTCCTACCAGGTTGTCTTTTGATTGGCCATATTAACAAGCAGTAGAATCTGATGCTCTATCAATAGAAAACTTTACCTCTTACATCTTTCAAAAAGATAACTTTATGTTAAAAACCACTTCCACAGATCTCAACAGCTTGTTATTCTGTGAACTTCCCAAAAACTTCAGTGTTCCATACCCCTGAGCAAAGCGCTTTAAAAATATAGAGATCACTAAAGTCTATGGAAAGGCTTTGGCTTTGCTCCTCTCCTCCCAATAGTGGAGACAAAAATGTGCCCAGCTCTCTGAGAGCACAATGATGCAAGGCATAGATGGGAAAATCTCACCAGGCTTCAGGATTCTAACGACTTGATCCACAGTCTCCTGGGTTCAAAGGTCATCTAGCAAAAGAAAAATCCACAGCTGCCCCTTGCTCCAATGTTCGCATCTTCACAAAATAAGCTGTCATTTATTTAACAATAGATGCAATTTAAGATAGGCGGGTTTCCCCATCCATAGAACTGGTCTGAATGAAGAAGGTTCCTCTTGAAGTAAATAGTTTTCCTGTTAATTTTTCCACACCTTACTGTGCTTTGCCCATCCTCAACTAATTTAATGGGATCCAGAGGGCCCATCATCTTCAGCATTTGTTTCCATAAAAATGATTCATAGTTCTGTTGTCAGTGCATGAACAACCACAGACTTGCTTCAAATATTGACATTATTACAAGGGGAGTTTACCTACGTTAATAATGTGTCACCATATGTTACAAAGAAAACCTGTGCTTGTATTCTCTGCCAGGGGGTGATATCAGATGGAAAGGAAGTATATTCAAATGGAAAAAGTTTCTGAAGGGGGAAAAATATTCAGTGCAAAGGAAGCAGTGGATTGGATAGCGTGTTCTTCTGTAGCCATCATTTTAGAAAAGATGAAGAACCCAGGTCAGTCCCCGCCTCACTGATTTCAGCCTTACTAAAGACAAGGACCAAAAGTCATGACAGCTATGCAAATAACAAAACCAAGCTTTTACACATTCCTCCAGGAGTGAGGTAAATAGTAGGGAGAAAATATAGGTGATCACATATTTCTTCAGAGCTGACATGCCCACTAAATATTTGCACAGTTTGCATTTCCATTTCTCTTATGCACAGGGTGACTAAAGACTGTAGCAGCCTAGCAGATTTTCAGTGGTGGATGTTTGATTTATTTCCCTTAATATTCTTTTGCTTTTTTGGACTCTTATTAGTGAACTTTTTTTTTTTTTAGTTAAACATAAAAGAAATAAAAGCTTCCCAGAGCCAAGATGAAATGTCCTCTTCTGCTGTTTCCAGTCTATTCTGAATTGAATGTCTGGATTCCATAATTAATTCCCTAATTAATTTCAGTGTTAATTGGCAAAAACAGTCTACATGAAAATTCAAAAGTAGAGGGGTCTGGGATGGCCTTTCTTTAGCTCTTTTGAAGCTGATTTTTACTTTTATTTTTCTGAAAGGATTTTTTTTTAAGCGGGGGAAGAAGAATTTGAAGAAGGGGGAAAATTTACTTCACAAAACAATTATAAAAACAGGGGCACGGCATATTTAAGTATTTTGAAAAACTGATAATATCCTACATTAGAGCTAATTTGCTCTCAAAAATGGAAATGCTTTAGTCACAAAACTTGTACTGTACCTGTGGGTTATATGGAGCTTTGGGGTTGAGGGGGGTTTTTTTGTTTTTTTTTTTCTTCCAGTCAACTGCATGTTTTCAACTTAAGTTTACTTAAAGTTTTACTGAAAAGAAATGTACAAAGACAGCCATTCAATTGAGGATTAATTACTATGGCAACTGAAATGTGGTGACTGAAAAGGGGGAGGATGTATTCTCCCCTCAACTTCCTGCCAGCTGTCATATTCAACCTCTGCGGCATGAATCCTGGCCAAAATATAGAGTGTGACCAGCTCTAAGAAACTATATCTGTATTTTTATAAATTGGTACAAGTATCACACTATAAAAGAAGACTTAATCCCCTGAATTGGATGACAGACACTTGGCACTCTTGCCAGTGTTTGACAGAGAAATAACTGGATGCTTTGTAGTAAAACCTGGATTAATGGTAAACCCCTCTTTATGTTATTGCAGTGTGGTGTAAATGAGAGAACTAAGCATGCTGTCAGTCTAGAAAAAAATGTGCCCTTTGTATACCCAATGCAGGTTTACGTGCTGCTCAGAATACTGTAAATACAAAAGTTGTGTTATTAAGAACTCCTCTTTATCGTATTTGTAGTATATTGGCATTTTTTAGATTGCTTAAACAAAGGATTTCCATCAGCTGTAGTAGATTTGATTGCAATATGTTTATACAGCTTTTTCATTCATCCAGGAAAGATAGGTTGTTTACAGCGAGTAGACATTGGGGAGATAACGTTCCATTATCCTGCCCTTTCAGGATAGGGAAGGCTATTCTGCTTTAAAATAATTGTTCCCAAATGATTGACCTGTA
Organism: Lepidochelys kempii; assembly: GCF_965140285.1. Taxonomy (NCBI): domain Eukaryota; kingdom Metazoa; phylum Chordata; order Testudines; family Cheloniidae; genus Lepidochelys; species Lepidochelys kempii. The sequence goes on along the minus strand of NC_136384.1, from coordinate 89,179,061 downwards.
ATGTTGTTTCGTTAAGGTTACTATTTCAACGTATTATGGAATTAACCCTTTCAGTGTAATTTTTAATGTCCTATACACACAATTTTGTAAAGCTTATAGCTGTTGGGTAGATGTTGTTCTGGGTTATCTGCAATAATCAGGAAATGTTGTTTTGAGGTCTTCTGGCTTCTAATAGAATAAGCAATTACCAACTGGTCTTGAGTTCTGAGACAAGCTAGTGGTTCTTCCCCTTTTTCAACAACAACAATGGTTATGATGATTGATTTGTGGTTAGGTTTTCTGATGTACTAAGGCGATATGTCACTTGAATGAATTAATCCTGTTAACCAGCTAAAAAGGGGAAAGAAATTGCTGCTGCCCCTGAAAATATGTTCTCTCCATCTGACTGGAGAAGAGGCAGTGAAAATTGTGCAGAGCAGAGAGACATCTGTCCTTGGTTGACCTGGTAGCCTATTATGAGCACTTCCCAGTTCCAAGCTTGAGATCACAATTTCAGGAATGGTGTCTCAATCTATGGCTGATCTGAAGTTGAACATGCCAGAAAGGCAGAACGTTGAATGTCGCATGGAAGGCAAGGAAGTAGAAAAGCTGTGTATTGCTCTGAGGACTTCTGCCTCATCTGGACTAGTTTGGGCTGTTCCTGTCCGGACTAAAGAATGTTTCACCTCTGTAGTTGATGGGAGCATTCTTGTTGGACAGTTACAGGTAAGTCTAATTGAGGAGTAGTGATTTTTTTTAACTGATGAAAATACAAAGTAGTAGAATGCTGGCCCCTGTATAAACTAGTCTAGTGTAAATGGAGAGTATGGCTGTATATAGACTGATATTGTGATGCCTGTCTTGGATGTTGGCAGAATCTGTTGATATCTGGACCATAGCCATATAAAAAGGAACTGGGGCTAATATTATGGGAAATGGAATCAAACCCAGTCCCTTCACAGAGAGCCACTTGCTTTCATTGGTTTTTCTCAGCGCAGTTCCCAAACAAAGAGTTAAAAAATATGAATGTTTCAGAGGACTTCAGTTAACAACCAAAATTTCTTCATCACTAGCTATCTCCCCACTCAGTTAGAAGGGGGCAAAGGTGACAGTTTATCACCTTTGTGCCTCACTGGTCCCTGCAGTAACTAGAGGCTGGCTCAAGTTCCAGCCAAAGTTAGAATAGCCTCAGCGATGCTGCAATATGTGCCATTTGATAATTGCTCCCAAGGGGCTGTTACACTAGCTGGGGGATCACTTGAGCAACAAAACATTCCAGCCCCATCCATACCCTCAACCATTTTCCTGAAATGTCTTCTACAGTGTGGGGCAAATGGTGGTGACATAAAGCTGGTTATACTAGCTCTTTGACATCTAAGGAATCCTTATCAGCTCAGTAAGGGAAGCTTTCTGCCTGCTTTGCACCACAGAGGGGCTGAAATAAGGCCGGGGTCTGGTCCTTACTGTTGTTGGGTTTTTTTTATTTTTTATTTTTATCGTTAAATCTTTAAGGAAGTCTTGGAAGTAATTTAGTCCCTCAGTACATTGTAATTTAGAGTTCTGTTGGTTTCTTCATAGTGTGAAGAATATACTTCTATTAAAAGGATTCCGCTGATTGAACTCTGTGGTATTATGAAATATTAATTATATGGGGACAGACTCAGAACCCTTTGCTCACACTAGTGAGCAAGTGCTCTAATTGACTTCAAAAAGTCTATCACAGAATTAGGTCTGATAATGGATGTGAAATTGCAGGGAGTTGGTTTCCTTTTGGAAGAAATTAAGTTGAGGAATTGAATATTGGGGTTTGTAATTACATTAAGAACCTTCCTAATATTCTGTATTACAAGTACAACAGATGAAAACAATTTTAGCAGCTTTTTTTTAACATGTAATTTTAGTCCCCCTTACTTAAAGACAATGATAACTTCATGAGCCATTTTAAACATAATCCTTACCGTTTGTATCTTGAATATTGTGGGGACAGACACCTTAGATTAGATAGACACTAACACTTGTAATTACAGTATTATCTTCATATTTGATGAACTGTAGATAAAAGAACAATTCTGCTTTCAGACTACCAGATGTGAGGCAAGTGTATTATGGTATAACAGTAGCTGTTCCATGGTTCTTGATGAAGCTAGCTATATTGTGATCTTGGCTGTATGGGTATCGTGTTGAAGAGGAACTAGATAATGCATATGATCCGTAAGGAAGAGTGATCCTGACTACATTATTATTTGAGCAGCTTCTTGCTTGCAGAGTAGTGGAGTTTCTTAGAGAGAGAGCCTTTCTTCATGCTTATCTGTCTGGAAGTGGGTGGTAGAAAAAACCAAAAATGAAGTGAACAAGAGTAATCTAAAGTTGCAGATTTCATATGTTCTAGCAAATACAGAAAACATACCCAAATACAGTGAAAACTGTGGATAAGAAAGTTTCTTAAAAAGTATAATGAAAGGTGGCAACAACTCGTATGTAATGTGAGAAAAGCCACTGGAAAGAAAAGCAGAGGAAATTTTTAAGGAGTGGAAAAAATGGAAGTAAACAGACTATTTGGGACTGTGAATGAGTCCCATTGGAAAATTCAGTGGTCCAAAGTCTGTGGACCTTCAGGACATGGTGCAGGCTCCATCTGTTCTGTCAGTTTTTGAAGGGATTGGGGTTAGGCATGAGGCAGAATGGGTATTTGCTTGTTGTTTTGTTGTGAGTAGATGTTAACGAGACAGTCCGACAGGATTTCTCTACTATATTTCATAATTTTGTATGACTGATGGCAGTGCACCTAGAAGTTTGAATAGTTACAGTTTTGTTTGTTTTTAGAAATGAAAATAATTAGATAATGAAACTGTACAAGATATGCATCCTGCGTATCTGGGGGCAGTGATTTCATGTGTCCTTTAAGGAAGAAACTAGATAACACTGCTCTGGCTATGAAGGGGGAAAGATGCACAGTGGAAATGATAGCTGGAAGCCTGAATGTTGCAAGAAAACTGCTTCAGGGTGATAGTTTAGGTGGGTGAAGAGGCAATAAGTTAGAGAGAGAAAGAGCCTCAGACATAGTATATTTATGCTGAAGTACTTTAACGTGAAGTCCCACAGTTTTTGAAGGATATTCATTGTCATTGAAGCAGCCTGGAGAAATGAGGAATTGCCACAGGGTTCGAAACTATCTAGAGATAATTCCCATTGCACAATCACCCATTTAGCTTAATGTGTCCCTACAGCACATGTTCATGTAGAGTACCATCCCTGATGCCCCCATTTGTAGTCTGTTCTGACTCCAGCACTAGCAATCTATAGCAGCAATTCATTTTGCAGCCAGATTGACTCAGTCATAGGTGAGGAGGGAGCTGAATTGGCCCCCACACTTATTTGCCTGAGGTTCCATAACATGTAGGGCCAGCCCTGCTTGGTGTACAATAGCGTGCCCCTTGCAAGAAGCAAGTATATGAAAGTTGTATGCCTTCAAAAGAGAACATGGATATGATCGCAGAAAATAATTGTTTACTATAGGCCTGTTATACATTTTAAAATTGACTTTGGTATTTAGATTATCACACATTGCTAAAATATGTCTGTCTGGTTGAGGATTGAAGATAGAATGTCAAGCTGGAAGCAATGACTATGAAGTCACCCCCTTTGTATCTTTGTATTTAATGCCCCAGTTTCACTCATTCTTACATTTGTCCCTTCCCTTCTGAAAATACATGTGAACGTAAGGATTGAGTGAAGGCTGTGGAACTTGAAATATGCAGATGTTGCTGTTTTTGCTGGGCCTTTGAGAGTTTTCAAAACACATACACACATCCACTTATCTTCCTATCACAAAAGACAATTTTCTCTATTCATTCTTCATTTTCTATGTATGTGTCTTCTTCTCAAACTTATAAGCAAGGTTTTGGTCTTTGGAAAATTGATGTATGGTATGTTTTGAATACTCTATGCAGAAGAAGTGGAATATGAAGAGGTCAAAATAACTGCTTTCTCAGGAAGTATTTTTAATCAATGACATAGTTTAAAGGTTGTAGAGCACTTAAAATAATTCTCCCTGACCTTCCCCAGTCTTTCTTTGCTGGTGCAGCACAGGGAAGTCTCTTTACAGCAGGTACTGTTGCACAGTCATGGAAGAGATAGTGAAACAAGAGGAAGGTGAGAAGGGAGGAATGACTGAGTTGCCATATGCACCTTTCCCCACATTTAACTGGGGCCTCACAATCGCATTTAATTGTGCATACAGCAGCTCTCAGTTTGAGATGTCTGTCTAAACTCAGTTTCTTATCCTTAACCCTCACATTTTTTCAGCACATGGCTGATACTTTCCAGTTCCTTAAGGTTTATTTCGTTAAGTTAACTTTATAGGATGCAAAAATATTGGCTGATACTTGAATTGGTAGATAAAGGGCTTTCATCTCTGACACTGGACTTTACTCTGTAGGGTTTTGTTTGAAAATATATTGTCAATCTTTAGTGATTCAATTTAGACTACATATGGCAGATTTTCCTCTGACAGAGCGTGGACAACTGTGATGAACTAGACTGAATCTAGTCAATTGCAAGTAAATAATTTCTTGCTTTCGGTGCTACAGAGGCAACATTACTTTGCCATGGCACTGGACCTATCCCCTAATATATTGGTTTCAGAGGAAGGAAAATGTGAGAAGTGTAATAAAAAAAAGAGAGGGTTTCAAATAATTTAGCACAGGTGCAACTAATTTGATGGAGGACAAATAAGCCTATGATCAATTATTTAAGGGAAGCTTTAATCTTTTGGTTGGTAGTGCAGTTACATGCCCTGCAAATACATGTTGCAGCAACACCGAACTTATTGACCTCATCAGAAGAGTGTCAATTTGCCACTCTGCTGGTTGCTTTCTTTTTCAAAAATATGTATTGGATTGAGAGCAAAAGACAAAGTAAATACATTTAAGCAGACTAATTAGAAAATGTGGTAAACTGTACATAGGAAAACTTTTTAACATGGAAGTATCATATCTCTGAATGATAGTGTATTGATTGACCAGAATCCTCATGAGTTTCCACATTCTGTCTTCAGATGTGTTTCAAAATATTTTGCACATCATCATGTATTTGGAATTTTTAAGCATATGCATTTTCTTTCAAATAAATTGGGAAAAATGGTTGAACACATTACTTCAGATCCAGGTGTTGTCTGGAATCCTAATCCTGGGGAAAAGAACCCAGGCTGTGTATGGCAAAACATTTGAAAGTTTGTAGATACTTATTAACTCTTGCTTCTGGTTTAATGCAATAGAATGCCACTTCACATTTCATTACACCACACTACCCAAAAGTCACATGCACAAGTCAGCAGTAGTCTTCCCACTTTTCAGCAAAGATCTAAAAGATTGGGAAGTGAGGACTTATCGCTAAAGTTTTGTTACTCTTTCAAAATAGCCAGCAGCATATTTACTAGTTTTATTATACAGTAGTATTAAAAAAATCAGAACTAAACTACATGCACAAAATATGACTTGTGATACAGGATTCTGGCTTTTTTATTGTTTTGTTCATTTCTTCACTTGGTCACAGAATTCAGTAATGCATAATGGGTCTCCCATTCACTAATGTGAATTGGTATGGTTCTACTGGTTTTTATAAGGTTTTAATATAGTGATATAAAATATGCTTGCCTAGATAAGAATTTGCTAGCCCATTTAAAAGATTTTTCTCCTATGGGCTTACATAAGAATGGCCATACTGGAACAAACCAGTGGTCCATCTAGCCCAGTATCCTGTCTACTGACAGTGGCCGGTGCCATATGCTTCAGGGGGAGTGAACAGAACAAGGCAATTTATCAAGTGATCCATCCCCTGTCATCCACTCCTAGTTTCTAGCAGTCAGAGGTTTTAGGGGACACCCAGAGCATGGAGTTGCATCCCTGACTATTTTAGCTAATAGGAACTTATGTAATCCTTTTTTGAACCCAGTTATACTTTTGGCCTTCACAACATCCCCTGGCAATAAGTTCCAAAGCTCGACTATGCATTGTTTGAAGAAGTACTTCCTCATGTTCGTTTTAAACCTGCTGCTTATTAATTTCACTGGGTGACCCATGATTCTTCTGTTCTGTAAAATAAATAACATTTCCCTGTTCACTTTCTCACACCATTCATGATTTTATAGACCTCTATCATATCCCTCCTTTTTTGTCTCTTTTCCAAGCTGAACTGTCTCAGTCTTTTTAATCTCTCCTCATATGGGAACTTCCATATGCATTTTTGTTGCCTTTCTCTGTACTTTTTCAATTCTAATCTCTCTGCTTTTGAGATGTGGCGAATAGAATTGCATGCAATATTCAAGATGTGGGCGTACCATGGACTTCTATATGGCATTATGATATTTTCTGTCTTAGCATCTGTCACTTTTTCCTAATGGTTCCTAACATTGTTAGCTTTTTTTTTACTTCTGGTGAACATTGAGCAGATATCTTCAGAGAACTGTCCACGATGACTCTAAGATCTCATTCTTGAGTGATGACAGCTAATTTAGACCCCGTCATTTTGTATCTATGGTTGGGATGATGTTTTCCACTGTGCGTTATTTTGCATTTATCATATCATTGAATTTCATCTGCTATTTTGTGGCCCATTTTTGTGAGATCCCTTTATAATTCTTCTCAGTCAGCTTTGGGCTTAACTGTCTTGAATAATTTTGTGTCGTGTGCAAACTTTGCCGCCCCCTTTTCCAGATCATTTATGAATATGTTGAACAGCACTAGTCCCAGTACAGATCCTTAGGGGATGACACTATTTACCTCTCTACAATGTGAAAACTGACTGTTTATTTCTACCTTTTGTTTCCCATCTTTTAACCAGTTACTGATCCATGTGAGGACCTTCCCTCTTATTATATAACCTCTTTATCCCATGACTGCTTACTTTGCTTATAAGAGCCTTTGGTGAGGGATCTTGTCAAAGGTTTTCTGAAAGTCCAAGTACACTATATCAGCTGGATCACCTTGGTCCACTTGCTTGTTGACCCTCTCAAAGAATTCTAGTAGATTTGGTGAAGAATGATTTCCCTTTACAAAAGCCATGTTGACTCTTCCCACACATCTTATATTCATCTAGGTATCTGGTCATTCTGTTCTTTATTATAGTTTCAACCAATTTCCTTGCTACTGGCCTGTAATTGACAGGCTCGCCTCTGGAACCTTTTTTTAAAATGATCATTGCATTAGCTATCCTCCAGTCAGCTGGTACAGAGGCTGATTTAAGTGATAGATTACATGCCACAGTTAGTAGTTCTGTAATTTCATATTTAAGTTCCTTCAGAACATCTGGTCCTGGTGACTTATTACTGTTTAATTTATAAATTTGTTCCCAAACTTCTTCTATTGACACCTCAATCTGGGACAGTTCCTCAGATGCATCTTCTAAAAAGAATGGCTTAGGTGTGGAAATCTCCTTCTTATCCCCTGCAGTGAAGACAGATGCAACAAATTAATTTAGCTTCTCTGCAACAGCCTTGTCTTCCATAAGTGCTCCTTTAGCACCTTGATCATCCAGTGGCTCCGCAGATCATTTATCGGGCTTCCTGCTTCGAAAAAATTACTTAGTTTTTTATTTTGCTACTTGCTCTTCAAATGTTTTGGCCAGCCTAATTATACTTTGACACTTGTCTTGCCAGAGTTTATGCTCTTTTCTGTTTTCCTCACTATGATTTGACTTCCAGTTTTTAAATTGATGTGTTTTTGTCTCTAACTGCCTCTTTTATTCTGTTTTAGCCGTGGTAGCATTTTTTGGTCATCTCACTGATTTTTTTTTTTTTTTTTTTACTGTTTTTTAGACATGTCTTATTCCAAAGTCAGAGTATTCTATAGAGTATTGTAAGTGAGCATGGCATTTTACAAACATGATGGTCTCTGTACCAAGGAGTTTGCAATCTTAAAGTCCAATCTATAAAAGGATATGATTGTATCAAGTCCCATGCAGTTCAATCCGTCTTTGCAGGAATGGTGTGTAATTCAGATGTATACAATATATGAGATAATGCAAAGGAAAGAGGCCAATGGTGTAATGTCAGCATGGAATTTGGCCTAGAAGGACTTATAACAAATGATGTGGGTTTGAAGGTGGAGCGGAAAGGTCCTTGAGGAACAAGAAGAGGGCAGCTGTTGAAAGGAAGTTGCTGGCATGAAATAGGCTTGAAGCAGAGGGTAAGAGAAGAAGCCAAACAGCCGTTAAGAGAGTGGACTGGAAAGAACATCAGCAATGTGAGAGTAAAAAAGGAGGAAATGAGAGTAGGCTTGATGAGAGTAATACATAGAAATCCAATTCAAAGCACAGAAGAAAGGAGCAGCCAAAATGTTCCTGTGAAGTTTTTGGCTATTTTAACAGTAATTACAATATGAAAAATTGATATTTGGAAGTAAACAAACAACAAAAGAATTTTTCAAATTATGTCAAATGATTCATGAAATATTTTCACTTACCTACGTGCAAAACATACTGCTGCATTTAGGCCTTATCTCAGCTATAATTGAAGTCCATGGTCTTTGGATAAGGCCCTGAGAGAGTTTGAAGATTTCTTAAGAAAAGCTACACTATAACCCTCTGTTCTTGCCTAAAAGTTCATGTTGGTCATTTTTGAAAAGTGTTATTCGGGTTTAGACTTGGGTTTGAATTTGATAAAATCATGAACATTTTCATAAATTCAAATAATGCCAGTAGTTCTGTATCAACATAAGTTGGTGGTGGGTCCATTTCACCAGTTGGCTTTTGTCCAGAAGACTGAATTAAGACATTCAAATGTAATTCATAGTTGCTTTAGGCTTCCACTAGCATTAGCTCTTGGGAAATGGTGTTTACAGTAACTTTTTCTACCTCCATGCAGAAACCGTGACCAGTTAATTTGGGCAGGATAAGAGTTTCACAAACTTTTGTAAACACACTTAAAAGTTTTTGTCCTTTTTAGAATTACAGATGCCATTTGTGAGAGTTTATTTACAGTAAGCAGTATGTTTTTACAGTAATTCTGGTTCTTTGCAAAGACTAGCAAGTTTATGACTTTTAGTGTGTTTACAGGATTTGGCTTTTTCCCAAAGAGAGAGATTTTTAATCTTTTGTGTTTGAACAGATGTGTAAACCAAAGCATTGCTGCCTCATCTATTCCATGTTCTCTAATGAAAGGAAATAAATGGATGAAAAATTAGGGAGTTATAAAATACTTTTAAGGAAGACATTGACATGACTAGACTAGTACTGTACACCAGCTATGTTTGTTTGCATTATTTTAAATTATATAATTTTAATATAACTCCTGATTCCCTGAGGAAGAAAGATGAATACTAGACATTTTCTGAGAGCATTCTTTCTACTGTAAATATTTTGCATTTAAATATCTGACCCATCAAAATAATTTATTTTGAAGCTAACCTTTAGGCTTTCTATTAAAATGTATTACAAATTTTAAATTAAAATTCTATAGCCATATGTATTCAAACAATAATTATACAATATGTAAATATTTTAAAATATACACAGAGTAAGATTTTAAAAATATTTGTAATTTATTAGATGTTGTTTATAATTTGTCTGTTTGCTGAGTAATATCATTATACAATTCCCTTTGAGAACTGAAGACCTTGTTTTTTTAACATAGTTAGAGCCTTGACTTCAGTTTTGGTAGTCTATGTAAGAGTTCACTGCAGCATTGATGATGATTGGAGTTGTGCACTTATCTTGCCAAAGTAAAAGTTTAAATCTTTGGTCTCTTAATTTGTTTATCTTCATTGTCAAAGCCTCCCCGTCCATGCAAATTGGGTCTGTATTTTGCCAAAGTAATATAATGAGAACAGATGTGAGATCCTAGGGTCTAAGAACACTGCAAACAGTCCCATGGAAGTTAGGAAATTGGCACGCATCAAATAAAAATTGATTGAAAATCAAACTTGGGTATTAAGTAGTTGAAAATTCTGCACAGGGCAAGTATACATGTAACAAAAACATTAATAAACAGAAACTAAGTGGAAATTCAGATGGTCCATGTAATCTTGTGAAATGACGCAAGACAGAAATGAGGATGTATTTGAGTCAATACAATAATTTTAATGTGTGAATAGGTTCTTTGTATTCTGATGCAGGTTCCAACTGAGATTGGGACCCCATTGTGCCAGGCATTGTATTAGCATTTAGTGAAAGATTCAGTGTATTTATCCTCACTACACTCTTGTGAGGTAGGGAAGTGCTATTATCCCAGTTTTACAGGTGGGGAACTGAGATACAGTGACTTGCTCAAAGTCACAAAGGAAGTTTGTGACACATCAGGGAATTGATGTTGGGTCTCCTGAGTCCCAGGCTAGCATACTAACTGCTAGACCATGGCTAATTGTGAAATTAGAGTGATCAGAACAGAACTGCTACATATTTTAAAAAAACCCTCTTCTATGAAATATGGACAAATAATGTTTTCTATTTCTCTTTTTGTTAGAGAGAGAAGGAAACCCAAGAAGCCATATCAGCAAAAAAGAACATTAAGAGAGAACAGCAAATAAGTGACAACAGTAAGCAGTCTCACCTTTGTATTGCACATCCTGCAATCCAGAAGAAGAAAAAGGTACACAGAATAGGTCCAACTACCTTCTTGATTGGAGAGACACCCAAAAGCATTCGCAGGTGAGACTCGTAAGGTGGGAGGATGAGGAAGAAGTAGAAATTACAGAGAACTTTACTTTAGGAAGTTGTGTAATTTTTTCATTTTGTCAAATAAACTTTAGTCAGACATGGGTGGGCAAAAGCAGGGCTGGGTTATTGATAACTTTCTGTTACAAGAGCAGAAGTAATTGGAAACTTTGCCTTTATACTGTAGCTTATACAGCACACTTTTGCCATACTGGCTGAATTAAAATATACATGAATTCTTTAAAATGGCACACATGTTGTTTTTGTGTTTTCAGTTAATATTGTGAAAGTTGATAATTTTGATAATTTTCAAATTGAGGTAATTTGAGGACTTCCAACTGTATTTAGAGGGCCAAAATAATTCCAGTGCAACTTGTGTAAAGTCAATAGATTTACACCCGGAAAGGATTTTGGTCCATTTTGCTTTGGTTTAGAGCAGTGGTTCTCAATCTGCAGCCAAGCCCAATCAGCACACAGTTGCAGCCCATGTGACATCCTCAGGGCCATACAGATATTATATATATTGTGTGTATGTGGCCCACATAGCAAGTAGTGAGCAGCATACGTGGCCCACCATGGTAAATAGGCTGAGAACCACTGGTTTAGAGACTGTGCAGTACGTGCAATTAGAATCTTGTTTTTTATGGGTCCAGTTGTTAGGCAAAACTCCCATTTAAATTGCTGAGAGTTCTGACTAAGGATTGCAGATGTGGCCCCTCAAGTGCATCTGCCATACACAACTATATTATTTTCCTTAATCTGAAAAAAGCAGATCAATACCCTCCTACCTTTCTCACAAAGGTGTTGAGATTCAGTGAATATTCTCAGATAAAAACTGTTAATGTGAGTTGAGGATGAAAGTGCTTATCAGGAAATTTAAAATTAAAAAAAAAATACCTGAATGTAATTAATCTCAAAACAAGCAGTATAAATCCATGAAATTAAGAGTTAAGGTTAAATTTAAAAGTAATCCAAACACTGTTAAAGAGTGGGAAAGCAACAGCTATGCAATTATGATTGATACATATTTTGTGCTTGGTATCTCAGATTAGAAGAAACTGACTTTTAAAATGTATTTGGTTTTTTTTCATATTTTTAATGCTGTCACTGCTAGGTAGAGTTAAGATTGTTTGGGCACTTCTACGCATTTAGATTTCTTTGAAGTTTTTAACTCAGGCTAAGTGCTTCAGGAGGATGCAATATATTCTTCATACATTACAAAAAAGCTGAATCCCTGCTTTAAGTGCAAAGCTCTCCTCTTCCTTACCTATGGAAACATTCACAGTGCATCCAGAATTTGTGAAGTGGTTTGAAATCTTAGGTTGTAGATTTTATACAAGTTGTTTACTTAAAGTACACACGGTTTGCCTCTGCTTTTAAATTGACAGAAAGAGGGTAGTAACTTGTTGATATGCGAAAAGATGGTCTTTACTAGCAAAAATTGTTTTGAAATGATTGTTTTACCAGTCCTTTAACTCTGAAAAGCCTGAATTTCACTTTTTCCAGAATAGAGATGAACTGTTTAAGGATTTTACTTATTAACTAGGACTATAACTCTACGGTAAACAGTTCTTTAAAAAAATTCATTATGGAACAAACAGTCGTGTTGACAAGAGATTGATGTTCTGATTTTTGGAAAATGCATATTGCCTTTTCTAGGGGAGTGAATATTTAAAACCGTTCAAGAATGTGCAAGGTGTTGTGATTTGCTGTCTGTCAGGTGTAGTTTATGACTTGGCTATGAAAACATACTTAAGGGAAAATACATTCAGGATTTTTTATCATCTACAGGAAGTTCTTTAATTTTTAATTTAAATCTGAACAGTGTTTATTTTACAAATGGAATTTTGGCAAGTGATGAATCTATAATGTGTTTAACAGCAAGTGCCAGTGTGTGGGAGGGAAGGAAGGTGTAGTCTTCTCCTTGAGGGGGTAAGGCTTTGAATTTCTCTTTTCCTGCTAATTTGAAAATGTACCCTGACAGTAGTCTGATATTTCACTGCCAGTCAGGATGTATAAAATAAATGACTTGTTGAAAATCATAATTTTGGATTCTTAAACAAATTTGATATTCCAATTCTTGTTGAAACTTAAATGGGAATTTACAGCCATCAGTCTTGAGGCTGAGCTCAAATGGAACCACCCACAAACCATTTCAACATGTTGAATCAACATGTCATGCATTACATATCTGTGCAGATGTCATCCTAGCAGGATTCATGGTATGTGCACGGTACAATACTGCAGCTTAATTTATTAAATTGTATAAAATGAGATTTTATAGCGTGGATTGGAGACTGGCAACTGGTATTATCCAGATCTAGTCTCTTTCAGCTGAAGGGTACAAGGACTAAAAAGTTGGGTTTTTCTTAAACACAGATTCAAGTTTTCCAAAACAGGGTATTTTTCTGTGCTGCTGCTTCCCCACCCTCCCACATCTCTCTCCCCCTGCAAAATCCCAGTTTGGAAAAAGACTCATTCTAGTTCATTCTCTCTCTCCCCCACCCCTCCTCCAGTCCATCCCCCACTCCACTCCACCCTGTCCCTCCTCACTATTTAATACTAATTAGCAACATTTAAATTATAATCGCAGAGAAAAAGAAACATTGTAGCAGATGTCAAGATCTGCAAAGGAGAAAGTTCTCATAGTAACAATGGTCAAAGAGCATGCAGAAATAGAAAGGTATAGGCCATTGCTAACTAAGCAAGGAGTTGAGAGAGAGAATTTATGAAATCAGCTGAAGCAAGTGCATTATAGAAACAAGGAGGTCAATATCAGATTGGATCCTGAAATAAGTGGGGAGCCAGTAAAAATTGTTTGAGGATATACTTGTAATCAAGCTGCTTTCTCCATTGAAGAAGGTATGCAGCATTCTTCTGTAAATGTTGGAGTCTGGATAGCTGCTACTGGGAGAGGCCCAAGAGGCGTATAACTAGTAATATTAAAACAGAGATGCTGTTGTAGATGTTCAAAATATGTTAACTATGAATTTCTTTTTTTAACAGAAACAGACTGGTTCACTGTCCAAACTAAATAGCAGATTATCTACATCATAGTTAAAACAAAACAAAAACACCCTCCTGATCTGAAATTGGAAACTTGGTCTGAATTATTTAAAGGTCTTTCCCAATAATTTGAAAATGAGCCTAAGTGGATTGACATTTTTAAAATATATTTGATAAGTTTATAGTGAATTTTTAAATACACCCTACCCGTGGGATTCTTTGCACTTATATACAAAATGTGCAGTGTATGTAACTTTTAGGAATATTTTAATACAGATTTTTTTCACTAAATCTCTTTGTATTAGTTTTGTACTTCTAAAAATTGATTGTTTTATGGGTGTGAGAGGGGAGAGGAAAAAGCGGAGCAGCTGAATATTTGGATAAACTATTTAGATTGGAAAAGCTCTATATTTTTTTAGAGAGTTAAAGTGAAGTGTCAGAGAGTATCACTTACGTAGTCTAGCTTGATAGTGATAATAAATCTTCAGATTTTTAAAAGCCTTGAAAATGGATTTAGAAACGATTAATAAGCAAAACAGTCTTATTTCATGTAAAATTAGAGCAGGGGCCTCTTAGGGCTTGTTGAATCCTGTGTTTTAACCTTCCATTTAGAATGGTGCCAATATCTTTGGACAGAAATCTGAAAATATGAAATTTTGCAACCAAATATTCTACCAAAGCTGGAAATAATCTTGTGGAAAACAGTAGCTGGTTGCAAACAGACTTGTGTGAGATGCTGCTGCTAAATGCTGGAAACTCTCAAGCTTTTATTGAAAAGAGGCCCAACTGTGGGGATGGGGAAGGGAAAACGGGAGTGTTGGCTGCATTTAGTACTCAACTAGGAGAAAAGATGACCTCTTTACAAACCTGCTGCATTTTATAGAAAGTGTCTAGTTTAAAAGAACCAACAGCAATATGTCTGAGACTCAGGGCCTAGTCTGGTACAATCATATTCTTGAAGATTGTTTTCAGTTTTAAATGGCTGTAGATTTCAACTTTCTAAAGGTATACCAAAGTGACTGACTTACCAATGAGTTAGGTATAGGTAATGCAGTGGCCACATGCTCATTCATGACTCCCTCACAATCTAGGACATAAGAACCTATTCTGTGTGATGATTTTTGTTGTTGAGATGAATTTGGCTGAGAAGCCAGGGTTAAGTGCTATTTTTCTTTTAAAATTGCCCACAGGACCCCTAACTTCAACATGAATAGCCATCAAAGATTGGGCAAAGGGAGCTTAGTTTTATTATGTATTCTGAAGGATGGCATTCTTGATAGTTCTACACTTTGCAAGAACCACACTCTGGCCTGCCGACGTGGGGAGTCAAGGGAGCAATTGCCCAGGGGCCAGGGTGGTTTAAAAGGCCCTGGAGGCCCCAGGCACCACCGCTGGCAGTGCAGCAGGGCTACGGCAGGCTTCCTGCCCACCCTCGCTCCGCACCACTCCTGAAAGCAGCCGGCGGCAAGTACCTGCAGCCCCTTGGGAGGATAATCTCCGCGCACTGCCCCCGGCCCGAGCACCAACTCTGCAGCTCCCATTGAGCTCCTTGCAGTGCCAAAGGAGACAAGTATTCACATCCCAAAAATACTCTGATTGGCACCCTTTTGGGCAGTCTCAGTGGATTGGCTGAAGACTGAATGGTGGGTATGGGCACTGTACTATTTGTCATTCGTAAGATGGTCCCTCCAGTTTAGGGTTGATACACATTGTTTGAGCAGCGTGTGAAAAGCAAGCAGTGTTGCTGTCTGTGGAAAATATTACGTGTTCAACCAGGCTAAGTATAAACCTTAGAAAGTACATGTAAACTCTCTCTACTTTGTGTGTGTGTGCTACCACTCAAACCATTTTCACTGTTCCCACCACTCAAGCCTGAGCTGTCTATTGTCTAACAGTAGAGGGATGGAAGGAAGAAAATTATCCCTGTGAATCTTTCATAGGTATCAGCAAGACAGATTACTAGATAAGCTTAGAAAAATCCTTGTTGCTACTTTGCACTATAGTACATCAGGAGAACTGTTTTATCAGTAACAGTTTCCTACTTCAGAATTCCTACTGTTATTTTAGAAATAAAAAAAGCATATAAGAACAATAAGTCACGGCAGATATAACTTGCTAGATAGAATGCTCCCAGCTTTTTGTTGTGCCTCACAAATTATGTAAGGCATGTCAATACCTGCTCGCCTGAAGTTTTCTGTTGAATTCATAACATGTTTTAACTTTACTGCAGGATATTTTAGCTTAAAATATTTCATATGTAGCTTTCGTTCCAAAATAGCTTGTTGTCTTGAAAAGTTATATTTTTTTTATTTTAATGATTCTGTTGCACACAACTTGGTCATCAGCAGCCACTTAGATTGCAGAGGAGATTGAATCCCATGACTTTTCCTTATGATTTCTGTAAATACAAGATTTTAAAGTTTCTGTATTCTTCCACTGTCTAAGGTGGTAAAACTGTGTGAGTGAAAGTATGGACAAGTGTTGGTGAGAATATGAAGTTCCTTACAAAAAAAAAATTACTTCTTGTTTACAAGACATTAATAACCAAGTTGTTACTGAAGCCAGGAAAGCTCAGAGTTCAGCAGTCCATAAATATTAGATTAATTCTTTGCAATGTGTCAATTATTACCATGATTTAGGTTTCCATGGCCTTTGGTACTTATGGGTTCATTTAAATCAAGTTGTTTAAAGTATTGTATCCAAAACAAACATAGGCTGGCCTTAGAGGCTAATCAGCAACACGTTAGTGCCCTTTGGAAAGCACGCCCATGTAGAGCACATTACCCCACCATGATGTAGACAAGCCCTGTGTCACTTTGGCAACTTTGAATATTTTGCTCTTGGTCTTTTCCTTGCAGTTGAAGTCAGAACTAGTACTGTTACCAATAAGGGTATGACTTTCAGTTCTCATCTAGGTTTGTGTTAAATAAGTTAATTAAACTGAATGAATTGATTGTATCTTTATTTTATACTCTGTGCCTTTTAAAAAAAATTAAGACAAGATAATCATGTTTTTCTCTATTGATGGTGATAGGAAACAGTTTGAAGAAATGGTATCCCACTTTAACATGGCTTCAGTTGAAGAACTTGCAGAATATATTGCAAAAGCCACATCAGGAGTACGACAGAAAATGTTGAGAGATTTTTATGCTGGAAAGTGTCCAGAGTTAGAGGACCTATTTCCAGTCAAAGTTCCAGTACGCGTTTCAGATGGGTGTGAGGAAGAAGAGGTGTATATAAGTCATTGTAGAAAGAGAAGGGCCATTGTAAAATGTGGACAATCAAGGTCTGGTCCTTCAGCTGAAGATCCTCCCTGTGTGACTGCAGGAATATGTAGCCAAAAAAGACACAAAGGAGAAGCAAAACAGTTTCACAATGATTTCTGCATTCAAGATGCTGTGTGTCTTAATTCAAAAGATAAACAATTGTCCACTGTCAATACCCAAAATAGCATCAGTGGGAGAAACAGTCAACCATTCAAAGATTTTATGGCAACTGACTCAGTAAGCAGTAAATCAGAAATAATAGATGTGCTCTCTGTAAATATCACTAAAGGACAGCAGGACTCCGAGGGGATGGAATCTCGAAGAAAAAGATCCCTGTCTCAGTCAGAAAACAGAGAAAGAGAAACTCAGACTTACAAGAAAAACTCTTTTGTAGACTTACTAGGAGACACCTCTGTTCTCAATGACCTCTTCAAAAGTAATGGAAACAGGCCTACGGAGCTGCCAAGAACATCTCTTTCAGGGCCTGCAGAAAAAGCAAAAGAACGACCAAAAGACTTCTGGGATGTGCTGAATGAGCAGAATGATGAGAGTCTCAGAAAGCTCACAGACATGGCCGTCATAGAGGAGTTGTGTGAAAGAGCACCTCCTATTGCTTTGACAAAAAAGAAGGAAGTTCATGAAAGTTCTCTTTGGAAACAAAATGATAATTTTTTATGGAAAAAAATATAATCTAAGTGATTCAGATGAGTCTACATCTGGCACACACACCTTTTGATGTCTAAATATGAAAGACTGATCTTAAAGTTCAGGTAATAAATTCATCAGTCACACAAATACAGCTTAAAAAAACGTACTGGTGTTAGTAGTATACATTATGGGACAGCATTCCATTATATCTTACTGTGACCATTGGCCTTGGGGCATACTGTAAGATATTCTACCCTATGTTTCTCTGCAGTAAGCAAGGCGGAAATACTGGTGATGTAAATGTAGGATCTTAGTGTCATTTAAACCCTGGCCTTGTTTGTAATCATAAGGGGGCCCATATTTGTTTTGACTTCAGTGGACTCATACTAGGGATTCTGCTGTGATCATGGAGGCATAAAACACAACAAGATAGGTGTTACTTCAGTAGTACAACACCGCAGGGCATGAGTTATGGTTTACTAATCCATGCGGTCTTCACAGCTATTGCAATCCATGAGTATAGGTACATATTAGCTCTATCACATCCTACTGTGATTTAACGCACGCTAATTTTAAATTACACTCTTTTTAATCGCTTGAGTTGTTTTCTTTTGGATGCTGATGTGGCTAAAGTTAAATGGAGCTCTGGGTATTTTTTCCTCTTGTTGAAATATGGGTGGCTCAGGCTGTGACTCTGCCAGCAGCCCCTCTGATGCTGCTTGGGTGGATCCCAGCAATCTCAAATAAGACTGCTGTTAAACAAGGTTGTGTTTAAATCAGAGAATATGTATCTTTCTAATCAGAGCTTTGCATATAAGTTTTAAATTATAACTAGAGAATTTTTGAGGACTGAATAACTCAGATAATGGAATTTGGAGCCTTTCACTCCTGCATGTCATTTATTGAAACTAGTCATTGGCCTGTGCATAATAAGTTGGAGGCCTCGCTTATAATTCCTCGTATTTCTCTGGTGGGCAAGTACCCATATTACAAAAACCTTCATCGCCACCATGGTCTCCAGGTAGTTAAGATATTCAGTTAATACCACAGGCAGGGATGCTTTCTCTTCACTCGGGTTTTTTTCAGCCCATTTCATAATGAAGTTCAAGATAAATCCAGTTATCTTCAAAATCTCAGGTTTAGTGTTTTCTCTTAGTTTATTTTAACATTTGAGTATCTAATAGGAAAATAAATTGATGGGAAAATAACTTAGATCAAATATGGGTATTTTATGGGGGGGGGGGGCGGGAAAGATAGTTCTTTCCACCCAAAAAATAATTCTGTTTACATTTTTGTAAGAAATGTGCTCTGAAAAGAATAAATGTTTTATATACAATACTGAGTTGTACACATTTATGTATAACATGAACAAGATATTTAGAAAAGGGGACATGCAATTATATGTGCAGATGACTTGTTAGATGTGTACTTTGTTACTTGCATGTGCAGTTACTGTCATTGCACTCATAGAATCATAGAATATCAGGGTTGGAAGGGACCCCAGAAGGTCATCTAGTCCAACCCCTTGCTCGAAGCAGGACCAATTCCCAGTTAAATCATCCCAGCCAGGGCTTTGTCAAGCCTGACCTTAAAAACCTCTAAGGAAGGAGATTCTACCACCTCCCTAGGTAACGCATTCCAGTGTTTCACCACCCTCTTAGTGAAAAAGTTTTTCCTAATATCCAATCTAAACCTCCCCCACTGCAACTTGAGACCATTACTCCTCGTTCTGTCATCTGCTACCATTGAGAACAGTCTAGAGCCATCCTCTTTGGAACCCCCTTTCAGGTAGTTGAAAGCAGCTATCAAATCCCCCCTCATTCTTCTCTTCTGCAGGCTAAACAATCCCAGCTCCCTCAGCCTCTCCTCATAAGTCATATGTTCCAGACCCCTAATCATTTTTGTTGCCCTTCGCTGGACTCTCTCCAATTTATCCACATCCTTCTTGAAGTGTGGGGCCCAAAACTGGACACAGTACTCCAGATGAGGCCTCACCAATGTCGAATAGAGGGGAACGATCACGTCCCTCGATCTGCTCGCTATGCCCCTACTTATACATCCCAAAATGCCATTGGCCTTCTTGGCAACAAGGGCACACTGCTGACTCATATCCAGCTTCTCGTCCACTGTCACCCCTAGGTCCTTTTCCGCAGAACTGCTGCCTAGCCATTCGGTCCCTAGTCTGTAGCTGTGCATTGGGTTCTTCCGTCCTAAGTGCAGGACCCTGCACTTATCCTTATTGAACCTCATCAGATTTCTTTTGGCCCAATCCTCCAATTTGTCTAGGTCCTTCTGTATCCTATCCCTCCCCTCCAGCGTATCTACCACTCCTCCCAGTTTAGTATCATCCGCAAATTTGCTGAGAGTGCAATCCACACCATCCTCCAGATCATTTATGAAGAAAACCGGCCCCAGGACCGACCCTTGGGGCACTCCACTTGATACCGGCTGCCAACTAGACATGGAGCCATTGATCTCTACCCGTTGAGCCCATAATCACTGTATTTGTGTATGCATATTGCAGCATGTGCAATTGCCTGTACCTATTTATAAAAATGTGGCCCTAAAAACTGGTATTAATATTCACGCTTAAAACACAGCTGTGGTTACTTTTACTGTAGAACAATTACATTTCTGTTGAAGTAATTCGGCTGTTGAAATGAAGTCACTGCCTATAGTACAGTAGCTTGATCCAAAATGGCTGTTAACAAAGCAGTTTAATTGCACTCAAGCATAAACAGGTGAGCTGAAGAATTACATAGTCCAGAGGCTCCTGGAAAGAATTATGATATTGTAGTAGAGACACAGGAGTGGGATTCAGATGTGATTTCTGTTTTCATTTCTGCCACACATTCTGTAACAACTTGGGCAAGTCACTGAATCTCTGCACTTCAGTTTTCCCATCTCTAAAACAGAGATCTACTTGTGTAATAAATTGTATTACATGGGCATGCAGGTTTTTGTTTCCTGACTCAACCACCTCACGCAGGTAAGAATTACAAAAGCTTACTATCTCTGTCACATGGATCGGTAATATGGATTGGAGTTGCTGTTGTTATACCTTCCCTTATTTTGAAAATCAAATGCTAACAAAACATAATACCACCTAGAGAAAAACTATCAACTAATACAACCAATTATAAGAAAAACAAAACAATGTCTTCTATTGAGATTAAGGTAGATGACAAAAATTGGAATTATTTTGCCTTTTAGCGATATCTATTAGGGCTGCCAAGCAATTAAAAAAATGAATCGCATTTAATTGCAATGTTAATAATAGAATAACATTTATTTAAATATTTTGACGTTTTCTAGATTTTCAAATATATTGCTTTCAATTACAACCCAATACAAAATGTACAGTGCTCACTTTATTTTTTATTACAAATATTTGCACTGTAAAAAACAAAAGAATTATTTTTCAATTCACCAAATACAAGTACTGTAGTAAAATCTCCTTACATGAAAGTTGAACTTACAAATTTAGAATTATGTACAAAAAAAAACCTTCATTCAAAAATAAAACAATGTAAAACTTTAGCGCCTACTAGTCCAATCAGTCCTACTTGTTCAGCCAGTCACTCAGACAAACAAGTTTATTTACATTTGCAGAAAATAATTCTGCCTGCTTCTTGTTTACAATGTCACCTCAAAGTGAGAACAGGTGTTTGCATGGCATTGTTGTACCTGGGGTCGCAAGATGTTTACATGCCAGGTACACTAAAGATTCATATGTCCCTTCATACTTCAACCACAATTCCAAGGGACACGCGTCCATGCTGATGACAGGTTCTGCTTGATAACCATCCAAAGCAGTGTAGACCGACAAATGTTCATTTTCATCATCATAAGTCAGATGCCACCAGCAGAAAGTTGATTTACTTTTTGATGGTTTGGGTTCTGTAGTTTCCGCATCAGAGTGTTGCTCTTGGAAGACTTCTGAAAGCATGCTCCACACCTCACCCCTCTCAGATCTTGGAAGGCACTTCAGATTCTTAAATCTTGAGTGCTGTAGCTATTCTAGAAATTTCACATTAGTATATTCTTTGCATTTTGTCAAATTTGCAGTGAAAGTGTTCTTAAAATGAACATGTGCTGGGTCATCATCCGAGACTGCTATAACATGAAATATATGGCCAGAATGTGGGTAAAACAGAGCAGGAGACATACAAGTCTCTCCCAAGGAGTTCAGTCACAAATTTAGTTAACGCATTATTCTTCTAACAAGCGTCATCAGCATAGAAGCATGTCCTCTGGAACGATGGCCAAAGCATGAAGAGGCGTATGAATCTTTAGCGCATCTGGCACATAAATATCTTGCAATGTCAGCTACAACAGTTCCATGTGAATGCCTGTTCTCACTTTCAGGTGACATTGTAATGAAGAAATGGGCAGCATTATCTCCCGTAAATGTAAACAAACTTATTTCTCTTAGCAATTGGCTGAACAAGAAGTAGACTGAGTGGACTTGTAGGCGCTGAAGTTTTACATTGTTTTGTTTTTGAGTGCAGCTACGTAGCAAAAAACCTTCATTTGTAAGCTGCACTTTCATGATAAAGAGATTGTACTACAGTACTTGTATGAGGTGAAATTGAAAAATACTATTTCTTTTGTTTACCATTTTTACAGTGCAAGTATTTATAATAAAAAATAATATAAAGTGTACACTGCTCACTTAAAAATGTAGAAAACATCCAAAATATTTAATAAATTTCAGTTGGTATTCTATTGTTTAACAGTGCAATTAATCTAATTTTGATTATTTTTTTGAGTTAACTGCGATTAATCAACAGCCCAAGTATCTATTGATAGCCATTATTTCTGAACCACTGTGGCTTTCTGATTGTACAGCCGCTACTTCTTCTGGAAACAGCTACTTATACAGTGGTGTTGTCATAGTTGTCATTATTGTTCACAAACCAGACTTGTGTTTCTTCTGTGCACAAGCACTGTCAACAGAATTCTGGATGTTCTCAAGAAACTGAGCCAGTGTTCTCCTTTGTGATCTACTTATGAAAAGTGCTATGTAAGAGCTAGATGGTGGTATTATTTTGTTTGGCTCTCTCTGTTCCGTGTGTTGGATTGATCCCCAGATATGGATAGATAGAGCAATTTTCTGCAATATCTTTGGGAGATCTTCCTATATTAAGTGTATATATCATTGTGGGCCAGGGATGATGTGTAATTCCATGCAGGAGGGTGACAATAGCTCCTCCAGGAACTAAGAACAGTGTGGGGTGATTGGGAAAATTCACTCAGGCTGTAACACATCCAAAGAAGGGCTGCCACCTGGAGAGGCTCTCATGTGCTGGTTCAAACTGGATTCTCTAGAGACAGCAGACAAAGGACTTTTGGATAAATCACCTGTGTTTAAGGACTCAGGGCCTTCTGTCTGATCCAGTAAGTGGACAGGACCCTCTATCCAAGGGAGTCCCCAATCTTTCCTGGGAAGGGTTGGAAGCACTTTGTCCCACTGAATCGCCGTAAGACTGATGAGTGACCTCTGGTAATCTTTTAGCATGTGTATAGGAAACTTTATTTTTATATGTTTTCTCTGTAATACTTTTATCTTCAGAATAAATGTTCTTGCTTATAAAGAGCTGTGAGGTAGCTCATAACTGCTGGCAATTACGTTGTTCATAGCCTTTACAGAGAAAGCAAAGCACACACACTGGCCTGTTTAGGCAGCGTGGTTTGATGGGGATAACAAAGTGTAGGCAGGAAACTGTACAGCCTGGAAAATCCCCAGACGGGAGGGGGAGAGACAGATCTCCACCCAAAAGAGGTGATGGCTTAGGAGCCAGGAACCAAGAGTGTCTGTCCTTGAGGGACTACAGAGAGGGAATACAAGTGCAATTGCCCTGAACTGTGACAGTTATGACACCTGACCTTGGTGAGAATGGTATAGCTGTTACTGTGGCATATTGCCAGCCTTTTTCTGTTTGGAATTCTGTTTTGGTTTGGGATATTGCTGTTCTTGTTTCCAGGCACTTAGCTGTGTTGTAACTACTTAAGGGTTCTGTTTTACTTCAGAAGTTTGTTAAATGTTAGCAGTAAGGGTTTTTGTCCTTCACCTCAGGAACTTCTCAACTGGTGAAGGACAAAAAAAGTCCCATAACGCATTGTGAGGTGTTATTATATGGTACTAATGTTAAGTATGGCATAAACCAGCAAGATCAAGCTGTGGCAGTGGAAAATCTGTTTGGTGGGAAAGTACAGTGCACAAGCCACCTACAACTCCAGCTCAGCTGGATGGGCTGTCGCCAGCTGGCACTGCCCAGAAAGTGGGTTGAGTCAAGACAGTGGTGAAACAAACTTATTCAATACATACCACATTCAGTCTCCATCAGCGGGGTTTCTGTGTAGCTCTGGATAAAGTGGAATAGCTGGGGGAAGCGTAATGTGGTACTGCCACCTGCTGCCTAAGAATAAATCCTCTCTATCTGGGGCAACTGCCCGCATTGGGGCGGCGTATGCAGCTTGCCTCTTGCAACCTGAGCCTGTCTAGATTCTTGTTTATGGCAGTATGCGCCCGTATGCCTTTCTGACATGCCGTAGACCAAATATGCACAGTTCAGATCCATCTTAGAGGGCTGTGTATTTAAATAGATCTAGTCAGAACAAAGCCCTATACATTTCCTGACAACTTTTTATAAAATCATTACATCCAGTTTCTGTGACTTGAGTGACGACTACTTTACATGCAAAATAGCTTCAAATCTCTAACACCCAAATTACCTTTTTAATAATTTGTGCTCAAATGATTCAGAGCAGATGACTGCAGGGGATTATGATTAAATGTCAGACTGTGATGCTTCACAGTC
The DNA here is from genome assembly GCF_965140285.1 of Lepidochelys kempii. Classification (NCBI taxonomy): domain Eukaryota; kingdom Metazoa; phylum Chordata; order Testudines; family Cheloniidae; genus Lepidochelys; species Lepidochelys kempii. The sequence goes on along the minus strand of NC_136384.1, from coordinate 89,154,691 downwards.
TAAAGACAAATGTATATGACCATCTTTCATGTATATATTATACCACACTAGGGACATAGTGGTACCCCAAATATTGTTTTTATTTAAAGTAAACACTCAAAATGTAAGCTTTAAATATCTTCTGAATGCTAGTAACATAGTTATTGAAATAAACAAATCACATCTAAAGTACTGACGTGCTTGTAGACGAACTTTTTGATCAGCCAGTAGTGTTAATATAAGAACATTTAGAAATGTTACTAATGTACATGTATTCAGGTGTACGCTTAAAATCTTGAGAAACAGAAAATGAAAAATTATTCTTTCATTTATATTCCTGTTATTTCCCAAAGAAGATATGTGAATCTTTGCACTAATGGTTCCATTACCCAGAAGGCACATTCATTAGGTTCTAGGTAAAATATAAAGGTATCTATCATGCCTACTGCACACTGGCCTGCATTAAGGGGGGCAGTGTACAGCAGGACCAGCCCTGAAGGAACTCTGGCAAGCATTTTGCCTTAATAGCTACTAGTATACGGATGTAGAATGCCTTCTGGAGCACTCTAATGCACATGAGGCGGCCATATTCCTAGTGTAAGCCCTATTGCTTGTTTGTCCCACTATGTGGGCCAGTGAGGAGGGAGTTTGGGGCCATGTGAACTGCCGGGAGTGCATTGAGACAAGTCCCTGCAGTCCCCAACCTGCATTCTGACACTGTGCTGGGATGGAGGGTACTTGTGTGCTCCCCCTGACCTTTATGCCAGTAAGGATGGCTGTATGCTCATGAGAATCTGCCCCACAGGTGTTTCAGCCAAAAGAAGTAGCAAGTACAGGATCTGAATGTAAGTGACCCACAACAGGTAGTTATGGCTTTCTACATTAATGCTATACTAAGGCTGCAAATAAAGCTCTCAAAATCAAGGAATGCATAATTAAGATAGTGTTTAACCATAACCCTGCACCTTTGTACATGTGTCATGCACATGGACTATGGTTTAGATCACTTATATTGTTAAATGCCATGAGAGGTCATATAAACTGTAATTTCTTATTTAGTCATATCTGAAATACATATTGTAAGTACCCTGCCATACTATTCTGTATTAGAGCCTCTGCATCTAAACTAATATAACCTAATAGGACTACATAAATTGGAGATGGAAAACATGGTATAAAATTTCTTGCTGGGTTTTTTGCATGTAAAACAAATATGCATGTATGCCTATGTCTGTATGCATTCCATGTCTTTGTGTGTAATAAATGTAAATAAATAAATACTGGATCTGACCATTGGTCCATGTCTCGTCCCCTACTAGTGTTGCATACACTATGTATGGGGTGAGGGAATTCTTTCTTACCCACAAGTAATAATCTTACACTCTGAAACATATTGACTGAAATTAAATCTAGTGAAAAATTATTTCTCTAGAAGTTTTTTTCTTCTAGGAGTAGAAAAATTGCTGAATGATAAGCAATCCTAATGCCTTCTATGCTGAAGCGTGTGTCATGCAGCTCAGTGCAATGGGGTCGTGTAATGTAGGACTTCAGCATAATGTGTAGCTACAAGAGGCCCAGGTATAGGGCTGCCAAGGGAACCTTAACCGTGAATTTTCTGATGCTTATAGGTTTTGAAATCTCAAAATTAACACTGTTTTATTAATACCAGGATTTTGCTTTGAATATAGTGTATAAATTGTTTTATGTGAAGGGTAAATGTTATGAAATTTTAAAACCTTGGACACTGACGCTACACAGCAGCAGTCTGTGAACTGTGGTGGTTTTTGTGGTCTGGATGAGTGCCCACTGGAAAATAAGCTTAAATTTGATCTGGAGCAGATTCCACTTTAGGTCATGGGAAGCTGTTATAGTCTTCACTTTGTCTCTGTGTTAGCCATTATGCACTTATTGTAACTGGATGCCATCTGAAAACTAAAATGGGAAATCTGACTTAAGTACCTGGAGCAAGGAAGCTGCTGTACTTAACAAATATGATGAAATAGTAACATGTTTAGGCTTTACAAGAAATTGGCATAAGCGTCTGATGTATTTCCATCACCTTTCTGAAACTGCATTCTGTTACCATTTTTATTATATCCCCTGGTGTTTTAGATGTGATCTTGAAGGCTTTGAATCGCTTAGAATTATGATAACCAATTGGGACACTTGAAGAAGGAGGTTTCCCTTACACAGGACAACAAAAGTAGCCTCAACAGAGGAATAGAAGAAAACTTGAATATCCTGTGATTTTGACTTAGGCAGGCTTTATGGGAAGCAATATTAATCTGTGAGATGGACCCAGACCCAGGCCCCACATTTCTCCTCTCATAGTCATAAATTCCAATGCCAGAAGGTTTCAGAGTAGCAGCCGTGTTGGTTCTTTTGGCTACAGCATCACACTGGGCGTTTGTGGTCAGCTGATTATCCACTATGATCCCCGAATCTATTTCAGTCACTGCTTCCTTGAGTAGAGTCTGCATCCTGTAAGTGTGGTCTACATTCTTTGCTTCAAGATAAATACATTTACTTTTCGCCATACTAAAACACATATTGTTTGTTTGCACCTAGCTTACCAAGTGATCCAGATCACTCTGAATCAGTGACCTGTCATAGAATCATTGAAGATTAGGGTGGGAAGAGACCTCAGGAAGTGATCTAATCCAACCCCCTGCTCTAAGCAGGACCAGCCCCAACTAAATCATCCCAGCCAGGGCTTTGTCAAGGCGGGCCTTAAAAACCTCTAAGGATGGAGATTTCACCACTTCCCTAGGTAACCCATTCCAGTGCTTCACCACCCACCTAGTGAAATAGTTTTTCCTAATATCCAACCTAGACCTTCCCCACTGAGACCATTTCTCCTTGTTTTGTCATCTGCCACAACTGAGAACAGCCTAGGTCCGTTGTCTTTGGAACCCCCCTTCAGGTAGTTGAAGGCTGCTATCAAATCCCCCCTCACTCTTCTCTTCTGCAATCTAAATAAGCCCAGTTCCCTCAACCTCTCCTCATAAGTCATGTGCCCCAGCCCCCTAATCATTTTTGTTGTCCTCCGCTGGACTCTCTCCAGTTTGTCCACATCTTTTCTGTAGTGGGGAGCCCAAAACTCGGATGCAATACTGTCCTCTTCATTATTTACCACTCCCCCAGTTTGTGGCTCATCAGTGATGATTTTTTTCTTCCACCCCACATCCATAGTGCGTGGGTCCTTTATTGATTGTTATAGTTTCCCTAATGGCAAGCAAGCTGCTGACAAACCTTAAAAATTATGTGGTCCTTACTCAAAAAAGTGTTTGACTTTAACAACCTTGTTACTTATAGCCCTTTCTGGAGGTAGGGAGTTCGATAAAATGGTAGCAAGCCAACTGGAGTACCATTTGACATTCTTCATTGCTCAGACATAAATCAGTTGGACATCAGACCAGGATGTGGTGTGGAGATGGTGTTGGTCTCATTGGTTTCTGATAGCATCAAAACAATTGAGATCAGATGTCCAGATAAACACCATTAGATTTAACAGAGACCGAAACCATTAAACATAAGGTACTTGCTGGTAGGAGCGGATAGATTTGGTTCATGGTAGCTCACCTTATTCCTTTTAGATTATTCTTATCACTCCATGTGGGTGTAAGGGAGTATCTGCATGCAGACAATTACACAATCAGGGCCCAAATAGGGAGAGTTCATTGGCACAAACCAGCTCTTGTTTTAATGAGCAGAGCTATCTGAAGCAATCAAGGAATGAGGATGCAGACCCATTTGTTTCTGTAAGTAGACATATGTATAAATAAATCCAAACTTTCATAGATTGTATAAAAATAATTTATTCATTGATTCACCAACTCTCATTTATATGTAGAAGTGCATTAGTTGTCTGTTAACCTACTCCACAAGAAAATGTCTTAAACTAAGATTATCTCTGTATGTATTTTCCTCTTAGATTATGACATATTATACCTACGGGCATTATATAAAGCTGTAAATAATACTAGTTCCAGTGCACTGAGGATATGTATATGCCCTTTTTTGTCATGAATAAGATTTGCATATATTTAAGCTGGAATCTAAACTGGCTGGAAAGGAAGCGCTTGACCTTCACCGAAACTATTACTTTTAGGTACCCTTTGTCTTCTTGGAAATCTGTGATTATCATTTGGGTAGGTTTGGAAGTAAAGAGCAATTTGGGGATTTAATGTTTAGTGTTACAGGATTATGGCAGAGTGGAATGTGGGCAGCTTCCACTGGTACGTTCCTGCATGATTGCAATTGAGGTATTGGTTATGTGGAATCTGTAATAGCCTCACAGTAAAAGGAATGGTTTCATAATGGTTATCACCTCATTCCCTTAATAGAAATCAACTGCGAGGAGGAGGGCTCTTTTCATCATTGCTTTCAGGTTAAAAAGTTTTCAGTTACTTATTTCTCAACTAATTCTCTTTGCTCACCAGGGGTGTGCAGGTTCTCTCCCCTTCCCCTTTCAAAAAATACCAATAATCCTCATTGATTTATAGTTACTTGTATCCTGATTGGGAAGAATAGGACTTTGGTGGACTAATAAGAAATCTGACCCTGCCTACACTACAAATACAGTTGTGCTGGGAGCCTGTTTACAACAATGTCGTTACTGACCCCTGTTACGAATGTAAGAGGGGGAAATGTGATGATGTTCTAAGCTTGATTTGTCGTGTAGACTGGATCTTAACCATGCTTTGTGTGAAAGTAGAATGAATTATATTGAAATTAAATTCATTAAAGAAATGCTGCTTGAAAGGTTTGTTGAAATATAGTTGTCAGGAAGAGAAACGTTAAGGAGTGTGAGACAATGGATCCTCAAACTAATTAACTTAGAGCTCCTACTGAGCTAGGAGATTGGTAAACATTAGTATGCAAATAAGATATGTATATATAGTTGTCAGTTTCTGCTTCCTTTTGTCTCCTATGTTAAATTGGCTTTGGCTTATCTGTATAAATAAGTTAGCTTGAGCTTTTGCAGGGGGCTCACATATATCTGGGTGCATTGGCAAAGCGCTTTGCTAATAAACAGAGTGGTCTGACAAATTCAGTGAGTCTTGAATCTGACTTTGACATTTGCAAACTGAACCCGTTCTTGTAAACAGATTTGGGAGCAACCATGTTGTAAGCAGATTCTTTGAGTATTCATATATGTGTTTAAAAGAAAGGGAAAGGGAAAAAACCATAGGGAAGCATTACTGCAGAGAGGACTTGTGCTTTCTGTTACTCCTGGTGGTTGGAAATGACAGAATTGTCAGCAGTAATGCAGAAAAGGCAGAAGTGTTCAAGAAATATTTTTGTTCTGTATTTAGGTAAATGCCAAGTGATGATGAAATATTTTCCATTCCAGCAGTCACTCAGCAGAATGTTAAACAGCAGCTACAGACATTTTTAAACCTACAGATCCGGATAACTTTGTAGCAAAGAGTTTTAAAAGAACAGGCTGAGGAGCTCTTTATACTATTAGTGTTGATAAATCTTGGAATGCTGGGCAAGTTCCCGAGGACCGCAAGAAAGTGAATGTTGTGTTAATATTTTAAAAGGGTAAATTAGATGACTTGGGTAGATAGAGGCTTGACCTGATATTGATCCCAGGCAAAATAATAAAGAGCTGATGTAGGACTCAAAGAATTAGAGGATAATCTGATTAATGCCAATCAGCATGGGTTTATGAAAAGTAGATCCTGTAAAACTAACTTAATGTGTTTTTGATGAGATTACAAATTTGATAAAAGCATTAATGTTTAATAAACTTCTGAAAGGCATTTGATTTGATGCCACATGATATCTTGATTGAGAAACTATAATGATACAAAATCTATTCAGCATAAATTAAATAGATTAAAAACTATTGATAAGTTTCAAAGTGTAATTATAAAGAGAGAATCATCGAGAGGTGTATTTCTAGTGGCGGAAGCACAGGAATCAGTTCTTGGCCCTACACCATTTAACATTTTTATCAGTGACTTTGAAGAAAACACAAAATCATTACTGACAAAGTTTGCAAATAACTAGAAGACTGGGGAATCGTAAATAACGAAGAGGACAGACACTGCTCCTGAGCAATGTAGATTACTTGGAAAGCTGGACATAAGCAAACAACATGTGTTTCAATAAGCCCAAATGTAGAGTCAATCTAGGAACCAAGAATGTGGGTTATACTTACACAATGGGGGACTGTACCCTAGGAAACAGTGACTTTAAAAAGGCTCCGAGGTGGATAATCAGTTGAACTTGAGTTTCCAGTGCAACACTGTGGACAAAGGGGCTAAATGCAATCCTTGGATGTATATACAAAGGACTATCAAATACTAGCAGAGGCTATATTACCGCTGTATTAGCACTGCTGCGACTGCTACTGTGGAAAACTGTAACCAGTTGTGGTGTACTGATGTACACAATTCAAGAAGGATGTTCAGATCTTTGAGACGTTTCAAAGAAGGGTCATGAAAATGATTGAAGGATTGGAAAATGTGCTGTACAGTCAAAGATTCAAGGAGCTCGATCTATTTAGCTTATCAAAAAGAAGGCTAATGGAGCACTTACGTTTATAATGCATAATGGAATCCCTACAGAAAACCGATAATGGTGGGTTTGTCAGTCTGGCGGATAGAGGTATAATAAGATCCAATGGCTGGAAGCAGAAGTCAAGCTAGAAATAAGCACCTTTTTAACTGAAGGGTAATTACCCATTGGACCAATTTACCCATGGACTGTTGTGGATTCTCTATCACTGGATATTTTTAAATCAAGGTTGGATGAAGACCTGGGATCCTGAGATTTGAGATGTAGGAATCCTGAGTTCTAGTCCAAGTTCTAGAAGTATGTGCTCTAGTGGCTACAGACCATTTTGCCTGGTTTCTGCCAGCCTGTTTGTCCCCCTCTGCTCTTAACCCCCAGCCTGTCCCACTCTTCCTTTGCTCCTCCTGGCCCCATACTGTACCCTCTATCCTGCCTCTGTCTCACCCTTTTGTATTCAAGCTAGTCAGGTGGCTTTTTCCATTTCTTCTGCCTTCTTTCTGTGTTACCTAAAGACCTCTGGGCACTGGGGACATGGAACAGAGTGTTTCCCTGCTTTCAATTCTGGTGTCACAGCAACTCTTGGCTGCCAAGAGGAGAAGTTTCTGGAAAAGTCCTGCACGGCCCCTGGATTGGAGGAGCACGCTCATTTGCTCTGTGAGAATGGTTTACGCGCAGTCTGGTCAGCATGGCAGATTTGTGTGGGGATAGACCACAATCAGTACAGATGGAATTTTCAGAGAATTTACCTGCCAGCCTCTAACAACCTTCTACTGAGCATGTGCAGCCTGAAATTATTAGAGACTTGTAACTTGGCCAAATTTGGGCAACTTTTCACACCGCCTCCCTCAGTCCTTGCACTGGCCTCTGGGGAATCAGTTGGGCCACAGGAGTCCAGGCTCAAGTCATCCAGCAGGGCTGAGCAAACACAAGTAACAGTTAACAAGCCCAGGCTTCAGGCTTAGAGCAGCCTGGGAGAGGGGGAGACTGCCACCAATGCGTTTGGTGTGGGAGGGAACGCAGGCCCACCCACTCCACTGTGTCCCAGCCCTGGGCCCTAGCAGCAGCCAAAGGCCCGCTGCTGTGTCACTGGGGATCCTGGCCGCAACACACTGACATGGGTTCTGGCAGTACTGCAGCCAGACTCAGGTCAGCTGCCCCGGGGCTACTTCCCAACTCCCCCTCTAGAGGTACCTGGGTTAAGGCGGTGTCCTCAGGGGGGTCAATCACCAGTGGGTCCTCAAGGTAGCTGGTAAGCGGTAAGCTCAGCAACTCTCCCACAAGCTGATCCGCGTCAAGTGTCGGCTGGTCAGGCCAGTCTCTAGGTCTGCCACTGGTTACTGGAGTCTCCCCAGCGGAAGTTGGGCCAGAGGCGTCTGATCTCTCCAGTGGCTCACTCCTGAGTGAGCTCTGGGGTTGGGCTCTTATACTTCCTGTCTGGCCTCTGACCCTCTGAGGGGCGGGCTTGGAGTGCTCTGGCTCTGCCCTCTTTGGTGTCTGGCGGAGCTCGTCCCTCTCCGGGGCACCGGGGAACCACACCACCTCCCTACAAGGCACTATAGGTCCTCAGTGAAATGGTTGAATGAAATTTTATCAAGCCAAGAACAAGGTAGCTCTATTTTAACTTCATATTTGGCAACAGCTGACCTGTTTTCACTGAAATTTCCCAGAAAAATTCAACTGACCATGGAAAATTTCCGTGTTAATGATTGAAGTTTGTCAAAGTTATAAGCAACAGAAAACTGGGTCTTATAATGGAAAGTGTTAAGCAACCTTAACTATAGATGGAGGTCCTGGCACTTATTATCTGGGTTTGTGTGTATATATATTTATATACACTTCTATATGTTTGCATAATTATATATGGTGCCATGTGGTAGCGTACATATCATTTGCTGAGTTTGGGATGGTCTTATTACTGATCTCTGACAAAGCAAACAATTCTGATGCATGAGACTTCCTCTCCTGCTGAACACTATGAAGCTAGCACTTTGCATAGGCCAGCACAAAGAATATGTTGGGGGTAAGCTAAGACAGGAGCAGGACTTGACCTGCTCAACAAATAAGTGGCATACATTGGCCACTGTTAAACCCTGGAGCTGTAATTATAGATATGGAGTAGCAGCTATGGAAAAGGTTGGTGTGTGTGTGTAATCTATCTTCACCAAACACAACACATAGGTCCCATGCTTTGAAGAGAAAGGGATGTGAGTTTTGTGTGTGTAATATACTTACGATCGTTCTGTTTTATTTCACTGTATTACTCTGGGAAATAATTTAGAAGTATTCATTGATTTTATTTTAACTAAACAGGTTGCAAATACAACCAACACTATTGTCAGAGGGAAAAAATTTTTGTCTTCCCTTCATTGTCCCACACACTAAAGGTAGCTTTAACAATTACATTTGGACTAGCAGTTTCTCCTCTTAAAAGCTGTGTTTAGATGGTGAAGGCCTTTTGTGATTTCTCTTCAGCATGGTATGTACATACTGTAGTAATCCATTTTTTCATCATCTTGTTGCTAACAATGAGCCACCTAAGCTCTGAAAACCTCCCTCTGCTGTTAGTTATAGAAGAATGCTTAAAGGATTTAAAGATGTCAGTCTTCATCTTGTTTTTTAGGAGGAGGGTGTGTGTGTGTATGTCCGAGAGCAAGCGAGAGAGAGAGAGTTGGAGTTCAGCTATTACACTGTGTGTGGTCTGAGGTTATTTCTCATTTCATGAAATGCACGCTTCATTCCTGGCTCAAGCAAAACTTGTGCGTCACTGAATAAGTCCCTTATCCACTTTCCAAAACACTGAAGAGATTTGAAAGGGCTCTGTGGGTGGACTGCTACTATCAGCAAAAGCAAATAAGCCAACTTATTTAGCTAGGCATTTTTTAATGCTTAAACATAATAACCTTCACAGATACTAGAACAGTTTTGGCTGGCTGGGAAAGAAGAGGGGGAAACCCTAATGTTAATTAAGGTCTGACTGCTTAAACTTTAAAGGCCACATTTATAGTTCTTGCTATATAAAGGTGCTGTCTGATCATAGCTGAGAGGAAAAAAACACGGGGAATGATTAAATGAACAGACTGTACCATTAGGAGTCCCCTGTGGTGCTCTAGCTGTAGTTTATTCAGGAATTCACCATCCTTTAATCAGATGTGGTGGAAAGCAATTACAGTCCAAAAAAAGATATATCCAAGCACTCCTTGTATCAAAAATGTTTTGATGTTCAATATAATTAAATGGAGCTGTCCTGAAAAGCTGTGGGTGTCCAATGGCAAAGAGCAGGTATAGTAAATACTGGCTGTGTGCTAAATCCCAGCACTGAAAATAAATCATGGCATACTTAATGGAAGCAAAAGCCAGAATTCAGTCAGGATGCTAATAGACCAAACCAGCTGCTGTGTGGGGGTAGAAACCTCAATGGACAGGATGGCACAAGAAAGCTTTGAACAAGGTTTGCATGAAACCAGCTGGAAATGGGTTTAGCCCACAATAAAGTCATGTAGACCAAATTCTGCTTTCAATAGCATGGGTGTAAATCCAGCATAATATCATTGAACTCAATAGAGTAGGGTTTGAGGTGGTTTAACTGAACAGAATTTGGCCCATATGGTATGAGCTGAAAATACACATAAGTGAAGCAGACTAGCTCCATTATCTCCCTGAGATAAGACTTGCAAAAAAGCCAATTCAAGTGAATGAGACTTGCAAAAAGCTCATTCAAGGTGAATCAGAGTTTGACAGATCAGAACTGAATTTCCCTGTGCAAGGTAGTCCAGTACAAAGTTCATTAATATACACGTGAACAAGGCATTCTGTGTCTGGTCAGTCTCTCCTTGAGCTGGACAGTATAAGAGAGGTAATCTTGGAGAATGTTATGTTTTGCCTTAGTACAGTTCTGATGGACTTGACCAGAAGGAAGACTCCATTTCGACCTGATAGCTCTAGACCACAAAAAACTTTTGTTTGAGTCTTGGACGTGGTCCCATAGAGGTACATAGGGAAAAAAAATTGCTTTTCAGGGGAGGGGTAAGTGCAACCACCACCCCAACCCTTTACAATAAACTTGGACCCTGCCCAGCTCCCACACTGCTTTATTCTTACCTTTATTATTTGTACTACAGTAACTGCTAAAGGACACCTCCAAAATCGGAGCCCCATTGTTCTGGATGCTGAGCCAAGGAAATAATACTGTTTTCTATACAAGGAAATAATTCCTCCCTCAACGATCTTACAGTCTAAATAGACCAGATACACAGACAAATAATGAGAGAAAGGAGATATTATTTCCCTCATTTTATAGACAGGGACTGAGATTCAGAGAGACTAAACGGTGTGTCCCAGATCACACAGGAAGTCCTTGGCACAGCCACGACTTGAACTCAGCTCTCCTGAGTCCTAATCTTGTACTTTAATCACAAGACCAGCCTTCCTTTCTGGAGAGCCCCTGGAATTCTGGTATGGCTCCTAACAACTCTCTTCCTCTCTATTGGGCCTGGTTGATGGAAGAGTTCAAATGGTGAGCACTTGTGGGCCTCTGTAATCAGGAATGTCTTGCACTCTGCGTGTGGTGGGGGAGCACAGAAAGTGGAGCTTGGACAGATCAGTGAGCTCAGGCCCAGAAAAGATAAGTCATAGTGGGTCATGCAATTCAGTCATGTTAAGTGTAAAGAACTCTGGAAATGGGAAGCGAGTTGCAGAGTTGGGGGACTAATAGGGGCCTGTAGGGTTTACAGGGGTAGGCAAAATAAACAGAACCCAAATGTATCTGATATTGATGTTCCAGAACAGAATTCCAATTAGTACAATATCCATGCTATGCATTCCTCATTATCTGGTTCCCCATCCAATGGACCATCGGAATTGATTGCCGAGTGGTCCACACTCTCACTCGGAGTGAGGCTGAAGGGTTATTTGTCTCTGTCATGAGCTCTGCATGAGGTGTTTTCTCCAGGTTCAGTTGTGCACACACTCAACACACAGCAAGTCCAGAGGCCGAATATGGGACTTCACTCTTTGGGTGTCTGCTTTAATGTCTGGCTACTAGGAGCCAGACTCAACTGCCAGACCGCCATGACTCTGTCCAGACAAGGCTTTTCCAGAGTTGTATGGCCCCAAATAAATTATCTTAATAAAATCAAAGCCAGTTTCAAATACCACAATATAAAATGGTTCACCTTCTGAAACTAGCAATTATAAAACCTTTCCCTGGAAAAGGTCTCTGAAGCAATTCCTATTATAAAAGCTGCAGCTGAGCTAAGGGTGGTAAATGACCACAGTGTTCCTTGGAGGCTGTGGGTGTCAGAGGAAAGATGCATGAGAGAAAAATGCATTGGCTGAAGGTAGAGCATGTTTTCGAACATTAGTGGTAGTTCAGTAACCCAAGCATGTTTCTGATTAACATCAGAGTCCTTCAGATGAATGGAATGTAAACCACATACCAATTATTGGAATCCCATGAAGTAAACTCCCTTTTCCGTCTGTCTGTCTATCCATCTATCTGCCCACCCACAGGACTACAGTGTCTCAGAAATATTCCTCCTTAGAAACTGTGGAAAATTCTACTTCTGTGTGTGTTCGCTTTATCCTTGATTCTGTGGTACTGTACTAAAAATTGAATAAATGAAATTACAATGGAGGCACGTGGACACTATCAAAGAAATAGACCTGCTAATTAAAAGGATAATATTTCCTGGCACCAAATCAAAACACACAGGAGCAAGTCCTGAGATCTTTATTCAGGCATACTTCTGAGAATTTGACCCATACAGTAAAACCTATTAAAAACTTAAGTCCAGTGCATTACAAGATAAAGAGGAATAGAAAATGTATCTCCCTAAAAATTAATTGATCAGTTACATGTATGTGTGTGTGTGTGTGTGTATATATATATGTATGTACTGTGTGCCAAATCACTGATTACTTTGTACTTTTATAACATCCTTTATTTAAGGTTCTAAACCTATTAATTATGTTAGCTAATCTTCCCATCCCTTTTGTGAAGCAAGTAAGTATAATGTCTATTTTGCAGATGGCAAAATTGAGGCACAGAAAAGTATATTGACAACAAATTAATGCCACAGGAATACAACCCAGAAATGTAGAGTCTCCTGCTGTAATCACTAGACAACACTGTCTCTCCTAAATATATAATAATCTTAACCATAAACCAGCAGATCCCTCCTACAGGAAAGAAGTAATATATCTGATTTAATTAGTACTATCTACTTCTAACATCTGATCCTACCTACTCAAGGAATGTAGACCTATGATAAGGGTAACGTTGTGGCATGGGGTGTTTTTTTGTTTTTGTTTCCACTCTAATTGCAATACAAGTCAACCTGAATATAATAGTATGGCAGCCGTTGGAAAGCTGGAAGAAAACTTTAATCATACTGTTTCCACAGTATGCATCCGATGAAGTGAGCTGTAGCTCACAAAAGCTCATGCTCAGATAAATTGGTTAGTCTCTAAGGTGCCACAAGTACTCCTTTTTTTTTTTAATCATAATAGTTCTGTAAGAGTTGGTCCTATGGCAGCATCAGGTCCTATTTCACTGTAGCTGTTTTCTGATGCTTTGCTGGCCTCTACAGGGACAAGCTGTAAATACTCTGGAGTACAAACTGGAAATAAACTTTAAGCACAACATTCTGTTCTTATATCCCTCTCCCCGGGCATCTCTTTTCTACCTATAATCCTAGTGAATTCTGTGAAAGATGGATGCTTTGTAAATCCTTGAGAATAATTTTCTTTATTTGTGTAACTCCCTTTCTGTGTTGGCCTTATGTTGAGGACACCATCCTTCTGGTTGAGGAGGACTGGATAGGAGTTCCTTGGGATCCCATCAGTGCCACCCCTTAGTCAGAAAAGGGGAGAAGTTCTGCTGACACAGCAGTGGCAAAGAAGTGTGCGTGAGACGGAGGGAGATTCTCTAGGTTTCTACAGGGAGGCAGGAGATCCCCTATGAATAGAAGTGCAGAAAAGAGAACAGTGTATTTTATGTGTAATGTTTATTAACTTTTAATGCTTAGAACACCATTATTGAATGCTCTCATCCTCAGTAAAAAGCATTACTAGACTGTGAAAAGGAGCAGTGGTTTTAAATCTCTCAGCAAGCAGTATGCCTCCCCTTTCTCTTCCTACTCTGCCTCACTGCTTGCTGAACTAGTTTGCTGCATTCCCTCACCCCTTTCCTTGGCTCCAACTTTCTGCTTTTCCCCAGAAAAACCTTAACTACATGTTTTAAATTTGCTGCACGTAGCAGAGAATAACGCCCTGAGTAGTGGGGCCCTGGGAACTTCATGGGTTTGTTTAATATTAAATGTACATATTCGTAAAATGTCAATGTACCTTTCTGAAATTTCATGACATAGCCATGTGTCTTGGCACATTTTTTAAAGGCCCTAGTTATTCCTCTTCCAAAACCAACAGTACACATCCTCCAGTTCCCCAGCTCCTTTCCTTCCCTTTCCCCTTGTCTCCACTCCCTCCTGCCAATTCCCTCCCAAATGAAGTGTTCATATCTCCTGATGATATCTTCATTCCCACTCTGTTCCTACTTGCCAGTTCCCTTCCACTTCAAGCAAGGTCCCATGTTCCCATTTATTTGGCCCCAAACCAAAACTAATTAGTAATTCCTCTGCCTACTGATATGATAAACACAGGGCATGCTTGTATTGGCCTCTCTTTTTTCCTTTGAAGTGAAGCAATTGTCAAAAGCTTTCATTATGTTAGAGAGAATCCCTGCTAATACCTCTCCCATCTCATAGGGCAATAGTCACCAATGTGCAAAAGACTCACACAAGGCCCTATGCAGTACTTAAACTCTTATGGCAAGGATTATATGGTGCAAGAAAGCTTGCGGTAGGCCTCTGAACCCAAACCTGCAATCCTTCCTCAAGCAGAACTCCAATTTAAGTCAATCACTATAATAATCTAAGGTTCTATTTGAAGTTAATGTCAAAACTCATATTGACTTCAACAGGATCGGGATTAAGATCCCAATCTTGCATGGAAAACCAGACAATCCAGCACCGTTCCCTTGCCCTGTCTCTTAGGGAAGGATTTTCCTCTCATTACACTTTTGTACCATTATTCTGCCATTCCTCCCCACAGTCCCAGGTTTCATGGGGCTGTCCTGCTGTGACCCCAATAATCTCTTACTCCGGAGGAAGATCAGTTTGCTCTGGGCCCCCAGTTTGAGAAGACCTCCAAACTAAATCGTGGCACACGGGGTCACATCACTGCTCAAGTCTGACCTATCTTCCCCTCAATCTGTCTACAGGCCCATCCAACCCTCCATCTCCATCTATGGAAAGGTGGACGGGCCAAACCTGAGAGACACTGCACCTCACTTTAGCCAACTGAAATGTTGGGAAGTATTGTTGGCAAATATTTTATCAAAATGTTAAAAACAAATGAATACTGAATCTTAATATAATGATATACTTTGTTAGTGTGAGAAAACTTATTGGTACTCCTGAGTACATAGAAACAGTTCCAGGTGTGTGTATGGCGGAGGGAGATACAACGTAAACTGCAGTATAAAGGAATTGGGTAGTATCCTTTTAAATAGTTTGTGAGCCCTCTAGTTGTGCTCAGTGTGTTTTCTGTTTTAGAAACCACCCCAAGCAGCATATATAGAGGTAGCTAGGCTTTGTGTGTTTGTGTATATTTAGTAAACACATCATTTTGTTGTGTTGAGAGGAAAAGACAACAGTTGGTGACAAGGATGAAATCCTAATCCAGGAACACAATGAAATAGAGAATGATTCGGGGACTAGCTGGGACTGTGACTAAACTACTCATTTAAGGGGAAAAGGGTTAAAAATGTCTGTCTGGGGAAAATGAACTTGTTTGATAGCTCAATAGAGGACTGGCCTGCCTATATCAACAGATTGGAACGGTATATAACTACTCCTAGTATAACTGATGAGAAAAGGGTGATGGTTTTACTATGTGAAGTGGGAGCTAAAATTTATAACTTGCTACATAGTCTAACAACTCCTATTAAACCAGTGGACAAAACGTTGTGCAAATTGTGGAAATCCTACAAAATTGCCTATCCTCACCAGTGATTGCAGAGTATTTCTGCTTTTATAAACAGAATTTAAAAGAAAATAGAGGAATTTCTGAATATGTGGCTGAATTAAGAAAATTTACAGAGCATTGCCAGTCTGGGGAGTTTAAATTGTACGTTAAGGGTCTGGTTCATACCTTAAGGGATTGGTATGCAAAATGAAGCAATTCAAAATCATCTATTGACTGAGGCTGATTTGGTCCTCAGTGCCCGAGAAATTGCTCTGTTAATGGAGGCAGCAGCAAAGATGCCAGGGAGCTACAACTGCATCATGTAATCTGTGCAACAAATAAACTGGGGTCAAACAGAAAGTACAGCGAGTGCAATGCTCAAAGGCTCGGTGCTTTCATTGTGGGAAACCATCTCGCAATGCAAATGATTAAGTGATACTTAATGGACAGATAGGGTATTGGTCCCCACATTGGATCAAGACATTTGATGAGCCCAAGAAGCTTCTAGCATCTGAACACTACAGTGTATCTCTGCCTGAAAAGTTAGCTTGTGACATTTCCCGATATAGAATAGGAGCAATCTGATGGAAGATCATTTTGAAAAGCCTATTGCCTTTGCTTCTAGATCTCTAAGGCCCTGTGTTTTCAGTTTTTACCAAAAAAAATTTACCAAAAAAACCAGAGAAGTTCCAAGGCTTTACAAAAGTCATTATTTTTTTTTTAACCAATTTGCACCCAAATTTTGGAAGTGCTGGAACTCCCTGGACGTGGCTCCCCACTCCAGAAGGGATAGAATCCAGTTCTTACAGACAACATCCAGTTGCTCTAACCATAAGACCATCCTTTTCTTACCTGCAATCTCCTGCCTCGTTCATTACACACCTTCCAACTACTGCAACAAATGAGGCAAGGGCCCTACAGACAACAGCCTCCTTCATTATGTGCACTGAATGAGGCTGTGCTCTTCTACTCTTTGAACAATTCTTCACCAGACCATTTCAGTGGATTTCTTTCTTTTTCTGAATTCTTTCTAAAAAAATCACACCTCTCTAATGTAAAATGCAGTACGGGGTAACTGGTGAAATTCTCTGGCCTGTGTTACACAAGAGATCAGACAATCTGGTGTAATCGTCCCTTCTGGCTTTAAAAATCTATGAATCTATGAAAATGACATTTAAAAAAAAGTTACAAATGCAAGTCACTTAAACCAAACTTTTCACCAGTGGTCACTGATTGTGTGTCTGTGTCTGACTAAAGACCCTGGGGTCTGATCTGTAGAAGTGCTGAGCCCTCATAGGTGTAACTGAAGTCAGTGGGAGTAGTGCTTTGAGCATATTAAGTGCTACATAATGCTAAGTACTCTGAAAAATCAGGTCCTAGCTGCTTCAAATTGGCACCCAAAATTAGCGGATGCTTTTATTGCCATTATCTAGCTGTGGCTCAGTTCCCAATATGTAAAATGGGGATAATACCACCCCCTCAACTCACGAGGGTGTTGCCAAAATATATTAATTAATATGGGTGAGGTACTCAGAGACTACAGTGATGAGCGCCATAGAAAAGATCATGAGGAACATGGACAGCTAGTGACCTGGCCATTGGGGGAGGCTAGCCCCCCGGCCCCTGCCCTTATGCCCAAGGCCCAGCCCCTCCCCATCTGCCCTCCCCCTCCCACCAGAGCCCAGAGCATCCCCACCTCAGCCTCCGGTCCCAGCACCGGGCAGCCAGGGGGGTGGGGCCCCAGCCCTGGTGCTGCAGGTAGCCAGGTGCTGCGGTCAGCCCTGGTGCGCCGGGTGGCAGCGCTTCTGACCCTGGTGCTCTGTGCATCCAGCGGGCAGCGCAGCCAGCCCCAGTGCATTCAGCGGGAGGCAGGCCAGCTAGCCTGAGCCGGCTAAGGCAGAGCGCTGTGGGAACCGCAGGAGGGGGCCTGGCCTGGGGGCAGAGTATGGGTGGGGCTATGCTAAGCTGTTTGGGGAGGCACCGCCTACCCCTGCCTGCGATACCCACCGCCCATGATGAGGAAATTAATAATTGTGTTTCTGTACCAGGGTTTCAATAGTGTACAGTAAAGAAGGCATGGGGCCACATGTTGAACAATGAGGAGAAAACAAAATATTGTTACCTCACTAACTGAGCACCAACCATTTTGTGCACTGAATAAGGCAGAGGTCCCATTGAAAAAATAGTATTTGATCATGTAATTAAAGAATTTACTATAATATATATATACACAAAGAGGCTGAATTAAGATTGTGCAGCCAATCTTAATTCTGGCGTTTCCTAACTTCTGACCGCTTGACTTTGCAACTTTAATAATTTCTTTTTTACATTTGTGGCTTGTTTGTTTGTAAGAGTGTGGAAAGGTTGCCATTCCTAGAGCCCAGCTTTTGGGGGAGACCTTATATTCCTAATCAATAGCACAGGCTTCCCTTTAACTAGACCAATGGGGTGATATTTTCTTTATGGGTTTTTTAAATTGTATCACCCTTAAATATTTAAGTTACAGGAAAAGGTCATGATCAATTTGTATGCCTTCTAAGAGCAATTCAAGGGGTTCATAGAACCTCAAGTTCTACAAGTTTTTCCCATCCCTGATTGGCTGGGCTCTCCATCAAAATTGTCATTATGCATCATCATCACTGGAAGAGCGGAAGACCACTCAGATGCAGTATGCCTCTAAAAGATCCATGAGGAAATGGACAAAAGTTCACATTTAAGGCCATAAGTCTCATGCACTTCCCCTTTAGTCACTATTTCATGTAACAAAAGCAGTTTTGCAGTCTGTATGTCATTTCATTCTCATTGGTAGAGTCTCTCAGTACTCCTTTCACTCATCAGACAGAAATGTATTTATTTATAACAAAAACAACTTAGCTCTCTAGTGCATGCTCCTTTTTTCCATGTATTTTGCCTCTATTTGCCCCCGATTTCTAGGACATCGAAACCAAATATGGCATTCTGTGGTGAAACAAGAGACTATGGCTTCTATTGGGTTCTTTGGGATTTGCAACCTCCAGAGGTTTTTATCTAGCTGTTCAAAACTGCAGTGTTTGTTTAATTCCTTTTATTTTGCCTTCCCGTCCCTGCTCAAGTACCACTCCCCTTGCCTTCGTGCTGTGTTTGAGATGGTTTAAGGTAAGGACTAATACTGCATATTCATTTTAATGGATCTAATCAGTGGTGCTCACAATTGAACGTAAGTCTCTTTATAGTACCTTTTTACAAACTTCCTTGTATCTTCTATGTAATCATTTCTTTCTTCGGCAAACACATTGGAAATGCTTGAAACTGAAATTATTGAGTGAATGTCTGTACTTTAACTAAAATGAATAGTGTGTAGGTAAATACTTCCTTTGAAAAGATCAATTCAGAGGTTGACATGGTCCATTGCAAAGGGGCTCTTAAATGTCATCATGCTAAAGAGAATATCTATTTTTTATTACTCCTGATGTCTAATAATGAATATTGCTATTTATATGCACTGCTTCATCTTCAAAGTGCTTTGCAAACATTCATTATCTGAACATCTGCAGACCTTGGTGCCCATCCACCTTCCAGAATCCTTCCCACTACTGCACTTGATACATTAATCCTTCATGTTAAGACTTTGTGCAAAACAATTGCCACAAAACCCCGCCACATGCAAAACTCACTTGCGCAAGGCTTTTCTTTCAAACTATAATTTTATTTCCTCTTGGCTGAATGAGCACCAGTTCAAGATTCGAGTAAGCTATAACAAAGTCATGTATTTTTGTGTGTGTGACACGAAAAAGGAACGTGATTCAGCCATAACACTGGAGTTCTGAGTATACTGTTTCTGTAGATCCGTGTCAGAATGTGCCTCAGCACTATAAGTTCCAGAGCCATTTAAAAGTGGTATATAGGGCATGTATCTATAAGGGTTTTCCATCCCAATCAGCCTAATTTATTTTCCTTCCTCCACAATCTGAGAGTCTCAGAACCATCTCTCTCTCTGCTTCTCTTTGTGGTTTACTTGCATATTATGTAGTATAAGTAGTTGAATAATTTAATCACAATCAATGCTTTTTAAGCATTTGAACTTGTTGTGTTGTAGCCCTACCCATACTCATCTAAAAGGTGCCAAATTGTATCTACGCTGATGTTAAAGGGGTTTTTCAGTCAATTTAACTCGGTGGTGCTAAATCAATTGCAAAATGCACCTTTTTTGTCTATGTATTCAGGACCTAAATTAAATTCCTCACTTCTGACGTGGGACTTGACTTTGATCTCAATTTGGTGTAAATCAGGATTATCTCAACAGAAGTCGTTGGAATTGTATCGTTGAAAAGCGGGTGTAAATGTGATGGGTATGAGGTTCATAATTTGATTTTGATTACTCTCAAATCTTATATTTAAGAGGTGAGTCATATGGTATGAACCTTTGACTGAAATGGAAACAAATTATTTGCACAAACTCTAGCCAAGCAAAAGTGTTGAGTTTTAATCAACTCTAATTTAGAGCTGAACTTTACTAAACAGTTAGCATTTAAAAAAAAAAAATCCCTGCCTACCTCAGACCTATTGAAGATTGTTGACATGGATACATTTCAGCCTGGTATCAGGAAAGGGGGAAAGAATACATTTTAAGGAAAAGTTTAAAGGAGAAGTTCATGACAGGCAATATGTAATCCATTACATCTTGTAAATACGATCACTGCATTTACATTGGATCACATCAAAAGCCAAATGTTATGTGACATACTCACCATCATAAACTTTAAAGAACCTTTTTTTTTAACGTAGCTATCCATCTCTGAAACGGGATGCCTCCTGTCAGTGTTGATAGCAGCGGCTCTCTGATCTTAAGGACCCTGAGCAGAGGGCACAAATGTCTGAGGTGTGGGTACTGTAATCAAGACAGTTCACTGTCACCTGCTCCAGTTATAGCTGCATAGTTTGGTGCTTCTCTCACTGAGCTGTTATGAAATTGCTAAGGGCGTTTAACTACAGAATCTGGAGGCTTGTCTGTGTTTAACCACTGTGTCCCGCTATCTTTTACACAATCTTCTATTTGATTTTTTTGTGTATTTTATTTACATTATTTATTTGTTTAATTTTTTACACCAAGTATGGATTTTTTTTTTAAAAAAAATAGAGGCAGCAAAAACAAGTGCTTGTTAGTAATTACTGGGCAAGCTGGTCTGAACAAAGAAGAACCAACCTGAATTTTCATTCAGAAGTCAGACAAATCTGAACCTAATCTGTTTTCAGTTATTTCATTTTTGCATACCCCTATTGTGATACACTGTGTACACATGGGACTCTAGCTTTTTTGTAAGGAAAGACCGAGCCTTCAGGGTGTGTTGATAATGACCAGGTATGTTTTATTTTCCACTCACCAGACATACACCCAATTTCCTGTTAAAGATTGTGGTTAGTGTAGTCAACAGACCACCTCCTTCTTATCTGGCATCTCCATTTCTGGAGGTTTACAACCATGTAAAGCATCCCATTCTGTACAATCCTTGGCTAACCGCTCTGTGGATGAATAGTCCTTTTGATCCACCCAGGATACCACATTATCCATCAAAGATCTTCTTTTTCTGCCTTGAATTCTTCTGCCATCAACTTTCCCTTCCAATGCTCATAAATATCCATTGCTTGCTGAAACTCTTAAAGTGTGCCCTGGAAATTGATTCTTTTCATAAGATCTCTGACTAGTGTTAGCTGGCTTCCAATCATGTCCAATACTTTGTCATTGGTTACTTGGTCAAGCCATGTCTTCTATAACACCGTCATTCAAAGGATTGTAGTTACTTTATTATCAATTGTTTCAATGTCTGTGTTTCACAACTGTAATTTCACACAGACCAAACATAAATTTTTAAGAGTCAGAATTCAGTCTTCAGATTTATGTCTCTTCTCATCAGATGTTTATACTTCTGGAATGTCTTTCAGTCTTGCTATTCTGGTGCTGACTTCAGTATCTGATCTTCTATCTTCTGTAATGATGCTTCCTAAATAGTAGTAATTTCTCACGTGCTGTACAACTATGTCATTCAGTGGAATCTTGCATGTTTTCCCAGGATCCTTGCATCACACCATAGTTTTTGTCTTGACCACATTCCACTTTTGACCCTATTCTTTGCCATGTGCATATATAATCTCCACTAACTTCATCAGAAATAGTAATCTCCACTAATCTCCACTAATAATCTCCACTAACTTAATCAGAAATAGGGCAGATCCTGCTGTAGTGAGCTCCAGGCACAGTGAATCTAGTGCAGTGCAGTTCTGCTATGCATGGAAGTCAGGCTTTGTATCTTCTGAGCACATGGCTTGCTGCTCTACAACAGTTTCCTATGCAAACCCACTCAGAAGGGCTCATAGAGGTGGAACAGAGACGTGCAGTGGGATAGGAGCTTGGATGGCACATGAAGCTTCTTTCTTGGGATCCCTGGAGCTAAGGTACAGGCGCAAAGAAGATCGGGCTGGTCAGGAATCAGAATTTCCATTCCACAGGAATTTCCAACATTTCATTTTTAATTGGAACAAAAAGACCATTTCAAAATTTTCCAGGAAACAGTTCAGAAAAACTTTGGATTGGAGCCATTGTTTTGATAGTGCTGAAATGTTTAGTTTCCATTTTTGTACTGCTTCATTTCATTTCAATTTGTATGTTAGATTTAAATAGTAAATATATTGTATTATATATACATAAAATATAATATATTAATGTAATAATAAACATTTTATGTAATATAAAGGTCAAAAGCAAATTACTCGAAATGATAGTCGAAATAAGTTTTGTACTTTATGCCAAAGAAAACATTGTTGAAATTTACACGTTCCCATAAAGGTTATAATTTCAACAAAACTGTATTTGTTGACCAGTTCTGAATGAGGACTATAGCAATCTCCTTGTTACAGCCATGGCCCCAGAGCATCAATGCTGCCACTGTGGCACAGCCTGAGAGGAGTATTCCTTTCCCACAGCCCCATAAAACACTGCTGCACCAAGCCCAGTTACTCAGCTTGGGATCAGGATTTAGCATATTTCTACATTACATTCGCAGTTCCAGCTTTGGTAGTAGAATGCTGAAACGCCACAAGAAATGCTGTTTCCATGACATTTCTGGCTTAAATAGAATTCTAGTGAGTGAGCTATTCTCTTAAAATTTCCATCTCACGTCTGCATACTCACAATCTTGGAGGTTTGAGGTAAGCCTCCAATGAGCATGCAGAGTTCTGAGATCAGCAAGTTGGGTATAAGGCAGCTGGCTGAAAATAACTCTGAGAAAGTCCCGAAGCAAAGTTGGTGGGAAGAGGGAGGCATTTTGAACAGCTACTGAAGGAGTTCAGCAGCAAATAGTCAACTCGTTTCATAGCCTTGGAATTCTGTTGGAATTGTCACGATTTCTTGATAGCCTAATAGCAGTGACTGAGGGGGAAAAAACTGCCTTCCACCTTTTGGCTGGGAAAGAAATCTTTGCCTACCCCTTTTTACTTCCATGATGCCCTAGTCACAGTGAACTATGTCTTATTGACTTCTAGGCTGGATTGCTGTGAGTCAAAATACTTCAGAAAGATTGTTCCAAAAATCGACCAACGTGCAGCAGCCTTCCTCCAGAGCAACACTGGCTGCTTGACAGCCTCAGCATCCCAGTGCTTCACATGCTATGGTGGTTTCCTGCAAAAAAAACTAACAAAAAAAACCCGCTGGATAAGTTTTCAAGGTACTCATCTTCACCTTTAGAGCTGTCCATGGCATTGGATTAAGACTCTTTCCCTTGGACCTCTCTCAATTATTACATTCCACAGGAGCAATGGTATTGTCAGACTCAAGGATCAAGTTTGTGAGACTTGGGAACAGAACTTTCCACAGTCTTGGGCTAGCTGCCAAGATCAAGACCACAGACCTCACCACCTTCAGAACAAAGTGCAAAACTCAGTTCTTTAGCCTTTCTATGACAACTGGACTTTCAAGTAAAGCAAAGCAGACAAATGGAGGAAGAGAAGCTCTCTCATACACATTCCAGCAATTTTCTTGGTACAAGGGGGAAATGTAGCAAGGTTCTTGGTTTATTTAGTTTTAGTAGGTGGCTGGATACTATGGTGATAAGCTGGAGAAAAGAACCTAGACATATAACATAAGAACATAAGAATGGCCCTACGGGTCAGACCAAAGGTCCATCTAGCCCAGTATCCTGTCTTCTGACAGTGGCCAGTGCCAGGTGCCCCAGAGGGAATGAACAGAACAGGTACTCATCAAGTGATCCATCCGCTGTCACTCATTCCCAGCTTCTGGAAAACAGAGGCTGGGGACACCATTCCTGTGCATCCTGGCTAATAGCCATTGATGGACCTATCTTCCATGAATTTATCTAATTCTTTTTTGAACCCTGCTATGGTCTTGGCCTTCACAACATCCTCTGGCAAGGAGTTCCACAGGTTGACTGTGCATTGTGTAAAGAAATACTTCCTTTTATTTGTTTTAAACCTGTTGCCTATTAATTTCATTTGGTGACCCCTAGTTAATATAGATATTAACAGAAACATTTACTGTGCAATCAAAGCTAAATAGAAGTGTGAAGAGATATTGGCAATTCTTTATCAGTTCCGGTGTCAGTCACAGTCCCATATTTGATATGCTCCCTACAGTCCTCCCAGTAGGGCTGCTGGAAAGGTTTCTTCTGAAACTTTTTTTCAACAAAAAATTGGATTTTCAATTAAATGAGATTTTTGTGAACTCATACACTCAGGGTGACCCATTTACTCTAGGGTATGAGGACACAATTCCTGTGTCTTTTTATGAGTACAAGTATAACAATAATTAAGGCTACATTTTAGTCATGGGTATTTTTAGTAAAAGCCATGAACAGGTCACAGGCAGTAAACAAAAGTTTATGGCCTGTGACCTGTCTATGACTTTTACTATATACCCCTGACTAAAACTTAGGGGGGTGGAGTGGCTCAGGGGGGTGGTTCTGTAGGCACTGCAGGTCCTTGGTGTGGGGGGGGGATTGCAGCCCTGGGGCACCATGGGTGCTGGGGGGGAGGGTTGGCGGGGATGGGGCAGGTTCCCTGTCCCTACCTGGCTCCTGGGAAGCAGTGACCTCCAGCTCCTCGCTCCACGTGCTGCCTCTGCTCCGCCCCAAGCCCCGGTTCTGCAGCTCCCATTGGCTGGGAGCTGCGGGCAGTGGGAACTGTGGGGGCAGTACCTGCGGGCGGAGGCAGCATGTGGAGCTAGGAGCTGAGGGAGAGGAGTTCCTGTCGCCCTTCTGGGGAGCTCCCCCCAAAGGTAAGCACTGACCCGCACCTCAGTCCCTATACCTGAGCCCCTCCCACACCCAAACTCCTGCTGCTGTGGGGTGGGGGAGTCCAAGACTGCCCCAGCAGCAGCCGGTGGGACTGGCCCAGGGGCTGCCCGAGCTGCTCAGTCGGCTCCCAGGCCAGCTACACAGGTCACTGCAGAAGTCACGGAGGTCATGGGAAGTCACAGAATCTGTGACTTCCGTGACTTCCATGACAAACACGGAGCCTTAATAATAATTTATTAATAATCAAAACATAAATAAGTTCCAACAAAAGCAACAAAGCTTAGTAGGTGGAATTATGGGTAAGCAACAACATAATTCATGTAAATAAAGCTGGCCAAAGCTGGCTTTTCACCTTCTTCTCTACAATTTGAGCAAAGAATTCCAGCTGTAAGTCTCCTGGCCTTGGGGCTTATATTTGGAATGATCCTCCTGTCTTCACCTACAGAGAGACCCTTTTTGTCCCCTTTTATATGCCTCCTTAAAATCCATCACTTCAAGCAATGCTCACTCTCTTCTTATCATTAATAATCATTCCTCTTAACACCATTCCTCTCCTGAACTGTGGTCCTGCATCACATCGTCTGTTTAGTATGTTTTATTTAGACTTCAAGACAGGGAAAATATCTTTGTTTATAAATGCCATGTCAATGTATAGTGCTGTATAATTTATTATTGTAAGTGCAGGACTGTGATGGGGCATTAATGGAGCCCTATGGAGGCTGCGTGACTAAGATGGGGGCTGTGAGGAGCAGCCAATCAGGGTCTGGCAGGCCCATATAAGAAGAGCTGCAGGGTTGAGCAGGGTCAGTTGCTCCCTACAGCTCAAGGAGGGAGGACTGGCTGCCTTGCAGGTGGTAGAAAGCTAGCACCCTGGACAAAGTGGTGCTGGGCAGGAACAGGGGAGTGAGAGAAAGAGCTCGTAGCTGGCTGCCAAGACTGGCTTGCTGAGGCCCTGAGGTAAGGATGAAGAAGGTGCTGGGGCTGTGGGGAAGTGGCCCAGGAAATGTACTGAGAAGTTGGAGGGATCACAGCATGTGGGTGCCATGTACACGGTCCCTGGACCAGGACCAGAAATAGGGCGGGCCTGGGTTCCCTCCAGCCATTTGCCACTGAGGAAGTGGTTGGACATTTGGACTGCAGTACTGTTCCCCGGAAGGGGGGAGCGCAGAGTGTAGCATGGATGGAGGACTGTGTCACAAAGAGGACGCTGTCATCCTTGGAGTGATGTGGGAGAAGAAGTGATAGCAGGCAAGACACCACCTGGAGAGGGTGTACTGACCTACAGAGTTGATACCCAAGATGACCAGCAGGAGGTGCTAGCATGGTGAGTGGAGCCCTGTCACAAGGACATATTTCAAATTGTCTTTCCAAGTCATAAATACAGTACTTATGACCATGTGCTTGAACATTTCATTTTAACATTTTTTCTCAAATGTTTCTTTTTTCCAAGGTGGAAAAATATTGGAACAATTTTGGGAAACCCCAAATCCCCTCTTTTTGCTTCTTTAGGCAGTATTGAGGGACCAATGTCCTCTCTACTGGCAGAAAAGGTATATTTTACCATACTCAGTGGGATATACCATATTCTGTGCCACCATGGAAGAGCGAACAATGACAATTGCAACTAACAATGTCTTCAGAATGGGTTAATAATGACCCTTTCAAAAGCAGTTGTGAACTAAACTGATATATGTAGATATTATTTTGATACAGCAATGAATGAGTATGAATGTTCATCTCAAGAAAATATTTGAGCACAGCTGTTGCTCTCTTGTCCCATATGGTTGTTTTTAAGCATGGCTTAAACTTGATGCAGTTTCCATTTATAAAAATTCTGTAGCAAAATCCTCTTTTCAATAATAATATTCATGTGTGTCTTCACTTCTGATATTTTTCTAATTAATTAATATCTTGAAACATAGTTCCCTTGTCTCCTTGCTCCGTTGTATGCACATTTTATACTCCACAGCTCTGAAATCCTCTTAACTGGTGCAAGAGTGTGGAAAGGTTAGGTTACCTTGTTTTGTTCCAGAGAATCTTAACTTACATTGTTATGACAGTGTGTAACATGTCACATGCCAGATGTGCTGTCTCTTCATTACATACTCAGACACATCCCCATATTTTGAATGTACTCACTGAAAGAGCTTCCTGCTATGTTTGTCCCTGCAAGGCTGTTCTAAACCCATAGATCAAAATGGCCAGATGATTAGTTAATGTATCACTTATGCAGCAAAAAAAAGAAAATACCCCATTAAACATGAGAGTACGTTCAGGTGGTAACATTCTCATTTCTGGGACACCTGGTTATTGGGTTCAAATTCCACATTAGGACTTGAGATCTACCTATACTGACATTGAAGTGCAGTTGCATACAGTATTTTTCCTTTCAACGTGACATCCTAGGGTGGAACATGAAACAGATGTCCTTTCCAACAACTGTTCAGGTAGAAGTGAAAATTGCATTGTGCCTTCTTAAGAAGACTAGTGCACCCCAACAATGCACCAAAATCAAATGTCATTTATTAAATGACCACAGAGCAATCCTACATATTTTGATGATGTTTTTATGAATAAATATAAGCTTGTTTTTCCACATTGGCCCTATTATTGTCAGAGAGAGGGCCTCATTTTGATTTGATTTACACTAGGGGACTTTAAGAGAAGCTACTCTGACTTTATATCAGTTTAACTAAGATCAGAACTGGGCCCATTATGTTGCTGGGGAATAAAGAACTCTGAACATATACTGACACACAATTAATGAAATAAGCACAAGACCTGAATTCTTCATCCCCCTTGTGATCTACCCACTGAACTAGAGAATAGACTTTGCTTTTTCCTGTGCACCTTTTATAGATCTTCCGTGACAATATAATACACCCAAGTAACTGCAGTACTATCAGCTGCTCCTAATCTTTAGATACCCTATACTCCACTGAGTGTCTGACAACACACAAAGACACTTAAAATAACTTTTGTCTTTTACTAATCTAAAGTATTTAAAAAAAAATTATCCAGCTATAAGGCAGCTACTGGAGTTTATTACATTTCCAAACCATTTTCTAGTTTTCTTTTCTTTTTGCACTATATCAATTTGAAATCTGTTACTGAAACAGATGCACTTTGAGACAACATTTTTCACAACTTTTTGATTCCTATACTTTGTGTCCCCTATACAGCAAATACAGGTCGCAGTAATGGGCCCTAGAGTAACAAGTGCTTCCCGTGAGATACTGAGCAGATTTAACCCTGAGAAGACATCAACAAGAGTTGAGGCTGCACATCACATCACAGAAGGCAATAAGTGTCATCCAAGTTTAAGCCCAATACACTCAGAATTTAATGAAAAACTGCAGTAACTGTTACTATTACTATAGGTGACTACAGAGAATGTAAATTAAAAGGGGAAATTATAGTACTGCCAGCCATAGGCATTAAGAAATCATGGGTCAAGCTTCAAAAAAGCATGGGAGTGTCTTAAAAGCAGGGTTTTTTTTTTTTTCAAAAACACATCATAAATGTTGGGTTCTTTCTATGTGACTTCTGGTGTCACTGTGTGAGCCTTTCAGGTCCCATTTTTAAGCTTTTCTCCACAATCATGTAGAGCTTTTTAATGAAAGTTGAGATTCTCATGAAATGTCATGATTCCAGGAACTACAGCCTCAAGAAAGACACCAAATATCATGAAACTCTCAATAAAATCATGAGAATGGCAACACTGAAATTACAAAGCAGCCTCTTAAAATACCCAAAAATGCTTCAAAATCTCCATTGATATGAACTGGCCAGTTCTGTGGCCTCTGATCCTGCCACTTTATGCATGTTCCAAAGCCTGTGGAAAAACAATGGAATGACTGCACTGGCTTCAGATCAGGCCTTGAATGAGGATTTACAGAGAGAATTCAGTAATATATATCCTGGACTATTTTAAAAACAACAACAAAAAAAGTAGGGTGAAGGCACATGAGGCTTTCCAATTCTGGATTCCTGAGTTCAAGTAAAAAGAGGTTAATCTTACGTCACACCCTAATATTTTGGTGTACATCACAAATACTACCACACAGGCACACTAGCAGTTTCTAGCCCGGAGAAACCAGATGCCTACAACCCCACTTGATTGTGCTCTTTTCTTTCTCCACATGGCCTTGAGGAAGCCCAACTAATGGGCAGCTCTAGTCAGCTCCTCTCTAGCTGGCTGGGTTTGCGAAGCAATCTGTCTTTATTTTGAGTGCATTCTGAATTCCATGAACCCAGATCTCAGTAAACCACTGAGGATATAATCAACCTTTGAATTACAGAGAGGTTCAGTTAACCATGGTTTTAGTGTCTGTAATCAATTCTGTCAACTTTCTAGATACAGTAGTTGTGCTGAACAGATCTCAAAGAGAATTTATTTTTCAGCATGTCCTGTGAACTCTGCATTGTGATCTAACTTGCAGCTATTGATCACTTTCCTCACACCTGTCCTGGCTGATTTCAACATTCAGTATTAGTGGATATTAACAAAATCTTATATTCTTGTATCCTTTGTATGTCTCTCTTTCTCCTTGCTTTCTGCATTTTTTGCATGTACAATTACAGCAATTACCTAGCAAATTAGGCAGCTGCATGTAAAAATAATATTTAGGTGCCAGATAAAGACCAGTTTGCACTTTCAGCTGTGGTAACTGCATGTATAAACATAAAAATATATGCATACATGTATAACTATGTCTGGACTTCCTTATTTTAAAGTTTGAACATATACTAATTAGAACTGATAGAATAGAGGATAGATTTTTTTCCCCCTTACTATCTGTTCAGATTCCAATTGAGTTTCTGTTTGAGAGTGTCTTGTGATCCTTTTGCATTTGCTTTCTGCAAACATTGACTGCTCAAGCTTAACTAGAGCAAATCCTTAGGGAAAACTTTTATTCAATGTTTGAATATTCACTGGAAAAAAATTGTTTGCAAAATTTGCATTTCAAAATTCACCCTAATCAATACAGCATGAATTATGAATTTTATAGTTGAATTCTCAGTTACACTGTGGGTTCCCCTTGGAAAAGCACTGTATGCCACAGCTACAACCTGAGTGTCATGGATCACTGAAGGATCTAGCAGGAGCATCCTCATATTGCAGACAGGTTTAACAGATGGCAGGCACACTCCCTTAAAAAGGGATAGGCAACTCTGCCAGGTGCTTCCTCAAACAACCATTATCAGTCTTGTCTGGAATGGGCCTCAATCAGTTAATCAACATTGAAGACCCAGTCGCATTCAGCTCTCAGCTGCAGCAGCCAGTCATGGGAGAAGGAGACAGAGAATATGATCTGACTACTGAAGGTATCATAATCCATGTCTCCTCACTAACCATCCTAACAGCTTTGCATATGTGCAACACAGAGTTCCATGTGTGGTCCACTACTTTGTCAGCAGCTCTTGTCAGGCCTGATGTACTCACTATACCCAACACACTGTTGTTATGATATTACATACCACCTTTGAGTGTGTGTATATATATTATTGGAAAACTAATAACTCACTAATCATTAATATTCCTGTGATGTATGTACGATGTGAGTGCAAAGAGTTATAGATGTGCTAGAATTATGCTCTTAAAAGCAAGCAATGCATAAGCCCTGGTGGCCCTAGACAATGGAACGTGTACTTGCATGGCTGACCAGTCTGGTCATCAGGCAGAGACAATGATGGTGCATTTACATGAGAGATAAACAAAGCCTTCAAGTTAACAAGGGGAGGAGGTAATGACTCAACTATCACTAGCAAAAGCGACCAATGAAATTAAGCAAAGTGTGGCCTAAAACAATGGAAACCCCATTTACATGCTGTGACAGGGTCGGGCCAGATGGCTATAGGAGAGTAATCCCTACTGGGATCTGGGAAGTGGGTGGGCAAAGCCCGCCCACTGCTAAAGGATTTCCCCCACCACCACCCCCCAGCCTAAGACGGGGATCCACAGGACCTGGACACCAAATAAATAAATAAAATAAATAAATAAATAAATAAGCCCGACTGGAGAATAATAGAAGGCAGATATATTAGCCCCAGGCTAAGTAGGTCCCTTTTCCCTGGGTAAGGTAACAGGGAAGGTTTTTTTTTTTGTTTTTTTTTTTTATTTGAAACAGAAAGAAAATTTATTGGTAATGCTTACAGAATTACCAAAGGAAACAAAACAACTATGCAACAAAACAACGCAATCAGAAGGTATAACACAGCAGCTTTCAGGAGGGAGAAGTGTTCAGGCTAGCCTGGGCCCAGAGCGGGGGGGCTTCCTCGACACTCGTGGTCTTCCACCCTCCTGAGTTACCTGGTGGCCTAGAGCGGGGGGGCTTCCTCGACACTCGTGGTCTTCCACCCCCTCGAGTTACCCAGTGCCGCGCCCAGTGTCACCGATCCTCCCCCTCCTGAGAGTGCCCGGTAAGATGGGCACGGCTGCGGGGTGGGCAGGTTAGGGAGGGGGGGGGTAGACACCCATGTATTATAAGACCCCTCCTAGATGACAGGAATGATGGTATCCACAGCGGCAACGGCTGGGGCTGGCGTCTCTCGCTCTGCCCCTCAGTCAAAGGGTCAGGCGGAGGGAACCGGACGGGGTCACCGAGCAGAGAACCCCAGACAGCGCCCACCGCTCCTCGAAGGCTTCAAGGGAGTCGGTGGACGCCGCCCAGAGGAACTCCGCCCGGATACGTGAGTGTACTGAGGATCGAAAAACGGCCCCACAATCGCAGGACGCTTCATGGGCCAACCTCCTCTCTCTGGTTTTATAAATGGCTGTTTTAGCCAAAGCTAGGAGGAGGTTGACCAGAAGATCCCGCGACTTTGTGGGGCCACGAATGGGAAGTGTATAGATAAAAAGGTGGGGGGAAAAATGAAGCCAGAAGCGTAATAAAATATTTGTGAGGAGCCGAAAAAGGGGCTGCAATCTGGCACACTCTAAATACACGTGCGCCAGGGTTTCCCTCACATTACAAAAAGGACAAGTGTCCGGAATGGGGGTAAACCGTGTCAAAAACACGCCCGTGCTCACAGCTCCGTGAAGGAGCCGCCAACTGATGTCCCCGACGGGCCTTGGGACCAGGGTGGAATACAGGCTGGCCCACCGAGGTTGCTCACCCTCCAAAGGTGGCAGGAGATCCCGCCACTTTGTATCGGGGCGGGACACCAGGGTGTGGACGTGAAGGGTGTGAAGCGTAAGTGTATATAAGTATTTCCGTGGAGCAATTTGAAAGCTAACCGGCTGCAGTTCGTGCAGCCGGCTTGCAGTGAAAGGGTGAGGGGTTTGTTGGGATCTACGGGGTGGGGGCCCGATGGAAAGGTCCGGCGGGCCCGGGGTAAGGGATGGGCGGGGTGCGCCCTCGCACAAGGCTCGGCTAACATAAGCCCGAGCAGCGGGGGTCAAGGCGGCCTTCACCTCCTGAAGCACGCGCCGGGGGGTACGAAGGCTGGAGAGCCCCATGCGCCGAGCGAGCATCAGGGGATCCAGCCAGTCTCTCCGGCCGTAGTTCAGGAGGTCTCCGACCCTCGTGACTTCCGCCAGAACCAACCTCTGGCGCACCGAGCGGGACTCCGCCACCTGCACACGGAGCTGGGGGTTGTGTAGCAGGGGCTCCGTGAGGAGATCTGCCCCCACGGTGGCCGCCACGGACCTGGTTGTTAGAAACAATTTCCAGGTCCGGAGGAGGTCCTGGTAGAAGACCGGCAGCCCGGAGAGGTCTCGTGGAAAACCCCTCGGAGAAAGATAAAAGAGCTGCCGGTCATATCGAAACCCTTGGAAACGGCGCAGGAAGGCGTGCGCCAGTATGCTCCACGCCGAACTACTTGCACTATAAAAGAGCCTCTGCAGGGCCTGGAGGCGGAAGACGCGGACCTGAGTGTACAGACACTTCAGGCCCTGCCCTCGTTCCTTCAGGGGTAGATGAAGAACTCCAACAGGGGCCCAGTGCATTCCTGACCAAAAGAACTCTAGAATCAATCTCCGGAGATGGGTCAGGAAACCCGGGGCCGGGGCCAGGGTGTTGAGCCGGTACCAGAGCGTGGACAGGACTAGTTGGTTAAGCACCAGTGCTCTCCCTCGGAGGGAGAGACATCGAAGAAGCCTCGTCCATCTCCGGATCCGCTCTATCACCCCGCCCTCTAAATTTTGCCAGTTCTCCGGCGGGGAAGGATGCGTGGCGGAAAGGTAAACGCCGAGATAGAGCAGTGGACCCGCACTCCACCGGATGGTCTGAAGTGCGGGTGGGAGGGAGCTCACCTGCCGCCAGTCCCCCACCGCCAAGCCAGAGCTCTTGACCCAGTTGACTCGGGCGGAGGAGGCTGCCGAATAGATGGCTTGGCATGCCTCCACTCGCGCCAAGTCGCCCGGGTCCTGGACCACGAGAAGTACGTCATCGGCGTACGCCGACAGGACCAGCCGCAGCTCCGGCTCCCGCAGCACCAACCCTGTCATCCTCCTGCGGAGGAGACAGAGGAAAGGCTCGATCGCCAGAGCATACAACTGGCCCGAGAGGGGGCACCCCTGCCGCACTCCTCGCCCGAAGCTGACCGGTTCAGTCAGGGTCCAGTTGAGCCTAACCAAACACTCCGCGGAGGCATACAGCACCCGGAAAAAACTCACAAACTGAGGTCCAAATCCAAACGCCTGCAGAGTGCTCAGGAGGTACCCATGGTCTACTCTATCAAACGCCTTCTCCTGATCAAGAGACAGGAGGGCGAACGATAGACCATCTCTCCGCCCGAGTTCCAAAAGGTCTCGGACGAGAAAGAGATTGTCAAAAATGCTGCGACCCGGGACAGTATAGGTCTGGTCTGGGTGGACCACGTCCGCCATCACGGACCCTAGCCGCAGCGAGATTGCTTTCGCTACGATTTTGTAATCCGTGCTAAGGAGTGAGACGGGACGCCAATTTCGTAAATCGCGGAGGTCCCCCTTCTTCGGCAGCAAAGCGAGCACCGCTCGCCTGCATGACAGAGGGAGGACCCCGCTCTGCAAGGACTCAGCCCAGACGGTGACTAGGTCTGGGCCGAGAATGTCCCAGAACGCGCGGTAAAACTCCACGGTCAGCCCGTCCATGCCCGGAGATTTATTGGTGGGCATGCGACGGAGGGCTTCCGAGAACTCGGCCAGGGTGAGAGGCAGCTCTAGTCGGTCTCGGTCGCCCACGCTGACCGTGGGGAGTTCCTCCCAGAGCACCTCGCAAGCATCAGGATCGGTCGGGTCCGGGGAGAAAAGGCTTGTGTAGAAGTCACGGGCCCTCCCACACATCTCCTCCGGACCCGTGAGGGGGGTGCCGTCTTCCGCAAGAAGGCAGGTGACATGTTTCTTGGCCCCCCTCGTTTTCTCCAGGGCATAGAAGAAGCGGGAGCCGCGGTCCATCTCCCGAAGGAGGCGGATGCGGGATCGAACGAAGGGACCTCGGGCCCGGTGGTCCTCAAGGGCCCGGAGCTCCTCCCGCTTCTCCCGGCACGCTCCGCAGAGGGACGGGTCCTCGGGATCGGCAGCCAGGTGCCTCTCCATCTCTAAGACCTCCCGTTCCAGCTGCTCTATCGCCGCATTTCGCCGTCGGCTGGTGCCCCGAGTGTAGTCACGGCAGAAGAGCTTGGCGCGCACCTTCCCGAGATCCCACCATCGCCGCACCGAGGGAAAGGCACGCCACTGCTCTCGCCAGGCCAACCAAAACTCCCGGAAGGACATCACAAAGCTCTAGTCCTCCAACAGGCTGTTATTAAAGTGCCAATAGGCCGGCCCCGGTCTCTCTGCACGGAGGGAAACCGTTACAGCGACTAAATGATGATCGGAGAATGGGGCCGGCCGAATGGCGGAGGAGTGGGCCTGTGAAAGATGGAAACGGGATAAGTAAATACGGTCCAACCGAGAGTGGTGTGACCGATGGGCCTCCACCCGGACGAAGGTAAACGTGGAGGTGTCATCTGGGTGATGGTCACGCCAGATGTCCACTAGGGAATGATGGTCAACTATCCCTTGGAGAATATTCGCAGCGGCCGGACTCGGTTCGGCCCCTGAGCGGTCCCGTTCCTCGAGGGTGGTGTTAAAGTCCCCTCCCAGGACCAGGCACTCGTGCGAATCCAGGGTGCCGAGAAAGTCGGACACCTGCTGATAAAATTGTGGCCGCCTGGAGCTCATTTGCGGGGCATAGATGTTAACAAAATTAACCACGAGTCCCTCCATACGGACTCGAAGGTGCAGCACGTGGCCCGGCACGGCCTCATTGACCCCTAGCACCTCAGGCCGTAGGTTGGGGGAGAATAGGGTTGCCACTCCAGCCTGCCAGGTCGCAAAGTGGCTAAAGTATACCCCGTCCCCCCACTCCAGCCGCCACCTGTCCTCGGCGGCCGGGTCTGTATGGGTCTCCTGCAGGAAAACTACAGAGTACCTCCCCTCCCGAAGGTAAGAGAGCACCTGGGACCTGCGGAGAGCCATCCTACAGCCCCTGGTATTCAGGGTCGCAATAATAAGAGGCGTCATACGGAGGGCTGGGGGGGTGGGGGTCTCGTATTGGCGGGGGGGTTCAGGGCCCCCGGCGGGTTGCACAGCAACCCATGACCCATCCCGTAGGTGAGTAGATCGCTGCGGAAGCTGCGGGCTCGCTCGTAGGCCGCAGCACCGCGCTTTCCTTGCCCCCTGCCCTCCTTTATAAGGGCCTTTGTGGCCTGGAGGAGTTGATCAAAGTCCCCCCATAGCCGAAGAGCCAGCTGTGCCCTATCGCGGGCGCCACGGGAGTGCTCTAGGAACTTCCGTAGCGCATGCCGCAGCTCATGGGGGGGTGGGGTTACAATTCCCAAGGTATTCCCTGATGGGCCTCTTAATACAGCCTCGTGGTCCGCTAAGGCAGGTAGACAGGGTGCGGACCACCGACGGGGCGTCTGACAGGCTGGGGTTATTAAATTCACTTCACGCCTTGGGGTGGAGGGGGATGGCAGGGGAAAAATTGCCACTCCTAACGGGTCGCGACTAGAAAGTGCAAAAACTGCTCCCTGGGGGGAGTCTGCAAAAGGCGGAAAGGAAATAACCCCAGGGGCGGCATTAACATTGCAGGAGGAGGGACCTTGGGCAGGGGCAGGGGTGGGGGCAGGGGCAGGGGCAGGGGTAAGGCTCTGGGGTGCAGGAGGCGAGCAGCTAAAGGAAAGTGCCTCCTGAGCAGAGTCAAGGGTTAAGGGGGAAGGGGAGGGGCTCCCAAGAATGCTAGGTGCTGGCTCCATGGTGGTTTTAGCGGTCACGGCATCAGGTGGTGGACCGCCTTCTGCAGGGTGCTCACCCGGAAAGGCAAAAAGGGGGAGGGAGCATGGGGAAAGGGAGGCTGGGGTAAGGCTGCCCAGCTCGAGGCCAGCCGGCAGCAAATCATCCCCTCCCTGGGTGACCGGGGTCAAATCCAGGGCCTCAATCTCCGCATACACGGAGGAGAGGCCAGCTCCTGCCACCCCGGGGGCTTCTCCTCCAGGGCCCGCCTCAACGGCCGCCTCGGGGTCCGCGGGGGGTTCGGGTAGCATCCAGGCAGAAGGGGTGTCCTCAGGAGTCTCGGAGGGGAGGGTTTCCCGTGGAGGGGGGATTCTGCCCTCCAATGCCAGTCCATCTTCCCCTCCCGACACCGGCGGATGGATCTCGCTCGCGGCCGTGGCGGGAGGCTCGATAGCAGTGCCTCCTTTCCTGGTCTTCCGGGGGGCTTCCGCGTCGGGTGGATGCAGCGGAGCTCGAGCCTTCCGCTTGCCTCGCTTCCTCTGGACTAGGGTCCAGCCCTCCATAGCATCATCTGGGGGTTGGTTAGCAGGGGTCGTGTCGGGGGGCGGAGGCGATGGTTTAGGGGTTCGGGGAGGTAGCGGTGGGGCAACAGGAGGGGCGGGGGCCTCTCCTTGGGGAGGGCCCTCTCCTATACCCGATAATATCCTTGCCACACCCTCCTCCATGGGCTCTATTGGGGTGGTACTAGCAAGGGTAGAAACCCCTCGCTCGCCCGGGCATTGTAGGGAAGGTATCTCTTGGGCCCGGACGGGAGCAGCGATGGGTCGAGTAGGAGGAGGGTTGGTTTCTGGTACTGGGCAGCCAGGGGCGTCGGCAGCGACGGGGCCGATGTCCTGCCGGGTCTCGGGGGTTTCGGGTGCCCCTCCCCCCCCAGCCAAAGGGCAGTCTCTGCGGACGTGCCCCGCTGAGCGGCAGAGGTAGCACCGGGCCTCTCCGGTAGAATAAAAGACCCGATAGCGGGCTCCCTCGTAGGGGACTAGAAAGGACCCCTCAAGCGCCTCTCCGTCACGCGCCCCTGCCGGTGGCAGAAGCTGCACTTGCCGGCGGAACGAAAAAATGTGACGGAGGGTGGGGTCCTTGCAGCCCAACGGGAGAGGGCTGATGACAGAAACAAGTTTCCCCAGGGTGGAAAGAGCGGGTAACAGGGCAGCATTGGGTAAGAAGGGAGGAACGGAGGTAAGGACGAGGCGAACGCCCAGGTCTTCTAACGGTTCTAGGGGGATAAACACCCCCCCTACCGTCAGGCCCCTCTCCACCGCCTCCTGGGCGGCATCCTCCGAGGCTAAGAAGAAAACGACCTTCCCATACATCTTGGAGGCCGCCACAATAGCCGTGGGTCCTACCACCTTCGCCAACGCCTGCACGTATGTCTCCACGCGGGGCGAGGCGGGCACCAGGAGGCAACGGACGCCGTGCTTCCTGGTCAAGGCGGGGAAAGGGCCTCGGCCGCTGGTGATGGTGGCGGAGGCAGGGGGGGGGCGAGATGACGAGGCGGCAGGCAGCGGGAAGCCCGCTGCCGCCCGGGCATACGTCCTGGGGGCCGAGGGAGGGACAATCGCAGAGCTGGTGGAGGGAAACGCTGGGAGGGGCGCCACAGTTGATGACGAGGCCGCAGCGGTGGGGGCAGCCCCTGCCATGAAGGGCTCAGTGGTTTTAGCGGGGCCCTTTCCCTTCCACCCGCCCTGGCCCTTCTTGCGAACCGGGGGGGGTTTCCTAGAATCTGGGGGGGTGGTGGGTGCAGCAGCAGCAGCAGCAATCACCCTGGTGCCTCCTGCTACCGGTGCCCCAGCAGGGGGGGTGGCAAGTACCTTAACAATAGTAGTAGGGGGGGGACCTTGGGGGTTGGGCAGGGGTGGTGGTGGGGAAGGGACAACTAATTTTAATAAAGCAGTCTCGCCCCTCTCGTTCCCCGCCATTGTGAGCAGGGAGAGACAGGGAGACACCGGAAGGAGAAGGGGGGAGGGGAGAAGGCAGAATAGCCCCTCCCTCCGCTGGCTGCGGACGGGAAGGGAAAAAATGCCGAGGGAGGGGGGCTGGGAGGAAGGAGGGAACAAAATCGGGGTCCAGTAAAAGGGGCAAATTGTAGGATAAGCAATCCGGGGGGGGGGGGTGCAGACCCACACACGTTTGTCCAAAGAGTCTCGGTTGGTCGGTTGTTAGGTCCGGTCCGGAAGGCAAAGTGCAAAGCAAACAGCTGGATCCGAAGGGAGATGGCAGATTGCCAGCAGGGACAGACTGCGGGGGGGCCGTAACAGTTGTAATAACGATGGGGGGGGTAGGGGCACCGATGGATCGGGGGTGGGGGTCTCCACGCCACACCCCCTGTGCCGCCACAAAGGCAAGTAATCACAGTCAAACTCCCCCCTACGAGAGTATAATTCAGAAAGTTACTCAGTCTTACGGCCTCCGTCACGATGATTTATATTATTTCTTCTGTCCGATGGAATCTCCGTCTCCGGCTGTGTTGGCTGTGTTCCAAGTCCTCCGGTATGTTAAGAATGCTATAAGGTCCGAGCTACTGGCGAAACGGCTGGGTCTGGGGGTTTCCACTCCCCCCTCCGGACAGCAAAATCGGCAATCTTCCCCCCCCTCCTCCGGGGGCTCAGCTGAGGCAAATAGCTGCGCCCGAAAGCAGGCGTGGGGGGGTGGCTGGCGAAGGACGTAGACGAAAAAAAACACAAAAAATGAAAAGAAAAAACAAAAAAGCGTCTGGCCCGGTCGGGGGGGGACTAAGGCAGGTGCAAAAAGTAAGAAAAATCCGGGCCAGGGGGCTTTAGGAAAGAATAGAAAGCAGATAGCTGAGGAGCAAGCAAAAGACGTTCCGTTTCCTAACAGGGAAGGTTCCAGAACAATCAGGAACCTTCTGGAGACCATTAAGACAGGCTGATTAGAACACCTGCAGCCAATCAAGAAGCTGCTAGAATCAATTAAGGCAGGCTAATCAGGGCACCTGGGTTTTAAAAAGGAGCTCAATTCAGTTTGTGGTGTGCATGTG
The DNA here is from genome assembly GCF_965140285.1 of Lepidochelys kempii. NCBI lineage: Eukaryota > Metazoa > Chordata > Testudines > Cheloniidae > Lepidochelys > Lepidochelys kempii. The sequence continues at coordinate 89,115,624 of NC_136384.1, read as the reverse complement.
AGGAGCTGGGAGCAAGAGGCACTAGGAGCTCAGAGTGAGAACGCGGACTGTTGGAGGACTGAGGTGTACAAGCATTATCAGACACCAGGAGGAAGGTCCTATGGTGAAGATAAAGAAGGTGTTGGGAGGAGGCCATGGGGAAGTAGCCCAGGGAGTTGTAGCTGTCACTCAGCTGTTCCAGGAGGCTCTCTAGACAGCTGCATTCCACAGGGCCCTGGGCTGTAACCCGGAGTAGAGGGCAGGCCCGGGTTCCCCCGAAATCCTCTCAACTCCTGGTCAGACACAGGAGGAGTCGACCTGGACTGTGGGTTCAGAAAAATGGCCAGACTGAGGGCTGCCGTGAAGCTCCAAGATGAGCAAATCCGCCAATAAGTGCAAGACCCACCAAGGTAGAGGAGGAACTTTGTTACAATACATATCAGCAGAGGGATCAGACGCCCACTGGCAGGGAAGAACAGCATGAAGTCATCTGAGTCTGGGGACAAAATAGTGAGTTTGGAAAGATATAAGGGGAGAGAAGAAGCCGTCATGGCATCCATCACTGAACAGACAAAAGGGGCCAGAGCTTTTGCAAGCTGAGAAAGTCTCTGGGAACTGAATATAGGTGAAAAACCTGCTTAGACAGAGATCTTTCACCTAGGAAGACAAGGAAAGCCAGTACTTTGATCTTCTAACTTCTTGACTGAAAGAAGGTCAGCCATGGCTATAAAGAAGAAAGATTGAACAAAGACAGTAGCTTGTTAAGTCTTAGCCACTAGAAGGCATATTTTACTTTCATTCGCTGTCTTTATCGTTTGTACTTGAAATAATTTTTAACCTACCTCTTTTTTGGATAAATAAATTTTGTTTTACTTTTAATCTAAACCAACCCAGTGCTGTGTTTGAATTGAAGTGATGAACACTTGTTAAAGTAATACGCTGAGCTTTTATCTCTTCAAAGGCACAACAAACCTTATTGACTTCTCTGCATGTTCTGGTAGAGGGCTGGACACTTCATGGCAGATGCCTGTGGGGAAATTTGGGGTTGGGAGTATGTTCGAGTCACCCTGCAAGTAGTAACCCAGGCTTGTGGAGACCAAGGCGGGGTTGTGGTGTAGTAGGCAGGCTGCTGGGGACAGAGTGCTGAATCCAGGCTGCACAGCACACACATACTCCAGGAACTGTATGCTTGGCTGCTGAGTGTTGGTGGCCAGGCTGTGAGCCATAGCAGCAGAGCATTTAAGGCATGCAAGATTACAGGCCAGGCAGTGACACAACCTCTCACTGGTCTGAACTGCACTCAGAGGAGTGAATACATATCCATGACATCCTACAAGCCTTTGGGTGTGGAAGAGCACTTGCTGGGATTTCTCACAGAGAAAGGAGAGGAGCCATTTGAGAGCAAATATATCAAGAGGCACCTGATAACTCTAAAAGAATAAAGCGTTCACTTTCCTCCCCAACCAGGAGATCAGCCCACCACTACCACCAGCACCACACCAAGACCTTGGAACCAGGTTATTTTGGAGTCAAAGAAATATGTCAACTTCATATACCATCAGAATTCTATTGCAAGACTTCTTCTATTACAAGAAGGTCAAGAGATGGGATAAGATAGGGTGATTGCAATATTTTGTGTTCTGCTTTTCAGATTATGATATTCTAGTTGGAGGAATGTGCCTCTGCAGTCTTCATTTCTACCACACCAGTAGAGACTAAACCACATCTGGTACTCAAATGATGTATGGGGCCTGGTTTTTGTTTTTATTTTGTTTATTGTGCTCACTAGCTAAAACTAGAGAAAGAATTGTTCCCCGCTTCTCTGTAAAAGTTATTTTTCACACTAATTTTGTAATTGGAGGAGAGAGCAGTTCTTCAGTCTCACCTCGAAGGCAAAAGTTAATCTGATGCTCATTATCATTCTTATAATTTCTCAGCCAGTAATCAGTAACAGAGAATATAATTATTGGCCAGTTCCAGGACCCTTATCTTTTCATTAATTACAAGCAAACTTCATTCTTATTTCAAGTTTTACATTAGCTCTTGAGTTATTTATTTTTAAATATTTTGCTTCTTCTAGTACCTTCCTATAAAGTATCATTTACAGTATAGTAGCTTAGATCATATGACTGTCTTCTTTGGGTCTCTGGGAATACTGCACAGTGAAAGACCAGAGGCGTGTGGCTAACCTCAATCCTAGAGTGCAGGAGACAGTCATACAGAGTGTCTCCAAAAGAGGAATGTACTAAAAATGAGCATGCACCACCTTATGAAACTCCTAAATGAGATGCTAAGTATGACTTTCTCCTGGACTCTTGGGCATTGGTCAGTCATACAGCCCTGTCCTTTGCCCTCCAGCACACTCTGTTTTCCTGGGGATGCTGAGTGATATTCAACATGTCTCCAGTTCCTAAGTGACTACTTGGGACTATTAATAAATTGTTTATCCTTGGGTCCAAATTACTTTTACACCCTCCATGGGGTTTTATGCTGCTTTATTCCCTCTTGCCTCTCTACATTTGTGAGGATTCTGAAGTTCTTCAGCATAAGACTGGCAGTTCTCTGTTTCCAAGTGCAGCTTTTGTTCAGCTAATGAACATTTTGCAAATCTATCCCTTCTGTGTGTAAGCCTAGTTTCTACTCTTCAAATTCAGGTAAGATTCCCTTACAGAGATCCTTTGTCCTTATTTAGTCCAAAACTCTTGTTACAGTCAGTGAGAGTTTTGCCTAAGAACTGAGCAAACTCTCCATGATTTGACACTAAATCTGTTAAAAAGTAAAATTCAGACAACTTTTCTTAATATTGCTTTTAGTTGAACACATTCTAGTTGCTACATTTGAATTGTGTTGTTTAAATATATTATTTATCTAGTCCCCTTATAGTACATAGGAATTTCCATACTATATCAGGCTATTGGTCCACATAGTCCTGGTATCCTGTCTCAGATAGCAGCCAATGACAGTTACTTCAGAGGAAAGTACAATAAACACTGTAGTGGGTTTCACGCTGTCTGGAGTGGCTCAGGACCTTGGGTGCCAACTTCAGGGCAGACTGTCAAAAAGCAAGGCAGAAACCCCAGACTGGTTGTATGTTTTATAATTCGATTTCATCAAGCCAGTAACAACTGTGAACTCCTAAAGTATTGTAACAGTCTTACCATGGGGTCACAGACAGTTCCCTTGGGCAATCCAGTCTATCTTTGCTGCCCAAGCAAGCTGGACTACGTGATAGATGGTCACTTTACACTAAAAATCACAACAATACTCAGGTTACTCCCTGTCCCAAAGGACCAGTCACTTACCCTGGTCATTTGTACTCTAATCTCAAACCAAGACAACACCTGAAGCCAATCCTGTAATAATCTAATTAAAGATTTAATTACTAAGAAAATAAATGAGTTATTTACAAGATTAAAACAGGAAACACACACACATGCACAAGTTACAGGTTTAGATTTACAAAAGGTAACATTAGCTTCTAATAAAAGCAGCTTTATGTGCCCTTTAGGGCTGACCCATGCCAAGCAGCATGGGGATCTCTTGCTTATGTTTAGGAATCTTTGCCCCTCAGAATCCAGACAGCATGAAGACATCTCGATTCCTTCTGGTCAGGTATTTTTATCCCCTTCACCCCAGAATCCAAGATGAAGTGATAAGTTCCTGGGAAGGCCTCCCCTTCCTGGTGGGAGTGAGGAACACAGTCAATAAGATCTCTGTCCTTTTGATGCTACACAACGTCTCATTTACCTTCAATGGGCCATCTTGTGTGCAGGACGAGCACTTTACCTTAATTAATGTTTCTTTTCCTGTTTGGTGAGTTATACAATCACAGCAGTTTACAATGCAAACACTCAATCTAACTTTATACCATGGGATACAGATATTATAAGTAAGACTAATACACGTAGCATCCTAAAAGCATTCCATAAAGTCTAAATATATTCTTATAGCAATGTCTATTTTAACTGTATCAACACACAGGCGCGACAGACTGGTTTCCAGCTGTGCACTTGTCAGTGTTCAGTGAATCCCTGGGCCTTGGCATGAACTGGCACCTGGTCTGCCAGGGTCACAGTGGGTATTTATGGAACTTCTTGCTTATAGCAGATGTTTCTTCCTAGCCATAGGCAATTAATGGGTGGCTTTTTTCCTGAAGAGTGAGAGTTTATACATAACTCTATGGTGTTTGCCTGATGAGAAACATACTCCTCAGAGGCACTGAGTGCCTTCAATTCACAGTGAAGTCCATAGACATTGAGGGCATTCATCATCTTATAGGATCAAACCTAGAGTGGTTTATACATGAAGCACTTGGAAATCAATTTGCTCTTCATAAATGTCATATTAGAACACTAGACCTAATGTCCTTGGGAGGTGGGGGGGGAAGAGAGAGAGAGTGTCTTTGCAGGAGCAAGAAAAGCTCACAAAGTCACTTGTGCTCCCTCTCCCTGTTGTGATCCTCATTTCTTGTGTCTCATAGCATCTCCTCTCAGACATTCCAAGTATGATGACAGCCATAAAAATTAGGCTTGTTAAGTGACAGGAAAGATCACAGGCTTTCATTCTTATTGAGCTCCTCCAACAACAGCTGCCATTTGGCTCACCATCACCATCTAATATGGGATCTGATTTATGAAGCTGCTCAGATCAGAAAGTGGGACACATGTATTGTCCTTTCCCACAAATAATGAGGTGGGACAGAGACACTGAAAGAGCTATTCTGGGCCATCACTAAATCCTAAAGCTAAAAAAATTCAAAGGTTATTAAAACTCACTTTAGATAAAGACGTCCAGTAATTCACAGGAATAGCTGTAATCTTATACATAGTTCAAAGATGCAGGAACACTAATGCACTTCAGTAGCTAGTAAAAAGTATTGTAGAATAATTTTTATTTGAAATCCACAGTGCTTGTGAATTACAGGGATAATAGATACATAGCTGCTTTGTAGCAATGCTGTCTAACATGGAGTATTTACTCCTGAAAAATAATTAGCCATGATAATATCTAGCTTTTATATAGAGCTTTTTATCAGTAGTTTACAAAGGAGGTCAGTGTCATTATCCCCATTTTACAGGTGGGGAAACTGAGGCACAGGGCAGTGACGTGACTTGCTTATGGTCACACATCTGCCAGGGACACAGCTGGGACTATAACTCAGGTCTCCTGAGTCCCAGTCCACTAGGCCGCATTGATTCCCACACTGTTGTGATAAGCTGCTGAATTAAATAAAAATAGACATTTGATTTTCAAGATGAGGGGAACTGCATGTGTGTGGAAAATAATATTTTAACTTTTTTGAGTCATAAATCTTTTAGTGTGTGACTTTACTGAAGTGACTGTAGAGCTCTGAGGATGAGGGAGGAGTGGGGAGTCGCATATTAAAATTAAATGAAAGCAGAATATCACTGTCTTTCCCTGCATTATGGGACTTTCTGAAAATGTAGATTAATTTTGTGTCTCCTCCCACTACATCTGAAAGCTCTGAGCTGCCTAAAATGTCAGATGCCAGTTTATTTTGCTTCCATTTGGTTCAGATGGATGTAGAGAACAACCTTATTTTACTGTACATTGCTATTTCTTCTTTGTTGTACTGTACGTAGTTTTCCAGCTGTTGTCACTGATTCAATGCACTAGATCCTGTCCTGACTCTTAGGGCAATGGCTGCTTTTTTCTTGTTAACTTCTGTCCTCATAGTACGATGGTTTCTTCTCTGTGTGCAGTCTCTTCTTTGCCCCTTCAGAAGGGACTTCATAAAATACAGGAGAGGGGCACTCATCGTCCCAGGGTCTGTGGTTCACCCTCCCACTTTACTGTTACTTCAGGTGCTACTGCAGCTGCTGTTGCCTTTCCCTCCTCCCCTCCCCCACCCTGTGGTGGTACTACACACTAAATAATATCCATTAGGCTCTCTCTTTCAGGTCTCTGTTTTAGTCAGATTGCTATGTGATGAACAGGGAGACATTTGAACACCCACCTCAGGTGCCAGTCATATGGGTGATGGTTGTTCCTTTTGGTGCGGCAATAGCTGTTGTTCCCCACTAGTGTTATGCTGCCAACATTTTAACTCCATCAGTTCCATGCTTCTCTGTCCTCTGCAAAAAATCTGTTGTTTCCATACTCTTCCTTCCCTCCCTCCATCCCCCCAACTCCATCAATTTAGCCACCACTCCCACACCTAGCCCTTACCTCTTCACCCACCTATTTCCCCTCTCTTCATTATCTCATTAAGGCCCTTCTAGGTGTCAGGTGTTCCTCACAGCAGCAGCAGTGGTGTTGGTAGGCAGGTTTCTGGCTGGCTGCTTGCTTGGTTGTGAAGCAGGTCACGTCTGGCGATGGGCTTATGTAGTCAGTTGAGGAAGGGATCTTGTTTGGTTCCTGAAGTACGCAAGTATCCCCTGACTGTTTAAGGTCTCTCTCAATTGCTCTGGATAGGAAAGATGGAGTACATCACCCCAGAGTGGTGAGGTAGATCTCCACTAGCTGGTGGTTGGTGAGGCAACTGTGTCTCAAGCGCCCTCCTAGTACCATTTCTTCAAATTCCAAGCTGAGGCTGGGAAGAGAGGCACTGGCCGAAAGACAGCCGGGCTGCATCATGCTTATCTGTCTGGAAGTGGGGAATAAAAGAAATAAAAAATGAAGATGTGACTAATAGACATCTCAAGCTTTTATATGCCCTAGCACAGAGAAACCACACTGAGATGCCATGAAAGTTGTGGATAGGAAAAGAGACAGGCTCAAAACAGCATAAGGAAATTTGGTGCTCACATGAAAAAAGTCCTTGGAAAGAAAAGCATATAAATTAAAGGGGGTGGGGCGGAAGGCAGGCAAACGGAGAGTGCAGGTATTTTGGATTGCGAATGGGCTGATAGGGGCATTCATTGGGATTGCAGTCCGTGAATAACAAAGATGGTCCAAAATGTCTTGAATCTGTTGACCTTCAGGACATGCTGCAAGGTCCACCTGTTTTTCTCAGCAGTAGCTTGGCCCCTTCTTTCCTCAGATAGTACTGGAGAGGGATGGGGGGCTTCTGGAACTACTTGGTTGCTTCCCAAGGCACACCAGGAGGCACTGGTGAAAGATGCAAGCAGAGAGGATTAACATTTTTAATAGGCAGAGCTGGCCATAGTCATTTTGGAGCTGGTTGCCAAACAGTTTTTGCCATCTCCATCCTGAATGTAAGAGATTCCAAACTGTCACGATCTCACAACCATGAATAGGCCCAGCCTAAGGATTCAGGGATCGCAAACACCATGATACTTTGAGATACACCCAAAACTTTACTGATTCATTTTACTTAGCGATTGTGTGGGTATGTTTGTACAGAGGCAGGTAGGAGATTTAAGGGCCTCCCTGCTTCCTGCTGCAGAACAGAAGTGGAGCTCAGCTGCATATTCCTTTCAGTCTTAGCCTTGAACATGTAAACTGATTGCCATCTCCTCAAGAAAATGGTCTAGAGAGGTACTTTATTTAAAAATAACCCAAAAAGCTGAGATTCTCCTTTACAGGGCCCAGGGACCGGTTCTATTAACAAGGATCTCATGGTCACTTAGCAATCTCCAGATACTCCCCAAACTTCTCCACCCTGATAATTTCTTTCATTTTCTTCTCTTCTGTATTCTGTCTCCTAATATTTCCCCAGTCATCTAACTTCTCTTCCAAAATTAATGAAAGTAATAAAGGGACCAACTTATGCCAAAACACTTACTCAATATGGGTGCATATATATGTGTGTGTGTGTGTGTGTGTTTGGATGGTTCTATTATTTTTGTCATTTAACGCACCAGTAATTTTAATAGCCCTTTATCTGACTTTTTCTCTACAGGCTGTAAATTATTTTTGTGATATTTCTTGCATGTGACTTTTTCCAGATAAAGGTTCTGATTTGTCATGGTGTTTCTCTGGTTATATGTGTAACTCCATTGGTATCAGTGGACCTATGCTGCTGTAAAAAAGGTCTAATGGTGCAGAAAGTTTAATTGTTTGCTGTTGTAAAAGCAAGCCTAGCTTAGAAGGGAAAAAGCATTAGTAAGGTTTTTTTTTTCTTTACACATCAGATAAAATAAATTATCTGTAAATACTTATAAAATATAAGTTTGTAGCAAACTATGTCAAATTATGATATTGAATCTCTAAAAGTATCATTACTGAGGTAACAAATAATAGTTTTACAGTGAGTGTAAAAGAATGATTGTAGTCGTATTTGTTTCTTTTTTAAAAAAAAACACAGCTTTGGTTACTAATGGGCCTTTATCATTTTCATTTCATGTGCTTTGAAGCAACTGTATCTGTCCCTGGATGAACAATGGCATAGTGGAGAACTGCAATTTGCTGAGAAACTGAATTCAAAATCATTTTCAAATTAATATTAATCTTCCCCCTCTCGCTCCCTTTTGCATGTTCCCTGGAATTTTGCTTTGACTGGGAACCAAAAGTTGATGAAAAAATCTTCACTTCTCATGTTTGCATCCTGCAAATGTTATGTCTTAAATACTTCTTTTTCCACATGACTTCATGTGCTAGCAATTTGACTTAATGAGTAGCTGCAATAAATGTACAGTATGGAAATGTTGTTACAAGTCTGCTAGAGCATTCCCATGCTTAAGCAAAGCATTGCGTTGAAAGAGATGTAAAATATATAATTACTCTGAGGCCTTGAACAAAATCCTGGTTCTTAGTTCACTCTTACCCTTTTTTGGACAGTGTGAGTAAACCTTAATTATGCCTTGTTTTTAAAGAGAATTGCTGAGGGCCTGTACATCTGGACTTTGCTTTCCCTATCATCATCTATGGATATGTTCAAGCTATTAAAATGAACACAATTCACTGCATATTGTTTATTTTAGTTGAAACCCTGCCAAGTTCCTTACCTAATGATGTATTTAAAAGATCTCACATAAGCATATTGGTAATTTTATTTGGAAATTCAATTTAGTGGATGCAGCAAACAAGATGAACCCAGAATTAAATGTGATTAGATTTCCTCTCCTGAATATTTACAAATTTTAGATGTTAAATCTGCCTTCCAATCCCCTTCAATGTCAGCCTGTTGCCAATTTGTTTCTCATTGCTTAGAAGAGCAGAAAATCATGGGTGTGACTGAAATGTAGATTTTGCAGTTATTGTTGCTTTTCTCAGAACTGAAGCATTCAGGGTTTTTTTTAAATGGTTAATGAATAAATTCTGTGCTGACTTATACCCTATACAGTTTCAGTTAGTTTCTTAGTTCTTTTGAATGTCTGAAGCAGTCTTCATAGTGTAAACTGATGCACTGGTAATCAGTACCTCTTATTGAAAAGAATCTGTAGTGTCTAGTGATGGACAGAAATAAATCCACAGGTTAATGGTGGTTGAACTTTAAATGGTTTGCAAGTTAAGAGTCCAATCCTCCAACTCTATCAAGTCAACAGAAGGGGGCCAGCAAAGAAGGAAGTGCATGCACCACTTTTCAAAGGTGTGACAGGACCACTCTGCCTGGTACACCCAGAGCATTGCACTGTCTGATGCAGTCAGATACCACCGTGATGGGTGTGATATAAATGCTTGGGTAGATGGATGGGTAGACACACTGGCTACAGCAGCTCTCACTGGCACAGTGCCACCACTGAGAGGTGAAATCTGTCTGCTATTCAGTTTAAGACCTGGTCCCAGGAGGGCTCAATTTTGGTTAATGACATGTTGCTGAACATGATCTGTCCTTACCAATTAAATGGTTATGATATATTAACAGTTTCCCCAAAACTGAGCTGAGTGGAAAATATTTTTCTTCCTGCATAAGTTTTTCTTTTCTGTTTTAAAAAAAAAAATGGTGGTGGTTGAGGCGGGGGGCGAATTTGGCCACAATCTTTAGGTTAAAATTGAAAATACTTCACTGAGCCTCATGGAAGTTGTAGTTCAGGTGTCTCATACTCCCATTCTCCTCTATGGGCCAGGCTCCCTGGATGAGCTATATCTTCCCTGATACATTCGAGTTTCTCCTCTTGCTGAGCATAGAACAGTGCTTCATCAGAATCCCTAGCTGCAGTGCATTGTGGGAGATGTAGTCTGGCTGGGGAATCTAGCCCATAGAGGAGAATGGAGGCATGAGGCAGCAAAATAACAACTCCCATATAGCACCAGAGCAGCATTTCCAAATTGAAATATTTTAGTTTTAGACTTAAATGCTTTGGTTTTTTAGGTGTTCAGCTTTTTAATGAAAAGTCAGGTTTCCATGGAAAGCAGGACACTTTCTGTGACAAAAGGTTGTTTAGTCAAAAACCCAATTTTTTATCCAAAAACAGTTTCAACAGAAAATTTTCAATCAGCGCTACCCAAAAACATTGTGTCTCTCTCTCTCTCTCCTAATAAACATTAGAGCCATGACTAACATCATTTGATCTGAGAAACCATGAACTTAGGGTAAGTTCAGATCTGAGCTCTGCAACTCAGGCCCTTGTTATTATCTTCATGTATTTCAAATTCAAACAAAATGACTCCTCTTCATATTTGTTGTATTGAAGGATGGGCAGACTTCAAAAAGCTGGGTAGTAGTTTGAAACAGGACTTGAAGATGCTTATTTTAAGCCTTCCCTAATCTATCCAAACCATTTTATCCTTCAAAACAGGGGTTGAAACATTATGAAAGTAGCGTAGTAGCTTGTGTTTCCTGTTTTGCCTGCAACCATGAGTTACAGATATGAGTAAGGCTGAAAATATAATGAAAAAATCTAACGGGCTAGGGTTTGTCTCAGGAGTCAGATGAGTGGAGAGTCATTTTATGGGAACCTGTTCCTAGTTGCACTATGTTATTCTGGAGAAATTCTGCCCTATTTTGCTCCATACTACTGGTTTAGATGGTTCTTTTACTTGACAAATTACTGAGACTATTTTTAAAAATTATTTAAAATTCTATTTTTAAAACAACTATAGCAGAAGAGCAGCAATAGTACTGCCACGCTCTTTTACAAGGCCATAATTCAGTCCCCTTGTTGGCATAACCCATGAGAGCTTTGGTCTCATAGCTTCTCCATTTGGTGACTGGATTACTGCCTTGTAAAACAGCATGACAGTACTATTACTACTAAAAGAAGGGACAGCCATCCAGAGAGCCAATTGGCTGACACCTTTTTTTCTTTTGGCCATAATATTTTTGTTCTTGGAAGTAGCATATAAAACAAAATGTTTGCAACTCTAACACCTAATAATTTACCTTTTTTTCCCTGCAATATGAAGTCTATTTTATATAGTTTGCTTAATTTATTATCAACTTGCTGATAGTATTATTCATTATTTATATAGCACTGTAAATGTATGAGGCATGTCACAATCAGTAATATGTCTAAATATGTATATGGCTCCTTTACAAATATTATTAATTTACCCTCCCAAGACTTCTGTGTGGTAGGGACATATTATCCCCGTTTTACGTATCAGGAACTGAGGCTCAGAAAGATTAAAGATTAGATTGTGTATCAATTTCTCACATTGGTGAGCATTTACATACAGTGTCCTAATGAAGTCACCCAATGTGAATGTGAAGAAGGGGTGCATAATCTAGCCATTTGTGACTTGCCCTGGGTCATAGCAAAAGTCAGGATGGAACCCATATCTCCTGAGTCCCAAACCAGTAGCCTTAACCACAAAATCATTCTCCCATTCCTTTGAGAAGTAAAGGACACAATGCCTGCCCAAAGAGTTTACACTTTAAAGGCACTGTTGTGTGTCCTGGTCCCACTAATATGGCCTGGTATCATGCAGACAAACAGAGATCATTGTGTTGTCACTGTAGCTGCAGCATTTCCACAATTTAGGTGGGTTTGCGGAGACTTTTGAAGGAGGACAGAACAGGAATTTAGAACAACCTCCCAATTTTTTCACACATTCACGAGAGGGGGGCGGGGAGAAAGAGTAGTGGATAAAAGTCCTCAGAAGAATGTTTCCTGCTGCTAGAGCAAAGCAGAAGACCATAGCCAGCTGGATAAAATAGAGTAGCCCCCGAGCTGTTCTATTCTGTGCCAGATCTAAGGAAGGGAATCAGGGAGCCAGCTATTCCCCTCTTTGCTGCACCCAAGATCTGGCTTTGTGCCTTTGATGAATAAACTACTGCTAATTATCCAGCTAGATGAGCAATATTTTTTCTTTTCAAATACATAATTGCTTGTTTGAATCCAAAATTGCCAAATTTCATCTGTATCCACATTTTTATTCAAATTCACTCTGAACTACCAGTACTACAGAAATCTGCTTCCAGGTTGTCTTAGGGCTTGTCTTCACTACAGAGTGGAGTTATAACTCAAGTGGAGCTCCTAACTCAATTCCCATCCACACATAAAACCCCTTAACTTGAGAGTGGTGGTGCTTTTTACTCAAGTTGGCTGAGCCATCAGGGCCGTACCACTGTAGTGTCTCACTGTAGATGTTGGGTTGCCCTCAAAGTTATATAAGTATGATAGAATTATCATTATGTAGTAGTAGAAATAAAGATAGACAAAAGAGTATATAGGTATTGTAAAAAAGTATGAACATCAGTTCCATGCTGTTGAATTTCACTCTGTAACAAATGCAAGGCCAAAGTGCTAATTATTTCAGACCGGAACAGGACAAAGAGTCTGTGCTGGAAAGTGATAAGAACTTTGAGAAAATAATGCTGTTCTTTAAAACAACACTCTGATGCTCTTTCCCCACGGGGGCCCCTTGTCATGCCTATGTAAATTTTGGTATCCAAAGAGGGAAAAATAGATAGTGGGATAAAACTTGTTCAATGAATCAAGAATCATAGATTGTGTTGTTAAGTAAAAGAATGGATGATGAGTGCATGGAATTGAGAGCCTGAAGCAGGGAAATAATTGGTTAGTAACTGGTGCCAGCCTAATCCTAAGAATTTCAACCTTGGTATCGATGGGCCGAAGAATATGCAAAGTGGAGATAATCGGATGACCCCGGAGGGCGAACTGGAATCCACGCAAAACGCATCAAGGAACAACAAGAAGATAACACCTAGCCATCATGGATGTACCACCTACTGATTGAGCTGATTGATGGTCATCTCAATTGTAAATTCAGCATGATGAAGCAACTTCCATAGACTTGTATTGAACCAGAGACCTACAAAAATTGGGTCCAGGGACTGTGTTCTTTGAGTCTGGTTCTACAACCACCCTCCAGGAGCATCGGATGCGCATCTGACAATGACTCGGCTCCACTCTTGTGTCCAGGCCACCTGGCCAATGACTTGGCACGAGCAATGTCTAGGCTGGTAACTATAACAACCTTTTTGTACAACCTGTGTGTGAATGTCTGTGTGTGTGAATGGATCTATATAGAAATTGCATATAGGAATACTTTGTTGTATTTACAATAAACATGGCAACTTGCCTTGTCCCTCTTACAAGATCCTGTTGGTATAATTTTTATTAGTGTAACATAGACACTACCTATGCCAAGGGGAGGGGTTCTCCTATCACTGTAAGTAAGCCACCTCCCCAAGAGATGGTAGGCAGGTTCATGGAAGAATTCTTCTACGTGAGCACTTGGGTCAGGTTACTTACACCATTCAGGAGTGTGGATTTTCACACCCCTGACTGACGTAGTCAAACCAATATAATTTTCCAGTGTATACCAGGCATCAGTGTTATTTCACAGTGTGACTGCTCTCACTCAAGCGAGGCTAACACAAGAAGAGTTAATGCAAGTGTGTATAACTTGAGCTAACTCTGCAGTGAAGACGCAGTCTTAGAGAACAGAGTGCTGGTGCATTTCAGCCAGACAGAAACCGGTGTATGGGTAAAAGTAATTTTTAAAATAATCATTCATTCATAAATATTCTGGTTGCTACCACAACAGAAGCTTAAATTCTTTACAGATTTCATCAGTAAGCTTTCCTGGAACAATTTACAGGAAGCACAGGTAAACCCTGATTATCCAAATGTTTATTCATTTAGAACTTACATAAGACATGAACAGCATAATGTTTAAAAAGGGGGGGAGCCAGGATTGCAAAGCATATTGTCTCCCAGAAGCATTAAACATCATGCAATTCACTGCCCTTCATAAATATATAACTGGCTTGCTTACTGAATTGCATGTGAGTCCACGCATCCAACTCCCCCACTGAAAGACCAAAAATAAGTTACTGTAGCCAACATTTAGAATGGTGTTGGCAGATGCCAGAGGGAGCCTACCTAGCCCACCATCAGAGTGGTTGTTGTGACACAGAGCATTTAAGGGTAAATGGGAGGATTCTGGGATATGGTCTCAATGTAAATGTTTTTACAAGTATCTGGAACTTTGTTGTTTAAATTGTGGAATCAGTTGCTCCAAGGGAAAGTATGGAAAAAATGATGTAAGCCCACAGATCAAAATCTAACAAGTTTATTCAAATACCAGATTGCTTTCTTTTAGTTGGGAAAAAAAAACATTCTGTACTAAAAAGACAGTCTCGTTCCCACTTGGTAGCATGCTCTGCTTGCCTTCGGGCTGTCTCTCAGACAGCCCTCTTCACAGCTCTGCTGACAGAATTCAGAGCTCACCAAGGGTGCCTGTCTAAGAGTAACGCCCAACACCAACAGCCAAAGGGGCTGTCTGTGTTTGCCTTGCATGGTAAATGAGACCTCAATTATCATCTTCAGGACAATAAATCCCAGTGGATCACAATTTGATGAATACCACCTCAGTCCTAGAGGAAATGTTGTGTATATATAGTTCTAGCCAAATGGTCTCGAGGAGAATTGACCCTAGATTGTAACATGGGAACATTCTCAGCCAAGTTGTCAGCACTTCAGAGAGTTTCTTGCTTTCATGTAAATTCTTGATGTTGGGTCTTTCTGGTTACCAAAAATCTCATTTGAGTTCATTTTCTGCCATCTTTTAGCATCTTAAAGCTACAAAACTGACCTTAAAATCACAGCCGCTCATTTTATTAGTGCTCTGTATTTACACTTAGAGATTTTACACCTGGAGATTTTTATAGGATTTCAGTTTTGATTTTGTTCCAATAGCTTTTTTTTGTCCATCTCTATAACAATAATCAAAATAGCTTACATTTTTATGCCATGCCTTTCCTCCCAAAGGATCCTAAGCACATTTACAATCTATAAAAGCTGACTTTTCTGTATACAGAAATGCCTTTACCCGTCAGAGAAGTGCAGTCACCTGTGGGGTGGAGCACAGCTGTTTAAAAGCATACAACATTTTTGCATTTTAAAGTGGAAAGTGAAGAATACTGTATCCATTTGAAACTACAGAGGGGCTTTAATTAGGCAGAATGTAATTTATGCGAATAGTAATCTGACCCGGGCAACACCCCAGTTCTTGCAAAAAGTGCCAAAGGGCCTTTTAATTTTAGCATGCTGTCAGGACATCAGTTGTATGACTTCTTCAGAAAAACCAAATGTCCAGCATGGTGGCCCTTAATTCTATGCAGAAGGGAAGGGAGGAACCAAGTGAATAATCTGCTTCCAAGCTGCACTCTGTATTTTTCTTAAAAGTCTCTCTAAGTGCTGAGCAGGTTTCACTCTGCTTTGTTTGTGAGATTTGAGAAAATTGTAGCCCAAGGTGGTACAGCTGCAGCAAATCTCTTGATGGTGCTCACAGAAATCATGTTCTTTATAATAATAGAAAAATAATAATTGTTGGTGATGATGGAAGTAAAACTAAGCTTGTGTGAACGCACTGGGGGATGTTTTTGTTTTCAAACAGATTTCTTTATGATGACTCAGTATGAATAATAAGCTCTGTTATGACAAGTTGTATACTTGGCAAACTCTAAAAGTACCTACAGCAAACTAAGCTCACGCTTAGCGTTAAGCACATGCTGGTGTTCCCTTCCTGAATAGAGATGCTTTTTTAATCAGGGCCTATATGCAGAAGATATTTTAAAATACTCTGGCAATGTGAAGATTTGAAAGTAATGACTTTACTGGAATATCTGAGGTGCAAACCCCAGAAGAGGATAATATCCACTGCAGCAACAGCTGTTGTGTCCATGATAGTAACAGTAATTGGTGCTTATATAGTATTTTTCATCTAAGGATCACAAAGCATTTTCTGAAGAAAGTGCCATTTTTAAGTACCCCCATGTCACTGAATGGGGAACTGCATTACAGAGACTATGCTTGCTCAAACTACAATTATAATGAAGTGCTATCCACCATTTAAAACATAGATTTTAAAAGCCAGAAGTGGCCTTTTGGTCAAAGTATGACCTGATTAACACAGACCAGAGAATTTCATCCAGTTACTCCAATATTCAGCCTAATAATGTGTGTTTGACTAAAGCATGCTTTTCTTTTCTCCTTCTTTTTCTTTTATTGAAATTTCCCTTCCCCAAAATAAGGGAAGAACAGAAAACTAAACAGAAGAATGGGAAGGGAAGGGAAGGAAAGGAAAGGAAGGGGAGGCAGAGAGGGGAAAGGATAGGGACATCTTTGATTAATTCCTAGGGGATGAAAGCTAAGATTTCTAAAAAGTCAGACCAAATCTCTTAAAATTTGTCTGAGTTCCCTCTTCTCCAAAATGTTTCCCACTCTTCAGCTGCGAGATCAGCCAAGATGCTTCATGTGCCAATATATATTCATGCCTGTATCTGTAATTTTCACTCCATGCGTCTGAAGAAGTGGGTTTTTTATCCACAAAAGCTTATGCCCAAATAAATCTGTTAGTCTTTAAGGTGCCACTGGACTCCTTGTTATTTTTGTGGATACAGACTAACATGGCTACCCCTCTGATTTAAGATGCTGTGCTAATTTCTGTCCCTGGAGGCAAGCTGCTCTTCCCTTGATACAAGATGAGTCGTTTGGTTACAAGTATTGTTCTAGAACTAAGCTTTCCATGCCTTTCCAAGCTGATGGGATATATCCCAAAACACAGTTCTGGGAAGTCATTTTTAGGGCTATGTCCATTAATATATTAACTCTCCTACCTAGTTCTAGCGAAAAGGATTGTATCCTGGGACAGTCTCAAAACATGTAAGCCAGAATGGCTCTGGGTGACCCTTATCTACAGCAGCAAGTCTTTGGCAAGGCCCATGGACTGTAATCTAAGTGAGGACCATTGTGAATAAAATAGATTTTTCTGGTGGATCAGCCTTAATCATAGGTCAACAGTAGAGTTTTAATATTTCCCAAGGCACTTTCCCATTGGCTAGGGTTAAAGGATCTAGACAAATCTTTGCTCCAGGCCTGATGCAGGCAATATAAATTAGGGAAGGTCTTTTGGGCCAGGAAGGTGTAACAGGCTACAATTGGTTAGGTGCCCTATAAAGCTCCTTCCATATCAACGACTATCCTGGAGTCTCTGGTGCGCCCAGTACCTCAGGACCAAATATGTCCTTCAAGAAATGTTGAAGCTGGAAATAACACCTTGCCGCTGGTCAGCTTGACTAACGCTTCTTCCTGAGAGGCATCCCATCTTGGTATGAAGACTTCAAGAGATGGAGAATCCACTGCTTCCCTTGGTGAATTTCTTTTATATTTTCCTAAAACAAGATAGCATTAGAACACAGCTATCTAATGAAATCTCTGCACATAGATACAAAAAGGAGGCACTAAGAACCAGACCCTCAAAGGTTAATAGTTAGGCACCTAAATACCTTTGAGGATCTGGGTCTAAGAGCTTTCTATAAAGCCCATTTAAATCAATGAAAAGACTCTCATTGACTTTAGTGGATCGTGAATCCAGTGCTAAGGGAGCAAAATGAAGCATACAGTATATGCACAAGTCGGTCCAGGATGGCTGTCTATTAGACAACGAGCTAATAGTTTAAGGGGGCCTAAGCCCTAAATCAAATCAATGTCTTCACATGCATCCAGTTCGAGGAAGAACCCCACATGATAGTGCATTTTGAGCTGGATGCTTATTATTGTGTTAGAACTGCAGCGTGCTTGGTACTTTACCAACCAAGTGACATTGCAAATGGAACAAGAGAATTTGCATTAAAGGGAAAATGTCAGTTTAAAAATCCATATGCAAGTTAAAAGAAAAATATTTTCTTTCCTGATGACTAATATACCACAGATTGTAAAAATGAAAGGAATTTTAAAAATCAAATTTACTGTTCACTGTGTTCATGTATTTATCCATTTCACTACATTCAGTAAATGAAAATAGTCCAGTCGGCTTTAGTTTTTACTAGTGAGTTTTATTCTGTGATTGAACTGTAATACTACAAAAGAATATTTAAATCCAAACCCAAAATGAGAAATGTTTCAATGATTTGATTTATTTTAAAATTAACCTAAATTTTGAGGCTAAGTTAACAGTGTCCCTAGGAATTCAGACTTTTATTCCAAAGTGAATTCAGAATTATGAGGCCTTTTTCAGGAAAACTGTAGTAAATGGTAAAGCTAGGGTTAAAATTCTCTTTCTTGTCCATCATAGCAGATTTCTAAAAGAAAAACCCAAAACACACTGATGGATATATCTAATACTACCTTTATTTTCTTTTATCAGCATGAGCTGAAGATAACCCATTTAATTCTATTTGCCTACCACATGCTGTTTCCATGTTAGAAAGTGTCAAGGTTCCTTCCCCACTCTGAATGCTAGGGTACAGATGTGGGGACCTGCATGAAAGACTCCCTAAGCTTATTCTTACCAGCTTAGGTTAAAAACTTCCTCAAGGTACAAACTTTGCCTTGTCCTTGAACCCTATGCTGCCACCACCAAGCATGTTAAACAAAGAACAGGGAAAGAGCCCGCATGGAGACATCTTCCCCCAAAATATCCCCCCAAACCCTACATCCCCTTTCCTGGGGAAGGCTTGATAAAAATCCTCACCAATTTGCATAGGTGAACACAGACCCAAACCTTTGGATCTTAAGAACAATGAAAAAGCAATCAGGTTCTTTAAAGAAGAATTTTAATTAAAGAAAAAGTAAAAGAATCACCTCTGTAAAATCAGGATGGTAAATACCTTACAGGGTAATCAGATTCCAAACATAGAGAATCCCTCTAGGCAAAACCTTAAGTTACAAAAAGACACAAAAACAGGAATATACATTCCATTCAGCACAGCTATTTTACCAACCATTACACAAAAGGAAATCTAACGCATTTCTAGCTAGATTACTTACTAACTTACGGAATTATGAAGAGCGTTCCTGATCTGTTCCCGGCAAAAGCATCACACAGACAGACAAACCCTTTGTCGTCCCCGCCCCCCCCCCCTCCCAACAGCTTTGAAAGTGTCTTGTCTCCTCACTGGTCATTTTGGTCAGGTGTCAGTGAGGTTATCTTAGCTTCTTACAGGTGAAAGGGTTTTGCCTCTGGCCAGAAGGGATTTTATAGTTCTGTATACAGAAAGATGGTTACCCTTCCCTTTATATTTATGACAGAAAATCATTCATAAAGAATAAGTCATAGCCAGGTTCCTTCTTTGAGAGAAGACAGAGCATGTAATTCTTGCAGGAAACTAAACTGATATTTCATCTCACAACAATAAGAGTCTACAGCAGGGTGAAGATAACATCAGGGTCATGGAGGAAAAGGGTAATCATACCTGAAAAGTACATCATGATCAAACCTGTAAAGTATGTCTGGAGGAAACCTTAGAGGGCCTCATTGTCTTTATCAACTCTATCTTTTTAAAGTACTAAACTGATATAAAAGCAGGGGGAAATGATTACGGAATTTCAGTGCATTACAGTATTATTTACAAGGCTATGGGTCAAAAGGAGGTATATCATAGATGACTTTGGCCCATGGTGTTTTAAAAGGGTAAATGCACCCAAAGCCTATGTGAGGGGCATATTTTTAAAGTATAAGGCCACAATCCTACAAAGACTTACACACATGCTTAACTTTACACACTGTGACTAGTTCCATTGAGTTCAACAGGATTATTCCTGGGGTGTAAAATTAAGCATGAGAATTGGAGCCTAAAGAGGTAGGGGTGGACTGTGGAGATGGTATACAGATTTCAATTAGGGTTAGGATTGTGTTCAAGGCAAAATCAGGGCCTGGAGTCATGTTCAAATTCAAGGTCATGGTGAAATCTCCCTCACTGCTCAGTAGTGTCGAAAGCTTGAGATTGCTGATCTTGCAAAATTTCTGCAACTTCTAATAGTGGAAATCTCATGCAAGATAACAGTTGTTCTTTTGTGAGATTTCCATTGCCTTGGGCCAGAATATCACAAGTATAGCCATCATCAGGGAATGTTCTCTATATCCTAACCCCAAAGAAAAAAATAGGCCCCTTCGGGTTTTGGATGTGACCCACAACCATGGGTCAGATTCAGATCTAGGGATTCATCCCACTCTCTCTACCCCTCAAGCCAATCCAACTCTTATGGAAAAGTCCTATAGAATTCAATAGGAATGAAGGCAGTCGGGTTCTATATCAATTTGATATAGTCCTATGGGAAAGTTTGATCTCCTTACATAGTGTTTTGAACCATCCGATTCTGTAGCAGAGATATAATTCACTAATAAGTTTTATAGGATGATTTAAAAATCCTCTATTACTTTTTAGACACCTTTTCCACGAGGGCATGTTTTTTCCACTCCCTTCCCAAGAGGACATTCAATAGGGTGCATATTCAGGCTTGCAGTTTAAGCCCACCTCTAATAATAACCTAACATTTCATAAATAGAGAGGATGGGTCAGATGCTCTGCGATGGAATATAGAGCTTTTGCTTAAAACTGATCCAGGTTTTAGTAGTAGTGCCCTTACATATCAGTGTTTCTCCATAGATCTCAAAGCATGGTAAAAAGTTGTGTAAGTATCAATATCCTCTTTTTACAGATGTGGAAACTGACTCATGGAGAGATTAAGTAACTTGCTCAAAGTCACACAGCATGTCAGCAACTGAACATGGAACAGAACTTGGATCTCTTCATTCCCTGGTGCCTTCTCCATGATGCAGCTCAGGAGTTACCTAAAGTTGATTCACTGGTAAAGAACATGTTTGAGTCATACACAGGTAGAAATAAGATTTCAAATTACAGATGAAAATGTGTAGTGGTGGGTCTCCTAACTTGTTGCCTGATTCAAGTAACAGATCATAAATTGGTGTGTTTATAGACCACAAAGTATTTGTTGTTCTTTGTTTCAGGGTGTCCTAACATATTAACCATCTGATTTAAATTTGTTCCTGTAGATGCAAAATGGATACTGAATTTTCCTTTCTTTAAGGAAATTGAAAAACAAAGATGCTGGGCTTCCTCTCTATTTGAGAGAAACCATGTATATCTGTAGGCAAACCTGTTTCATATTTCATGCTCTGTTGGTGCTTTGCATTGTTTAAAATTAATTTCAGATCAGACTGCTGTTGAGTTCTAATATAGTTTTACTGAGCTCATTCTAAAAATTATTGGTGAGATGTTGGGCCAGATTATTCTATGTAGCATGATCTTTTTATGCTACATCATCAACATGATCTGGACCGAAAGGGCCACATCCAGCCCTAGGAAGATCATTCCAGTGCAATGAAAATCCTCTGGTGTATAGCCAGTCTACAGGCTCTTAGATTATTTCTTTTCCCTGATGTCTGCATAGCATGGAAAAGGTTGCAGAGCCAGAAGAAAGGGGGCTAGGTCAGGATGCCCCCATACCAGGCAGATCGCTGGCTACAATTTTAACCCCTTGGGGTTGTTATCTGCAGTAGGAGAACTGGCTCACATACAACTGCAGTGGGGGCTGTGAACAATTCAACCATTGCTGAGGATCTGACCACATGTGTTTTGCTCTTTTGCTATGAATCCTTTTTGCTATGTAATGCACATGATGATGGGGACTATTAAAACTAAGGGAACACTTGTAAGCTACATAGGAGGTGGAGTTGATCCTACAACTGAAAGGGAAACATTGCTGTTTCTCAGGATATTTATAGTAACCCCAGCACCATTTGTACTTTCAGGGAAGTCCTCCTCCTCCTGGTGATACTGTGTACTTTAGCCATGTGTGGTCCAGCATATTGGGCACAACACTGAGATTCACAGTTCTCTGAACCCAAAGCTTCCTTTGAACTTTGCAGTCCTACACAGTAAAGCTCTGTGTGGTGCTGGGCGTCCCACCCAGAGAGCTGGATACTTCTTGTGTGCTATCCTGCACTTCTCCATGGTAAACTACTGTTAAAATGCGATGGTAGTATCCATCTTTGTGTCAATACTGTTTTCTTCCCAACCCACTCCCACTCCAAACTACCCAGTGGAGGTGGACAAGGAACATCATAGTCTCATACATCATTGTGTGACAGGGTCGGGCCAGATGGCTACAGGAGAGTAATAGAAGGCAGATATATTAGCCCCATGTTAAGTAGGTCCCTTTTCCCTGGGTAAGGTAACAGGGAAGGTTCGAGAACAATCGGGAACCTTCTGGAGACAATTAAGACAGACAGGCTGATTAGAACACCTGCAGCCAATCAAGAAGCTGCTAGAATCAATTAAGGCAGGCTAATCAGGGCACCTGGGTTTAAAAAGGAGCTCACTTCAGTTTGTGGTGCGTGTGAGGAGCTGGGAGCAAGAGGCGCTAGGAGCTGAGAGTGAGAACACGTACTGTTGGAGGACTGAGGAGTACAAGCATTATCAGACACCAGGAGGAAGGTCCTATGGTGAGGATAAAGAAGGTTTTGGGAGGAGGCCATGGGGAAGTAGCCCAGGGAGTTGTAGCTGTCACACAGCTGTTCCAGGAGGCACTCTAGACAGCTGCATTCCACAGGGCCCTGGGCTGGAACCCAGAGTAGAGGGCAGGCCCGGGTTCCCCACAAACCTCCCAACTCCTGGTCAGATACAGGAGGAGTCGACATGGACTGTGGGTTCAGAAAAATGGCCAGACTGAGGGCTGCCGTCAAGCTCCAAGGTGAGCAAATCCTCCAATAAGTGCAAGACTAACCAAGGTGGAGGAGGATCAACTTTGTCACAATATATAAGTACAGTCCTAACTGTATGCTGTGTCTGAGTTGTGATCATTGAAAAATGATTCCATGCTTCTGATGGTTGATTCACTGACCATTACTTTTAATTGCTACCTTATCACAGAAATTAGAAATGGAAAAGACCTATTAGGCCAACTGGACTATTCCCAGGGATCAGTACAGGACTGTTCACTATGCTAAAATATCTACTGCTTAATCTGGGATCAGGTTGTAAGAGGAGACCTGCCACCAGAAGGATTGTCCTGTCCAAGAGTATTGTCACTCCAGGTGATTGACGTGGAAACCCTTAACCAAACATTATCAGGCTTTCAGACAGATTCAATTTGAATTTCACAAGGTGATTCTGGGAGGTCCTGACTTCACCCAAATTGGTTTGCTCATCTATGATGGGGTTCACCCCTGACCAAAACTAAAGAAGTGAGGAAGCAGTGCTGAGCCAAGAAGGTCCATCCCTCAGCAGCTGCAAAGCATGATCCAAAGGAAGGACCTGCTTAAAATAGGACTCTGGCAATCAAGTTCGGGGAGTGTGAAGGAGAGGCTATCTACAGGTAGGAAGTCAGTTAGTACCTTCTGGGACAGAGGAATCCACAGGGGAAGGACCTAGACTGTGGGTAAAGCTCAACTGGGCAGCCAGGGCCCTGAACTCTGTTTCTCTTTCCTTCTCCCTCACAAGGGAGAAATCACTGTAAAGGGAGCTGGGAAGCCCCGGTAGACTATCTGAATCACTGAAACTGCTTGAACAACCCCTCTGTGAGGGAAGCAGAGGGCTATGACCATGGCCCAGTTGGAGGAGAACACTGTGGGAGGGCAGATAAGAAGTGGCCCAGTGGAGGCTGGTCTGTGGTATCAGCTAGAAGGAACAGAAGCATTCCCCACACCTTCCACCTTGGACTGCTACATCATCTCAAAATACGAGCACTCTGGGTATTAGTGTTGTTTGTTTAGCACTTGTATGTATGACGTGTTCCACAGATAACATTGTGGGTATACATTTTTACTTTGTGCATTTCTTTTCTTTCAAAATTACAATCAATACTTTAATGTTATGGGTACCAAAATATCCTCTTAACTGCAAAATGTCATCAGACATTGATTTCTTGCTAGAAAGAAGTGGAAGCTACAGATAAGTCTTGCCAATGAGAGGAAAAAACCCTAGTATTGGTGACTTTAAAAAACAGTCATTAAATCCACCCTCTTTACATAAACAAACACGGTTGTAAAAGGTAAATATTTGGGGGGAACACTAAAGCCAGATGCAAAAAGTTTCAAATTAATAAGTCCAAGTACTGTGTATGAATAGGATAAGGCAACTATATGTATTTTTAAAATTTTATTGCAGCCCTTGATTTCTGTTTAATTAGGAGGGCATGTTTGTCCAAGCTTTTTTCTCGATCACAACATGTCACTAAACTGACATGCTACCCTAAAATGGCACAGACACTGTTTCAGTGTTAAACAATAGCACTTCTTGCTGCTAAAGAGCAAGTGAGTCACCAGTTTTGTTTCTTCCAGTTATAATACTTTCCATATATGCCATCTTTCATCTGAGAAGCTCAAAGCACTTTGTAGTCACTGGAGAATGAAGTCTCTCAACACCCCTGGGGGAGGTAAATAAGTGTTGCACATGGTAAACTGAGGCACAGATAGGCTGTTACATTCCCAAGGACAGACGGACAGTTGCAGACATGAAGAATAAAACCTGGTTTGCCTCACTTCCAGTTTGCTGCTGAAACCACTAATTTTCACTCTTTCCCATGTTAAAAGTGCTCCCTCTGATCAGAATCCTGGGTGCATTAAAGCTATATAAGCATCTAATGGATCTATTTGTTGAATATGTTTTTACTATAGTTTCCCAGAGCTTTCTGAAGGAGAACAGATTTACAGAACTTTTTAGACCTGCACAATCAGATTGGGGGGAAAAACCTGGTACCCCAAAATACTGTGAGATATTGCCTTCCCATCTGCTCAAATTGGTAAATTCAGGGAATGCAATGCATCACCCTTAGAGCTTTTTGGTGTCATCCTGGTGAAATAATTTCCCACATTTCCAGGCTCTTGAAAATGCTGGAGCAATTTCTGCTCTTGCAATCACACTGACTATGGTCAGTACTTCATCCTCTCATAATCTACAAAGAACAGGAGCACGTTTGTTATGTGGACGAGTCATATTTGTCATGCACAAAAATCTTGTGTTTGGCACTTAGTAATCAAACCCATTTCCAATGACTACGGTTCTGATATGCAGTTGGGGAATATTATCTCTGATTTTCTCTATTTCATTGGTGCCTTGCATAGCTGTCTCTTGTGGATTTCCTGTCTCTTTAAGAGCACTTGTCAGCTGTCATAAGTGCCCAGCTCCTGCCTGTGCCATAGACTGTTACACTAAGCACTTTATAACCTAAGCAAATTGGAATATTGTTCATATGCCTAAAGTCTACTACCTCTCATATGATATCACCCTGTAAATTAAAACATGCAGTTGTATAAAGGCAATTAAAGATTTGGCTTATGTTGGGCTTTTGGCCTTGAGGATTTCATTCTGTTTTTAGGTTTCAGAGTAGCAGCCGTGTTAGTCTGTATCCGCAAAAGGAAAAGGAGTACTTGTGGCACCTTAGAGACTAACAAATTTATTAGAGCATAAGCTTTCGTCAGCTACAGTTCACTTCATCGGATGCATTCAGTGGAAAATACAGTGGGGAGATTTATATACACGGATAACAAGAAACAATGGGTGTTACCATACACACTGTAACAAGAGTGATCAGGTAATGTGAGCTATTACCAGTTACAGTGGCTATTACCAGTTACAGTCATCACTGGCAATTTTATAGCACCATCAAAGTTTTTGGCACCCATGTGATCACTGGCTGTGTAGCGGCATTCCATGGTAAACATGTTTCAGAATTCATGGGTTGTTCATTCTAATAATATGTCCAAACCAAGAAACATCAAAACCAAACTAGTGCTGATTGAGGTGGTTTCTGGGTTCAGCTTCGAATATCCTCATTTCTGGTTTAGCCCTGCTACTTGATGTGGAGCAGCTGCTAAAAATTATGAAAATCAAAAGCATAAATCTAGTATTCTTCAGCCTGCTTCAGCAGCCACATTTCACTTCTGTACAATACTTGGTATAACCCTTGTTCAATGGATCTGCAGCTTCCTATCAAGCTTGATGGCACTACTTCCTTATGGAGGCCACTGAAGAGACTAAAACATGACAGTAGCTGGTGCTGTACAAGTGTCCACATCTTTTGAGTGTCCTCCAGAACTGTCTGTTACGTTGCCCAAATATTGTACCATTACCACCTGCTTGATGGCCCCATGCGGACAGGTTAATACTGAGCTGGTTGTAATCTGGAGCTGGAGACTGCTTGATGGTGATGGTGAGGGACTTAGTTTTAATAACCAGACTAATAACAGACTAATACACAGTGCTTCTTGCCTGACCATGTCTGCCATCAGCTGCAGTGATTCACCAAACTGAGCCAACAAGACAATGTAATCAGTGGATTTGAGAACTCAAAGCAGCTCAATACCACCACCAGCTGCCTCTTCAAACTTATCCACCAACCAATCAATGATTGTATTGAAAAACAATGGTGACAGAAGGTAGCCTTGCTGAGCTCCTGTGGAGAAACCACGCTGTGTATCTATCATGACTCGAACACAGCTTTCTGTCCCATTATAGAGCTCTTCTGTCAATGATACTCTCTTTCCAGAGACTCTGAGTCACCTCGTCAGACCTCACAAGCTTGCTCATTGCACTGAGTGAAAGGCCTGAAGGAAGTCTACAAAAAGCGCTGTGCTTGGTTTATTAAATTTAGCTACCTTGTCAAAGAAGTTGTCTCAAGGTAAAGATCTGGTCAGCAGTAGAACAACCAGGTCTAATGCCACAGTCAGTTTCCTGACCTTTGCCATGAAGTAGATAGTTGATTTGAGACATTGATATGGAAACAAAGGCTTTCTATGGGACTGACAACATCATAATACCTCTATAATTGCTACATTTGGCCTTCTTACCTTTTTTGAACAGAGACCGAATAACTCCCTTCTTCCAGTCATCGGGGATGATATTAGTGCACCAAATGGTCTGGAAAAGCCTATGCAACTGCAGTACAACAGTGCTCTCGCCTGTCTTCAGCAACTCAGGTGTCATGTTACAAACCCCTCATGCCTTCCCAGATTTCAGTTCATGGATTATGACCTGGATCTTTTCTTGGTTAAAGGAAGATGGTTCTACTGGGACTTCTTGCCCTTCTTCAAACGCAAGAGGGACTCCAGGTGGCAGACAACTGAGGAGCATCTTGAAATGATGTTTTCCATCAATGCAACTGATCTTGCAGATTCTGCCTGATTCTGCCATCCTGATTCTTTATTAGATAAACTGCTGCCACTCTCCCCCGCAAACACAGCAAAGTTGAAAAGAGGGCCTAAATATGAAAGGTATTACAGGCTACTACTATTAGTCTCAGTTCAGCTAGTTTCCCAGGATTTTGTCTAATCAAAATTGAACCTGAACTTCATAGATAATGAAACACGCTGAGTCAGAACGGGAGATCTGCAAAAACTCCCCAGGTTCTGCTCAATGGTTCAGTTGTTTATCCAGATCTTATTAAATTAATATTTGTGTCTAAAATATCAGTCTGTAAATCTCAGAGAAATATGCTGACAAAAAAAAATTCAGATTCTTCCTTCCACTCCCAACAAGAAGTATGTCTCTTCTCATTTCTTCTCTTTGTAAAAATCAAAAGAGTTTAGGTTTGATTCTGGGGTTGAACATAGACATAAGTTGGTTCTTATTTTACCATAAGTGGCTCTCAGACACCCACAAAGTTAGTTGGCACAATTATACAAATAGAGGTGATGTAATGTTAATATGAAAATAACTATTTTCATTGGTCTGTTAAGCCTTTGAGCATGCCCAATTAGAGAGAGATGTTACCAGAAGCCTGAACAGACTCAGACTGATCTATGTGTTCAAGGAGTTAATAAAAATAAAGTACTGTTCCTGACAAACCTGATTCGTGAGTGTCTGGTAAATATTATAGTTCCTAACATGGAAATCCATTTGACATCTAAATATGTTTTTGATTGAGTTGTTAGTGGTTCAGACTATGCAAGAGATCTGCAGTATGAGTCAGAGAGGAGAATTTACCCACTGGGCTAGACAGTGCAGCTTATAAGAACATACAAAGCACCTAGTGCAATGAGGTTCTGGTCCATGAGTAGGACTATGAAGTACTATGGTAATACAAATAAGCCATATGATTATTATTTATTTATTAACTTTGCATTCAAGAGTCTTTCATTCAGAGCTCTTTAAACACTCTTACAATTAGAAAAGGAGTACTTGTGGCACCTTAGAGACTAACCAATTTATTTGAGCATTAGCTTTCGTGACCTACAGCTCACTTCATCGGATGCATACCGTGGAAACTGCAGCAGACTTTATATACACACAGAGAATATGAAACAATACCTCCTCCCACCCCACTGTCCTGCTGGTAATAGCTTATCTAAAGTGATCATCAGGTTGGGCCATTTCCAGCACAAAGCCAGGTTTTCTCACCCTCCACCCCCCCCACACAAATTCACTCTCCTGCTGGTGCAGGTGCTGGTGCAGGAGAGTGAATTTGTGTGGGGGGGTGGAGGGTGAGAAAACCTGGCTTTGTGCTGGAAATGGCCCAACCTGATGATCACTTCAGATAAGCTATTACCAGCAGGACAGTGGGGTGGGACGAGGTATTGTTTCATATTCTCTGTGTGTATATAAAGTCTGCTGCAGTTTCCACGGTATGCATCCGATGAAGTGAGCTGTAGCTCACGAAAGCTCATGCTCAAATAAATTGGTTAGTCTCTAAGGTGCCACAAGTACTCCTTTTCTTTTTGCGAATACAGACTAACACGGCTGTTACTCTGAAACAACTCTTACAATTGTTATTTTCTTATTTCAGATTTATATTACAGCAACATCCTGAGGCCCCAATCAGAGCCCAGGCCTCACTCTGCTCAATGCTGTACAACCACATATAATGACACAGTCCCTGCCCTGAAGAGTTTACAGTCTGAGAAAAGATCTTACAATGTTAATAGCAAGTCAGAGAGGAGGATCTGGTTCCTGACCCAAGAAGCTTCCTACCTAAATAAGGAACTGAAAGCTAAGTAAGTCAAACTCACCTAGTAACGGAATGACAGAAATGAATGATTATCAAGCGAGACAGGCTTTTAAAAAAGCCATTTTCAACCCACAGTTCCAGGCATTCACAGTAAAAGCCAAATGCCAATTCTGAGTTAGTGCAAACTTCTATTGATTGTCTCTCAAAAATCAGATCTCAATAGCTATATGAGATCCTGGAAGCTCTGGATTGTTCTTTGTCCTGCAATGGCATTGGCTGATAGATTACAGTATGATAACAATTAGCTCTAAATATCAGTTTTGATCTGTAATAGGCAAATCCATGCTTGATCTACATGATTTTCTTATTGTTTAGTAGAATGTAGACTAGAAGAGTTAAGTCACCCAAACATAGTTCACATTCTACAGCCCTGATCTAAAGCCCATTGAAGTCAATGAATATCAAATGTCCGCTCACGTCCTTTCCTCTAAATGAGCTATTAGCATGTTTCTTACAATACATTTCACACACTATATACAATATTTGTGCATGTACTGTGTACAAGACATTTTTTTCCATATATGTTTTCTGTTTCCCTGTGGTCTTCTGATCCTCTTGTTTCAGAGTAGCAGCCGTGTTAGTCTGTGTCTGCAAAAAGAAAAGGAGTACTTGTGCCACAAGTGATCCTCTTGTGTGAATGAAAATTTACTTATGCCAAAGAACAACTACTATAAAACAGGGGTTTTATAGTGGAGTTCCCTTTAGCCTGAGCCACTGTGGAAGGGGAAATAACATCTAGTAGACTCAACAAGACTGGTAATGGGTGTGATGGTGACTCAACACTTGACCACATTTCAGGATTCCTGTAGATTATTATTGAACATGAATGATAGAAGTCAGCTTGTTAGCCCACCAAATATGTAAAATATCAGGAAAAAAATCTTTGAAGGGAGATCTATTAGTATGAGAAACAGTCTTCAAAGGGAAGCCTCATTAATTAAACTGAACAGGATGTTATACTTCCAGGAGGAGAGGAGGGAACTTTGGTGGAGAGGAGGGAAACGGGGGGGTTGATGGGGAGTAAGCAGCTAGCCTTCCAAATACGTCTCTCCCATTTTTAATGTCTCCATATTGTATAATTCTATTCAAACATACACTTTTTGTTTATAAAAAATAATATCCCCTGTGACAAATGCATAACAATGACTCTGTTAGCCTGGGCACCGAGTTTATATATGTTAATCATTTGTAAGGTTTTATTAAGAGATGTTAATGCCTAGACCACAGCCAAAAATGTATAGAAATGCATGGCATTGCTATCACCTGTCATAATATCCTGTATTGTTGTAGGACTAGATGAAAGTCCCTCACTGTGATTCGCTTATTTATTGCAAGAATTCAAAGGCTGTTTATCTCGATTAGTTAAAGACCTATAATTACAGCAGTTTGACCTAGAGGAAGGTAATTACTCCACAAAAGCTCTCTACAGGAAACCAGACATTAGCCTTGGCTAATTAGGCTGACATTCACAAGCTGCCCTTATCAGAATGCAGATGGATTGGCAATAGCAGCATGCGAAGAGCATCTACAAGTACTGCATGAGTTCCCCACAGAAAGCGTCTGCCAGTCAATGGTGTCTAGGAGTGGAATTATTTTTTGCTGTCTTTTATACGTTTCTTTAAGAAAGTCCCTTTCCCAGAGACTGTTTCTCATGAAGAAAGGTGGAAGTTGATGGCAGTCTGGGGGACAGAATCAATTTATTTGGGGAAAAAACTATATGAGCCTGGTTTCAGAGTAACAGCCGTGTTAGTCTGTATTTGCAAAAAGAAAAGGAGTACTTGTGGCACCTTAGAGACTAACCAATTTATTTGCACATAAGCTTTCGTGAGCTACAGCTCACTTCATCGGATGCATACTGTGGAAACTGCAGAAGACATTATATACACAGAGACCATGAAACAATACCTCCTCCCACCCCACTCTCCTACTGGTAATAGCTTATCTAAAGTGATCACTCTCCTTACAATGTGTATGATAATCAAGTTGGGCCATTTCCAGCACAAATCCAGGTTTTCTCCCCCCCCTCCCCCCCCCTTTTTTTTTTTTTCCAAAAACCACACACACAAACTCACTCTCCTGCTGGTAATAGCTTATCCAAAGTGACCACTCTCCTTACAATGTGTATGAAAATCAAGGTGGGCCATCTCCAGCACAAATCCAGGTTTTCTCACCCCCCCCCCACACACAAACTCACTCTCCTGCTGGTAATAGTTCATCCAAAGTGACCACTCTCCCTACAATGTGCATGATAATCAAGGTGGGCCATTTCCAGCACAAATCCAAGTTTAACCAGAACGTCTGGGGGGCGGGGGGCGGTAGGAAAAAACAAGGAGAAATAGGCTACCTTGCATAATGACTTAGCCACTCCCAGTCTCTATTTAAGCCTAAATTAATAGTATCCAATTTGCAAATGAATTCCAATTCAGCAGTTTCTCGCTGGAGTCTGGATTTGAAGTTTTTTTGTTTTAAGATAGCGACCTTCATGTCTGTAATTGCGTGACCAGAGAGATTGAAGTGTTCTCCGACTGGTTTATGAATGTTATAATTCTTGATATCTGATTTGTGTCCATTTATTCTTTTACGTAGACACTGTCCAGTTTGACCAATGTACATGGCAGAGGGGCATTGCTGGCTCATGATGGCATATATCACATTGGTGGATGTGCAGGTGAACGAGCCTCTGACAGTGTGGCTGATGTTATTAGGCCCTGTGATGGTGTCCCCTGAATAGATATGTGGGCACAGTTGGCAACGGGCTTTGTTGCAAGGATAGGTTCCTGGGTTAGTGGTTCTGTTGTGTGGTATGTGGTTGCTGGTGAGTATTTGCTTCAGGTTGGGGGGCTGTCTGTAGGCAAGGACTGGCCTGTCTCCCAAGATTTGTGAGAGTGTTGGGTCATCCTTCAGGATAGGTTATAGATCCTTGATGATGCGTTGGAGGGGTTTTAGTTGGGGGCTGAAGGCGACGGCTAGGGCGTTCTGTTATTTTCTTTGTTAGGCCTGTCCTGTAGTAGGTGACTTCTGGGAACTCTTCTGGCTCTATCAATCTGTTTCTTCACTTCCGCAGGTGGGTATTGTAGTTGTAAGAATGCTTGATAGAGATCTTGTAGGTGTTTGTCTCTGTCTGAGGGGTTGGAGCAAATGCGGTTGTATCGCAGAGCTTGGCTGTAGACGATGGATCGTGTTGTGTGGTCAGGGTGAAAGCTGGAGGCATATAGGTAGGAATAGCGGTCAGTAGGTTTCCGGTATAGGATGGTGTTTATGTGAACATTGTTTATTAGCACTGTAGTGTCCAGGAAGTGGATCTCTTGTGTGGACTGGACCAGGCTGAGGTTGATGGTGGGATGGAAATTGTTGAAATCATGGTGGAATTCCTCAAGGGCTTCTTTTCCATAGGTCCAGATGATGAAGATGTCATCAATATAGCGCAAGTAGAGTAGGGGCGTTAGGGGACGAGAGCTGAGGAAGCGTTGTTCTAAATCAGCCATAAAAATGTTGGCATACTGTGGGGCCATGTGGGTACCCATAGCAGTGCCGCTGATCTGAAGGTATACATTGTCCCCAAATGTAAAATAGTTATGGGTAAGGACAAAGTCACAAAGTTCAGCCACCAGGTTAGCCATGACATTATCGGGGATAGTGTTCTTGATGGTTTGTAGTCCATCTTTGTGTGGAATGTTGGTGTAGAGGGCTTCTACAGCCATAGTGGCCAGGATGGTGTTATCAGGAAGATCACCGATGGATTGTAGTTTCCTCAGGAAGTCAGTGGTGTCTCGAAGGTAGCTGGAAGTGCTGGTAGCGTAGGGCCTGAGGAGGGAGTCTACATAGCCAGACAATCCTGCTGTCAGGGTGCCAATGCCTGAGATGATGGGGCGCCCAGGATTTCCAGATTTATGGATCTTAGGTAGTAGATAGAATATCCCAGGTCGGGGTTCCAGGGGTGTGTCTGTGCGGATGTGATCTTGTGCTTTTTCAGGAAGTTTCTTGAGCAAATGCTGTAGTTGCTTTTGGTAACTCTCAGTGGGATCATAGGGTAATGGCTTGTAGAAAGTGGTGTTGGAGAGCTGCCGAGCAGCCTCTTGTTCATATTCCGACCTATTCATGATGACAAAGGAGGTGCTGTTGTAGGATACTTTTAAATTGGATACTATTAAATTAGGCTTAAATAGAGACTGGGAGTGGCTAAGTCATTATGCAAGGTAGCCTATTTCCCCTTGTTTTTTCCTACCCCCCCCCCAGACGTTCTGGTTAAACTTGGATTTGTGCTGGAAATGGCCCACCTTGATTATCATGCACGTTGTAGGGAGAGTGGTCACTTTGGATAAGCTATTACCAGCAGGAGAGTGAGTTTGTGTGTGTGTGTTTTGGGGGGGCGGAGGGTGAGAAAGCCTGGATTTGTGCTAGAAATTGCCCAACTTGATTATCATACACATTGTAAGGAGAGTGATCACTTTAGATAAGCTATTACCAGCAGGAGAGTGGGGTGGGAGGAGATATTGTTTCATGGTCTCTGTGTATATAATGTCTTTTGCAGTTTCCACAGTATGCATCCGATGAAGTGAGCTGTAGCTCACGAAAGCTTATGCTCAAATAAATTGGTTAGTCTCTAAGGTGCCACAAGTACTCCTTTTCTTTTTGTATGAGCCTGGTTCTGTAAGTGCTTCAGTCATTCCGTGCCCTTATGACAATGGTTAGCCATCTCATCATTATTGGCACATTCTTCAATCTTCCCCCTTTTGACAATTTATATTGTGTTAATCTCTCTGAGGGGGTTTATATTTAGGCTTTCTGTATATGATCCCAATGAGCTCCAGAAACGAAGCTGATCAAAGAAAAAAATGACATTTAATTTGTGCTAAAAGTTGCATCATTTGCATACTAAATAAAACTTTTTATGGTTTGAATTTACACCTCAGTCATTTATGTAAGAGTGAATAATGATTCAATTAAGCCATGTGGAATTGTTTTTAAAGATACTAAGGATGTAGCTCTGGTTAAAGAGTTTACATTTTCAAAGTGAATTTAGTATTTTTTAAAGCAGCTGGACTGTCACTAACAGCAGAACAATAGAAGCTGGTCCAGTAAAAGCTATTACCTCACCCACTTTGTCTCTCCCAAACAGCTGCCAAGTTTAGAATTTATCCCAGTGGGACAGACACCTCCACTGTGCTTTCATATTGTCCATGTTGCGAGATTATGATCCAACATCTTTCTACTGAGAGGCAGTGTAATGATGCTGAGACAAAATGGCATTGTGTTGTAGCATGAGGATGTTCCATGGGCATGGAAAGTGAATTGTTTGTATTCCTCAAGCAGTGCTTACAGGACAGAGGGTTTCCCCAGTGCAATCATGCCAAGTCTGCAAATGATGAACCTGTGAATTTCAAGATGGGTGGTAACCAAAGTGAGCCCGTAAGAGAGTTTATCCACCCCACCCTGCCAAAATATCTCAACCCTGAGATGTAAGGACCACCTCAAGAGATGAGAGGGTAATTCAGTCCCACACATATTCAGTCACTGGCCCCTGCTGAGACTGTGAGTTGTAGGGGTGTCAAAACACTGTCAGTTGTGGTGATGTGCACTTCAGTCTCTGTAGGTATTAGACTGAACATTCAACTTATTTCACTTATACAGCCAAGCAGCCTTCAGATGATAACTACTGCCTGTTACAAAGTCATACCAATCAGGGCTAGTTTAAAATAAGCAATTTACCCATGGAAGGCTCTAATCCCAGTACAGATCTCTTCAATCAATCATTCCCTTTACATGGTTTCCATGGAAGGTATATCTATTTTATATATATATATACACATATAGGGCAAAACTCTCATTGAAGTCAATTGTGCAAGAACAGACTCCTAGAAAGGTTAAATTATTTTCTTCGTAATAGCCAAGTGTGTGGGGTTTTTTCCTGCTATGTTTCTGCACATGGTTTGGGGCCTTATTAGACAGAAGTGAGGATGTAAAAGCCCACTCCATCTTCACACCAGAGTACAGTAGATGTGCAAGTTGTGGTCCAATACCACAGTTATTGTTATTTATATAACTAAATATACCTGTTTCCAAGTTATTTTCTTTTTCTTAACAAAAGACAGATGCACGTCCTTGGAAAGAGGCCCCTTCAAATGTTTGAATTAAAAAGTTTTATTAAATGTCAGTTTGTTTTATTAGTTCACATGAGATTTTAAAGGCAGAATGATGCAATATATCAGTGCATCAGTTAGTTCATCCTACCACAAATATTCATGATGAATGCAAGCATGCTTTCTGAGTGAGGAGGAGAACTGGGATGAAGATGAGTCAAGAATAAGGAGGGAGTTCTTAATGTCCCCATACATATGTGCTCATGCATGCACTTGGATGTAGGTTCCTTCCAGCTCCTTCCACCAACTTCTGAACAATGCAGTATTTGACTCTCCATCGGCCAAGCTGCTCTTGCTTTTCTCCCTGCAATAGTCCCTAAATTTAATAAAAGAAGAACCTAGAGTATCTTGCACTTTTTAAAAATGAGATACAACTGAAATGTGGAATAGGAGTGAATAAATCCTCTCCAGCAGAGCGAACATTTTCTACAAGTTTTTTAGTTTCTCACCCGCCCTTGCAATAGATGAGATGGGGGACTAAAGGAGGGCTAGAGCAAGTGTTAATAAATCAGTTTCTTCTGTGTTAGTTTATCTTCTGTTTACTTCCCAGTCACAGCACAGGTTGTATTTTATTGCTGAAACAAGAGGGTAACAAGTAAATGTTAAATGTTGTTTAAGCCTCCTGGACAGTAAAAAACAAAGGAAACTATGTTGCATTGAAAAATGTCAACTAGTCCTTTAGAAGAATGTAGTTAACTAATGAAGGTTTGCATAGTACTTACAGAATCATTTGGTGGAGAAAATGAATGAAGTTCCTCCATCTAATTGCAACACTTGCTCACACAGAGCAATAGGGAAACTTCAGAAATGTCTTTGGAGTGTGTTATATTCACAATTGCTCTCCATTACAATCAGTCTAAAATGTCTTGAATTTTACACTTTTCCAACAGGGGCCAGCTCCTCAGCTGATGTAAGCTGACATAATTCCATTGAAGTCTATAGAGCTATGCTGATTGCACATTGGGGAGCTGGCCCTTGGTTTGGGACATCTGCATTTCTCTGCTAAACCTGATTGTCCATTGTAACAGTGTGTTTCCTGTAAGTGAAGTGCACAGTGCCTTGGTCATATCCAATTATTGTAAACACTTAATCTTCTGCTTGGAAAAGTGTTTGGAAATGTACATTAATAAGAGAGTAAGTAGATTGGTGTGTTTCTACTTTGGGTCAAGCACAACGCATTGCCCATTCCCAAGTTTTTTTTTAAAAAACACTTCTATTATAATCACACACACACACATATATATATAATGGGCCTGTCAGTAGTCTCGCTTCCTGTCCCCCCACCACTGCCCTGGTGTAAGCCCCATTTTAGGTCAGCACAGTGTATCGGCTTTGGGGGTAGGGCCGGTTCTAGGCACCAGCTCAGGAAGCTGGTGCCTGGGGCGGCAAATCAGAAGGGGCGGCACTTCGGCTGTTCTTGGGGTGCACTCCTTCCTCAGTGGCAACTTCTTCATTTTCCCTTCTTCGGTGGCACTTTGGTTTATTTTTCCTTCTTTGGCGGCTGCTTTTTCTTCTTCTTTTTTTCTTTTTTGCTTCACTGCTTGGGGCGGCAAAAAAGGTAGAGCCGGCCCTATTCGGGGGTTTGCCCTAGTACAGGGGCTCTCAACCTTTTTCTTCTGAGGCCCCGCCAACACGCTATAAAAACTCTACAGCCCACCTGCGCCACAACAACTGTTTTCCTGCATATAAAAGCCAGGGTCGGTATTAAGAGGTAGCAAGCAGGGCAATTGCCCATGGCCCTACAGCAGTTGCTCAGGCTTAGGCTTTGGCTTCAGCCCTTGGTCGCAGGGCTTCAGCTTTCGGCCCTGGGCCCCAGTCAGTCTAATGCTGGCTCTGCTTGGCGGACCCCCCTGATACCTGCTTGCGGCCCCCCAAGGGGCCTCAGAACTGCTGCCCTAGTATAATTACTTCAGTGTAGTTTTATGGTATTTCCTTAATGTAGACAGGGCTGAAAGACCTGGAGATTGAAGTCCTTTACTTTTCACAGAAACAGTAGAGCAAAGGCAGCAGTGGAATGCTCCCTGCCCCCCACCAAAAAACATGTTTCTCATGTGTGGCCTGCAGAGACCAACCTAGATGTGAGATGGTCATAAAGTGCTAAATCTTCCAATTCACAACTTTGAAGGTGTACACGGAGAAGGGAGATCTGGGGCTCCCAAGCTGCTGCTCCATTGCACCATTTCCTCTTGGTGAGGTGATGCCAAATTCACTACTGCCCTTGGCAGGTACAACTCAGTTGACTCAGCTGAAACTGTACTCATATGCTGAAAATGAATTCAGCCCCAGGTCTGCATAGAGCATGTCTGGGAAGGGCCATCAAAAAGGGTGGAGTCCTGGAACTATAGAGGAAAACGCTATGGCTTCCTGGCTTTCTTTGTAGCAGTAACATGCTTCCACAACTCTCCTGACATCCCCACCTCACTCCAATAACATTGCCACATAGCACACCCAGGCCTCTTCTAAAGTATTAAAAACCCAGGGATCTGGACTTACCACTGTTAACTTATAATTTATAATGCATTATACATCATGGGATTGAAGAACATGCTGTCTTGAAGTGCCAGTACCTTTGACCTCCTGTCCTCTGTAACATTCCAGCTATGAAGCTGAGCTCTATCGTAGCAGCTGCAGAGATCAGAGAAGTAGCTCTCTATGGTGAAGAGAGAACATAACAAGTATTACCTTTCCACTCCATACAGCCCTCCCCTCAGCACTCTGCCACGGGATTTAGGCCTTTCATTTTTCCACCATGCCTTGTAAAAAAAAAAAAGGAGGGGAACATACAGCTGTTAGGCTCCAGACCCAGGTCACCAAAGAGCCATCAGCCAGTATCATCAGCAAACCAGGCTGGAGTCAAACTGGCAAC
The DNA here is from genome assembly GCF_965140285.1 of Lepidochelys kempii. Lineage (NCBI taxonomy): Eukaryota > Metazoa > Chordata > Testudines > Cheloniidae > Lepidochelys > Lepidochelys kempii. The sequence continues at coordinate 89,077,612 of NC_136384.1, read as the reverse complement.
ATAGAGGGGAAGGTTCCAGGTCCCATTGCCAAACCCCTGAGCATCCAGTCCTGCTCCCAAATCCCGTTCAAAAAGATTGCCTGTCATGCATATGCGATGGAAAACTGTACTCTGGCAAAACACAAAACGTAAATATTTAAAGAAAAAAACACAATGAAACAAAATGTGATGCGTTTATATTTCCATGGTTCACTGCCAAGTATCTCTCAACCTTTTACCCATCTAGTGCTTAGTGCACCACATGTTTTTGAAGACAGTGGATTAAACTCCTCCATCATTGTGGAAAACATCAGTGTGTTTGTTCTGGCCTTTCTCTCCCTGCATTTGTTGTTAATTTACAAGTTTCTCACATCCCTTTGACAATTTCTGTCAGTGTATTTACATGTTTTAGATTTCTGAAGGAATGTATATACTGCCTGTAACACCACCCAGGGTCTGGTGGAGATTATCCCCACAAAGAATGAGTGTAGCCCCACCAAATTTTAGTGGACATTTGAGAACACAGACCAGAATTTAAGCATCTGAGACACATGCTGAGTTCAAAACTCCTTGATGCCCCACCGATGCACATCTTCAGATGCTCAGCAGGACCCTCCCTCTACAGAGAAGTAAATCATTTACAATTCCAGCCCAAAACTCCATCTAAACCTCAGGGTGAATCCGACCCTGAACCTTTGTTGAGAGACAGCATTGTTGTCTAGAGGAATGAGAGTCAAGCACTTGTAAGTCCTAATCCTGTCTCCAATGTAGATTTTTTTCAGCCAGTTACTTCACTTCACCACAGCTTCCTGATCTGTAAAATGAAGACAATAGTTCGGACCTACCTGCCAGGGGCACTATGAGAAATAGGAGAACAAATTGGGTAAAGAAAATACAGTACTTTGAATAGATAAAGTGCTTGAAAACTCTTAAGTGTTAGTGTCATTAATGTTGTGGTTTTAAAAAGTCAGTAAAATGTATTAAGCACTCTGACATAGTTGCCAATTTCAGCCAGGCATGGGAGCAGAAAATACTAAGCAAAACAGACCCTGATGAATACTGCCAAAAAAATCCCACTTCTAGTCCTTTGAATTGTTAAACAAATTTGTTTCAAATGTATTTGCAAGCCTTTTATAGCAATTTGCTATAAATATTCTGGAGAATGAGTTTATTGGTGGGAATTTTCATAGAAGCAACAATTTTTATTAAAAAAAAGTTCCCCAACTATTCGTGGTGACCACATTCTGATTTTGTAAGCATAAGTATTCACGCTAGGAGCCAGATTGCAAGAGTGACACTCGTCCCAGCTAGGAAGATGTGAGCCCTACTTCTCCCTTTTGGCCTCTGGAGCGGTGCAAAAGGACCAAAGTCAGGCCACAGATGCTATTCCTCAAACATTATGAAACGTTTGGTTGAGGTTCCCCACTATGAAGGAGAAGGAATTGGCCCCTATAATCTCTTAGTATATTCACCCTCCCTATGCCCTCCTTCATCCCATGCACATTTCTTACTTGGTGGCAGGTCTTCTTGGATGGACTGTCTGACAGCTGCTCTGCCTCCAGGATTGGGGGGGGCTTTAGAACTGATTAGCTGGGCAGCTCACAAAAATACATGGCTGCCGTCTTTTCTGAGGTGAACAGTTAATCTGCTCATTCACCTCAGGGCAGTGGATGAGCTGCCCCTTTAAACAAAAAGAAAAGGAGTACTTGTGGCACCTTAGAGACTAACCAATTTATTTGAGCATGAGCTTTCGTGAGCTCATGCTCAAATAAATTGGTTAGTCTCTAAGGTGCCACAAGTACTCCTTTTCTTTTTGCGAATACAGACTAACACGGCTGCTACTCTGAACCCTTTAAACAAGACTCCAGACATTCCATCCTCAAGTGAGAACCTTGTTCTCATGGCAATGCAGGCAGTCTGACCATTGCTTTTGCAATTCATAAGTGTTTGCTGGTCCTATCCCCCAGCCTGGAGGCTTCTGCATCACCTGCTGAGAACCATGCCTGAAGAAGCAGCTAGTATTAATAGCAACAGGAGAAATAGCAAGTAGTTGAGTCTGTGTCCAGCATTCTGACTACTTGTGCCTATCTGGCCCCCTCACTTATACTGAACACCCGATTACAGGTCCTCGCTACATTCTGATCCAGCTAAAATATATATTAGATTCAGGGGCTAGTCTACACTAGCAACGTTAAAGCGCTGCTCCAGCAGCACTTTAACATGGCTTGTGTAGTGGCGGCAGAGCACTGGGAGAGAGCTCTCCCAGCGCGCCAAAATATCCCACCTCGACGAGGGGCATGGCTACCAGTGCTGGTGCACGCTCTACACGGGTGGTTTACAGCGCTGAAACTTGCTGTGCTCAGCAAAAATTAACCATCATATAAAATATTTGGTTTGGTTACTGTTGAACATGGACAACTGCGCTCTCCTCAACAAATGGACTCAGAAGAAATCCATTCCACTCAGGGCTTCACACTCAAAATCCCCTAGACTGTGTCTCCCGTTGACTGGCAGGAAATGGAATGTAACCCTACAGTGTTTTGTCAGTATTCATCTTGGGCCTTCTGTCCCCTGCTCCTCCAGCCAGTAAAATGTGGCAACATAAATGCTTTTTTGGGAGAAAAACCTTGAAGGAAAACAAGTGCTTACGCTAGATTGAAGAGCTGCTGAAAATGCTCCTTGTGATCCCTGAGGAAACCACATCAGAGCAGAGATGGAATTGGACAACAATGTATTGGCTTTGGCAAAGTCTCTATTGTTGTGTTTTCTCCAGGAGCATGAAAGAAACTAACAAGCAGCTTTCTATCCATGAAGCCCCTGTCGCCCCGCACCCTCCCGCCTACCCTGGCCTGCACCTGTCATACATTCCCTCATCACCCTCTCTCCCATTCAGACCTACACCTCTGAGACACCCTCTTATCCACCGAAGCTGAAAGCCATATTTCCTCCCCCACACCCCTACCATAGTCTGCACCCCCTAAGTGGAGGGGGAGGGAAGCAGCAGTGAGTATTTGGATCTGGGTGGAATTCAAAACTGCAGGGCACAGACTGGAAATGTTAACATACATGCAAACACTCCCAAAATGTGTGTGGATACATGTGTTAGGACTTGGGGGCACCAGTGCTGAGGCCATCAATATTCATGTTTGCCATTGGGTTCATCAAGCAGAAAAATAATGCTGCTGATTTTGCAGGTGTAGAATATGTGTGTGTGGTGCGCTGGGACGAGAACATGCATTTGTGCATGTCTGTGTTGAGTTACAGACCATGTCCCGAGAAAGAAAATACTAACATATTCTTTTCAACACAGCCACAGGAATATAAAAGTTGTTTAAAAACTAGATAGGCAAAGTCTGGTCAAAGTGCTGTCCAGAGAAATGACAGGTGTTTGTTCTCACGGGTGCTCTTCATGTCACAGCTTGTCTGCATATTAAAAGGGCTCATTTGTCTGTGAGGGGGTAAAGACGGGTCAGGGTCACATTGTTCTTTGCCGTCTTTGTTCCCTTAGAACAAAACAAGGAGTCAAACTTGAGTCCACAGAGCGGAGGGTAACCAAACAGCATGCTTGGGAACCTGTTTGCATTTGTAACTAGTGTAATGTTAATTACATTGAAATAGATTCACAGACATACTTTCTGCCCTGGTTTGGTTCTTCTATGAAGCTGAGTTTTGGAGGGGCTCATTTCATTTTATTTTTCATGTCACAATTTAAATGCTATTGGATGAACACCACCATTGTGCTTGGAGCACGTCACAAAAAGACAACACATCAGCTAAAATATTTTGTAATGGTCCCGTGTGTGACTTTGCTTTTTCATTAGAAATTTACCACAAGTAAAATAGTCCAACTGCCTGTGAGCCATGGATCAGTGTGTAACCTGACATTTTATTACTGAAATATTATGGTTCAGATGACGAATAGCCCAAACATTCATCAGTAGTCAACATCACTGCCACTGTCTTTGAAGAAGTTCTATTCTGAAAAGTGACTCCGTGAACATGGCATTATGGGGCTCCATGTTTTGAAATTATTCCAGGTCAAGTTTATTCAGTCTACACATAAGTAGAATAATTTTCCTAAATGCATGCTTGGCTAACCCAATCTGTGCTTTGGGGGCGGGGGGATCTTCTCACAGGACATCAGCACCAGTAAAGATGCTGCAAATTTGATTTTGACATGCACATCCACCATGCCATTTTCACAGTCATTTATCAAAACAGAGATGTACCTTAAGTGAAAACCACCTCCCTTGTAACACAAACATACAAAGAAACATGTTGTTTCTCTACTGAACTAAGGAAAAAGAAGAGAATCTGAATGACCATGCCATGGCTAACAGTGCTATATTTATAAGAACATCCTTCTACTGTGGAGAGTGTGTTATTGAGTGATTAGAGCAGGGAACTGCTTTGTAAACCCAGGTCTTGTGGACTCAGTATATCCAAGCCTGTGCTTGAGCATCCACACTATATTGTAAACCTGAGTTTACAATAATTGGACCTGGGTCTCACAGCCATGTTAATGCATCCATACTGCACTGCGCAAAACCTCTGACTCAGGTCTGTGGCTTGAGCTGCTTCCACGCTGCAAAATCACAGGGTTTGGATCTGATTCAGAACAGGACTTGGTTGCTGATCCACCCCTCAGAGGATCTTGGACCCAGATCCTACATGCTTGCTGACCCGAGTCAGGCTGATTTGTATGTGGACAGAAGGGGCCTGGGTGCAAATCTGCATCCAGGATCTGGCTATACAGTGTAGACATACCCTTAGATTTCTCTCAACAAGCCATCATAGAATGAATCATCTATCCTGTTGCGAGCAGAGTCACCAGCCACTTGCAACCAGTTGTGCATTTAGTATCTGGTACACAAATGCATTGGATTTGGGTCTGACAGCTACCTCCTAAAATTTTTGAGATTTTCAAAGCTTTAGCTTCAGTCTCTTCTTGTGGGATTAGTAGTGCGATCGATCAGAGAAGCACCAGATATCTCGGCCCGTACATGATGTTGCCACTACTCCTGGTTATATACCCGTTGACTGGGACCTCTTAATTTCTTCAAGGCCCTTCATATGTTGGCAATCATCCTGAGGTGCTCAGACAGGAACCTAATATTCCTTTTACGTTCTCTCTCTTGTCAGGATTCAGCCATGGGTTGAAACAAACCCCTGAACATGAGATATGAGTGATCTACCACCCACCTTTCCACAAACTCCTCTCTTTGGGCAAGCCTGAATTGTCCTATGGAAGGTTTCCCTCGATTGATTTAAAATGTTGCTGTCTGGAAGAGTCTCATGAGTGATGCATCTTATTCTTGTGGGGCTCCTCAGGAGGCACCACTAGGCCAACATACTTCAGTACAACACTATGTAACGTAGGCTACTCAGTCTAAAATAACAGAAAACATCTGAACAGTCCATTTCAGTTCATTTCACACAGATTTCTTAAAATAAAGCATAAAAATTGTCTTAAAACCAAACAAAATGGACTCCTGTTTCAAAGGAAGGGGCAGCCTATTCCATCTATTTGTAACCACAACTATGGAATCCTGATTCCTATAGCCCGTGTTATTTCTAAGTACTTTAAACTACATTGGGCCAGAGTCTCTGGTCTGCGGTTGCTTATTTGTACTGCTCCATTAGTGCATAGGGGCTGTAATGGTGGCTTACCGTGCCAGCTGAGAGAAAGGGAATCCTGGAGCTGAGTTTTGCTTTGGGCCCTACTATAGTTGTTCAGGTACCTTGGAAGTTTTGGTTCACAGGACATTTGGTGAAACACCTTTTGGTCTGGATCCATTTTTGCATTGTAATTTGGTTCAATTAAGGTGATCTCAACTGAAATATTAAGCTTTGCCTGTTTTGGGACAGGTCAAAATCCCATATAAAAGTGTCCCATTTTCCCCTGTAAATCTCCTCTTCCCGTCTTGCCCCATTACCCAAAACTTGCCCGGAATTTAGCTTAGGTTCTCTTGTGAACATTTGGTGAACACAGCCCTAGTGAAACCATCAGAGAGACTGCTACTGAGCAGCCAAACCTCTGTTCAGTCACTATGTGTGCTTTCCTACACTGTGTCCTAAATCTGGGGATAAACTGATTTTCTTTTACGTTGCTTCTCTGAAGATGTGACACAGAAATACACGTAAATGGGCAGGAAAGCTAAGGAATGTGGGAAAATAAATCATTCGGACAGCAGGCCTGCCTCTAAATAGAATGTGCACTTTATGGAATGTCTTAATTCACACCACTTGTTATTATCCTAAAGCCAGCTGCTGTGTCATTACTAACAGGAATGGATATCTGAGCTTTGAAAAGACATGATGTATTTTTAGGGTTATCTCCCAGACACCCAGGCAGGGCCTGATGGTCTCACTAAACACGAGGTAATTCTTGGTAAAGTAAGATTGGAAAGATTACTCACATGATAATTGGCTTTTGTGTGGGGCTGTGGAAAAGTCTTTGTTCTAGATCAGATTATTTGTAAACAACTGTATTAAATCATAGATTCCCCCCCACCCCATGATGACTGCAGTCAACATAGGGGGCATTAACACTGCACTTTCCCAAGTGCGGAGTTTGGGGTAGTCTGAGTGATTGTGTTCCCCGACATGTATGATGCCTCTGGTGGTACAGTTTTCAGAGGGATAGCCGTGTTAGTCTGTAAACTTCAAATTAGGCCTGAATAAAGACTGGGAGTGGCTGGGTCACCTTCTTGTCAACTATTGGGAATGGGCCACATCCACCATGCTTGAACTGGCATTGTTAGCACTGACCCCACACTTGGCAAGGCAACTCCCATCTTTTCATGTGCTGTATATTTATACCTGCCTACTGAATTTTTCACTCCATGCATCTGATGAAGTGGGTTCTAGCCCACGAAAGCTTATGCTCAAATAAATTTGTTCGTCTCTCAGGTGCCACAAGGACCCCTCGTTGTTTCTAGTGGTACAGTTCTACCTCCATTGGGGCTGAGGCTCACAGTGACTGTAGCGTATTCTCTGTAAAACAGGTGGCTGCATTTTGTTAGTTGGCAAAGTGACGGGATCTGGATGTACATATGGCTGAATCTTGTGGTATTTGTGTCTTTATGCTCAATTTCTCACCCTAATTAACTCTGACTTTAACCATGAATTCTCAGCCATTTCCCCAAAAATGATGTTTTAATTGAGAAACACTGGTCAGAGGCACCAGCGAGACAAAAATTTTATTTTGATTCCCCACTTCAGTGAGAGGTACTTGACGATATGTAGACCCGAGCCATCCTGGATGCTTTTGAAAGTGATCCTCTTAGCAGTTTTTGTTAGTCTTTCCTGTGGTACAAATCTCTTCTCCCTGCTGTGGAATGGTACATGGTTGAGAAACAAAGGCTTGGGGGATGCAACAGAATAAATGGGAAATAAATTGGCTTAAAATCTCACTTATGTACTGAGGGTCAAGTATAGGCTTGTGTTAACAAGTGCAGATTCATGGTTTTGCACCTTCTTACACCAGGACTGAATCTGGCCTCTAATCTAGAAGAGAGACAGACTGACCATGGGCCAAGCGCATCAAGGAACCTGAACTAAAACCCTGAACGTTGGGGAAGTTCATCTCCAGATCCAAACCTGGAGGCTTTACAGGAACAAGGAAAATCAGTGTCCTGGGACTGCACTTTCCCAGTCTCCCTTTTGAGGAAAGATGCTTTAAAAGGCATCTCTATGATGCACTCCTCATTGGAAAGCTGAGTGCTGACAGGATGCAGGGGTCTACACTGACACCATTTGGTCAGTGATTATTTGAAGGTTAGGGCTTAGTGGGTGGCATTGGATCTCTCTGTGAACTTTTTCATCTTGTTATTGCTTTTGGTTGTTGTTTTTTTTCTTCTTCCCCCAGAGTGGCCGGGAAGCAGCGGTGGGTGGGAGGACAGCACATTCACAGCTAGCCTGAGACACTGACCAGTTTATTTACTTAAACAACAAACATCCAGCCTGCCATGAGTGCAGTGACAGAGGGCAGTTCCTGAATGGGATGAGACAGTGTGTCTTTGCAGGCGCCCACCCACGTAGACTGAAGGGTTTAACAGAGCTGACTTCTTGCAAGGAAATGACAGCTTGTGTGTTCAGAAACGTCACAGGATGCCCAACAATGTGTGTGATGTGAGGATCCCACAAGCTGTTTGCAAATGGCCAGAGGCAAAACACTGCTCCTTATTTTCTTTTATTTCTCTTCCTCCTCCCTCTTTCCTCCCACCCACTTCTTTAGAGCGCTCATTCTTCTCGCCATCCTGCTTGCAGCTGGCAGTAAGCAGCAGAGGGGAGTCTAACATTCCTCCTTGAAAGGAGGGGGGAGTATATAAACAAAACAAACAAAGCAACAAGAACATTTCTAGGAGCAACATCAAAACTGACCTTTTGTCTTAACAGCAAAAATTAACAAAGGGGCTCTTGGGAAACTAAATGAAATGAGAGGGGGATAAACAGTAACCTTTAAACTCTTGTGTCTGTGTGTAGCGGACCATGCAGGGCCTTGATTTTTACCAGGGCTCTGAACTCTGCTGGACTATAAAAATGTATACCACAGTCATCATCCTCACTGTGCAAAGGCTGGTAACCTCTCAACCCAGCTGTAATTGAAGCAAAATAACCTTAATATTCCACTGTTTTTCTAGTGAGTCCTGGATTTGGGATTTGTGCTGACAGCTCCTCAGAATGGCAAAGCATGACACCAGTGCTCCAGGATCAGCACTGATGCCTGCTGGTTTTCCAGATTGAATTTAAGGTGTTGGTTTTGACCTACAAAGCTGAAATGACTTGCGACTTTCCTACTTGAAATACTTTCTCCTCATGCCAGCAAAGTTGCTCCAGACAGGTCTGTCTCCATTTAAAAGAAAGGTGGCTGGTGGAAGAGCTGTCTCTGTGAAGGGTCTGGACTGTGGAATAAGCTGCTCCCCGCTGCCCAGTCCAAAATACCTCTGGTCTCTTGACCTCTGGGACATGCGGCAAGTCTGCCTGGAGGTGGCACAGTAATGCAAGCTTCCATTCTGCCTGGGTCTTGGAGCTGCCTGACATAGCCCAGAAAGGGAATAGGACCAGCTAAGGGAGTGGACCAGACCAGGGCACCAGTAGATGTGCTGTGTCAGAGAGGATCCCCTAGGCCACCTCCATCAGTGGGCCTCCTATAAAAAAGCAGCCATAGGTTAGATCCGTGCACTCCTGTCAGAAACACATTGGGAGGGTGCATGCAGGCAGGCCGACCACCTGCTCATTACCAGCAGTGATTTCCCCCTCCAGTGAAACTGTTCCTAACAGTGCGAGAGGACAGGAGGTGCAAACTCCTTGCCTCTGCACCAACAGGACTGAATCACACTCTGTGTCTTTTAAACTTCATCTTAGCTGGGATGGCTAAGTTCCCACCATTGCTCAAGTCCACTAGTGTCTCTGGCAGAAGGGACCTTTCTTTCACTTCTATGCCTTGGATTTTCAAAAGCATCTATAGGAATGAGGCACTCAGCTCCCTGTGAATTTCAATAGGATTTTGGAGCCTCGCTTCCTTAGATTCCTTTGAAAAATCAAGCCTATATTTTAAAAAGATCAAGAGGTTGAGCCAGTGCTCCCAATTCACAGTGGCAATGGACAGCTTCATCTAAAAAAATGCGTAGATGATAAATCTGTGGAACTAGCAGGCAGTGAGGGTGGAAGGGTTATTTCTATTGCTTTTGCCCAGAAAACTGTAGCATGTAGAAGCATCAGCTGAGATCAGGGCCTGACTATGCTAGGAACTGTAGAAGTATATGGCAAGAGACAGTTGCTACTCTGAAGAATTTATAATCTAAATAAACAAGACAGACAAAGGGTAGAAAGCGTAACACCCTTTTCCCTCTAGAGTTTTAATCAAAGGGAACTATGTATACTTAACAAGCAACCCAGTGACTTTATTTTTTCCCTCATCCTTCTAAACAGAACAACTTTCCACCATGCTGCTCCTTTTCCAGGACATTTTTGATCGTTTTTAATGCTCTTTTTCTGCCCTAAACACTTACTCCCCAAGACACAAACCTTCTGACCCACCCGACAGCCAGTTATAGGTCCAGGAAATTTGAACGCATGCAAAGATGCAATCCACTCTTCATTGGTGTGATAATAGATTCTCAGGGAGCTGCGGTGCTGATAAATAAATATTACTTCCCTTTCCCCGCACAGAGGCAATTCTTGAGAAAGCTGTTAGACCAGATCTGGCCCACATTTATTCTTGATTTTTGTGGGTGAGCCATGAAAGTGACCCCTTGTATGTGACATTAGAATAGAGTTCATTGGGTTGTATGATAGTGTGGACAATAGCTAGAGGCTTCAGGGTGCTGCCACACTCATCCCAGGTAAGGAGCAATGGAGAGTCCTCTAAGCAGGCTAGAGTGGCTGCAGGGGAAGCAGCCAGTCAGGGCTGAGGAGGGCCCTATAAAAAGGAGCTACAGCGTCAGTGACAGTTCAGTGCCTCGCTAGCACTGGAGGAGTGTGGATGGCTCAGGGAACTGCAACACAATGGACAGCCTAGTGCTAGTAGGGACTGAGGGAGCAAGGGAGAGCTCCTGGCTGGCTACTGGGCCCTTAAAACAGCACTGAGATAAGGGTGAGACATTGGTGAGGGCTGGGGTCATGGGGAAATGGCCCAAGGAACTGAAGACCTTTTTACAAAAGGGACATGCTATTCTTAGGGTTCCTGGGCTGAGAACCAGAGTAGTGGGTGGGCCTGGGTCTCCCCCCACCCTAGACCACTGGGGAAGGGCCTACAGTTGGACATCAGTAAACCCCGAGAAAGGGACTGAACTGTCAGAAGGCCCAGTTGAAGACTGAGGCTAAAACAGGAGAAGAGGGAAAAACCATTGCCTCCAGGGAGGAAGCCCTGGGGGTATGGCCTGTTGGTAGGGCTGGGACTGGTTTGAAGACCGGGGACACACCCAACCAGAGGGGCCGCTTGCGAGAGGTGGGTGCTGACCCCATTACAGGTTGTATGAAAACAGCTCTTGAAGTTGGAACCATTGTGTCTTATCCTGCCATAACAAATATTACAGAGTGCTAACAAAGGACAAGTCTACATTACGGGCTAAGTCAACCTAAGTTACACAACTCCATCTACATTATTCACGTAGCTGGAGTCAACGTATCTTAGGTTGACTTATTGCAGGGTCTACACCGCGCTGGGTTGACAGGAGAAACTCTCCCATCGACTTACCTCATGCTTCTCATTCCGGTGAAGTACCAGAGTCGGTGGGAGAGAGATTGGCGGTCAATTTAGTGGGTCTTCACTAGACCCGCTAAATTGACCCCTGGTGGATCGATTGCTGCAGTGTTGATGCACGGTAAGTGGAGACCAGCTCAAAGAGTTAGCACTTCTATAGTGCTTGATACCTTCAGAGATTAACCATCTTATTCTCACAACACCCTTGTAACGTAGGTAAATATTTTTACACAATTTTACGGATGGTGAATCTGAGTTACAGACAGCACATTTTTGGAAAGGAAGATTTGATATCTGGGCACAGAAACATATACACTCTTCTATACTTATGTGTGTATGTGTCATTACCACAACTCTGTATGCAAATTGGTCGATTGTGCACATGAATATACCTGCAAAGGAAAAAGTGACAGTCAGTGGCAGAACTGGGAACAGACCCATAAGAGCACTGTGGTTAGGTCACTAGGCCATGTATGTATATACAGTAGTGAACTGGAGCCGGTTCGCGTGAACCGGTTGTTAAATTTAGAAGCTGGTTTAGAACCGGTTGTTAAACGGTTGGGCAAATTCCGGCCTGAGGGCCACATCTGGCCTGCAGGACCATCCTGTCCGGCCCGCCTGAGTTCTCAGCTGGGGAGGCTCCCCTTGAGAATCCCTTTTTACTCACCCGGCGGCACTCTGGGTCTTCAGCGGCACTTCGGCAGCAGGTCCTTCACTCGCTCCAGGTCTTTGGCAGCAGTTCGGCGGCGGGTCCCTCAGTGCCGCTGAAGACCCGGAGCGAGTGAAGGACGTGCCGCCGAAGACCTGGGGCAACTGAAGGAACCGGTTCTTCAGATTTTGGCTGCTCATCACTGTGTATATATCTATGTGTATACAGTGTTGCTGTAGGTGCGTTGGTCCTAGGATATTAGAGAGACAAGGTGGGTAAGGTAATATCTTTTATTGGACCAACTTCTGTTGATGAGAGAGACAAGCCTTCAAGCTACACCAAGCTCTTCTTCAGGTCTGAGAAAGGTACTCTGCGCGGCACAGCTAAATTTAAGGTAGAACAGATTGTTTAGCATAGGTAGTTGGCACATATTCTAAGACGGGCCATTCAAAGGGGAGTGGTGCTACAATGGCCAGGTACTAAATGTTACTGTTCAGCTGAGGATAAATCATTTGAAAAGACTTTAGAGTATGAAGTAAAAAGGGAGGAGTCTGTAATGATTCCTCAAAGTGTGTATGAGGAATCCCTTGTCAATATCAATCTACAGTGCCTAGCACAATGGGAGCCCAACTGGGTAGAGGGCTTTAGTTGCTATTGTAATATACATGTTAAATAAAATAATAATAATATTCACACAGACCCCATATGTTTATTGACAAAATTATTCTTGTCAGATGATGCTGGACAGAATGCAGTACCCTACAGTTTAGTATATATGGGTCTTTCAAATGAGACCTTGAACAACAAGGTCCCATCTATTTTGCATGGACATTAAAGATCCCTTTGATCTTTTCGTAAGAGCAGAGGTTTGCTCCAAAACCCTGGACAAAATATCTCCAGGCTACAATGTTGCACAGTGTGCTGAACGCTCATGGTTTACTTCCACCCCAGAGCCGGTTGCTTTTTAAGAATGGTGCATGATTTTTAATGCCAGCCAATTTTCATTGGTTTGTTTACTGAAACCAGTAAATGGGATGATAGTTGGCATTGCAGCTGCTGTCTTTCCCTCTCTCTACAATATCAGTTGCGTTAATAAATCTCTCCTGCTCTCTCCATGCAAAGAATTTTATATGCATTACCAAGATGTCTGCCTGAGAGATGTAGCCCTAACTCAGACCTGCAGCAGGAAAAGAGCATTTAGGTTATGCTGCTGCCAGAATTTCTCTCATCACTGCTACTGTTTGTTGTGCAATGGATACTCTCTCGTACACAGCATCAGTGAAGCACCAGCCAACTGCTAAATGCTTGCCTCAAAATTCATGAGTAAAGGGCATTTATAAACCATCATTACCTTGCTTTGTCTCCCCCGCTAAAACATTTGCTCTGAGCACTTACCATGCAAGCATCGTAAGTGGTCAGATAGTTGAACTGTGGCAAATAAGCTCTTCTAGGATTCATTAATAAATCTTAGCACAAACATTCCCCTGGTAGGATTATAATCAGAGTATTATATTATCCCTGGGGGAAGAGGAAACTAGTCCAGATTTTTAAATAGACATTTCTTCTGCACTTTGCATCAGTGGGAAGAAGCTCATATTAGACAAAAAACAACTGAGTCCAAACAATTACCAATTGGCTCATGTTTTACTTGATGAACTTTGGCCAATCTAAAAGTGATCATATGAGGAGCAACTGGAACCCTGTTCACAAACCTGAAGTGAAAAATGAACCTCCAAATTAGCAGAGCTAATTTCAAAGCCTAGTGCAGGAGAGACTGCAGTGGTGTTGTGAATACCCGTTATCAAGGAGTGGTCAGGTAGGTAGAGCTTGGAAATCTGTATACACAAAAGCTTAACTATTGATTTCTGCATGCCCACATCTTCCAAGATGGATAGACCACTAAATGCAGCGCGGCCTTGTCTACACTAGCATTTTCCTTCAAATTTCTCACCATTGTATTACTATTGGTACAGCTCCATTGGTGGCAACAACAGTGGGAAAACCAGTGTAGACAGTCTTCTGATGTTTTAACCCCATGTTGTCTACATTTTCTCTGAACTGGGTTAGACAACAGAGTGGAGATGCACCGGTGTAACAGTGGGAAATCTGAAGAAAAATACTATCATAGATACAGACACATGAAAAAGAGCCATATCCTCCCCTGTTTAATGAAAAGTAGAAGAAAGGGCGTAAATCCTCACATGTTCAGAGCAAAACAGAGCTACATAAATTAATATGTAACTTGCCATCTAGTCATGAGACAAAATGCTTATAGGAACCAGCAACGGGCATAGTTAGAATGCAAGTAAATCCCAATGAGCCAAATAGCTCAGGAAACATTCAAAATAATCCAGTGCTCAAAGTTTCAGCCAAATGAAACTGATCTCCACATGATGTTTCGAGTCAAGGGACATATCTGAATTTTGGATACCCTGAAATTTGGTTAACCAGCATTTGGATAACCTGGGTGTACCTGTACTACATTACCACGGAGACAGCATGTGTATTCAGGGCCCACAGTACATGAACATTTGCTGCAAAATGTATTACATTTTTTCCAAGCCCCTACAGTCAGAGATAAAGCCCACCTACCTCTACTATTTATATATCACTGTTGTATGCTCAAACACCCATTTCACCATAGCTATTTTGCTATTCTGTGCTGTGAATCTTTAAACAATTGTGGAGAATCATTAACTCACTACACTAGAATCTTCTTACAGTTAAGGTGTAATTTACAGATCTTTTTTCCCTATAAGTGAAGATTCTCAAGCCCTGGGAACATATTGGAACTGACGATGGAATTACTGTGGAGAATTATATGGCCTGGTTACATAGAATGGTCCCTTCTGGCCTTAAAACCTGTGAGTCTGTATGGATCTAAAATGGGAGTGCAATGACATATGCTGCATGTTAATAAAACATCTGAACTGCAACAACAAAAACCCTACCTGTGTAATCGAAGGGATGTTGTCCTAGGAAATAAAACTGCCAGTGTAGTAGTATGTCACACTACACTCATAGCAAAAAAATAATAACCTATTTCATAGATTGCCAGAATGCTAGTCAGATCTACTGCACGTGCCCTTTCCATTAGGGACACTGAGAAAGCAAGGCAACTGTATGCAGTGGAAATACATATCAACTATATTTCTACTTCACACACACACACACACACACACACACACTGGAATTTTTTTTCCAAATTAGACACAGGCAGGTTCTATAGAACACCCTGTGTTGCATTTTTGGAATTCACAGGGGTGTTCTAGAAATAAACAAATAACACTGATCTAAATAGTGCTATTGGATTGCAAATCACTTCTCTACTTCAGTTCAGTGCTTAAACTCCTTTTTTTAAAATCACCATACTCCTGATCAGCCACTTCTAACTTGAGTAACATACTACATAGGGAAGGAAAGAGAATCTAAGATGGTCCCAAAAAAACTATTTTTAAAATTGATTTTTCCTGTCTCTTTCTAATAAGCAAGATAATAAAAGGCTGTGGAAAAACATGGCAAAATTGCACGGAGACAGACAGACCCACAACCGAGAATGTTGAACAGCTGCTAAACCTATAGAAGCCACACTGTTTCCTGCATTGATTGTTGGAGGAGCTGAGTTTATTGAAGCCAGGGTGATTTGGAACAGCTTAGAGGGAAACTATTGACTGAAGAGCCCTTTTGTATGGGAAGCCATTGTTCGGTAAAATTTTATGACTTCACAGCTTTTTAACAAGAGGAATTTTAACAAGGAATGTTTCCTTCGAGGTTTCTTTATGAAGTGGGTGAGCTGAGTTCCCCATTTCTCCACAGATTAAGCTGTGCTCTAAGAAGCTTTCTCGTCTTTCAGGTACTGGAAAAACAAAAGGCTTGGCATGGATTTAGCTGTTCTAAAAAGGAAAAAGAAATTAGAGGAAAAAATTCTCAGTTTGATTAACTTTTGTATGTACTTTATAGAAGCTGCTGGTGGTGAGTGGATGTCTTCTACTTTGTCAGTAGTTGCATTATCAAGAATTTCATCTCAGTAGGTCTGGACATTCTCCAGAAACAGTAGTCCTGTCTACACTGAACTTTTACTTAAAATTTCCTACCATTGCACTCCCACAGCTGCAATTCCACTAATGGTACCAACAACAGTGGAAGCGCTAGTGACCATCCATGTTTTCACCACCATGTCATCTAGTCTTGTTTTGAGCAGGGTTAGATAATAGTGATATAAATGCCTTGACTGACCTTGTTTGCACTGGAGCTCCTGCTATTGCTACTGCCAGGACACAGATACAACTTAAAGCAGAAATGAAATTTTGGTCAGTAGGACTCCTTGCATGGAGTTAGGATTTAAGGATTCATCCTCTTTTTCCTCTGCTTCTCAGACTACATATTCTAAACTAAACTTGTGGCACCTTAGAGACTAACCAATTTATTTGAGCATAAGCTTTCCTGATCTACAGCTCACTTCATGCATCTGATGAAGTGAGCTGTAGCTCATGAAAGCTTACGCTCAAATAAATTGGTTAGTCTCTAAGGTGCCACAAGTACTCCTTTTCTTTTTGCGGATACAGACTAACACGGCTGCTACACTGAAACATATTCTAAACTGACTCCTTTGACTTGTGAGAATACAAAACAAACTTGATGATCCAACATGGGATATGAAATTACTGTGGACAATCACATTAATATAACAATGATCTTTTTGGTTTCAGGAGACTGAGTCATAAGCTCTGCAGACGAAAAGGATCTGTAGTTTATAAAAAATTTTGGGAAAAAGTATTTTGTGTGTGTGTAATATACTGTGCAGTATTAAGTGGTCATTCCAACATGGGAAATGTTATGTGCTGAAATCAAGCCCCAGGTGCAAATGAGAGTTTGTGTGGATAAACAAGGTTAGGTTCCATGTTAACATATTTTATACAACTATTTGACCAAATCCTGACTCTCCTGCTGAGAAGCGTGTAGACCAGCCAGAGTTCTGCAGCCTGGAATGGCATTGAACCAGTGGAATTCTGATGGAAAAGGGTCACCGCCACTCTCAGCAAGGTGCGCTGCTCCGGAGGTGCTGGCAGCTGTACAGCATTGACCCTTCTCCCACAGGTGAAGTCTGTGCCTCAGCCCCCTGCTGCCGCTGGGTATGGCAGTGAGGTTGCCGAGGAGCGATGTTACCAGAGGCAGTGCTCCATGGGTCCTGCTGCACCACAACAGCTACAGTATACTGAGCAGAAGAGAAAGAGGGGCCAGAATGGCAAACATAGGAAACTCATGTTAAGCCTTCATGGAGCTTGAACATGGAGCGGCTTCTCTGCACCCAGCTGCACCAGCCTGACCTCCTCAGGATTGGTGTGGCCTGCCCCAGAACTCATATCTGTAGGGTTAAGAGGCCTGCACAGCCCATTTGGCCCATTGTAAGCATCTTTTAGAAGTATAACAGTTGATACAGACACTGAGTTTTCTTGCTGTTGATTTTGTTTTAATTAATTTGGAAAACTTAGTAAAGAGATATTTTAAAAGACTATTAGTATTAGCCAGTCATCCAAAGCATCACACTCTTTCAACGGGAGCAGTCAGGGTTATTTAAACATTTCAAAACCAAGTATTTAGCCATAGAAGGAAATATATATAAGGACAGTGGTGTATTGGCAAATTTAGAAGTGTGCATACTGTTTGTCATATGTAGTCTCATGCTCTGGAGTGTTGGGGAGACATGACCCAGAAGAAATCATTCCATGGTCATAATATAATTTTGGGAAACGAGGGAACTTCCCAATTCATGTGTGCAGTAGCTCCATTGAGCTCCAGTTAAGCTACACCATGGCTGAATTTGTTCCCACATAAGTCAGTGCCTGCTCACTTCTGCAGGTTGGGCTTTCCCCACAGTAAGATGTTAGGACTCTCTCCTGCTGCTGCTGTAACAATTGTAGGACTGGAAAGGACCTCTAGAGGTCTTCTAGTCCAGTCCCCTGCACTCAAGGCAGGACTAAGTATTATCTATTATTATGATCAGCATCTATATAGGCAAGACTTGTCACACAAAGGACAACCACAGCCTGGCCTTGGGTGGTTGGCAGTTGCTCCAGGGATCCAAAATCTGCTCCTAGTTACACAGGTGCAAAGCTGGAGCAACTCTATCAGTTTAGGACAGTGGTTCCCAAACTTTAACAGCCCGTGAACCCCTTTCACTAAATTGTGAAATCTCGTGAACCTCCTCCTAAAAATGAATATTTCCAGGGATTTAAGTTTAAATTTCCTCCACACTCCGCATTCCGTGGGGCTCCTGCTGCTGGACCACATTGACCGCCCCGGTCAACTGAGCTCCACTGAGCTCGGGCTGTAGGTCCCGCTAATCGCCGGGGCTCGGACTGCCAGCCCCAACTGCCCTGCCCCGCTCTCCCTGGGGCTCAGGCTGTCTGCCCTGCAACCAGGTCCCACCTGCTACCTCCAATGCCCGGGGTCCTCTGGCCACCATTAGTGATATTTTTCTGGTGAACCCCCTATAACGTTCTGCGAACTTCCAGGGGTTCACAAACCCCAGTTTGGGTACCACTGGTTTAGGAGGAATTGGCCAGATTAAGCTGGTGTAATAATAGAATTTGTCTCATCCCCTCCAAAAGTCAATCAGCAAGAATTTATTTGAATGACATCACACTAATCTAGTCCTGGCATTCTACTCTACACAGGTTCGTTCATCACCCTCATCACCATAGTATCTGAGAGCATGTCCATACAACAGCTAGAAATCCTCTTGTGTTTACAGAAAAGTGAGACTGGGATTTTTTTTATTTGTTTCTTTCTTCGGAGATCAAGTTGGGAATGTATTTGAGGAAACTATTTAAAAGGCATTTGTAGCACACCTGGGGGTTAGAATATCTTGTATAAACATAATTCCCCAGCATTTGGAGCATTCACAGCTGTGAAACGCAGTTGAATATACTCTGAATACTTACATGCAGTTAACCCTGTACTGCTCTGTAATGCAGAGACTGAGGAGTTTTGCATGTGACTCTTCTGAACAATAGGCCCCTACAGAAACCACACTGAGTCATTATGCTGGATTATAGATATGCAGAGCATGGGTTCTAGAAGACATGGCCTCTGAAAATAGTATAATGTCACAAAGTATTTGCCAATGATTCTTGCTGTGGTAATATCCCATTCTGTTAGCTCAAAGGCTGTAGCAGACTCATAAACTTCTAAGTGGTCCATTCAACACGAAAGGGGGATAGAACCATGCTGAGTAAGCATAAATTACACATGAATCACCACTGAGTCTTGCCATTGCCCCAAGATGACATTCCCAGAAGTACAGTTTTCTAGGCGGCTTTTTTTCCCATGTTGATATTGAGAGACATGGAGGAATTGGATAGTGCAAGAGATTGACAATTTTTTTAATGGAGCCCTTCCTGCAATATGTTGGTGAATGGGTCCCACCCACACATGCCCATCTTTCACTTGGCCCCTGCACAGTTGCCATCTCTATACTTGTCTCTCTTCATTCTCTCTTACCATCATGTCTCTTTCCTGTCTCCATTCTTTCCCCCTTATCTGTTTTTTTAATCTTCATGTGCTTTCAGTTTTTATTCATTTTTCTTTTTTTCCTGCTTTTTCCTCTCCTCCCTAGGTTGCTCCACTCATTCCATCACTTGCCAAAAGGCTACAGTCTGTTCAGGGTTGGGCTTCCATTAGTGGCTCTGTGGCCAGAGGAGACAAAATCCTGCAGTTGAGTTTTGTAAGAGCAGGCACCAATGGTCTTCTCCCTGAGAATCACCACGGACGATAAATAATCCCCCTAATCAGATCATTGGTGGTTAGTTCATATTCAGAAATTGTGAATAATCCAGGAGTTCACTGAATGAACAGCACAGCAGTAACTGGGAGCAGAGCATGTAGAAGGCAAACAGTGCAAACTAGAAGGCCTTAGACATTTTCCTTTGGCTTTTGTTGCTGTTCTTTACAACAGTTTTCAAATTCGTATTGGCAAAAAGGTGTGAGATTTAAGTTGTGGAGCCTGAGATCCTCCAGCCACATGACAGGGACCGTAGTAGCAGCAGTAGTTCAGCTTCTCCACAATGTGCTTCAGATCGGTTCTGCGGAGACCATTTCTAATGGAGAGAAGATAGTTCAGTATCCATTCCCATTCAGTCCTTGGCCTTCATTCCCCTTAACACTTTATCATTCCCTTTGTAAATTTGTGTTGTAAAGCACTCTGGCAGAACTCATCAAGTCTCTGCATTTTCCTTTTTGTATGTCATGGTGATCAGTCAGTCAGGGTTTTAATTAAACTTACCATTGACATCTATTGACCTGTCAGTCCTTCATTTACCAGCTTTGGTAGTATCTTGATCATTCTTATTTTTCCAGGTAGGTATTTTCATATGTATTCTCTTCATCTCCTTTCTGGTGTTCAATACATTGGGTCTCTTTTATATTTGGGCCTCATGCCATCAACTTCTGTGCATATTGATTTTACTACAGATACACCATAACTTGTTGCATGAGCACTCCAAGGTATCACCATATCTTCAGACAAACAGAATAGTCACACTGTGCTGTTACTTTCTAGAAGGAGTGTGATGGAGTGTATTACCACTTTAGGAGCCAGCCAAAAGCCACAGTCAGAACCACCTGCATAGAATCAAGGAGGCTCCCTGCTCCACACTAGGACTGACCTATTTAAACAGGAAGAGGAAGCTGAGTAGGGAGTAAGAAGCTGTAGAGCTGGCCAGGGGTGGTGAGTGCTCTTCAGCTCTCTGACGGCTGTCCTGGCCAGATACAAAGACTTTTGTTTTGGGGGGACTTTTAAGTTGTGGGAGTTCTGAACCTGGATCCTGAAGTGAGGCCCTTTAAATGGTTTTCCAAGTGCTCCTTTCATGGGGCTTTGTTAAAGGGAGATGTACTTATGTTAATTAGTGTGTTTGGTTTCTTATTGCCCTGATCTGAGCAAGACCAGTTGTTGTCACCCAGTTGGAATAAACCAGGGTGAGGTATACGTGCAGTACTACACCTGCCTATGAGGGTTGCATTGGGATGGCCCATGCCCTCTACAGGAACCATTTCTAGAATATCCTACTATGGCAATTGTGGAATAGTAACAGCCGTTCAGTATTTCTAATGCAACAACATCCGTCCTGGCAAATGGGATGATGTGGCCTTGACAGGAAAGCAGGAGTCAAAAGTACCCTTACTGGTATTCTAACTCTTATTCTAATCCACCATAATCCTCCTTGCTATTAGGTTACTGCCAAAAGGTCATTCTTGGCCTTCATATCCAGGTTCATAAATTGAGGGATTTGTATCTTCACCTCATATTAGCTTACAAATACCACTTCTAAAATATTGTTCTCCTTGACTAACCCACATGGGACAAGGTTTGATATCAATCAGTTTGACAGTTTTAAGGTATCTTTGACTTACTGTGTTGGAGGCTAAGTAAATTTCCCTTTCCTACAAGAGTAAATGTTTGATATTGATTGCTCAGAGTACAATTCATACTCTCAGAATTGTCCTGCTTTCCTGTTTGCTGATAAATGTTATCCAGGTCATGTGTGCATGATGTTTCAGACTCATTGTTTCATCCAAAAATGAAGAGAGTTCACACCAAGAGTAATTAAAGTCAAAGCAAAGGACATGAGGGAGATGAAATATCTTGAACTTTCTCAGTAGTTCATACTATTTCACTCTCTAGTAATTGTATCGGTGTAAGATGTGTTCTCTCCATTTTTTTTCTGGCATCAGAACTTGGCAATTGAAAAGGCTACCTGTCTGACACTTATGGCTCAATCCCGCAATGTGATGGATGCCGCAAGGTGCAGTGCTGAGTGCCCACAATTCCCAGCTAACTTCAGTGCACAATGCAGGATGCAATCCACGGTGGATGAGAGAGGCTCGGAACATACCCCTGTGAGAAATGGCAGTTTTAACATGCACTGCATTTGTGAATTACTGTACAATATTGACAGGTTTCAGAGTAACAGCCGTGTTAGTCTGTATTCGCAAAAAGAAAAGGAGTACTTGTGGCACCTTAGAGACTAACCAATTTATTTGAGCATGAGCTTTCGTGAGCTACAGCTCACCTCATCGGATGCATACCGTGGAAACTGCAGAAGACATTATATACACACAGAGACCATGAAACAATACCTCCTCCCACCCCACTGTCCTGCTGGTAATAGCTTATCTAAAGTGATCATCAAGTTGGGCCATTTCCAGCACAAATCCAGGTTTTCTCACCCTCCGCCCCCCCCCCCCCCCCAAACTCACTCTCCTGCTGGTAATAGCCCATCCAAAGTGACAACTCTCTTCACAATGTGTATGATAATCAAGGTGGGCCATTTCCTGCACAAATCCAGGTTCTCTCACTCCCTCACCCCCCTCCAAAAACCACACACACAAACTCACTCTCCTACTGGTAATAGCTTATCCAAAGTGACCACTCTCCCTACAATGTGCATGATAATCAAAGTGGGCCATTTCCAGCACAAATCCAGGTTTTCTCACCTCCCCACCCCCATAAACACACAGGGCCTAATAACATCAGCCACACTATCAGAGGCTCGTTCACCTGCACATTCACCAATGTGATATATGCCATCATGTGCCAGCAATGCCCCTCTGCCATTTACATTGGTCAAACTGGACAGTCTCTACGTAAAAGAATAAATGGACACAAATCAGATGTCAAGAATTATAACATTCATAAACCAGTCGAAGAACACTTCAATCTCTCTGGTCACGCAATCACAGACATGAAGGTCGCTATCTTAAAACGAAAAAACTTCAAATCCAGACTCCAGCGAGAAACTGCTGAATTGGAATTCATTTGCAAATTGGATACTATTAATTTATGCTTAAATAGAGACTGGGAGTGGCTAAGTCATTATGCAAGGTAGCCTATTTCCCCTTGTTTTTTCCTACCCCTCCCCCCCAGACGTTCTGGTTAAACTTGGATTTAAACTTAGAGAGTGGTCAGTTTGGATGAGCTATTGCCAGCAGGAGAGTGAGTTTGTGTGTGTGTGTCCCCGGGAAGGGGGGGGGGGGTGAGAAAGCCTGGATTTGTGCAGGAAATGGCCCACCTTGATTATCATGCACATTGTAGGGAGAGTGGTCACTTTGGATAAGCTATTACCAGCAGGAGAGTGAGTTTGTGTGTGTGGTTTTTGGAGGGGGGTGAGGGAGTGAGAGAACCTGGATTTGTGCAGGAAATGGCCCACCTTGATTACCATACACATTGTGAAGAGAGTTGTCACTTTGGATGGGCTATTACCAGCAGGAGAGTGAGTTTGTGTGTGGGGGGGCGGAGGGTGAGAAAACCTGGATTTGTGTTGGAAATGGCCCAACTTGATGATCACTTTAGATAAGCTATTACCAGCAGGACAGTGGGGTGGGAGGAGGTATTGTTTCATGGTCTCTGTGTGTATATAATAAAAAGAAAAGGAGGACTTGTGGCACCTTAGAGACTAACCAATTTATTAGAGCATAAGCTTTCGTGAGCTACAGCTCACTTCTTCAGATGCATATCGTGGAAACTGCAGCAGGCTTTATATATACACAGAGAATATGAAACAATATCTATTCCCACCCCACTGTCCTGCTGGTAATAGCTTATCTAAAGTGATTTCCAGCACAAATCCAGGTTTTCTCACCCTCCACCCCCCCACACAAATTCACTCTCCTGCTGGTGATAGCCCATCCAAAGTGATAACTCTTTACACAATGTGCATATTGTGTAAAGAGTTATCACTTTGGATGGGCTATCACCAGCAGGAGAGTGAATTTGTGTGGGGGGGTGGAGGGTGAGAAAACCTGGATTTGTGCTGGAAATCACTTTAGATAAGCTATTACCAGCAGGACAGTGGGGTGGGAATAGATATTGTTTCATATTCTCTGTGTATATATAAAGCCTGCTGCAGTTTCCACGATATGCATCTGAAGAAGTGAGCTGTAGCTCACGAAAGCTTATGCTCTAATAAATTGGTTAGTCTCTAAGGTGCCACAAGTCCTCCTTTTCTTTTTGCGAATACAGACTAACACGGCTGTTACTCTGAAACCTGTGTATATAATGTCTTCTGCAGTTTCCACGGTATGCATCCGATGAAGTGAGCTGTAGCTCACGAAAGCTCATGCTCAAATAAATTGGTTAGTCTCTAAGGTGCCACAAGTCCTCCTTTTCTTTGTACAATATTGAACAGTCATGAATACAATATGTTATCTTGTATTGGTACCACAGTAGGGCCACTTCATTTTTGTCTGAAAACTTCATGCATACCTTGGAGTAGCCACAATGGAAAACATTTGGTTAGAATAACACGAGTTGTTCTCTTTCCAGCAGCAGCTAATTAAAAGCATTAAAAACCACACGTGTACTAGTAGAAATGAAGCTTCAAACAAAGGCACCTGTAATTCACTGACACTACTTTGCATAGAAGCATCCATTGGGTTACTAAATGGTAAACAGTGGCAGTACATAATCACTCCAGATACTGCAGTGGCAAGTCAGATTCCAATCTTTTTGAATTCTAGATTTGATAAATGCTACAGTATGTGTGGTCCTAAAGAAAGGGTGTTTATACTTAATTTTTTCTTGTGCAAGCAGGATACTTTAAACAAAAAAAATTCAAGACTATAAATTTGTTTTCTGTTATGTCACAATCTTACTCCTGCAGATCAGCAGGATTTGTCACTCATCTTTTTAAACTCCTTTGATAGCACTTCTTTTATTTCGTCAGACAATTTCTCTTCTTTCAAAAGACTTTTTTCTCCAAATATTCTATAGCATTATAGCCTTTATTTCTGATAGCATTACTAGCAATTGTATTGATTATGGTGTGCCATAAGTATGGATGGTCCCCGTAGCTAACAATCAAATCAAGGAGATAAGACAGTTCGGACAGGAAAAAAAAGTTGAGTCTCATAGGTTAGCAGTC
The DNA here is from genome assembly GCF_965140285.1 of Lepidochelys kempii. NCBI lineage: Eukaryota > Metazoa > Chordata > Testudines > Cheloniidae > Lepidochelys > Lepidochelys kempii. Next base: position 89,052,855 of record NC_136384.1, on the reverse strand, counting down.
TAAGGCATTCTTTAATAAGTGATAGCTGTTTGTGGGATGTGTTGAGTGAGTTTATAGTTTTCTCCAGCGAAGTCTTTTTTTGGGGGTGGGGGGGAGCTTGCTTGTTTAGACACTGGTTTCCAAAGTTTAAAAGTTTACAGCACTGTATTTTTAAAGAAAATGATAGGAGGAAGGCAAATGGAGTATGAACTGCACTGTAATTGTGACCAGGTGCATGGAAGTATTTTATTACCTTAAAGCAGCTGAAAGTCATTTATGAACATGCAAGATATGTACAGGAATAATTTTGTGTATGTTTAGTAATAAATACCAAAAGGCATTGTAAATGACTTGACACCATCAGAAAACTGCCTCAGAGTATTCACTTTTATTCCGGATATTGTATCCTGAGTGTGTGTGGATGGGCTGAGGGGAGCGGAAGGGGGAAAAGGGGAGTACAATACCTATTCACACCTTTATTCCTGCGAATTCTAAGAGATTTACTCCCCCAACAACACGTGTGTGTGCTTTCAGAAGTGGAAAGAGAGTAACACAGCCATGGGGCTGCTCTAACTTATGCCAGAATTGACGAGAGAAAGGTGGCATAAGACTACCTTTGGCTCATTCCTGTGAATGCAGGCCTGCCAGACATAGTAACCAACAGTCATTACCAGATGATGGCTGTTCATTAACCTACTGGTACATGAAATGAGACAGATCAGCTGTCTGGTGGATATGTCCCTACATCACAAAATACTGTAATCAATAGTGCAGATGGCACCTGCACCACTATATGATGCTGTGCCTTTCTCTTAGGGCTTGTCTACATGAACACTTAATGCGTGGCCAGCTGAGGTATGAATCTGCCCTGCACTAGCTTGCCATGAATTAACTGTTCATTAGTTTGAAAGAACTAGATCAAAGCAATGAGGACTAGCTCAAAGCAAACCAAATAGTTAATGCACATCAGCAGGGTCCACACAGACAGTTAGTCCCTGGTGGGCTAGTATGAGGTAGATTCACCCCTAACATGCAGTAAGCTAAATGTTCATGTAGACAAGTCATTAGTGGTATTTTATATGTTGTCTGATCTGGGGTTTTAGCAGGAAGTTGAGTTATTCCTGTGCATGCTGGAGTTAGTACTTGCAGTATACCAATAAATCACTGATTCTGCAATTGAGCATTACCCTACACTACTACAATTAGCAACCTCAGCAGATAGCAGTGTCTGAAGGGGCATGGAGGCTGAATTACTCTTTCACTAACCCAGTTGGTTCAGTCACAGTGGCTTGGTCTATTTGTAGCTAGCGGGAGGACAGTGAGTCTGATATGGTTCACTGACTTTCAATGTGTCATGTCTACATGCCTCTGCACATCCAGGTTCCCCCATTTCCCCGTATAGAAGGGATATAGTGCTGTACCACAAGATAATCTGTTTTGAGAGTGGGTGAAATTCACTTTGGTGCACAGAGCCAGAACAAAGCCCTCTACACCCTATACTTAGGCACCATATTGGGGCTGTAGGGAAGGGGGGAGTCGTAGGTGAAGTAGTTGCACACAGGTATGTGCTCATTGCAGAGTGGGCCTCTGCACCAGCCCACACATGGTATGGAGAATGGCCTTCCTCCATAGCCAGGGGATGGGCTATGGGATCCATGTTTATATAGATCTGATGCTCCTAGCACTGTGTGCAAATGTATGGAGGGGCTGTAACCACTTGTCCAACCCGTAGTGGGCAGTAGTGGCTCCAAAGCAATGAGCTGGAACTCCACAGCCTGGCTCTGAGTTGGGGAGGTGAATTTTGTTTCCCAGCATCCTATACTTATCTACATACTGGTTGCAAGGGCTTAGTGCAGGTGATGTGAATGTCATCCAATGTTTTATGGACCCATGATGAGGTTTGGAGCACTTAGAAAGCTTTGATCTAGACTTTTGAGTGCTTATCTGGACTGCATCTCTAATCCTTAGCTCCCTCCTTAGGTATGCTTGCCTGAAGCCCTCTTTAAAAATGCTTTTATGAGGCTGTTTCATCCCAGGTAAAACATAGGCACACATTTGCCCTCTTCCAAGTTAACCCTAGCCTAATCTCCAATGCAGATAGCTGAAATGGGCCTTCCTCTGGAGAGGCAGATCACTAGCTGAGATGGAGATAGATGGAGCTTCTAAAAGCCTTTCTCTTATTTGTAAGGCAAGCATGTCTTGAAGTGGACGTGGCTGACACTGTTTAGCCAGTCTCTGTGGATGGGTCCATGCTGGATGACTGAACCATGCTGAAATCACTGTAGCCAGGCTGGGGATGGAGAGCCCTATTGGGATTGCTTGGCTGGGTATGGAGGGACCATTTTGTGCTGGAAGTGATAGCTTCAGAGGTATTTAGAGGACAGTGAATAGGAAGAGACCTTGTCTAGATTAGCCTATATTCAGCCTTGGTGTCCCTGCACTCTTAAGTGAAGAAAAGAATGTACAATGAATCAAGATTTAGCCTCCTTAAACCATCTTAAACCCCAGTTAGGTAAAATTGCTGCAAACCCCTGCATGTTCTTCCCTATACAAAGGGTCAGCATTGACTGCTGACTCAGGGATATACCTGAGAGAGGAAAGCCAGGAATCCCCCAGACTGCCCTGTGGTAGCAGCCTAAAGAACTTGAGTCTCTACCGTACAGTTTCCCTATTGTCTCCCCTAATCCCACTGCTATTTTTATGGAGAGAGAGCAGAAGCCAATGAAGGTGCCTGTTCAGCTACAAGGTCAATCATCTCTAGCTTGCTGTACTTATGACCACCCTAGTGAAGGAGTGGATAGTGAAGAGTTGAGGGAAGAGAGAGGTGAGTCATGGGACTGTGCATTAAGGTGTAATGAATGTGATGGAAATGGAGAGACAGAAGCATAAAACGTAAGTACATATTTTTCTTTAACCAACTTAACTGCTTGTGTGTATTGTGGCTGAGGATGCCTCGACAGCCTCTCGCCCGAACCTCCCCAAAGGTCATTATGTAGAAGACTGGATGTCTTCTGACCTGTTCTTCTCATTCCCCACTGGGGCAGGTTTTCTGGTGAGTGGTGGTAAAAGAGATGGGCTGTTAAACCTCACAATACCAAAGTGAAAGAGTAGGATGGGTAAACCTCAGCATCTAGCTGTGCTAGGATCCACTTTCCTACAACCAGGCCATAGTTCTGCCTCCTAGTCTCTGGCCTTACCTAGCTGAAAATACTGTCTCCTCTGTATGATTGAAAACATTGTGGGGGCGGGCGTGATGTAGTCTAATGACTGCTCCAGAGAGAGGATAAGGGGTCTGCTCCATTATGGGAGAGGCCAGCTTCTCAAGAAGAAGAGGCAAATGGTTTTGGTAGTGAATGACCAGAGTCTTAGCACAGCTCTCCTGACGTGTGCATGTGTAATTTATCTACCATAACAGAATGTAACCACTCCAGGGAATAAACTTTTTTATTTCATTTTTATTGTAAAGCCCCTAACTCTGTTGTGGGCAGTGTAAAAGATCAGAGGTGGCTTGAAAAAAGGGTCACTTTTCTGGCAAAAATTGTCACTGAAAATGTGTCCCTGTCCAAAAAAAAATCTCTGCTAAATTTTTCAACCAGCTCTAACAAGTAAACTGTCCTGCAGGCACTTGAATTCATTATGCATTTTCAGTTTTGTCATGCAAATGCCCTCTTTTAATTATAAACTGTTTGTGTAAAAGTACAGCCTCTATTTAATATTGACTTGATTACAGCTCTCTTTTTTCTACTGTGATATCTTTCTTCCAACAAACTGTCATACATCACTTACTGGCAATGGATTTTCTCAGACTGAAATTGTGCTGAAAACAAACTAAAGCAATTGATTCAGAGTATAATATGTTGATCATGTGTTTGCCATATGCATATGTTGTAAGTTCTGCCAGGCCTACATGGTTATTCAGTATTAAAAGAATATTATTCAACTCTTACTGACATCCTCTGTGATTTCATCAGTACACTGGTTTCTGTGATCCAGATGGGGTGGGTGACATGGTTTAGTAAGGCAGGCAGCTCTGAAAATCAAGGTGTTCTCCTTCAGGCCACCCACACAGTGCCATTCATTGGGATCTGCCAGATAGAACATGAAGCAGAATTGGCATTTACTGTGCAGCGGCAGCAGAGACATTTTGTCACTTTATTGATCTATGTATTGATTTATGAGGTGGGTGGGCTGTTTGGAAGAAAACTGTCTTCTAAAGCCTGTATGTATATCATCAACATATGATGATAGTTAGAGGCTGCTCTGTGAACACTTAGAGCAGCAGTCCTTGGTTTCTGATATTTCTTTGTACAGAATGTCATTAAACATCCCTTTCAAAACTTTTGTCACTCCCTTTGGAAATTAAGTGGAATGCCTTGCTTACCCATTCAGAACAGATCATGTATTGGATTTGGAGGCAAGTGATTAAGAGAGAGAACTTCTGAAGGTTTTTACGTTCAATCACCAGAGTCTGAATAACTTCCTTACCAAAAAATGACAAGTTTTTAATTAAGACCTGTGGATGTGTTATAATCATTGATGAAAATGGCACCACCCCGGAATCACATGAAAAGGTACATTTAACAGTAAGAAGGGGTTAGCATAAACCATTAAAAGTAAGGAGACTGAGAGTTCAAGAGGAATCCCGCCCTTGCAATCTCCACTCAGCACATGCTATGTGACAGTATGTCATTTTAGAGGGCTGGGTTTTTCTGGTGGGAAACGCTCCTGTCTGAACACAGGGAAAGGTGTCACAGAAGCACCCCCAGATTGGGTGCACGATGGCTATCATGATCCTAAGCTTAGCCCTGTATCTTCTGACTTCGATTTGCCACAGACTGTCCAATGCATTAAACCATCTTGAACAGAGTTGGTTATAATGTTTTATTCAAAACAACATCTTGGAATCAAAGTGAAAATCTTCAAGCAAACTCTTTTCAAATTTTTGTTTTTAATGAAAAAAGTTTTCAAAATACAAAACTTTTTAAAGGTTTATAGAACATGAAAACCAAAGGCTGAAACATTTTTGTAAAAATCTGGGGGAAGGGATTTCTTTTCTTGAAATCTTTAGCAGAAAATACTTACCACTTTCAACCAGCTCTAATGTTAATAATACATAACCATTGTGCTCTGTATTCTGCTTCTGTGGGTGGAGAAGTTAAAAATATCATTGTCTTTAGAACTGATAAGTTCTAGCAGTTCATGTTACTTAATACACATGCATTGTGAGGTCACACATTGACAATGCTGATGGAGGGAGAATGGACGATCCAGGAGTCTTTCACTTACAGATCATTACTTCAAATACAGCCCAGGTCAGTATTGATCATTACCGTTTGGTGGTCTTTCTAGAATGGGTAAATAGTAGACTGTTGTCTACATCACAAATACCAGGGTTGCAACTGGCACTAAGTGGCAATCTGGTTGGCAAAGCTGCAAGATCAAGGATGAAATATGTATGATCTGAACTACACCGTCATCCCTAGAGTGGTCTCTTCAGGGCAAGCTTGAGCAACTTAAGTTATTTGACCATGAAGAAAAAAAGGCAAAAAAGCCCCATGATGGCTCACATACTGGCTATGCCCAAGAAGTGCTGACACAGATAAAGTACCTTTCGTACACACCTCTCCTTAAGCCACTTTTAGGCCTCCAAAACAATCTTTACCCCAGTCAGATGCTGTCACATTCTGAGATGCAATCCAGGCTGGTGAGGAGTTTTCACCACTGGCCCTGTAACCCTGAGTGCTTCACAAGACTCGGCTGCTGTGGTTCTCTTGTCTGGATGCTCCCAGCCAGCATACAAACCTGCACAGAGTGTCTGTGAGGTAAGCAACTCTATGACTCAGCAATTCTGATTCCAGCAGCTGGCTTGTTACACCTCAGCCACAGTCTGGTTACCCGTGCAGTAAATACACCCTTCCCTTCAAACACAGCACTGAGTTGGTTTATCAGACATTTTTGTTAGTCAGAGGACATCGGGTTCAGTGATACCAAGTAGAAGGAATACAGTTAGAAAGGGTTACAAACAAAAGTAAAATACACTTTCTGTTGCATGGTGGCTAAGACCTAACTTAACAAGCTACACTCTTTGTTCAAAGTCTTTACTGATCTTGTTTTCCCAGAGACTTCAGCCTCCTTGGTTGAAGGGCCCATCTTTCTCAGCTTACAAGAGCTCTGACCGGGATGAAAGAAAGATAAAATACTTACTGGGATGGGGGCCCGGCTCCAGGACCCTGGAAGGGGTGGGGTCTCCGGAGGAAGGAGCAGGGCTGGGGAGGTCAGCCTCACCCAGCCAGCCCTTCCAGGCTGCCCAGTCTGTGCAGCCCGGGACTCTGGTGGCAATTAAAAAGGACCCGGGGCTCTGGCCGCTGCTGCAGTAGTGGCAGCTGGGAGGCCGGGCCCTTTTAAATCGATGGGCCCCAGGGCAGCTGCCACTTTTTCACCCCCACCCCCACCCTGGCAGCAGTCCTGGCAGGGGGCGGAAAAAGGGGCAGCAACGTTAAAGCATTGCCACGGCAATGATTTAACGTTGGTTGTGTATGGGCTGGTACTGGCAGCCACTTCTTACCAGTGTGCCATACCGTCCCGTACCAACCCACTTTCACCTCTGGCTCTGACTTTTTGTCTGCCCGGTAGTGGATGCCAAGATGGCTTCTCCACTCTCTTATATCTTCACAAACTTACTGTTTTGTCCCCAGACTAAGGATGACCTCATGCTTTACTTCCTTCCAATTTCCTTCCTGATATGTATATAAATGGAGTTTCCATTGTTTGTTTTTTGGTCACACCTGAGTTAATTTCATGGGAGATACGTAGGTAGCTGCATTTCCTCTTGTTTGGGGGGAGGAGGGAAGAGAGACCCATTTCTCTCTGTGTTTGGTCACAGCCTTTAAAGCATTATATCATTAAGTATCCATATTTCCTCATATAGTGTTAATAAAAACATTCACAATGATATTAATCACCAGTGTGCCATTAACTTTCAGAAAAGACCTCACTTGATAAACTTTTCTAATACAGTAATATTGTATACAATCAGTTGATTCAATTACTTATTTGAGGTTCAGACCTGCTGTCTTTATAGTCCAGATAATGTTTCTCTTGCTGAGGCGAGGACACCATTCTGTCTTCCTCCCTACTTGATGGCTTTGTTTACTTTATAAGTAAATAGACCTTCATTGTTTCTGACTGAGAACCAGGCTGGATAAAGAAACCCAATACATGGCCCATTTGGGTAGGGCATACTGGGCTTATGCATTGCTTGCCAAACACATTTTTGACACCACTTTTTTTTTCTTGTACACAGCCTATGCATGATCATGCATGATTATATGTGATCAGTGAGTTACTAGTTTTCCAGTAATATCTTACATGCCACCTTTCAGATATGGAACTTCAGTAAGTTGGGGTACAGTGAATTGGTTAGGCCAGCTGAAACTTACTCCCAGGTAGCAGTAAACCCCTTGCTTGATTATACCAGGATGTTGCTAGGGTCACATAATTCCCAAATCAGCAGCAGTTGTAGCCACTGCTACTGTGTTCTTACATTGGAGCAATGCTCCTGTGTCTGGTGAAACTGACCTTAGGGCTGCTTTGCCCCAGCATACTGGGAAATCAGCCCCTTTATGTTCAGAATAGAAACCTTGCCCTTAAATGACTCAGAATTGGCTCATGTGATAAGCTTCAAACTTTGCCTGTTTTATAGATCTCACGGAGACTTGGAACTCAAGTCATGTTTGTAGACAGCTAGCCCGGTAGTTTTAATTATGAATATTTGGGACCAGGCATTTCTAAAATGAACCCTGAGGTCTGTGCCTTCAAGGCTATGCTGGTGGGGAGTGAGAGGGCAGGATGAAGCCATGCTCCCAGGTCTTTGATATCCTGCCTCCTTATCCTTGCCTAGCTGAGCTGTCATAGTGCTCTCCAACTGATGGGCTGCCTGGGCACTGTCTCCTATCAATCAGCAGCTAGCCCTTCACCTACACTGCCATGTTCACCACAGGGAACACCACTCTGCCCGTATGTCTTTAAATGAAAAGGAGATCCCGCAAAGTTTAACGAACCTTAACTATGGAAGTTACTAGTAATGCATCCATAATATAGAGAAAGAAGATATGTTCACTGCATATGAGAACATTTCAGCCTTTGACTAGACCAGGGGTAGGCAACCTATGGCATGCGTGCCAAAGGTGGCACGTGAGCTGATTTTCAGTGGCACTCACACTCCCTGGGTCCCGGCCACTAGTCCTGGGGGCTCCGCTGCTGGCCTGGGGGACAGGCCACCAATCCCCTGCCTGCCGGGGTTCCATCCACCGGCCCCGCTTAGCCCGCTGCCGGCCTGGGGTCCTGGCCAACGGCTCCTGGGGCAGTGAGGGGTGCAGACAGGGCAAGAGGGAGCGCAGCTCAGCACCCCCACCTTAAAAATTGTTCCAGTGCCACTGTACTGGGATATTTTTAAGTCCTGATTTGTTGCTTACATCACTATCACGCCACGTGGAACAGCACACTGCATTTGACATTGAGATTAGAATGTACATGCAAGAATTGGAATCAGAATTTTCTGACAGATTTCCAGATTTCCAACAATTGGCCCAATGCTTTCTTTTCTAATTAAACCTGAAAAGTTCAACGAAAGCAACTTGGATTTGTCTGTATTTCAGTGGATGGGTGTTGAAGATTTCGAAATGCAGCTCATTCAGTTAAAAAGCTCCGAACTGTGGGCATCAAAGTTTAGAGATCTGCGGAGTGCACTTGAAGCTACCGAGAGAGATCCTGGGGCCGCTATTCTGACCTGCTGGACGTCCCTGCCAGTGAAATTTAACTGTTTGAAGAAAATTGCGTTTGCAATGCTTTCAACATTTGGATCCACATACCTGTGTGAACAGGTATTTTCACATATGAAATCTGTCCTCTGTCCCTCCCAGAGCCGGTTAACAACTGATCACTCAGAAACCTGTGTGCAGGTTAAAGTATCCAAATACGTGCCAGACACTGGAAAACTCAGCAAGGAAAAGCAAGGGCAAGGATCACGCTAAACTGATAAGATCTGCATTTTAATTTAATTTTAAATGAAGCTTCTTAAACATTTTTAAAACCTTATTTACTTTACATACAACAATAGCTTAGTTAGATATTATAGACGTATAGAGAGAGACCTTCTCAAAACATTAGAATGTATTACTGGCACGCGAAACCTTAAATTAGAGTGAATAAAGGAAGACTCGGCACACCACTTCTGAAAGGTTGCAGACCCCTGGACTAGACTATATCAGGGTGGTGAACATTCAGTTACTAGCCACACATCAGGGCAGAGGCTGCCAAAACCATAGCCAGAAAGAAGATGGATTTAAGCAGCACTACATACTGTAAATAATAAAACGTCTACAGTAGAAGAGGCCAGTAGATTTAGACCAGAGCCTGCTAGCGGAACAGACATAAACCAGAACCATGTGTTTCCCTACAGGTGGAGTTCCTGCAGTGTTGGTCATTCCTCAGTATTGTGTTGATATCGGTGGTCTTTCTGTCTGAGCATGCTCAGTTGGCTCATTCTGACATTAGGGTGAACTAAATTCTATTGATAGGTATATGAACGCTAACACTTAATACTCTGCTGTAGCACTGAATTGAAAAGTGCCAGAAAGTGCTGATGTCTGAGTTCTGCACAGGACAGGACATAAAATCTGGATTTCAAATCCCAGGGTCTTTACTCTGTCCTTATACAAGCAAAATACTCACTGAAGTCAAGATGTGACTTTATCTACTATTTGACATTTGAACTCAGAAAGATAAGCTAGATGAACTTACAAAAGTTAGCATGACATACAGGGAAGGGCTAGATCGTGATGGCAAAATCCCCCTGGAATTTGTTAGAATGAGGCAATAGTGCCCTCTTCTGGTAATGTTTGGAGAAATATAAAAATATCTGTTAAAGGAATTACACATATTTGTTGTTTGTTGAAACATGGCTTTCCCCTGGGTTTTAAAGCTAATAGGGATAAATATTAAAAACTTTGCTCCTAGAAGCTGATGTTTGCACTCCTAGGGTAAAATTCTCAGAGGCCCAATGTCTGTATGGAAAATATATACAGAATTGTATATGGATTTACTGTGATTGTGCATGCAAACTGCCATTTGTACACCACTGGCAGTAACTGCATGCTAATTTAGGCATACTGGTATTGAATGAATGGAGAATGTCTACCTACATTCATAATGCCAGGCAAAGGAAACCTTAAAACATGATATGTCTGCAGTGCCTATTCCACTGGGCAAACATCTACCCACAAATGAAAAAAACAGTACTGAGATTTTCAAAAATATGAGCCTAACATTCACTTTAGTTAGTTCAGGCAATGGTCTTATTGAACACAACATAACATGCTTACCCTTAAATAGTAGATGACATCTTCAAAGGACTATACAACTATTAATGAATGCATCCATCCAAGTAGGTAAGTATTATCCCGATTTTACAGAGTTTAGATTATTAGCCTAAGGCCTTACAGCAGAACTCAGTTCATGACTGCTAATCCTGCGCCTCTTCTACAAAACTACACTACTGTATTCAGGTTCTTACAGCAGCCTTGGGTGCAGTATATCTAAGCCAATTCATGCTGCTGTAACATTCCTAACAGCACTCTAAGATTAACCAGTAGCTAGACTGCTTTTCCTTTAGTAGGATAGCTGCAAGAGTAAGCCTGACATGTTCCGTGAAATTAATAGAATAACTTTTTCTCTTTGGGGAGAGAGTGAACCTACACAGCTGACTATGCAGCCTGTAAATAATAAACATGTTAAAATTAGAAAATCCTGTCTTCCTGAACATAAAACTTTGGGCTGATTGGAACTGCTATGCTTTGGCATCTGAGAAATAATCCCACAATCAGCCAGCAGAAAACTCATTTTATTTGCAGTGTAGGAAGGCAGACAAGCCAAAAGCTAGTGTATAAATATGTCCATTGTGTTTAGAATATCTCCTAAACATGATTCTCAATTGTTGCCATAATATTTATTAGTTAATAACTCTAAAGTACTGAACACACAACACAAAAGGTCTGAGTTTTCAGCCATAATCCTGAATTTTCTTGGGTTTTTTTACAGTTAAGTCAGATCTTCAATTACTTTAAGGCGTCATTTTCTGCAGTTCTTATCCACACACTACTGGTATTTCTCCTAAACAGGTGCTGCAGGGATATTATAATTAAGCACTCCTTTAGTGCCCCTTAGTGGTGAATTTACCTTTAGTTATTGTTACACAACGGGGGGACTCTGAGCAGCAAGCAACATTCATACATTTCAGAATGATACCAGAGAAATCAGATTACTGTACATGACCTATTGCACAAAAGCCTTCTCTGCAATATTCAGCTACTTTGAGCCATCATGGCCAGTGTTAGACTCACTAGGTCTCAGGGCAGAAGGCAGAAGGCAGAAGTCCTGCAGCATGGGACTGCAGCCTGGGACACTAAGCGCCACCACCTGGGACTGAAGCCAAAGCCTGAGCAACTTAGCTTCACAGTGCCCCCTATGGTGTGGGGCCCTGGGCAATTGCCCTCCTTGCTGCCCCCTAATGCCAGCCCTGCCTTTTATATGCAGCAAAACAATTGTTGTGGCGCAGCTGGGCCATGGAGTTTTTATAGTGGGGAGGGGGAGAGATCAGAAAGAAAAAGATTGAGAACCCCTGATCCAGGGATTTAATTATTCTAGCTATTTGTAGGTCCACCCAAGGTGGCAGGGATAATATCCAAACTGTGGGTGAGCGAAATGGTCCAGTGGCCCTGACTTTCTCTTGAAACTGAGGCACTGTTTTGTTTTTCTTTAAGCAGTTGCCTTTTAACCACCCTTACGGGCCTGAATCATAGAGCAGTTCCATTGAATCTACCTTTACCTGGCTCCCTCTGAGCAAGTTATGTGGAACTATCTCAAATACTCTGTTAACACGGAGAACTACTGAACAGGCTTTATAGCCTGTCATAAATAGAAATCAAGGGTCAGATTCTGCCAGCTATACACCTCTTGAGCAGTTCCTTCTTCCACAAGTAGTCCCTTGGTCACTATGGGACCAGTGCAAAGCCCACTGCAATCAATGGGAGTCTTTCCACTGACTTCAGTGGGCTTTGCTCCTTAGGGCCTCACTTGTTCTGAGGTCTCAGAAATAATTGCCCATGGTTTTGATACTAGTTCCTGTAGCATTGTTGGGGGTCTCAGTAGGGCCTTCTACCTTGAATGGAAGTAAGTTAAAATATTAGTATGTACTCTTTTTAGACTGAGCATGCTTCAGGTACACTTTTCTGTTTAGAAAGTGCCACGCCTTTGGGGTACTACGGCAATCTAAATAAGCAAATAGCAATAATAATATGGCTTCATAATGACATAGCACCTTTTATATAAGGATCTCAATTCTTGACACACATTAATAAAAGCCTTCAAACTGGGGGGAAGAAGGGTTTTTTTTTCTCACCTATGCGGTAGATGTAAAATAGAGAAACTGGGGAAACTGAGGTCCAGAGAGGCTTAAGCGACTCATCAAAGGTCAGACCATCACTCATTGCTAAAGTTAAATATAGCCCAGGCCTTCTGACTTCCAGGCCTCTAAGACAGCAGAGTATCTTGCTACCTCGAGTACTTATTCTGGTCCAACATAATTCTTCCTTTTGACTTCTCCCTTTCCTTGCTAACTATTATTACATTAATATCCTCTTACCATTAACCATTTCTACAACTTACTTTGTATAACATCTCCTGTGGCATCCATTTGCTTAGTTAGTTTATTTGGTTTCCACATAGGGCACTTCTGCAATGAATGGTTATCAGAACTCTCATGAGTGCTGGCAATGTGTAGCAAAAGTTTTTTTGCATCAGAAGTGTTTGCTTCAAGGAGAGAACCTTGCAATAGAGTTTCTGCTTGCACTGGAATAGTTTTCATATTATCATCTTAGATAATTGCGTCATTTTAATGTGGATGAAATGAATAAGTTTGTGGAGCGTAACCATCTGCCACCTGCTCTGGAGAGGGAGTAAACTACATTGGGTCTATATCCAGTACAACAGATGCTCCTCAGCATGTTGGCACAGCTATGCTGCTGGGCTCATGGATGTAGAAATCCAGGTTCCGGCACTTCTCCTGCCTCCCCCTGTGAAGGAAGGGATGGCATGTACCAGCTCTGCAGAACCTGCTTCCTCTTCTGTGCCCCAAGACGTGGGTAGCTAGTGCAAGGGCCTGGACAACTTTTTTCATTTGGGAGACTAGAGTTTAACCACCCACCCCCACACACTCTCTCTCTCTCTCTCTCTCTCTCTGTTGGCTAGCACTTTAATGAGTAGTTTGGTACCATAACTAAATCTCCGTTTTACTAAAGTGTGATAAATCAGTTTTTTGTCCCAAACTCAGTGCTTCCTTTATTTATTAATACAATCCCTAAATCTTCAGAGAAGCTAAAGCCCCCACAAGCCTCCAGTTGTCTCTGGCCACGCAGTGCATGGGGAGGCAGGGGGGAGAAGGGGGCGGGCAAGCGGATGCCTTGCAACCCCCTTAATCCCTTGTGCCACTGTTCAAGCAGGACAAAAATTTGACCCTAAACTCCATCTATAGTTATAAAATGAGAATGTAGGTTTCTAAATACAGAATTAGGTACATAACTTTAGGCATCTAAGACTGAAAACTGGGCTTAGACAGATCTCACTGTCCCACAGCTCCCCATAGAGAGGGGAGAAGGGTACTGATTAATGCATCAAGCTGTAGTCCAGTCTCTCACTTCTGCTCCATCAGCTGCCACTGTTTGGAAACTCCTGGACACGGTATTGAATTCTTAGCCTGGCCTCCCTCCCAGCACCCCAAAAGTGCAAGTGTATGTGGTGCAAGAATTTAAGGATCATGAATAGAATGTGCGAGCGTGTTTATAACTAAAGATGTTCCTCACAATAAGATTTGGATAACTGACCCCTGCATGCATTTTCCCCATCAATGTGTGAGCCTTGCCCTTCTGCTGGGATGGGAAGACAACCTAATCTGTCAGAATAGCCTGAGAGAGCGTGTTTGCAATGTTGCTCATTTAGGAGGACTGTATCACTTTCTGAAATATGTATTGCAGCCATTGTCAAGGCCAACCCCATCAGCTGCTCGCCCAGTAAGCACTCCTCACTCCTACAGCTCTTTTACATTGTTGCCACATAGTAATATATCTCAAATAAATATTTTGGGCAAGCTGCCACATAAAATTCTTTCTGTTGCGGGTGGTCCTTAAGAACAGTAGGGTCCTGTCAGTATTACCAGTCTTGATAATAGTGTTTACAACTTTGGGATTCAAGGGTTTCGATTTTTTGTACTGTGCTCTAAATGGCTTGTCTAGACAGATTTCCAGTTCCAATCTCTTTAAAAGTAAGACTTTGACTTAGTGCTATGCCACTGATATACTCAATCAGTGGATTACATCGTTATTGTTAAAAGCAATCGTGCCCTGAACTGCTTCTTTTTTCCTTAATGTAGTACTTTTGGTGACTGGCTGCACTTTTTGTTACCGAAACAATGTCCCCTTTGCCTGTACAAACATGTATGAGGCTAATTCAATAACTGAAATGTTTTGTAAGTAAGGGTTGTTCACATTTTCAAGACTGTGTATTACATTTTTAGGTCAGTAGACCAGACTCAGTAGAGCTAGTCAGCATTTCACTCATTAACTGAGAGCAGGAGCTATCAAAGGCCACAATCTTACTATTAAGGAAAGTCTGTCCAGATAAAATAGTATGGCCTAGACTGATTTTGTCCAAATTGAGACACTTTAATGGGGTCTGATTCTCAGCAAGTGCTGAGCACCCACCCTGTGGAAGTCAGGGCCCTTTAAAATGCCTCAATTTGGACACCCAGAATTTAAGGCACCCAAGATGACTAATGACTTCGTGTTTGTGCATACAAACACACATTCTTGTTTACCCATGTTTCTTAAAACTACCTTTTTTTTTTTAAACCTTATTTTCTTCTTGTCATATGCCCATCTTATCTAGCTTTCTATTTTCGCTCTGCTTCGGTAACAAAACTAGATTGATCATTTTCACTTTTGAAACTCAATAGGGAATTTGCCAAATATCCAATTTTTTCTAATTTAAATCCTATCTGCTAGAAGCAAATATTTCTTCTTGCATTATACGCTACTGGAGAACTTGATATGTTAATTTTATTGATGCTCTAGTCACTTCCTGAACAGGTCACTCAATTCCCCAAAATATCCATTTCTGTCCCACCCTTTTCCAGCAGCATGTGTGTGGGGGCGGGTCCTTGTGTTACTGAATAAGGCAGTATTTGATTTATCAACAAGCAAAAAACACTGTCATCGCTAGAGGAAACTGAAGGCCTGAGTGATAATGCAGTGTAGACTTTCCCAGGGTCTCAGAGCCTGGGCTCCAGCCCAAGCCCAAATGTCAACACTCCTAATTTTAGCCCTGTAGTACGAGCACAAGGCAGTTGACCTGGGCTCCAAGACTTGCTGCAGGGATTTATTTGCACAGAGTGTAGACATACTCTGAGGCTGCAGTCCTGCAAGCATTTAGGCTTTGTCCTCACTGAGGAAAAAAGTAAGTTATCTCATTAGCTACCTCGAGGAATAATCCTAAAGCAGCTTGGAGTTTTCATATAGGTTAGTAGATCAAATTAAAGGCGAAATGCCCTCTCTGCTTCATTCCGCACCATTGAAGTGAATACAGAGCATCCATTGACTTAGATGGGTCAGGATTAGACACTAAAACACAGTCCCATTGCTCACATGAGTAAGCCAATGGGCCTACTCACGTGCATAAAACTAAGCATGTATATAATTACTTGTGGCTCTAGATGGATGTAGGGCTAGAGAAAGAATATTATTTATTTCCTTATCTTGCCCAGACTTAATTTCATATCTCAAGAGAGAGAGTGTGTCAGTCAGTCTGTCCCCCTCAATTGTTGAATTGAACAGGGGATTTCCCAAAGGCCTGTAGGCTTTGGCTCACATGTAATATTTATCATGTATTGTTGGTTTATTGTAAAGCTGTACAAGTAGCATACTTTAGAGACTATCTTTTAATCTATATAAAATGGTAATTTATGAAATGATGACCAAACCATGTCCATTCCTCATTTTTTCAAACAAAGTTAATATGTATAACACCAGTGTCTCATTGCCAGTTGCAGATGTTTTTTATACTGGGTGTGAATATTCAGTAGTTTATATTCTATGAATTGTTTAACACAACTATGAAACAACCAAATAAGTAATGTAGAAAGACTGTTTAATTTACAAACTGAGCAAGTTCAATGGGCATAAAATGTAGGAAATATTTTCCATATAACAGGGTACTCAAAAAGACAGACAAGGTATTTAGTTCCAATGTACAGTATGTGAATTTCATAAACAGGAGAAACATTCATTTTGGGTTGTGTTATGATATTGTGTAACATTTTCAAAAGCACTTATGTCCCAGCTCCTCAAAAGTAATTAGGCTCCTAACTGCCACTGCGGGGAGAAAGGATGACCCAGCAGTTGGGGAGACATAGGAGACACATGTTTAATTCCTTGCTCTGCCATGGACTGCCTGTGTTGGACAAGTCACTTAGGCTGTCTATGCCTTAGTTCCCTATCTGTAAGGGATCCCAGAGAAGATAGGGACTGCTAGGATAATATCACCCATTGAAACATCATGAAATGATGCCCCTATGACTGAGTTGGTCACAGAATACATGGACATAGAACTGCCATTGAAATCAGTAGCTAGGAGCCAACATACCTTTGAAGATCTGGGCCTAAGTGACTTCGAAGTCCTAATGGGACTTAACAGCGAAGTCATGTAGGTGCTTTGGAAAATGTCTCTCTAGACTTTTTCTAACAGCTATTAAGCACCCTACATATAGTACTGTTTTTAATTAAATTTTTCACTTGTTTTTCTTCACAAAACAGCAGAGTGATCTTTTAATACATAGTGCCTTTTGTACAACTGCTATCTGCATTCCTAAAACTTTGGCAAAACTTTTTCTGGAGTTAGAAATTCAAATCTACTAACCCCAAATCTCTTACTGAAATGTAACTATTCCTTTCAAGAGAAGTCCAAACAATGGGAGATGCCAAAATTCATAGCTAGTGCTCTCATGCCTTAATTGTGTTTCTGCTGTTCTTGAGGAACCTGGCTCACTTTTCTCTCAATGTTTCATTTTCAGCAGTCAAAGTAGGAAGGACCTAGCAGTGTTGCCAAGTGTCACAATTGTAGAGTTTCCTCTATGGTTTTGGGGGGTTGGCTCATGGTTTTTTGGAATGCTTCGGAGTTGGCAATCCTGACCTGGGTGACCTATTACTACCTTAGCCCCGATCCTGCAAACCCTTATGCACATGCGTAAATTTAAGCATGTGAAATAGCCCCACTGAACTCAGTGGAATGACTTATTTACATAGAGTTACTGGCATGCTCCTGTGAGGCCTTGCTTTACAATTTCCATAGAACATAGTTCGTTGTACCTTACAGGTGGTGTGGTGGGTATTACATGACCATGAAGAATGCTCATTGTTTCCTGGAGATTGAAGTAATTATTTTAATGATGATGTTCAGTGTGAGAGGGGTTGAAAATAGATATTAGTATGTAAACGTCAGAATCAACTATTTCTAAACACGTATGTCCACGCACACACACACAAACACCATAACATGTAGTACGCTTTGCGGTGTTCCCTAATATGCCTTTGAATGAAGATTCAGAACAGTGCAGAATTTGGTTTCTGTGCTGACATATGTGGAGAGTTAGGATCTTTCCTGTCTCGTCCTTCTGATGTAAGTCAGACTTACAATGAGATTTTAACATTGTATTTTATGGAAAGGAGCTGCTATGCTGTACTATGTCAGTGCGTTGGCAGTATCTGGCATATGTCATTATATAGCTTTTTGTCACATGGCATCTTAAAGGAATGGCAGGAGCCATTAGGATCTATTTAGTGGTTGAATTAAGTGGGAGCACAGCTTTACCTCCTATCTTGTGTACACTACAGGGACATCCTCAGATCACATTTGGCCAACAAATGCAAATATATATTCACTCCTGCTGGTTTAAATAAGACTTCTGATACTTGACTGTTTCTTTATTGAATAGCTTTTTGGAACGCACAAACAAAACAAAGTGCAAAGATTCTCACTTCCTAATTCTACACAAAATAAAGAGAAGTTCTGAATGTGTAAAGTTTTCCAAATAACTATCTAGATTCAAAGTCTTCACCTTCAGCTTTCATCTTCCTACAAACACAGGAATAGAAGTTACCATACTGGAGGTCTACTTTGTCCAGTACCCTGTCTGACAGTGATTCATATAAGATGCTTTGGAGGACTCCAAAGCCCTTTCCACTAATAAACTCTGTTCCTGCAAACTTCCAAAGCCCCTATGCACAGATTCCCTCCAACGTCTAAAACCTCTTCCCACTATCTCCTCCTCCTCTAGAAAAAATCTCTGTGTCCTACCACAAAAATCCAAAGCCCCTTCACAGATCAGGTGAATCTTCCTAAAAGCATCAAAGCAAACAAACCTATGTTTGGAAATAATGCAAATTGTCTTATTTGTAAACATTAAACAGCTGTAGCTACCCACCCTTTGCAAGCTCAGTTTAAAGAAGCAAAAGCAGCTGTAGCATCCCATCCCTCTGTAACTGATCCAAAGCCCATTGAAGTCAGTGAAAAAACATTGACTTCAATGGCCTTTGGATCAGGCCCTTAGCAAACTTCTTCATTAAGCATGCTGGGCCAAATTCATCCAGAGCTGAATTTAGCCCCCAGAATTATAGTGTATGAAGCTAGAATTCACAATTTCACATGGTCTAAAAAGTTGATTTTGTTAGGGCCTCTTCCAGTTCCTTTTCAGGTAAGTCGAAAATGTGTTCAGAAACACCTCTTGAAGTCTGTCACTGTGGAATACCCACAACGGAATGAGCTGCACGATGCATGCCTTACAAACAGTGGAACAAAAAGGAAAACAAACAAACAAAAAGGGGAGGGGGAGGTAAAAGAAAAGTCATTACAGGTAGCTATAAAGAAATCAAATCAGTGTTCATGTAGGTTATAATAATTAGCATTGAAAACTTTTGTGATACTGCTACAGTCAATATTTCAGCGTGGGGAGGGGTTTTTTTTCAGTTTCCAACTGATGGAATCTACTCATATCAGTGCTTGTACCTAACTCCAACTACGGTTAATTGGTGACATATATAAGCATCAACAATTCACAATCAGCATTAAGCCTGTACAGAATTTTTCATTTGGGGCCTGATCCAAAACCCCATGAAATCAATGGGAAGACTCCAGTTGACTTCAATGGGCTTTGGGATCAGTCCCTGAGAGCCCTGTAATAATTATTAAATTTAATTACCAAGATCTCATGGGCTAAACAACCAAATGTCTCCTCTCCAACAGTTACATACATCAGTGATTCTCTAACAAACTCCTCCGCAGTCTTTGTTATGAGATTGGGTTTTTGGTACATTGTCATTGGAGTAGAAACAGCAAAAGGAGCCACCACCTGAAATAAAAGATCATTATTGACAATAATTAGTGCCTTTCATTTAGAAAGGTCCTTAACACATTATAGAAGGTATATGGAGCATCAGTGAAAGGGCAGCCACCTCTCAGGTGGAGTGAGGAGAGGAAGCTTTTGTTTCACAACAGTGAGGAGGAAATTTTAGCAGGGACATTGGGCCACCCAACGCTTCCACACGGGTGTCCAGCACTTCATGGGATTGGGCTCTGTGACTGGACTTCAAATATTCATGAAAATGAAGGCAAATAACAAAGATACTATATCACCTGTATGATAATTCCCTTTGCCTTATATTCTGCTTGAAGTGCTTTGGAAAATGTGCATACAAAAGCCTAGAATAACAAAATTGAATAAACTTAGTCATAAGGAACTGAAATTACTTGTGTGCACACATGCATGCATATACACACATACCCCTTACCAAAATGGCCCCCAACTATCATCCAAGCTAGAGCACAAACATGTCTGCAAAACCTAGCAATGAGTTACTTAGTGAATCCACCTGCTGTACCACATTTAGAAAAGGAGGGCCTGAATCTGATCCCACAGGATCTTCTACACAGAAAAAGTTGTACCCATAGTCCAGCACGAGTCAGACATGAAACAAGCGCTAGTGTACAAGGGACTCAAAAGTATCCCAGGTTATGAAAATGCAGTTTTGAGGACACAGTGGTAAAAAAGCCTGAGCTGTGTTTACACCAGTTGCTAGCACAGGTGCAGTTGTACCATTGCTGGAATATAACACATTCTTCTTTTGACACATGTGCTGAGACATCCACCCCACACCAGGCCTGCAGGGGGAAATTAGGCCAATAACCTATAGGCTGGACCTGGAGGAAACCTAGGGTGTACAAGGACCTACTTGCAGATAAGTCCAGCTCGGGGGAGGAGCTGGGCAGGACCTATAAAGAAAGGAAGGAGGTGGGTGGGGTGGGTAACCTACAGTTGCATTTCCTGATACAAGGGTAGGGTTGCCAGGCATCTGGTTTTTGACTGGAATGCCCGACTGCTAAAAGTCTGGTCGGCAGCACAGTGGGGCTAAGGCAGGCTGCCTGACATGGCTCCACACGGCTCTCAGCAGCAGCCGGCATGTCTGATTCCTAGACACAGGGGCAACCATGGTGGCTTTGCATGCTGCCCCTGCCCCAAGCGCCGGCTCTGTAGCTCCCTTTGGCCAGGAACTGCAGCCAATGGGAGCTGCGGGGGTGATGCCTGCAGGTGTGGGCAGCATGCAGAATCCCCTGGGTTCTCTGCCTAGGAGCCAGATATACTGGCCATTTTCAGGAGCCACCTGAGGTAAGCGCCGCCTGGCCAGAGCCCCCACTTTGAAAAAATCCTTCCTGCATCCCAATCCCCTGCCCCAGCTTAGAACTCTCTTCTGCATCCCAACCCCTCATCCCCAGCTTGAGTCCTGTCTCACACCCAAACTCCCTCCTGCACCCTGCCAGCAGGTTTAAAACAAATAAAAGGAAGTTCTTCTTCACTCAGCACACTGTGGAACTCCTTGCCTGAGGAGGTTGTGAAGGCTAGGACTATAACAGGGTTTAAAAGAGAACTGGATAAATTCATGGAGGTTAAGTCCATTAATGGCTATTAGCCAACCCCCTATCCCAGCCTAGTGAGGGTGGAAGAGAGCAAACGATGGAGGGAGAAGGGATGGAGTGAGCAGGGGTGGGCTCTCAGCGAAGGGTCAGGGCAGGGGTGAGTTCCCAGGGCAGGAGTTGGGGCAAGGGTGTTTGGTTTTGTGCGATTAGAAAGTTGGCAACCCTATACAAGGGGGAAGAGTGGGAAGCTGCAAGGAGAGAGTAGGAAGCAGTCCAGGGAAGAAGCAGTAAGGGCTGGAAGAGTAAAAGCCCAGAGCTGCTTGGTTGAGGGTCCCTGGACTGGAACCCAGTGTAGAGGGTAGGCCCAGGTTCCCCTACCAGCCACTGGAGGAGTGGCACAGACCAGGCAGTGAGGAGCAGACTGCACCTGAGACAGTTTGCCTTACAGTACCTTAGATAGGGGGAGAACTTTAATGTGAGTTGACTGGCAGGCTAAGCTATGAAGAGGAAAGTGCCGCAGCTCCAGGAGCATGAGAGGCTAGTGAGTGAGTGAGAACAACGACTGACTGAGTAACTACAGGAAGGGTTTTAAGACCAGATAGCAGAGCTAATTCCCCATCTGAGCCACAAGGAGGCACTGCCAAGTGGTGAGTAGTGCAGTTCCTGGGCCAATGCACTTACAGGAGAGTAACCATTGATTCCACTCAAGTTAGTCCCAATTTACTGTTGTGAGTGAAATCCAAATCAGGGCTGGAATTTGGACATATTTATTTGTATTGCTGCTGTTCAAATGTCTTGCCAAAAATCATGAGTCAGGCCCCATAACATCATGAGCCTGGCTTACAAATAATTAGACTTTTAAAAACAGTACGTTTGGCAGAGGAAAGAGAGATAGATACTTTCTGTTGCTTGATCCTTTAGTGTTTTAGTGTTTCCAGGCTTCTCTCCACACCAGAAGGGCTAGAAACTTGGCTTTCATTTTTTAAAAAAAGTAGTAAGAGTCTCACATAATCTCAGGTTTCAGAGTAGTCTCATGACTTCAGTAGCTGGGGCATGGAGACACACCAAATATCAAGTGACTCGGCAACACTGAGTCATTCATCAGTAATTAGATGCACAAAATCAGTGTTGAAGATAATGTTTTCTGGTGCTTTTTAGATATTATGCAGAGGGCAACTGGTGTTTTACACCTCAATAGTCTCATTCCAGCATCTGAAAATATACTATGAGCAGTGAGAGGAAAGGTCCCTTTTTAAATTGGAATTAACTATATAGTGGTAGAAGATAAATCATTTGTATGCTTTTTTTGGCCCATAATGCCATTTTAATCCCTAAATAGAATTGAGGTTCACTTTATTTAAAAAATTAAAATCACCAAAAGGCTAGACAGCTGAATAAGCCATTCTAGGCACCAGAGAATAAGGGTTGCATTTTGTGTGTGTGATTCTCAAGTAGAGGCTGGTAGACAGGCCCTCTGAAAAACAAGAGAAGGGATTGGAAAAAAACCTGAAAATTAAAGATAGACGAGTGTTAGCCTTTTAGTTCCTCTCCATTTTCTGTCACATATTGCAGTGCTCTTTATCTTGCAACAGTGACAAGAGCCAAATTCAAAAACTCTAGTGTGGAGAAGAACCCAAGCCTGGAAATGTGGCTCTGGATTGAGATCCATATTTCATGGACCCAAATTGCAAAATTAAGATCCACAGATGAATCTAGATCCCAATGTACCCATAGTTCAATATTGTTCCTGTTGGGACCATCTCTAGTCTGGAAACTTTGGGCCTGATTATCTGCCGTGCACCTTGTATAGTATGTTACTCCTGTACAAACTGAGCAAAACTGGGTGTAAAATACTATCAGGTCAGAATTCTCCACTCATTTACATCAATGGTAACATTTTTACATCCACTTTGCACAGATCAATGACTATGCAAAGTGCAAGTAGAGATGACGGATGGTTTGGTTTTTAGGATACTAGCCTAGGACTTGATCTGGGTCCGAGTCCCTGCTCTACCACAGACATCCGTGTAACAATGGGCACGTCACAGCCTCTCTGTGCCTCAGTTTCTCATCTATAAAATGGGGATGATATGGAAATGCTATCTTACAAGTTTCAGAGTAGCAGCCATGTTAGTCTGTATTCACAAAAAGAAAAGGAGTACTAGTGGCACCTTAGAGACTAACAAATTTATTTGAGCATAAGCTTTCGTGAGCTACAGCTCACTTCATCAGATCTTGTGAGTATTTATATATTAGAGTGTGAGGTTCTCAGATATATGGTCCCTGTTTCCATAATAAGTACCTAAAAAGAGACATGTCAGTCGGTCATCAGAAATTTTTAGATAATGCTGACCACGTTTTTTTCAATCTAAAAATATTTTATTGAATTTGATTTCACTTTTGAGTAGAGCCATGAGAAACTTAGGCAACCAAAAAACCCCACCTAAAAACTCAGGTTTCAATGTAGCTGAAACTTGGGCTAGATTTGTGTGAGTTTGGTCTGGGTTTTGAGGAAGCCTGGGTGGAACGTCACCCAAACAAAAGCTGAGTTTCAGCATTTTATGGTTTTGAATGGAAATCAAAGTGAATCCTATCAGTATGAAGTTAAAATTTTGGGAGTTTTAACTCAAAGTGAAGCCTCCAAATGAAACACAGGCAAGGCAACCCCTACCTGCTGATGGTGGGGCAGCTGAGTGAGGGAAACTGGGGGTCCGACCTGCCTGCCCTCCCCCGCCACGCATCTCCCATCTCCATCCTTCCACTACACAAAATTTTACCCTCCACAAAATCTGTCACATTTTGTGCATCTTCAGTCTTGAGTACACCAGTTAGCCTGTCCCTACAGAAGTTCACCATTGCCCTATTCTTTGCCTTAGTTTAGAGGGATACTATGAATATTGTGGTGGTGGTGTTTAATTGTATCTGAAAATATCAATATTATTAGTCAGATTCGCAGCTAGTGCATTGCTTCCATAGACTTCAATGGAGCTACACTGATTTAGACCAGCTGAGGTGTAAAACATTTCAGCAACACTGATTTACAAAGCAATATGAAAGACTTACTTTAGAAGCTGAATATATAGTATATAATGGACAAGGAAAGGTGCCCAAACCAGAAGAAAGGTTCAGAATAAGTCCTTTTCGTCTGAAATTCAAATTAAATTGTTAAAATTAAATTTTCCTTTTGCTATATTACAGTAGGATCTGGGTCCTGCACAAGATTAAATCTGCAGTCTTTTCCTCTAGAAGGCAGAACTTTTCTATTATACAAACAGAATAGGCTACATTCTCAAAGAGAGTCTTTAGAGCTTAATTAGGCACCAGCAAATACACAGACAGAAAATTGTAGAAGTGTAATTTAAGTGAATAGTGCAACTGGAACCATGGGGGATTTTGCTTATGGTGTTTTACATCTGAGCATGAATATTGTCAGATATTTGAAAAATTCAGAGAAAAGAATTTATGCTTATAACTGCTCCTTAACCAAACCATTCCTCTTCCTACTTCCTTCATTTGTGCCTTCATTTTCCCTATACGCAGTAAAAAGCATCTCTCAGCTATTTTCATACTAACCAAAGGGAAAACTAATAAAAGGTAAAAGCTTGTCTTTATTGTTGCTGAAACAAAAATTTACTGTATCCTAAAATAAAAATTTTCTTCTCACCCTTTTTAAATTCTAACAGATGGAAATTTAGTTATCAAAATTATGTCTTAAATATATGTTCCCTTGAAACAGATAAGAAAAGGAACCCTTTACTCATGGAGCTGAATTAATTGCTCTTAGTAAATCCAGTTATTGTAACCTATCTTTAACACTTAAATATTATTATTCCAAACTCTACAGCTACCTTTAAAAATACTTATGTGCGTAAAGACATTTGCATGTTTAATTAGACTCATAAAAGGCAGGTTTACATATGCTATACAAGCATATCTTTTTTGTAAACTTAACCCAGTATATTACATCTTCTGATCTGCCTTATATTTTACTTTTTTGTTACAGTTCCTACCAGTTGTTCACACAGCAATGGGAGAAATAAATTATACTGAACATCGACACACTGGAACTTGAGTAGTTATTGCAGAACTAATTGGAGCTAGCAAGTATTTGCTAGAATTAGAACCCACAGAAAGCTTAAGGGAAAAAATGTACTTTTACCTTCGCTCCATTTGTTTCAAAATTATCTGTGTCATCTACAAGAAATAAAACAGCTATGAGTTACATTCCTTCTCCCTGTGCTTTGTGTCTTTTTTTTTGTTTGTTTTGTTGTTGTTTTTTTTAAACAAAGAAAATGTGCTAACACCTTAAGTTCTTTAAGAGTACGGGGGGGTCTGAGCCAGAGCAGGTAGGTTAAAAAAAATACTTTGAAATTTTGGGGAAAGACTAGAAATTTTACTGGCACAGATTAGAACACATTGAGTTGAATTGTTGACCAAAGTTTCCAAGGGTCAGTTTGATATGCAACTTTCTCCAGCTTATGTAAATCTTCTCCAAACTATCTGAATTTCATGAGTCTGTAATATTGGATCAAATATCTCAATCTGTTTCTTGGTATTTCAGCATTTCCACTTCTGGTCCCAACTAGGATCAGAAAGTGCAAAAACACAATGTTTTTCCTTATCTTTTCAACTTTTTCAAGCCGCAGCATAAAAGCTTTAGGTTCATTTTGAATTTCAAAGGTTTGTGTTGTATCTCTATCACTCTAACCCTGTTTTAGCAAAGCACTTAGTTATGTGCTCAAGTCCATCCCTATTTAGTGAAGCACTTATGCACATGCTTAACATTAAGTATGGACTTGAGTCCGTTTGAACTCAATGGGACTCCTCAGTGTTCAAAGACTTACACATGTGCTTAGCTTTTAAGGAGAAGAGCCTTGATAGACAACTTACAAAGAAAGGAAGGGCTAACACTGTAAACTAGTGCAGATAAACATACTGGTGCTTAGTTCCGGTCAGCAGCGTGAAGGGGGTGAGAATGTGCATTCGGGGGTTTAAGCCTCATTTTCAAATTGGAATTTATGGACGAAAGGATGGAGCCATTTCGTGTCCGAGTGGGTGAAGGGAGAAGGTGCCAGTCATAGTGGACAGAGTGGAAAAAGGTCCAGAGATGAGTGGCTGGAAGACATCAATATGGAAATTTGCCATGAAGTTTCACTGGAACAAGGAGGGCAGAAGAGAGAGACTACAGTATCAATGAAAGCAGATGCCACAAGGAACATCCTGCCCCTATCCAATACAATGGCAAAAATCCCATTAAATGCACTGGAGCCAGGATTTCACCTCACGATGTTTAGAGCTTGCAGGAGGTCAAGAGCTTACATATGATCAGGACAAAAATGAGAAACCAGCAGAAACATTTGAAGAGAGGATGGATCTAGTCAGAGACATGATTAATTCTTGTACCAGCATTTGGAATAGACGGAAGGGGGCATGTGGCTTTGTGAGAGGCCAGAGAGGTGGAGGTTGCAGTAACTAGGGGAAGGCATCATCCAGGCCGAGAAAGGGAATTATTTGGTGGAGGGGTAGAGAGGAATTGGCAGATTTTATGGAAGTTTTATAGAAAGAAATGGCAGAAATAAATAGTTTATTTTAGTTGAACAATATGAAAGGATTTATACATCAAACCTTGAAGAAGAAATCATTTGCCTAACCAGCTAACACAGCTTATTTTGGCTTGTCCCACTTCTACACACTTAAATTTAGCCTTTTAGCTGTCTCCCCCCCCCAAGAATTATTTTGGGGTTTGTGCTGGATTTTAAAATCCAGACACCTTTCAAGAAGAGAGATTCTTTGGTAAGCAGTCAAAGCAATTCTCAGAGCATAGCCTTTGAGAAAGTATGTGGTGTGATCAAACAGGCCAAACTGGGGGAGGTAGGTATGTTAGATAGGGGGAGGAAACTCTCAACAATTAAAGAGGAAAGTCTGTCGATAAAAGCCTCTCATGTCATGTTTATAAAGATATTAGCTAAGGTTGAGATGAACTATGAAGCATTTAGTTGTAGCTCAGGTTAACATGTTGCCCCAAACAGCAGAGCAACAAACCTTAATCAGAGCTGGGGAGGTGGTGAAATACTAACTGTGCTTGAAAGGGAAGTAGCTAATCAAAATTAGAGCTGGCCAGAGAACAGTTTTGTTTTGAAACAACTTATGAGGTTTTGAAATCTGTCTTCAAAAGGTTTGTTCAATCTGCAATGAATGTTTTCACAAGGTGGAATTGCATCACATCCATTTTTGAAGCAAAAAGGTCAGATTTTCAATCTCTCTCTCTCCAACCAGTGTGGACAAGAAGCTTTCCTGTCAAAGGTTTTGTCAAAATTGTTACCTTTTTGCAAAACATTTTGGTTTTTGCCACAACAGCCTATTTAGACAACCAAAAATAGTTTGTTGAGAACTTTCTGACCAGCTCTAATCAAAATGTTTCACACGTAGCAGAACCTAGCAAGTTAATTAGACTCCTAAAATAATGCTTCCATTATGGCTCAGGATGAGCAGCTAAGAAGCCAGCCAAAATGCAAGGAGATAAGAAAACTCATTGTCACTGTTTGAAACAATATCTTTCTCTGGTATAATACATTTATTTCTTTATACACTGAATGTGTGTTGTACATACCTTGGTAACAGAGATAATGTTGCAGTTGATGAGGTTCTGTTGAAAACAAGAAAATAATGCAAATTTAAACACATTTTGAGGGGTCACTTAGCTGGCATTTATAACATGAGGATTCAGTTTGCACAGACTTCTAATGGAACATCCAGGGTAAAAAGTAATTCAAAAGGAGGCTGCAAAAATGCATGCATATTTACCAAGTTTGTACATGCAAATAACTATTTTCCTGCACAATTATCCATTTGTCATTGTATGTTCATTTGTAAGTATGTTTAGTTAGGCCCCAGTTCTCCTCCCACTGAATTCAACAGTGCGACTTCCACAGACCTCAATGGATGCAGGATCTGTCCCTTAGTAAATGGAACCTCCGGCCCTAATTGTTACATTGCAAGAAAAAACAACAGTACTACAACGTAATCCTACCTCATCTGTGTCTGCTCCATTTAGGAAACGGCATGGAAGAGAATTATGAAGCATTCCAACATTGTTAACTAGTCAGGAAGGAAACAGAACAAGAAGAACTATATTTGGATGAAGTGCATAGTTTAGCTGGTTAAACAAAAGGTTTCTCCTTAAGATGCTTTTAAGCTATATGTGAAGAGAAATGCTACGTTAGTGACCCATTTGCTCCCACTGAAACCAAAGCCATTGATATTGACCTCAGTAGAAGCAAAACCAGGCTATTACTGGGTTTTTTAAATTCATTAAAGGGATACTTAAAAAATACTTTGTTCCTATTCATATCACTCCAGTTAGCTTTAACAAAAAGTTCATTTCTAGCGGCTTTCAGGTTCAGTGCAAGAATTCCACACAGCTGTAAAACAAATGCTGAAAATGAATTCATTGAGATTAAACAGGCAGAGTTACCACATAAAATGGATACTACTCAGCAGGTGGTAGATTGGCTTAGATGGTAAATAAATTACTGTACCCTATTAGAGAAATAAGGAACCCAGAGAGGGCCTTGATTCACCTCTACAACCTGTATAATAAACAACCAAAACCAGTTTATTAAGCAAGTGCACACTTAGTTTTAATAACGTCTACATGTTAAAACCAGCTGTTAGTGTCATATACATCATGTTCTAAAACAAGTGATGCCAATTTGTAGTTCCATAGTAAGCTGCAATTACTTAAATGCATTTGTATTTATATAATGTATTATCAAAATACTCTTCAATTAATGGGTCTAATTAACTTACCCAAAATGCCAATTTCTAAGCCTTCAAGACTTTCTTCAATATTCTCATATATGTAATCTTTTGTAAAGTCAGCTTGTATGATCTTCACATTTCTACCTGTGGCCTGTGCTGTAATTAACAACACAAAATGTCTTTATATATAAATAGAGAGAATTGCAATCAGGAGGAATGAGCCAAAGAACTTGGTTCACCCTTTTGTATTGCACTCTGTACTACATGCAGCTGTTTCAACTCCCTTGCTTTTTAACAGTAATCAAAATATAAGCAAAAGGCACTTTCTGTAACACATTTTTTAAGGAAAATGTAAGGTCAGTTTCTGCTCTGAAATCTGTGGAGCGCTGCCCAAATATCAAGACAAAATTTAGCCCCCTAACTATAAATAATGCAAAATTTCTAACATTTCCCCCGATTATTTTAATGTTTATAAGAGAAGGGTTGCAATTTATTGAAAAAGAACATGCTGACAGATCTTTGATGTAAACTCTGTTTTATACAATTATTTAAAAAGTTTGCTTCTTTGTAAGATGAACATTTTAACAAGCAGAACTGGACTTGGCATTTTGGGTGCAGGTTGTGAAATAATATTTTGCTGCCTCCCTCTGAAATATAGCCTATTTGTGTTATTCATAATCACACCACTGTAAAATGGGTCAGGCTAAGGATTTTGGGAAGGATTATTGAGGCAACTCTTTGGGCAACACCTCAACTTTGACTCATTTTACATAAAAGGGAAATGGGAGAATCTATAATCTCTCCCCCTCCCCAACACCTACCCCTCCTCCTGCAAAAGTGGAATCCAGCTGCAGAATTCTGTCTCTGAGTTGTTTGATTTATATCCCGTTTACATTTTCAATACTGTCTTCACAAAGAAGAGAGGTTGACTGACTGACTTCACAAATGAAAGCTGAAATTCTCTGTTGGAGAGCTCAAATTATAACTCTGCTAACAAGGGGGCTCACATGAGAAATATTTACTACTAAACCTGCTTTCAGGTTTCATGATCATCTTGAACCTCCGACCAGGTTTGTTGAAAGATTTGCTAAGTGAATCTAGGACCAGTTGAAAGGCTTTCTCTTCCTCCCTTTCTTGAACGGTGATCTGAACACACACATTTGTCAACAATGGAAATGCAGAGACCATTTCAGGTGCACACAGACTCCAGAAAGTCTAGGAGCTTCCTTCGGTGAAATGGAAACTGATTCTATAGCTATACGGAATTGGACTTTGTATCTAACTTTCCTATGTGTTTCTTTTATGTCACCCGCTAGTGTCATCAGAGCTTGGCCTTTTGGTGGGGGGAGAAGGGAGAGACCCTAATTTCCCCAGAAATTGCAAGCTTCTAATTCCACTTCAGTTATCAGCATATCTTCAGATTTGGCAAGAGCTTGCTTCTTCTGTACATCTGAGCTCTGCTTGGGGCAGGACAGCAGGGAGGCTGTCAGGAAGCCAATTATGGCTCCGTGATTCTGCGGGCCGGACTGTGCCAGGCCTGGCATGAGTTAGAGAACCAGTGTAATGGAGTGGAGCAGAGCTCCAACCTGTTCCCTCCCTGCCCCCGCCCAGTATGCTGTGGGGTGAAAATGGCTGGTGCAGGAGCCAGCTCCATCAGGTTTGTACCAGCTGAATCCCTGCACCTGAGTAGCACAAAGGAGCCTGAGCTAATTGCAGAATCTAGCCCTAAATGTACAGGGAAAGACTCCAGCAGCAGCACTTTTCCTCACCACAGTGAAAGTCTCGGGTGGCATGGAGCCAACAAAGCCTTTCTCTGCTGCCTCCCCTCTTCCGGAACCTTTCGCTGACAGACGTAGCTGCACACCATAGTGTGGAAAGGGACCCTGGCAACTCTGGTCAGCACTGCTGACCAAGCCATTAAAAGTCCATTTGGCCACAGCGGGGCTGGCTGGCTCCCTGCCAGGGTCCACGCAGCTCCCAGGAAGAAACTGGCATGTCCCTCTGGCTCAGGAACGGCCCTCGGGGCTCCACGTGCCTCTGCCCTGAGGGTCTGGGAGCCATCCAAGGTAAACACCGTCTGGAGCCTGCACTTCAAACCTCCTCCAGCACCCCAACCCCCTACCCAAGCTCAGAACCCCCTGCTGCACCCAAACTCCCTCCCGGAGCCCGCACCCCAAACCCCTGTCTCAGCCTTGAGCTCCCTCCTGCACTCCAAACTCCTTGGCCCAGCCTGGAGCCCCCTCCTCACCCCAAGCCCCTCATGCCCAGCCCCACCCCAGAGCCCTCACCCCAACCCGGTGGGGGAGAGCGAGTGATAGAGGGAGGGGGTATGGAGACTCAGAGAAGGGGCAGGGCAGGGGTGGGGCTTCGGGGAAGGGACAGGCACGGCAAGGGTGTTCGATTTTCTGCGGTTAGAAAGTTGGCACCCTATGTGACATCTAGCTATACATACTTTACACACTGCCATCCAATGGTTTATAGTATAAACATAGCCTTCGTTTTATGGTTTGATCAATGTTTTACATACACGACACAAAATGTGTTACATTAGGAGCCTAATAGACATAACGGCTCTACTTGTCTGCACAAACTCAATCTCTTTTTTTCTCTCGAATCTTATCTTGATTTTTTTAAAGGCCTTCCTGTCTGAATAGGTGGAAATTTCACTCTACATTCCAACACTGGAGATAAGTGTTTTTTTAATTCTGGATTTCTGCCTATGTAGAATGCCAATTCTGCAAACTCCTATGGCACAACTGTAATTCATGGGGCTGAACGTGTCAAAAGAGTAATCCTTTTCAACTCACTTCCTATACTGGAGGAGGAGGTGTTCGCTATTTGTTAAAGTACTGGACTGAGAATAAGGAGGTGTAGGTTCAATAACTAGTGCTGCCACACATTTATGTGACTGTTTAAAAATTAATCTCTGTGCCTTCGCAAAGTATTTCTAGCCATCAGTTGTGGATAATGATACTCATCTACCTCACAGAGTGGTATAAGAGTTAATGTTTTGTAAACACTTTAGGAACAGAATCCTGGGTCTCCTGAATCCAGTGCCCTATTACACCATGCTGCCTGTCACAGTCTTCTTCAGATTTAAACACTTACCAATTTCAGTGGCTACTTTCTGCAGTTTTTCAAGTGTTCTGCTTATCATAACAATATTTAATCCACGTTTTGCCAGCTACAAAAGAGGTGTTTAAAATGATTAAAACCGATGACATTCTGGTGATGAGAACATTAAATGACTTTTTTAGCTTTCAGCACTAAGCATTTTATTTAATATTTCATTTACTTTCAAGTACCCATCACTGTACTATCTGGAGACATGACAAAAATTAAAACCAAGCAACACATTAGTTAAACTGCTTATAGCAGCTGCACAAACATCCCCCTCCGTATATGATCCTGACCCATCATAACAAAACCCTCTGAGCGTCAACCTATAGCCAAACAAAAGATTTGCCAAAACAATGTCCCTTGAGCCCTTCTCGGAAAGGCTCTAATTAATTGACAGAAGGAGAGCAATTCCACCTGATATTTCCAATAAGGGGCCTTCTGCTGTAGAACTGACTTCCCCATTAATTCACCAGAACCTGAATTTGTTGACTTCCAGGTCACTCTATAATATTTCATGTTTTTCCAACATGCTTCCCTCCCCACCCCCACCCTGAGAAAAGGGGCTAAATGGGCTGTATTGAATAGTGGGAGGGTCCTAACTTTGGGGTAAATTTTAAAAGGATTATATATTTTGGACTTCGGTTAGAATTTATATTATATAATATATATATCATGCCCCCAAAACTTGAATGAGAGAATTTTTAAGTAAAGTGAAGTAAATAAACAAGCAAGAGTTTTTGTGCACACAAAAGTACATCCATAAAAATGTAGACAAGAATTTAGGTTTGTAGATGCAAACACTTCTTGACATAAGTCTGTTTATAGTTGGTGAGGTAATGTGAAATAATGCAAAACAAATGGTCATATTCTCCCCTTATTCTTATGGCTTCTTGTGGTAATTCTAGGCCTAGCAGCAGTCAGTTTGCAGGCAGGCAGCCTAGAGTAAAGTGGGGTGATTTGTAGCTCTCTGTTTTAAGGAGCAGCCTGTTTTGTCTCTCTCTCTCTCCCTCCGTTTTTGGGGTCTTGTGTGTTATAATTCTGAAGTCTAAGAAATAAAGTAGTGTTAGGTTGCAACCTTCCAGCAAGAGTATTTTATGTTTTTATCTAACTTCTCTCTGTGTGTACATATATATAATGAACATAAACATTTCCACTCCCAATTAGAGCTTTGTGCACAGATTGAAAGGAGAATATGCCCCAGCTTGTGGAGTGTATGTTTTTAACAAGCTGAAGTTGCACTAGAGTTTGGGTGCATGATCAGAGGAGAGAGCTGAAGCTAGAAAGCTGCCCACAGAAGCAGGGAGAGGCGGAGTTAAATAAATGTGTACAAAGATAAGGTCAACTTCATCTGAAAGTACCAGGTTTTACTTAGAGAGTAAGAAACTAGTTGACAAACCCCACACACTGAAAAGGCATTCATTTCTGTAACTGACTCCCTGCAATGCTTTCCCCCCTAAATCTATTTGAGGGAAAGTTTGTCCCATTGAGCTTCCCTGAAACAATGAAAAGAATGTTAAGAAATAAGGACCTTTGTTTAAAAATTTGCTACATCGAGAGTATGAGGGAGAGTTGTCCACTAAATGTATTGGAAACAACCATTTGCATTTTAAGCACAAAGACCATTCTCACAGTTCTGAGCTTTTGGAGACTCTTACATAATTGTCCGGTGCCACAAAGAAACATGCAAACACTTAGACACTGTGGCATTTTGAAAGCTCATTTTAAGGGCTGCATTTGAAGTACTCAGGAAGAGAACTCTAATTGTCTACGTACTGGCAAATTTCCCTTTGTCCACATTAGGCTTGACTCAAGCTGTTTCCAATCTATTTGGAAGGCAACGGAGACATGGTCGCTGTTTCCATGGTCACTCATTCCAAGTTGTAATTTGGGGACCATTTGGATGGGTTTTTTAAGCATTCAGATCCATGCTAGTAATATAAATATCATCATCAAAAACTGAGCTATTTTTCTGAACTTTGGTTTTAATAAATGCGTTTCACTTATTTTTATTGCAGTTTGCTGAAAAAAGTAAATGATAATGATTTTCACTGCTAAATGAAATGCCAAATTTCAGCCAAGAATAAATGTTTATGGCCAGCTAATAAAACCCTAATAAACAGTGATCATTAGACAAGAGCAGGAATCATTTTAGCTTCTCTATAGCAGGCTGGAAATGTGACGTGATGATGGCCAATTTTTAATGCAAAAGAGAGTTGGAAAATACCACTCTACTTGGGCTTGTATACTATGGCCTTTTCTGTATTGAGAAAATTCATTTTTAATCAGTCATGTTGAAGGGCAAAGTC
Organism: Lepidochelys kempii; assembly: GCF_965140285.1. Classification (NCBI taxonomy): domain Eukaryota; kingdom Metazoa; phylum Chordata; order Testudines; family Cheloniidae; genus Lepidochelys; species Lepidochelys kempii. The sequence goes on along the minus strand of NC_136384.1, from coordinate 89,018,617 downwards.
ATGTTTAACATTCTATTAGTAAAAACATCTTTGTTAAAATACTTTCTAAGACAATGCATTTTCCTAGTACAGACAAGGCCTGTGATGCAGCTAGAGAATAGAATTTCCCACTGCGGATGAGAGCAAGCCCCAGCTTCCAGCATTATGCAACATAAACCTGTTTGTATTAGGAAATCCTGACTCCCAGTGGTAAAGGATTTAAATGCTCATGAAATTCTGGGGTTCCTAAAAGGCAAGATCATCATGACTACTTCCAGCAGTGACAAATGTCTAAGCATGTTGAAACAGGTTAATAGAAGGCTTAGGCACGCATTGTAGTGTGCAACAAAAGACTTTCACACACATCAAACCAGTAAAAAAACCACTATGCCTTATAGAGCATTTTTGCAGCTTCCAGAATGAGCCAAGTTTTCAAATAGCTAGAGCCACATGCAAAACTGCACAGATTTTGGGCCTCATTTGTGCATGTTATTACTGCCGTTGCACACACAAACTGGCCATACTCAGACTAGATCATAAGAACTTAAAGTTGCAGGATTATGATTTATGGAACAGTTGTTCTAGATTTCTAGACGTTTGTAAAAGCTATTAGATTATTTTTTCCTAAGGTCTATATAGTGGGATTTTGGGCAGGACTGGCATCCCCAGTCATTTTTTTTTTCTTTTAATTTCTCGCGGTTCAACCCTGTGAGACCTGTCTGACTCAAATCTCTCAACAAATATGTGGCCCAGAGGAAGTAGGATAGGAGAGCAGGATTGCAAAAATGAAGCTCACCAAAAGGAGAAATGGATTCTGCAAAACTGCTTTAAAATGTTTCTTCTGGTTCTACTGCTAAAACAAACCTAAAATATTTGTGTCTGCAGAAGGATGTAATGGGAGACTCCTGCAACACTGTAAAATAGTGAATCAACTGGAATAGGGCAACTCAAGCCATAATTAATTTTCACCAGATTGTAAATAACAGGCTAAGTTTTAACAAATCACACAAAGGTTTTCCCAAACACCACAGCTTATATTATATGAAATTCCTCGCTCTCAAAAATGATCTAATGAAACCCTGATTTAAGCAAATCAACCTTAAATGTTTAAAGATATGAAGCTATTAATAAACAAGAAAAGTTGTAGTCAAAAATTGCCCTATGCTTTCACTTCAGCTCAGCAAGTTCAGGGTGTTCAGAAATGCTGAGCCACAAGCCTTACATAAATACGGGTCTTCATATTAGCCGAGCAAACTAGAGATGCTCAGCCAGTAATACTCACAGAAGTCTGTCCCTGGACATCATTCCAGGAAGATAGAAGTGTCAAGCCTGTAAATTGCCAAAGGCCAGTGCCTTGACATGCTAAAAGTGCAGCGTAATGGTACATGTAGGTACCAATGCTAAAAGTGCAGCATAGTGACTTCATAGGGGCCTAAGACTTCACATAATCCCAGCAAGCTGTGGCTGCTGAGCCAGTAATTCTCACAGAGACCTGTGCCTTGAGATCAGTTTAACAAGTCTGAAGCCCTGACATCAGCCCCCAAATTAAAAGGCCTCACAGAAATCTGTTCCGTGAAATCAGCCAGCAAGCTAGAGCAAGTAACCTCAGAGCGGTCTCTGCCTTGATATCAGACTAGTCAGCTTGAGGAACTCAGCCAGTATTGTCACAGATGCCCAAGAAGCTGGAAATGCTGATTCAGAGACCTCATGGGAGTCTGGACTTTCACATCAGCCCAACACGCTAGAGTGCTCATCCAGTGGACTCACAGAGGCCTGAACTTTAATACAAATCCAGAAAACTATACATGCTGAGTCAATTGCTTCCACAAGCCCTGTGACATTAGAAAGCTATAACTGTCATGCCAGTAACACTATGCCTTTACATCAACCCAGAAAACTAGATATGCTGAGCCAGGAACCCTCACAGGGGCCACCCCTCACAGAGGTTGCAGATGTCTTGAGGCATCTAGATAAACTTATGTGTAGTGCTGGGAAGAGCAGGTGGTCGTGGTACATGTAGGTACCAATGACATAGGGAAAAAAGTAGGAGAGACGTCCTGGAGGCCAAATTTAGGCTGCTGGGAAAGAGACTGAAATCCAGGACCTCTATGGTGGCATTCTCAGAAATGCTTCCAGTTCCACATGCAGGGCCAGGTAGGCAGGCAGAGCTTCAGAGTCTCAATGAATGGATGAGATGATGGTGTAGAGAGGAGGGGTTTAGATTTATTAGGAACTGGGGAAACTTTTGGGATAGGGAGAGCCTATACAGGAAGGATGGGCTCCACCTAAACCAAAGTGGATCCAGACTGCTGGCACTTAACATTAAAAGGTTTGCAGAGCAATTTTTAAACTAAGAGATGGGGGAAAGCCGATTGCTGCAGAGGCGCACATGGATCAGACAGAGACTTCTCTTAGAGGAGAGTCGATTGATAGAGATTCTCTAGGTTTTAGTCAGGAGGAGAGGATGGAAGAGAATAAAGTATGGGCCAGATCAGACAAGAAACATTCACATAAAGAATCTGCACATCAGAAAAGGGCAGACAAATAAACAGTGACAAGTTTTTAAAGTGCTTGTACACAAATGCTAGAAGTCTAAATAATAAGATGGGTGAACTAGAGTACCTCGTGTTAAAGGAGGATATTGATATCATAGGCATCACAGAAACCTGGTGGAGTGAGGACAATCAATGGGACATAATCATTCCGGGGTACAAAATACATCGAAGGACAGAACAGGTCGTGCAGGGGGTAGGGGGGAGGCACTATATGTGAAAGAAAATGTAGAATCAAATGAAATGAAAATCTTAAATGAATCCACATATTCCATAGAAGCTCTATGGATAGTAATTCCATGCTCTAATAAGAATATAACAGTAGGGATCTATTATCGACCACCTGAGCAGGACAGTGATAGTGATGAAGAAAAGTTAAGGGAGATTAGAGAGGCTATCAAAATAAAGAACTCAATAATAGTGGGGGATTTCAATTATTCCCATATTTACTGGGTACATGTCACCTCAGGACAAAATGCACAGACAAAATTTCTCGATACTTTAAATGGCTGCTTCTTGGAGCAGCTGGTACAGGAACCCACAAAGGGAGAGGCAACTCTCGATCTAGTCCTGAGTGGAGCACAGGATCTGGTCCAAGAGGTAACAATAACAGGACCGCTTGGAAACAGTGACCATAACATAACAACATTTAACATTCCTGTGGTGGGAAGAACACCTCAGCAGCCCAACACAGTGGCATTTAATTTCAGAAAGGGGAACTATGCAAAAATGAGGAGGTTAGTTAAACAGAAATTAAAAGGTACAGTGACTAGAGTGAAATCCCTGCAAGCTTCATGGACACTTTTCAAAGACACCATAACAGAGGCTCAACTTAAATGTATACCCCAAATTAAAAAACACAGTAAAAGAACTAAAAAAGAGTCACCATGGCTTAACAACCATGTAAAAGAAGCAGTGAGAGATAAAAAGGCATCTTTTAAAAAGTGGAAGTCAAATCCTAGTGAGGTAAATAGGAAGGAGCATAAACACTGCCAAATTAAATGCAAAAATATAATAAGAAAAGCCAAAAAGGAGTTTGAAGAACAGCTAGCCAAAAACTCAAAAGGTAATAACAAAATGTTTTTTAAGTACATCAGAAGCAGGAAGCCTGCTAAACAACCAGTGGGGCCCCCTGGATGATCGAGATACAAAAGGAGCACTTAAAGACGATCAAGTCACTGCAGAGAAACTAAATGAATTCTTTGCTTCAGTCTTCACAGCTGAGGATGTTAGGGAGATTCCCAAATCTGAGGAATTGTCACAGACTGAAATGTCACTAGAGGAAGTTTTGGAATTAATTGAGAAACTTAACAGTAACAAGTCACCGGGATCAGATGGCATTCATCCAAGAGTTCTGAAAGAACTCAAATGTGAAATTGCGGAACTATTAACTCTGATTTGTAACCTGTCGTTTAAATCAGCACCTGTACACAATGACTGGAAGATAGCTAATGTAACGCCAATATTTAAAAAGGGCTCTAGAAGTGATCCTGGCAATTACAGACCGGTAAGTGTAATGTCAGTACCGGGCAAATTAGTTGAAACAATAGTAAAGAATAAAATTGTCAAACATGTAGAAGAACATAAATTGTTGTGCAAAAGCCAACATGGTTTCTGTAAAGGAAGATCATGTCTTACTAATCTATTAGAGTTCTTTGAGGGGGTCAATAAACATGTAGACAAGGGGGATCCAGTGGACATAGTGTACTTAGATTTCCAGAAAGCCTTTGAAAAGGTCCCTCCCCAAAGGCTCTTATGTAAATTAAGTTGTCACGGGACAAGATGGAAGATCCTTTCATGGTTAAGAGATAGGGAACAAAGGGTAGGAATCAATGGTAAATTTTCAGAATGGAGAGGGGTAACTAATGGTGTTCCCCAAGGGTCAGTCCTAGGACAATCCTATTCAACTTATTCATAAATGATCCGGAGAAAGGGGTAAAAAATGAGGTGGCAAAGTTTGCAGATGAGTTAAGACCAAAGCAGACTGTGAAGAACTTCAAAAAGATCTCACAAAACTAAGTGATTGGGCAACAAAATGGCAAATGAAATTTAATGTAAAGTAATGCACATTGGAAAAAATAACCCCAACTATACAAACAATACGATGGGGGCTAATTTAGCTACAACTAATCAGGAGAAAGATCTTGGGGTCATCATGGATAGTTCTCTGAAGACGTCCATGCAGTGTGCAGCGGGCAGTCAAAAAAGCAAACGGGACGTTAGGAATCATTAAAAAAGGGATAGAGAATAAGAGGGAGAATATCTTATTGCCCTTATATAAATCCATGGTACGCCCACATCTTGAATACTGCCTGCAGATGTGGTCCCATCATCTCAAAAAAGACATACTGGCATTAGAAAAGGTTCAGAAAAGGGCAACTAAAATTATTAGGGGTTTGGAACAGGTCCCATATGAGGAGAGATTAAAGAGGCTAGGACTTTTCAGCTTGGAAAATAGGAGACTAAAGGGGGATATGATAGAGGTATACAAAATCATGAGTGGTGTGGAGAAAGTGAATAAGGAAAAGTTATTTACTTCTTCCCATAATATAAGAACTGGGGGCTGCCAAATGAAATTAATGGGTAGCTGATTTAAAACAAATAAAAGGAAGTTCTTCTTCACTCAGTGCACAGTCAACCTGTGGAACTCCTTGCCTGAGGAGGTTGTGAAGGCTAGGACTATAACAGGGTTTAAAAGAGAACTGGATAAATTCATGGAGGTTAAGTCCATTAATGGCTATTAGCCAGGATGGGTAAGGAATGGTGTCCCTAGCCTCTGTTTGTCAGAGGGTGGAGATAGATGGCAGGAGAGAGATCACTTGATCATTACCTGTTAGATTCACTCCCTCTGGGGCACCTGGCATTGGCCACTGTTGGTAGACAGGACACTGGACTGGATGGACCTCTGGTCTGACCCAGTATGGCCATTCTTATGTTCAGAGATCTGTCCTCTGTTATAAACCCATAAGTGCAGAGGTGTTGAGCCAATACCCATATAAAGGCCTTTTGGCTTCAACCCAACAAACCAGAGGTGCTGAGGAGGAGACATCAGTGAGACCTGTGCCTTCACATCTGCCCAGAGAACATGAGGCACAGAGTCAATAACCTCAGAGGGGTTTATACTTTGATATCAGTACAGCAAGGCAGAGGAGCCATGACAGAAACTTCAAAGGGTCAGAGGTATTTAACCAGTAGCCTCACAAAATCCTGGGCCAGCCAAATGAAGATGCTGAGCAGTGAGCTCACAGAGGCCTGTGCCTGGCATCTGCCCTGTAGATTAGCTGAGCAGGGTTTAAATCAATAAGGCTTCTTGTGGAGTAAGGTCCTATTCAGCATAAATAAAGATGGTGGAATCTGACTCTTACTCATACAACAAAAGCCAAAATAATTAACAAATGCTCCACAGTAACTGGTCAGTAACAGCCAAAGTTTCCAAACCACACTCAAGCTGTTCTACTCCTCCCCAGTAACACAAAGCAGCATAAATGTGTTTTAATTGTCCTGTTAAGCCAGGTTTACAGTTGCTTTCTATTGCTCAAGTAGCACAAAGCAGGCAGTGTGCACTGAGTCTGACACATAACATTTGCAGGTGCACCTCTGTATGCATGCAAAACCCACATTTGTGTGGGCAACACAGCATTTGTAACGACACATTGGTTAAATGTCATCCAAACACTCACTTATATGCACTGATCCACAAGTTCCACGGGTAGGCATTTGCACTCATAAATGTGGTTTTGAAGATGCAATTGGGCATGCATACTTATTCCTCCTATTCTGCACATTCTTCTCCTAGATGATCCCCTCCCCACACCTGCCCATTCACTGAGAACTGGACCAAAGACAAGGGAGGGAGCAATGCTGCAGAGAATGAAACTGACCCACTCTTCTGCATGAGAAGGGTGTGATCCATGGGTCATGGAGGCTGGTTTGGACACAATAATAATAATTACCAATGCATATTACATTATAAATACTAGACACTTTTGTTTATGCTTTATATGTTCAAACAAACTATAATACTGACAACCCCAAATGCTCAAAATCATGCGTCAGGCCCTTAATGCCCTAAGATTGGCTTAAAAATAATGTTTTTAATATGTTTTTTCTATGCCTTCTGGTTTTTGTGCCATCAGATAACATTTTCAAGCTTTTCTCTGTAACCATGAGGGCTAGAAAAAAAATTTCAATTAAAACTGAGATTCTGTCACAAACATTTGTTTCCAGGAGCAGGGGCATTAAGTAATTCAGCATGGAACTCACAATAAAATTGTGGGAGTTGGCACTGCTATTAAATAGTCACCCCTGTGAGGTAGATATTATTATCCCAGTATTAAAACTGGGGAAATTGAGGCAAAAAGGTTAAGGCCAACACTTTCAAATTTGTGTTTAAGGTTAGGCACCCAAGTTTGAAATACTTGGCATAAGTGACTTGCTCAAAACCAAACAGCAGGTTAATTGAGAATGGAACCCAGGTCAATAGATTTTCCAGTCCCAAACCTAGTCTATTAGACTATACTGTCTCCTAAAGTTTATACTATATAATTATTACAGAATGCGTTAAATCTTTAGGATCACTCAGTATTTCCCTTTGATTTTCTTGGCACTATGGAAGCAGTTGGGGCTATTTCATGTCATTCTTCTAATTTTGAAAGTGAATATCATATCTCTAAGTGATAACATGAGTTATGCACATACACAGAAGAAAGATTAGGTCCCTAAGCATATAATGTTCTTAACTGTAGAATCAGTTTACTAAGTTGCAGAGAATGTTGGAAGGGAGGAAATTTCCCATTCACCAATATTTCCCATTCACCAATATTTGATTTTATAGATGCTTTACTTACCTCAAGGGAATATGCTTTTCCAATTCCATCTCCTGCTCCTGTGACCACTAGGGGGAAAAATAAATTTATAACCTTCTTTTGTTCGTCCTTTCATTATTCAATCTTTTTGTTTCAGAATTTCCTAAACACTAATGGCCAGTGCTCAAAGAGCTGGGCTAAAAGTGCAAACTTTAGTCTCTTTTTAGTTTTTCTCCAAGGAACCTGCTTCCACTAATCAGTGATTAAACACATTGTACAGAAAGTATGGCTTATAATTCCCCTTAAAGTGCAAGCAGAACAATAATTTGTACCAATGGTGTTTCATTCTAGATATTTCATTTAGTTGAAAAAGTCACAATGCCAATAAGTATAATTATCACCTTATTTAGCTCTTTTCAATGTCAAGGTATTTTAATAACATTGACTGATTAATCCTTATAGCAACCCTATTAGGTAGTTAGATCAGTATTATCCCCATTATAGATGGAGAAACTGAGTCAGGATACCAAACCAAACCAATAGACTCAATTTTTTTCTGCAAAAGAATTTGAGCAAAATGTTCTAATCTCTCAGAGATTTTTCAGTGGCACAATGGGGCAGTTAGGCGCACAACCTGATTGAAAGTAATGGGAGGTGGATCTCTTGAAAATTCCAGCCTTATCCCATGTTTAAGTACCTGTCATGAATACCACCAGCCCGGAGGAGTCTTCAGGTGACCTATAAAAATGCCACAGAGTTTCCTCCTCACAACTAGTAGCAAAACCAAAAGGTGCAATGAATGAATCTGGTCCTGCCCCTCTCAACTTCTCCCCACCCTAGACACAACCGGAGCTGAGTAGCATGCCAGGCCCTTTGCCTCTTCCCCACTCTACATGGCTCAGACCAGCCTACAGGTATGTTTACACTGCAATAAAACACCCTGCAGCTGGCCTGGGTTAGCTGACTCGGACTCAGGCTGTGGGCTGTAAAATTGCACTGCAGCAGTTTGGACACTGGCACATCCCGCCTTGCAGGGTCTCAGAGCCCAGACTCCAGTTTCAGCCTGAATGACTACAGCACAATTTTATAGCCCCGCAGCCTAAGCCTTAGTTAGCTGACCCAGGCCAGCTGTGGATTATTCATTGCAGTAAGACATACCCTGCCTAGGTGGCCTGTAAATCACAGTAGCAGGTGTAGTTCCCCCAGTCTCCAGCTAGTGCAGAGGATGCAGGGAGTGAATCCAGGCCTGCCAATCCCCACTATTCCCCACGGTCTTGGACCACCCCTCTTGCACTATCACGTTCTGCTCACGGACCGCACCATTGAGTACTATGACCCTTTCCATTCATTCTCCTGTTCCTCATCCTCATCTCCCGGTCCCCTTGCATCCCTCTCTTTTTGCCTCCATCTTCCCTTTAGTGTCTCCTCCATGCTCCTTTGCTCTGGCAAATCCTTCCCCACCACTCCAGTCCCATCTAATCCACTTCTACCCCACCAAACCTTAAAATACAATATCTTAATTTTTTAGAGAACAACTTTAAAGATGCTACGATCCCCAAGCAGGACATACATAGACCACAACCAAATCAAATTTGCCATCATGTACGTGCAACCCTTCTCCCTCCACTCTCCTACCCATTCTCTTCAATTTTGTCTTCACACTTCTCATCATCTCTTCATTTGGCTTGAAATATCCTTGGTGCAGGGACCCAGCAACTAGAATGCGTTGGGTGCCATATAAACAATCTGACCATAGGGAACAAAGTGAACAATTCCCAGGTGGCCCCAAGAAGTTTTCATAATAAATGGAATGAAATGACTATGAGCATTAAAGGATTTTGTTTTGTGAGAGTCTCTGGAAAATATGGATTTGGGTAGCCTGAATTATAAGAGAGAGTTTTTAATGCCAAGATTAGCTGTTAATACACACATCACTCCCCTATGTCATATGGAGCCAGGAGCCCTTCAACAAAACAAGCAGTGATTGGTTAGGTTTCCCAGCAGACCAATAATTAAAAAGCCATAGTCTTCTGGGCAGAGCAGCAGACTTGACAGGTCTAGATCTGCCAATTTTAATTCTAGTGCCTTAGAATATCCTGCTTCATGTGATGCAATGAACTGTTTAAATAAACCTACCAATCTTCATTGAGCCCATTGACTTAAATGGGGTCAGGATTTCAACCAGAGAACTTCCACTTAATGAAATCCACTCCCCACGCAGAGAGTCAGCACTAGACTTGTGCCCCACTGAAGTCCCACTTAATTCTTCATTATAGGGTTTACAGGTTATTCAGTAGTGACTGGGCATTGTGCTGGCCTTCTGAAAAGGGGTGGATGCCACCCATCAATAACAAAATGTAACATGTACAGTGAGATGTGATCTACTCCCATTGAAGTAAATGAGACCAGGCTCTTGAGACTGCAATCTGGAGGGGAAGGTGTTTACACCAAAGTTGGTATTTGATGCTAATGATGGCATCTTGTTATTAAGTAACCTCATCTGTGACACTTGTAATACAGGAATTCAGAAACTGCAATAAATCCTCAATCCTGCTTAATGCTAGCAGTTTAACAACCCTAAAAAAAAAATCTCTGCATTAAATATCAAGAAAATGTTTTATTTTTAAACACCAATATTCTTCTTTTGAGGACATGTGGTACCTTTAAAATGGAGCAGCCAAGTTTTGAGTCTACTGTAAATGTGGATGTCAATGATATTATTATTGACAGGTAGCCACTTCAGGCAAATTACATGGGAACCAAGTTATCATGAACATAGGAAACTACCTTCAGAGGATGGGGACAGATGTTCATGGTAAATTAGTTGCTTCATAAATGCTATATCAGGAAACTAAGGATATAGGCAATATTATAAAACTAAAGCACTTCCAGCAGAGAAAAGGTGATAGAACTGGGATGTGTGCAGTATAGGGAAGGATGAGGAGGGAGTTAAATTCCATATATATGTATTTAAAAAAAGAACATATGGTGTTTGATACCATTCTGATTATTTTCTTGTATTCCCAAGTACACTGAAATGTCTGGTTCATAAAAACTAAAATCAGTGGAACCCCCCGCCCCCCCAGCAAAAGTTACAAGCTTAGTTCTTAAGAGGGTTAGGGGGAGAACCACTCATGATTAATAACACAGAAATTCATCACTCAATTATAGCAATAAAAATGTGAAGAAAATTCCATTACCTGCCCATTCTCCCATTGACTGAAAGAAAGATTGAGGCAAAGCATTCCATATACGTGGGAAAAAATACTTCAAAAATCTAATGCATTTCACCAGAGTAAACAGACAAATTAGACCCCCAAAAAGAGCGAGAAGTTGCTGTTGGAACTCTTCCATTGTGAACAGATCCAGTGAGCTTGGATGAAATACCAACACTATCTTCCCCTTAACTGCCTCCTAGCTCACTTCTACTCTCTGAGCATTGGCAGAGAAGTGTACAGTCTAATCAAATCCACTGGGTCATGTGATTTTTTTTTTTCCCCACTGAGTGCCAAGGGTTTAGATTAAAGTAATTTCCCTATACTACACTCAGATTGGTAAATTACTGGAAAAAATAAAACCAAACTAGGATTTCTAATACCTGTTTTAGACAAGGTTCCTTTTTTGGGAAAACATCCAGGAACAAAAAAGAATTTTCATAGAGACTAAAGATGGGCCTAACCCAAAACCCTGGATGAGAACACCTTCAAATTTGGGGGACATTCACATCCAGATCTTTTGCTGCTGGACAAACTAAAATTCCTTCCCGACCCCAAATATGGCAATTAGCTGAACCCTGAGCATGTGGGCAAGATTCACCAGCCAGATACCCAGGAAAGAATTCTCTGTAGTAACTCAGATCCCACCCCATCTAACATCCCATCACAGGCCATTGGGCCTGTTTACCATGAATAGTCAATGATCAATTAATTGCAAAATCATGTTATCCCATCATACCATCTCCTCCATAAACTTATCGAGTTTAATCTTGAAGCCAGATAGGTCTTTTGCCCCCACTGCTTCCCTTGGAAGACTATTCCAGAACTTCACTCCTCTGATGGTTAGAAGCCTTCGTCTAATTTCAAGTCTAAACTTCCCGATGGCCAGTTTATATCCATTTGTTCTTGTGTCCACATTGGTACTGAGCTTAAATAATTCCTCTCCCTCCCCGGTATTTATCCCTCTGATATATTCATAGAGAGCAATCATCTCTCCTCTCAACCTTCTTTTGGATAGGCTAAACAAGACAAGCTCCTTGAGTCTCCTTTCATAAGACAGGTTTTCCATTCCTCGGATCATCCTAGTAGCCTTCTCTGTACCTGTTCCAGTTTGAATTCATCCTTCTTAAACATGCTGTCTTTCTTGCTGACAGATCTGGAACATGAGCCTCAGGACTCTTAGGGTCTAGTTCCAGCTCTGCCAATGACTGACAGTGACCTTGGGGATTTCCCTTTTCTGGGACTCAGTTTACAACAACTGTTTACAGGTTGTACTGTCAGAAAGTGTCTCCTGATATTCAGCATCAGTTTTCCTTTTCTTGCTCTCATCCAATTACTGCTAATACTATGACAATCAATTCTTATCCATCCTTGATCTTTACAACCTATAAATATTTGTCCAATTATAATGTCCTTCCTTACCCAGTCACTGCTTATCCAAGCTCTATGTACAGAATCTTTCCCTACAGTTACCTAAACATGTGGCCTGATTTTCAGACGTGCTAAGCATACAGCTGCTTAACACTTTGGAAAAATCAGGCCATTTGTTTAGGTACCTAAATATGGACTTAGAAGCCTAAAATTGGGCACCTATTTTTTAAAATCTTGGCCTGTCCGCAAAAAGAGAAAGATTAGAGCAGTGAGTTCTAAGAGTTTACAAAACACCTTAACGCTTGGTTAAAACAACCTATGAGTTTGTATAAAACTAAGAGTAGGGTTATCTACTAGTGTATGGCAAGAGACATTAGAATTAGTTTTGATATAGTAAATGGATACTTTGGGGTGAGATATGTAAAGTTACCAATATCTGTCAAAATAATTCTGAATTTAATTAGCATTTCAATAATTCAATATTTGTTTACATTTCTAACTTAAGAATTACATTTGATTGAACAGTCCCTGACATTCCTGTAGCTTTCACTGATCTAAAACTTGACTGGCAAATGGATAAGCACTAGAATTAGGGATAAAAATTTTCTATATAGAAAGAAAATAGTAGATTATTGTTTGCCACTGTGTGATTAGATTTGGGATTTGATTTCTTCTTGATAAGTTTTGACATCCTACATTATTGTCTTAATTTCTTAATGATCTTTTACATCTACTTTGATTAATAAAACATACATATGTATAAGAATGATCAAGGTTTGTACTTTAGCTAAGCAACCCAAAATTCAAAGCCTTTATCAGAAGCCTGGTATGCACAATTGGCTAATTAAAATTACTTCAGCTATGATTATGTGTTTTTTTACTGTAATGCATTTGACCTAGGGTTCACTTGTGACTTAGAAGTATCTTCCCTCTGCACCCAATAATAAAAATACAAAAATAGTAACAATAATTTCATTTATGTATTTACAAGCATACAGCAAACAATATTGCAGAATTAAGCCACATACCAAGTTGAACATAGCTGTTTTCCTTGAGGGTCTCTTTCTAAGTGTGCCTCATTTCAGTAGTTACAATTGCTAAACATCAAGCAGTGCTGTAATCCCACTTCTGTGCTAACCCTCTGATTATCGGTGAAAGCCATCCTGCCACCTACTTAAAGTTGAATTGTCAGGTAGTTTAGGCCCCAAAATTCTGGTGGTAGTGGTGGGGCAAAGGAAGTTTTACTAGACACCGGGAACAGAAAAATGTTCAAGAATTTTTTAAAATATAAAAGAAAACATTTTTAAAAATTAAAGTATTTCCCTGAATTGGCAGAATTGTACGAGATCATAATAGCCAGAAAGTAAAAGTGAAAGTGATGAACATGCTTTCAAGTAGTAGTATACCAAGTCACACTCTGAGACTTTTGGGGTATGTCTACACTGCAACTGAAAACCTGTGGCTGCCCTGGGTCAACTGACTCGAGCTCACAGGGCTCAGGCTAAGGGGCTATTTAATTGTGAAGCAGACATTCAGGCTTGGGCTGCAGCCCGAGCTCTAGGACCCTCTTCACTCACAGGGCCTAGAGCACAGGCTCCAGCCTGAGCCCGAAGGTCTACACTGCAGTTAAACAGTTCCTTCGCCCGAGCCCAGGTCAGCTGTCATGGGCCAGCCACAGGCTTTTACTTTTAACCTCCGTGCACTGTAGGAGTGTCCATGTGGGACATTACTGTGCAATCAACTTGGAAACTGTGGATCCACACCCTGGTTTACTGCACAGTAACCTACCAGGTCAACAAGCCCTAAGGGAAATTAGTTTAACCAGAAAACAAACAAACAATCTAGTCATAGCTGCTTTCTGGATTGGGATATGAAAGGTAGAATTACAATATGGGCTTGGTCATGGTATGTAGCCTCAACTGCAGACAGTGGAAGTGCAGGGCTGCATCACCCAGCAGGAGTGATGAACGATATTGTATCTCTAGCAGGCAAAATACCTTGCACAGCTAGAAAGAGACCAACTGTACCACGTTTGGGGAAGGTGCAGTGTCTCTGCTCTCCTCATTTTCGAGACGCTTGCCCTAACGACAGTACAGGTCCTGGGAATGCAAGGATGTGTTTGATCTTGAGTGGGGAGAAGCTCTTTGCTCTCCAGTCTAGATGTAGGGCTGGCAGAAAAGGGTTATACAGTACCTGTGAGAATTTGAGGTAATTTTCAGTTTCATGCTAAAAACTATTCATCAGCAGGTTAAATACCCTGCAAAAAAGATTTCAACAATCAAGCAGCATGGCTTATATTTTAAATTAAGTTAGCAAATACACTGACTAGAGATGGACCAGAGTCCAAATGCTGAATCTAACACCCCCAACCTGTGGGGTTTAAAATCCAAACCTGGCTCTGGTTTTTGCAAATGGCCTCCGTTTTTCTAGGCTGAAACATAACCATGGAAACAAATGCCTCCCAAACTTCAGGGGATGTTTTAAATCTACATTCATAATACATGGTTCTCTAATACTAACAAAATACCAGGGTGTTGTTTGAACATTATAATGATAAAACGGCATTTCAATACCTGTTGTGCTTTTCTTTAACAGCTCACAGAATGGAGATGGAAAGATCACATACTGGTTTCTGGATTAGGGCTTGTCTGCACAGGGAAATTTGCTGGGATAGCTATGCCAATATAATAATACCAGTATAGTGAAACTTATTGACTTAGCTGTGTAGACAAGCTCTTAGGCTGTTCTTTGAACTATTCAAAATGCAGTGGTTTCACTTTACAAAGCTTCACACAAACACTATTTTTGGTTTGATCTACAGACCTTAGAAAGGAAATGGATAAATGGGGGCATGAAGCATACGATACACTCCCGTTTATTTGACTGGCCTGGGGTACATCCAAAACTTTCAGATAACTGGGCATTCAGATTAACAGAAATGCTATTCTGAGCTGCAGTTTCACAGATACAGAAATACAGGGAACACAGGCAGTAATGCTGATATTTCTAGGGGTAGAAATGCTGCAGCTGTGCCACTATAGTGCCATAGTGTGGATGCTTCCTATATCAACAGAAGGGATTTTTTTCCATCTATGTAGTTATCCACCCCTCTGAGAGGCAGTAGGTAGATGGATGGAAGAATCCTTCTGTTGACCTAGCCACGTCCACATAGGGGAGTAGGTTGACCTAACTACGGTGCTGAAGGCATGACAATTTTCACAGCCCTGGGCAATGTTGCTAGGCTGACCAAGTTTTAGGTGTAGGCCAGGCCTAGGACCTTGAGAATGTGTACTTGCTGCTTGAGATCCTAACACACACACATATTTTTTTTTACATTGTCCTGCCAAGCTGTGCAAACAAGATTAGATCTCACTAGTTGCAATAACCACTAAGAACCGCTATACAGATATAAAGCTGTTGAGTAGTGCTAGCGGGTGTTAAGAGGCTAATTGAGAACTTATCAGTGGGTGATTCACTAAGATAGAGCTACATGGGGGGCCACACTGTGGATTCGGATAAACTAGGATTTTTTGAAAAACGGTATTTGGATAACTGGAATTATAGTGTATAAAAGAGCAAGTTGTATAGAGAAGGTAGAGCGGGGCTTCTGTTCTCCCTATCTCACAACAAGAGAACAAGGGGACAGTGAATGAAACTAAAAAGATGGGAAATTCAAACCAATAAAAGGAAATACTTTTTTCACACAACACCTGATTTAAGCTGTGGAACTTCTTGCCGCAGGAAGTCATTGTGGCCAAGAACTTATGATTCAAAAAGAGAGTGGATAATTACATGGCTATCAAGAATATCCAGAGTTATAATTAATGACAAACAAACATTTAGGAACTTTATGCTTCAGTGCTTAAGCCAACCTCTATCTATTAGAGATCAGGGTGAGACCGGCAGATATCCCACATTTGCAGACTGTGGGATTCTGACAACTTCCTCTGAAACATTTGGTACTGGCCACTGTCAGAGAGGATACTGGACTGCAGCTGACTCAGAATGCCACTTCCTATGGTCCACATGGGTTTGCACTCCCCAAGTTTTGCTGAGTTTGAACCTCAAATCTCAAACTGAAACTCAGTCAATCAATACTATCCAGATCTACCTGGTTCCATGTCAAAATCTTGTGAAACTTCAACACTTCTCATGATTTCAACAGAAAATCATAACTTGGCTCGTGCATATCTGAAATTGAGAACCCTAATAATCACTGTACACCCCATGGCACCATCTGAGGATTTCAAATGCTTTGTAAAAATTGATGAACTTAACTATATGATGTAGGTAAATATATATTTTCTGCCTTTTCAGATAAGAAAAGACAGACAGCAGTTATATTATTGTCCAACATCTATGACAGAAGCAAGAACAGACCTCAGCTCACCCAATTTCAAGTTTGTACTTCAACTACTGGACTATCCTCCCCTCCTTAGTGAATCTTTGGGAACACAGTCTGAGTTTAGAATACAGAACAAAACCAGATATTCTAGATGATTTCAACTATTATTATGTACATGGTACACCGTGGAACATCAACAATTCTGCATCAATGAAACATTATTGCTTAAAGTCAGTCTTCAGTGTGCCATTGATTTTTTTCTGCTCCAGTCAGTGCACAGTAATTGCATTTGCTCTGTATTGTTCCAAGCTACGCGCTGACAAACAATGTGCAGAGGGGAACCTTTGATATCTAAGTATGCATACCTGAACAGAAATGAATTTCCCTTTCTGGTCTCTCTCAGATTTTTCCATGCAGTACTGGCTAATCAGCCAAGGTATTTCTCTTTAAACAATAAATATTTCTCTCGCTTCCCTTCTCTTCCTTTCATTTGATCAAGCAGAAAGTCAGAATAATCCACTTATGACAAAACAATCATGATTGTGGCAACAGACTGTGATACCACAGAGGATGATAGCTTCTTTGAATGAATGAAGCAGAGAATTGGTAGGATAAGAGAGAACTCCTTTTTCAAAACATACTGGACTGTACCCTGAGTTCCTTATTCAGTTTTCAATCACTCCTTATACAGGAACACCCAGGATTCAAGTATCAGAGGGGTAGCTGTGCTAGTCAGTATCCACAAAAACAATGAGGAGTCCGGTGGCACCTTAAAGACTAACAGATTTATTTGGGCATAAGCTTTTCTGGGTAAAAAACCCTACTTCTTCAGATGCATGGAGTGAAAATTGCAGATACAGGCATAAATACAGTATATTGGCATATGAAGAGAAAGGAGTTACTTTACAAGTGGGGAACCAGTGCTGACAAGGCCAATTCAGTCAGGTTGGTCCACTCCCAATAATTGATGAGGACGTATCAATACCAAGAGAGGAAAAATTGCTTTTGTAGTGTGCCAGGATCCAGTTGTGCAGTCATTTATACTAGTGCAAAGTGGGTGTAAAACCATTTTGATTTGGTAGCATTGTATACCCTCTTTGTAGGTGTAAATAAGTCCACAAGGTACATGTAGCAGGGTGGTCACACCGCTCCAGGCCTGAAAGGGTTAAAAGCCAGCCCTTGGAGAGGGCTGGGGCTGAGAGCCAACCAGGAAAGGCTATGAGGCAGCTAATCAGGGCCAGGCTGGGCCCTATAAAAGGGCTGTAGGGCCAGAAGGCAGTCAGTCTTTCTCCAGCCTTGGAGAGAGATGGATCTGGCTGCCTGAAAGAGGAAAAGGGTACCCTGGACAGTGTAGTGCTGGGGAAGGGCAGGAGGAGCTGGGGGAGCTCTGGCCTGGCAAATCCCCAGGCAAAGGCCTTGCTGTCAGGGCCCTGTAGGGCTGGTATAAAAAGGACTGTGATCTAGGAGGCAGGCAGTCTTACTTCAGCCTTGGGGTGGGAAGGACCGGGCTGCCTGGAAGCACAGGGTACCTTCAACAGAGCAGTGCTGGGGAAAGGGCAGGCTGAGCTGGGAAGCTCAGGCCTGGTGACCTCCTAGGCTGAGGCCTGACAGGAAGGCCTGAGGTACAGGGGCTGCAGGAAAAGAGAGCAGGTCCAGCCCCCTAGCCAATGATGAGTGGCCATTGCACACTGCAGTTTGCCCCTGCGTAAAGGGGCTAGATGAAGACTGGCAGTGGGTCACTGAGGCGAGGTGGGCTCAGGGGAGTGGGGTTCTCTGGGTGAGGGGCAGCACCCCAAGATAAGGGGCACTGTGGTCTGAGAGGGAGTGAGGCCTATATGTGGTGGAGATAAAGGGACTGCAGAGAATAGGTAACAGAGGGCGAGCCACCGGCCCATAGATAGTGCTCCAGTCCTGAGAGAGCTAATTCCTGGACGACCAGCAAGAGGTGCCACGCTGGTGATCTGCTACAGTACTGGACAGAAATGAATCAAGCCCCCATTGTCTTTGTGGGAGTTTTGCCTCACAAGGATTGATGAAAACTGAGCAAGAAATTTAAGATTTGGCTGAGTACAAATATTGTCAATAGCAAGAATAAAGACGGTCACAACTAGCCAATTACTTTGGATAGATGTTCCCATATTATAAGTGAAGCTTGGTTATAAAACAAAAATAAGTTGTGACGCTGTGTGTAAGAACACTTCTGAGCCTATAAGATGTCTGTGCACAATGGTTACTGAGGTAGATTTTTCTCATTTCAGATACATTCCTGCTGCAGGTGCTTGATTAACTTTGTGGCAGTGCTGTTTAGTGGGCTTGCATCTTCACTGCCTTTCACATTATTCATTTTTGCTAGCTCTTTGAATCAAGACACGTTTTCTTCATCTGTAGGCTGCTTAGGTTTCTTGTGGTCTCGTAATGTTAAAAATGAATATCTCAGTCCTCCTGCCATGCTAAAGAAGAGAGAGCAGACACAGGATCAGGGATACTTGCTGACAAAAATCATATATACATATAACAACTTTCCTTCCAAAAGATTTCAAAGTGCTTTACAGACAGAGAGCCAGATTCTCAGCTGGTGTAAATTTATATAGTGTAGAGCTACACTGATTTACATGAGCAGAGAATCTGGCCCTGACTATATGGGGGAAATCAATAAATAACCACTCTATAGCACCCATATGGGGTGGGATGCAGGTAACACAACAGATTTTAAGAACTGGAAATGAAGAATGATTACTCCTACTGAAAGTACACCATCCTGGCACACAGATTCAGTAACAAGTTACAGGAATGAGCACATCTCATTGAATCAACATTCCCATTTCCTGCAATACTTGGAGTTTCCTTAGATGGCTTCTCCCCAAACTGACAAGACCCACCTCTGCTCATAAAAACTAATGAGCTACAGCTCCCAGTAGTAAAATGGTAGGCATATCTACATAAGTACAATCTTAACATGACAAAATAAATATACAGAAACAAACATAAATAGACATAAAAATTAGAACTGAACCAAATGAATTTTACATCCTGAGGCAACATCTAGCACTTGCCCAGTCACAGGTTTCACAATTACCTCAGCCAAATTGGCCAGCTGAAACAAAAACACACTAGTCCTCATTAAGGAATAGTTTCTCAGTTTCACCCAATGAAGATCATTCAGATTTCACTTACCAAATATTTAGCCCTATAAAGTTTAATATAGAGAATATGTAGTCTCCACCAACCAACATTCCAATATAAGCGATGGATATATTCTGAAAAGAAATTAAAAGCCATGCATTTACTAAACAATTTTAGCCTCTGAGATCTTAAATGTCATCAAGTCAATTTGCTTTTGAACACGTTTAGCTGTTCTCACTTCAAAAACTATTACTAAAATCAGTTTCACAGTGTGGCAAGTTTACTGATAATGTAAAAACAATAATATATAATAAACATTCATCATTTTCCCAAATATGGGACAATTCACTACAAGCTGATTCGGGTAGAATGTTTTTGAAGGACCGGAAATTCCAAGGACTATTTCTTTAATACTTTGCTATGTCCCTTTTTTGCAGGGTACATTTTCAGCTGAGCCCAACCTCTCTTTTTCAGGTGAAAATCTCAGCATCTGTGTCTATAGCTTCTTGATTTATGTCTGCAATTGTGTAGAAGTGCAGGTATTCATATTTGCACTGGCTATTCAACTGTAGGCACAAATTGTCCCTCTCTCCCCCCAAAAATGGATGCTACTTTTTGCGATATAAGGAGGGTTCCTCTTCACAGCAAAATGGTGTATTCTTAACTCAGGTTAAAATAGCAGTGAAGATGCAGCAGCAACTCAGCCTTTAATTTGGGCTAGAAGCTCAAGTTCAATGCTAGCCTCCCCTTTAGGCTCTAACTCGCACTGCTAACCTGAGTTAAAAGCTAAATCGCCATGTTTTCACTGCCATTTTAAGTCAAGTTCGCTAACATGGATTAGGTAGGCTAAGCACACATTCTTTCTCGCAGTGAAGACATACTCTAGGATTCATTTCACCTCCAATTTCCTGAAAATAGGTCTCATGTCCTCCAAAAAAGGGTGGGTGGGGAGGGGGGAGGAATGTTGGAAAATAAAATAAAAATGATTTATTGTTGTTCTACAAGGTTCAGTGTTTTGCTCTGCAGAATTAAAAGGCAGTCAGACCATTTGGCTGTAGGTCAATATGAACACATCTTTTAATAAAAACAAATTTAAGTTTCAAAAAATGAATTTTTTCCTGGAGACAGAAGGAAAGGTATTATGCACTGTGCTCATTTTGCCAACACTTTTGTTTCACAAGTTTTGGCATCTAGTACGGTCAATGACCTTGTTTCTCTTCGGAGTTAGAGTCACTAAGTGCCTTTCAAAATTCAAAAAACCTTTCAGAAATTAGTTATGCTATTTTTATTTAGTCATTGTCTTCTTTCGTGTGGCTTAAAACAGAAATGTTAGCTATCCAAGTCTCAACTGGCGATCCAATTAATTGCTTCACGTGACATAGAATGGATGGCAGAGATAGGATCAGATCATTTGGGACATTAATTGATGATGTGTTCCCTAATTTGAAGTCCGTTTCCACAGTCACAAATAGGATTGCATCTAAGTCCCCATCTATGGGGAAGGTAGGAGCATCTGCCTTGTGATGTGTGGATGTCATTCAAAGTGGACCATATTTCCTAGGGGAGTGAAAAACCACTGGGTCCTTGATGAAGTGTTTGTTCAGGACTTTGGCATCCTTCCACCTTGCTCACCAGTGATTTTCCAGGGAAAATCCAAGTCTTCGGAGCTCTTGCAGTGCAAGCCAAAAAGATTTAGTAGATTTGAGTCAGAATTTCGGTATGTTATTTGCATCTTCATGTATTGGAAGATCCTTGTTCCCTTGAATATGATGGAATGCATAAAGGATTCTTATGTCACTGCAAATTTGGGGTGGGTATATGTGAATCAGTACAGAAAGCCATGGCTGTGGCATTGATTTTACTGTGCCTGTAATGATTTGCATTTATTTAGTTATTTTCTGATTTGTAAGGTGCCCTACCCAGATGTCTCAGGGCACATGTACAAAATTTAAAACAATGCATGGATCATATCTGAGAGATAGGGTTTCCACTTCAATGCTTGCCAGAATTAGAAAAGAAAACATTCAGAAGACAGCGACTTCAATCTTCCTCTGACAAATTTAAACATGTTGGAGCCATCCAACTGGGGCTTCTCTAAGCTTTTGCAGCCAGTCTGACCAAGGCCATTCTAAAGGAGATGCTTAGGGTGTTCTCTCCTTTGTTGAGACTGAGAACCATTTTAACAGGCTTTTTTTTTTTTTTTTTTTTTTACCAGTACTCTTCTTTCATTTGACAACTCTTGTGTTCTCCTCCATGAATTGGCTGGTAAGAGGTGCTTGTGAAGTCAGTGACCTTCTCACATGGACACTCAGGCCTTATCTACATGAGGGAGTTGCATTTTTGTTATTTTAAATTAGTTTAGTTAAACAATGCTTTGTTTGTATTATCCTAAGTCAATTAGGAATCAGTTTAAGATAAACCAAAATAAGTCACTCAAACTGAAATAAATGTGTTCACACAGGAGCTTGCATCAGATTAACTAAATCAGTTTAAAATCAGGTCTTTAGTTATACTGGTGCAGCTTTATCAAGCAGCCAAGGCCTGAGTCATGTTCATTTCTACAATACATCTGAGCTTCACTTAGTTCTGGGAGAAATTATACTCATTCTCCTAATGTGGATCTCCTGTACTGACAAAATGTAGCACTGCCACCAAGACATGGATTAGCCATTTGTTGAGTTTCCAGCTCATACAGACACTCACAACATCAGCAAGACACTTGGTGACTGAATACTCTTCACCATCTGAATATTCTTCACTATTCCAATGTTCTCACTCTTTTTTCCTGCTACCACTTACCTTGAATGCACCAACCACTGATGTCGTAAGTGCAGAATTGTAATGGCTGCACAGGACCGCAGAATACGTTAAGAGAAACCTAAGGCAAAGAAACAAATCTTAGTAAATTCATTCCACATTAAACAATTCAGCATTACACAATGGTATTCCAGTTAATCAAAAGTAAAAGGTTTATGACTTTTAAAGTAAAAAAACATATGACTGACACTGGGTTACCTTAAATACAATACAGAATAGCCCCACTTCAGTGTGACCCAGGATAGTGAGGTTTACATTAGCACTTCTAGTGCTAAATTGTGCTATAGCTTCTTTTATAGAGATTGTGTTTCTAGCTCTGTCCATAGGTTTGTGGACTACCCCTAAACTGACCTAGGCCCCTAAATGATCCTTCAAGGCATTGACAGCTTCTAAGAGACGCTAAGCATCCTTATCTCTTATTAACATTAATGGGGGTCTAGGATGCTCCTGAGCACTTTGAAGTGCTCAGGACCTTGCATGATCAAAGCCCTACTGAAATCCTCAAACTTATCAGTTCCTTAAAAGTGCATTTAACATTCTGAAAAAACAGCTCTAAAAGAAGACATAGTTGGGTTATGGTTTAGTTTCTTTTAATGACTCCCATACCAAATTTTTTCAGATTACAAGTCTAAAATTGATTTTTATAAATGTTAGCTGTACAAGCCCCACCCAAGATACGCATCAGGCTGTATCTTCTCTGCCTCTTACATCACCACCCGTAGTACCAATTTCGTTACGTGTGCTTACTTGACGCTGGTTGGTGATGAGGTAAGACACAATAGAATCCAGCTCACTTTCCTATATTTTTATTTGCTCTCCTAACTGTAGCAAAGGCTCATGTTTTATTCACATTCAGAATTTTTATAGCACCCAGATTGTGCTAGGTGCTTTAAAGAATAAACAAACATGGTTCCTGCCCTAAAGAGTATACAATCTATAAAACTCAGTGAAATAAACTCATATAATTTGGAGAGAGGTGACATTTTAGATTCATGTTTCTGACCACCACAGTTAAAATAAAAGATAAATATAAAAATGCCAGCAAGTGTTCTGATAATAGTCCATGTTCTTAGAAATCTCCTGAGCTTTACCATCTTACATTTCAATGAAGTACTTTCTCCTAGAAATTCCCAGAGAACTATCTTGAGGATTTACTGTTTTCTGCCTAACTAACTACAATTTCTGAGAGATGAAATAAAATTGCTGCCAAAACCTCTTCATTTATCATGGCCCTTCTTACCCCAAGAAGCAGGAGAGAAGAAACTGAAAGAGAAATAAAAAGTTTGTCCAATGCTTGAAATCTGTGACCTATTAAAAAGAAAGAAATATGCAATTAAATACGGTATAATTAAATATATACTTTCATGGAAACATTGTTAAAAATGAAAATGTTCAAAATAACAAAAACAATGGATTACAAATCACGCTAGTATTATGGAGGGTTTATATTCACATGGGAGATAGTTTTATACATTTAGCCGGCTAACAGCCCAACTGATTTGTAACGTATTCTTTAATTTTGTCTGTTATAGCAATCTTTACAGAGCAGTCACATTAGACTGCATGTTGCAAACACTATGCAACAAATGAATAATTCTTTATACAGAATCTTGGTTTGAACTCTCATTCACGGATGCTCTTGCCTAATAGTGCATATCATTAATATGCAACAAACTAGAATTTACACTAAACTAGTGAAAGGATAAAGAATTAAACCTTCTCCAGAAAAGACACCTATTCTATATCAATGTATTGCATATTTACAGCTTTTAGGGCCTAATTCTGCACCTACTGAAAGCAAAGGGATCACTGCTACAGGTATTACTGGATACAGGATCAGACCCTAATCCTTCTTTTCAGTGAGATTTTACAAACTAGTGTGTCTTTTAGAAGGTTTTCAAGCATGAGATTAGATATAAACAGCTCTGGATCTAGTCCCCTCTCTGCCACAGGCTTCTGATGTGACCCAAGGCAAGTCACTTAACCTGCCTGGGCCTCAATTTCTGCCTGTACAGCTGGACATGATAATTCTTAATCTTACAGGGGTGTTTTGTGACTAAAATATGTAAATATTTGTAAAGCACTAGAGGAGATCCTTGGATAGAAGGGACTATAGCCCCAATCGTGCAAATCATCCTTATTCATGTAATTAGACCCATTCTACTCAACCCACATAAGGACTATTGACAATTCAATGGGACTACTCATATGAGGAAGTGTTTGCTGGATTCAGCATGCAGATACAATATAATTTAGAGGGGGAGAAAATCTTAACCTTTGGAAACTTCCTCAACAATTAGAATACCCCACCCTCTTTTATGCTACCTTTTACAGATGTAAACCAGGGATTGGTTTTCATAAGTGGAGTTAAGATCCACACCTTCTTGTACAGGCATACTTACTACATGTTGCATGCAAAGCAGGAATTTACTCACATACAAGCAGGCAGGCACCTGCTAGCCTTGTTTACATGCAGTTCTCAGTTACTGGGCACAGATGGTAAATGTGCATGCAAAGAAGGACTGCAGTTTGGCCTCTCTATATTTTGAAAATCAGACCCCGCAAGTGACTTGTTTGGATTCTTAGCTGTAGCTGCTTTGGGAATTAACAATAATTTGTTTGATCTTCTGTCCTTTCAACACCCATTATGCACAGCTGTACGAAAGGGAGGGCTAGCTATACTGAACACTCATTTTTCTACCATTTTCACATATGGGTGTTGGGCAATATTTTCTTGGAAGTGCACATGTTTTTGCCTTTGAGGTGAAAAGAAGCCCTGACTCTGCTCCCTAAAAAGATGCAATTGTGTGTCGTGTGGGGAGATCAAAACTCTCGCTTATGTTAACAAGATTTGTTCCCAGTGTGCAGGGGCAGGACTACTCTGTATCTCAAAAATTTCATTCATCTAGTCAAACAAAAGGCTCATATATCACTCTGAAGGTTGTTCCTTGGGAAGAAACACAACTAAACACAAAATTCACATATCAGTCTCTACTAAATGTGTCAATAAGATTCATTTGCATTAATTTTGATGATAAACTGGAATCATGATTGTTACAGTTACTGAAGAGACTTCATTTCTGTTTTGTTAGTTCATACTCCACTAACAATTAATCAGCCAGCTGTGTTAAGGACAAATTAATAACAGACACTCCTAGATTACCTCTTCCTCACAGCAGCCTATGGGATGCTTTACTCTACCAGATCTGTATGAGTCAGCAGGAGTGGGAACAGTTTCCATTCCACACAGATTGAACACAAATATTTTGTTTGGCATGTGGTTGTTTCTTCTGATTACAGGGCACAGACTGCAAAGTGCCTATGTTGGATTACAGCAGAAAACCTTGTAATGTAGCACCAAAGCAACAAAAATTTCTGTTATATGACAACCAGGTAAAAACAGGTATTTCCCTTGATCTACAGATCATTCATCAATGTTTCTACATTACCATGGCATTTTCCATTATTTGAAGTATATTCATCATGCTGGGTCAGCTACACAAGTGTCTCTTATTCATAGTAATGGAACTTAATTCTAATAGGTACAAATATGTGTTCTCAATAGCCATGATATATTTGTGGGGCGGGGTCTTTTTAAAAACAAACTGTGCATGAAATTGCTTGTGAAAGGTGCCAGAACAACAGCCCAGGACAATGAAATCCTTGATTTATTCACAGAACAAGCATAGCACAGACTGCAGCAGAGCAGACTTCCTCATGCATTCCCATCAAAATGCCTCAACCCTGCTTACAGGGATCACATCTAAGTGTGAGAGAGCAGTTCAATCCCTATAACCACATAAGCTTAGGCTCCACTAAGTCTGCTAACCAAGGCCCTGGTAAGTTGTGTTTTTTGTGATGGGGACACAGGTTCACTGGACTGAAGCCACAAGATGATGTTTTGCACAGAGGACTGAACTAAGACATAATATATTTGTAGTGGGTGACAATGTTCCAGTTAACTGCAGAATTTTAAGAACACAGCAGTATGAATGACACAAAAAACTAAGTGTCCAACATGCAGCAAAGAACAATGTAATGAATAATAATAAATATTAGTGATAATACATAAACTCTTATATAGCACTTTCCAGCTGTAGATCGCAAAGCACTTTACAAAGGAGGTCAGTATCATTAACCAATTTTACAGATGGGGAAACTGAGGCACAGAGCAGTGACAATGTGACTTACCCAAGGTCATCCAGCAGGCCACTGGCAGAGCCAGGAATAGAATGTGGGTCTCCAGTGCTCTATCCACTGTGCAACACTGCCTCCATTGATGTGCTATAATTATCTATGAAGGGCCACTGAGCTATCATGGGTTTATAACTAAGTTATATGTAGGCCACATGTGGAAATGGGGTCTAGCTAACTCTGAATATTCTCTCTTTGATAGAAGACTAGATGGCATGGAAGTTGCTTGCTTTGGCTACTCTCAGCCACATTTTAGAGCATTTGGCAAAACTGAAAGCTCATATAAATCACATGACACAGCTGGGACCTTATTTTGGGCACACTAATTCCAGCTGCTATTCATTAGTAAGTTTTACACACTGACTGGAAGAGGACTAGTAATATGGCTAAGGACCACTAATTATAGTAAGGGTTTGCAGGATCTTTCTGGTGAAGAGAAAGCCCAAGCTATATGGAATCCAAATGCTGGCCTCCAAATAGAGGGGAAGGTGCCTTGTAAAAATCCATGAAGCAGAGAGTCAAAATGAGAGATACTGAGAGCAGTAATCTCATAATTCTAACTGTAATGGGAAAAGGTCAAAAGGAAAGACTGTTGTGCTAATTAAGGTAGCTTTATTTGTTCTTTATCATGGAGAAAAAATGAGAAAGTGAATTTACCATGTGATTACTCATCACTTAATGTCGTTGAACTTCACTACATTCCTAGCTGGCTGAAAAATTCATGGCCACAACATAGCTGGACTAACATCATGTGCAATCCGAATGAAATTAACAGGATTGACCAGGGATGTAGTTCTGTGCAGAAGGTGGCCCTAAATTTGGAGAACGGGGCTAGAGCATTTTGTTTCAAGGAACTCTAGATACAGCAAAATAACTAAAAGGGGTGAAATAATTAGGGTAGTGTACTAGTGTAAGATGTCTAACGGTGCTGCTCACCTGCTGAAGGTCTCCAGTGGAGAAGCTAAGAATCATTGTGGGTATCACCATAAAATAAGCATTATAGAAAAGGACTCCATATGTTCCCAGCTCCTGTGAAAAATGAAACACACTTTTTGGAAACCTGGACCATTTGATAACAACCAACATCCCTGTAATGTCCCTTCAGGCAATCTATTTATGAATGTGCAAAATTTCATGCAATACAATTTAACTGACAAATTTGTTATCATTAGGTTTCAAAACTAAACACTGAGCTGACCTACCATTTCAGTTAGCCTGTCTGCAGACTCAGTAAAGCAACACTGTACTAGTTCACATTCAAACATACATATCCAGAACAATATAGTTAGAAACTCAGTTAGGCCTAAATTTTTAACTGCTTTGTGTTACACAGCTGAAGAATTTAGCCTGACATAGCTGTCCATGAGAGAACTCACCACATCTACCATAGGGGAAATCTTCAGTAGGGTAGGGCTGACACAGTGGCTCCTATATCACCTCCCCAGTCCCAGTGTAGTGGGTATGACAAGGACAAAAGGGATGATCCCAGGGTGGTAATATGGAGCACTTTGAGTCACTGGCAACTGATGTAACCTAGAGCAATCCTGGGGCTGCTGTATATTTTGTTGGCGGATTTGCCTGGTACAGGGGAAGTCAAGAATCAGGGGAGTCCAAAGGTCACCTTTTAGCTACACTGTGTGATCCCTGACCGTAGCCAAATATCTGGATTTTAATTTTTGGTTTAAAATGAAAGCCTAAATTCTGCAGAAATAGATGGAGTACAATGCACAGAATAAGTTCAGTTCGACCTCTGTGTTTACTAAAGGACATATAATCAGTGTAGGGATGAAATCCTGGCCCCAGTGAAGTCAATGGTAAAACTCCCATCGACTTCAGTAAGGCCAGGATTTCACCCAAGGTGTTTAATGCTTGGTGTTTAAGGTTATATAACCTGCCAGTTTGATAGCACTTCTTGTTTTGAAGAGCAAATTGCTTCTTGAATTACAAGGGATTAGTGCATAATCTGTTCTTTTTGTGTTAGTTTATTCTTGCACCATTTTGTTTTGGTCATTTCTGCATTAGAAAAAAGCAAGAAAAACTGAAGAAAACAAGAATTATAACTCCAAAATGGCTTCTTTTTAAAAGTAACAGAGTAAAATTCAAAGATTTTGTTAGTTTGGGAAAAAAAGTATAAAATGATTGTGAGATAAAATTGCTTAATGTAGTCACAATACCACCCAGGTGGGTACAGCATGGAAAGAGGCAACCTTCCACAAAGTCCTTACTTATATGCTTCAAACATGTTCTTGTGGAACCACCCACTGGGGCAAGATGGTTCATTTTTCATGCACATTCAGTTCTGGGGCTCTCCAATGCCACCTATTATACCAGCATCACCACAACAGTTGGCACATTTAGTGATATAAAACACTTGGCTACTAAAAACTGGATTAAGATTAACATCATTCCCAGCTCATTTTATATAATCTTTTGCTTTGATAAAGATCATTAGTGG
Organism: Lepidochelys kempii; assembly: GCF_965140285.1. Classification (NCBI taxonomy): domain Eukaryota; kingdom Metazoa; phylum Chordata; order Testudines; family Cheloniidae; genus Lepidochelys; species Lepidochelys kempii. The sequence continues at coordinate 88,989,761 of NC_136384.1, read as the reverse complement.
CCAAAAAGCTGTTCTCTTCTAGATACGCATGGTATCATAAACCTTTTTTTGCTTTTACTGTAGTTTCTGGATATAATTACTTTTTGAGAAAGCGAAGTTTATTTTTTCCTTCTTTAGTAAAACAAGATTATGTTACTCTCTGCCTCAAAGGCTAAATTGGGTGAAAATCAAATATGTTATTCACCCATGCGTAGGCTGAGAAATTCCTAACAGCTTCTCCCTCAGCCAATCTATATTAAGAGTATGTAAGTTAACTGGAACATGAAGGCAAATGAAATTAACTCTATTTGTTAAATTTGGTGTTACCCCGCTCGTACGCAAGAAGTTACATAACAGTAGATGACTTTCCATTATCACATGCACAAAATGACTAAGTGCAACCTGATCACCACAAAATTACCTTTGGATCCATTTTCTGTTTAGTGTATACTCCATTTGCTGCCGTGAAGATATCATTTAGCAACACAAAGGTGTAGCCTTCCAAAGTAAAAGAGAGATCTGATCTGAGAAAAAAAACAAAAACATATATATATATACACACACACACACATATACATGCGCACACAAAAGAATATAAACCTTGAAAACCCCAGCAAATTCAGGGTTTTGCCTTAAGTCTTTTTTGTATGCTGAACTATTTTACATTTCCACAAACATGTCAATATTACAAACAAGTCAGCTCTTCACAGAAATTCATACAATAAAGAACTATCAGTACTATTCCATTCTACTTTTGCCCTGTTTTTCCATCTAGCTCAGTTCTGACAACATAGAATCATAGGATCATAGAATATCAGGGTTGGAAGGGACCTCAGGAGGTCATCTAGTCCAACCCCCTGCTCAAAGCAGGACCGATCCCCAATTAAATCATCCCAGCCAGAGCTTTGTCAAGCCTGACCTTAAAAACTTCTAAGGAAGGAGATTCTACCACCTCCCTAGGTAACGCATTCCAGTGTTTCACCACCCTCCTAGTGAAAAAGTTTTTCCTAATATCCAACCTAAATCTCCCGCACTGCAACTTGAGACCATTACTCCTTGTCCTGTCATCCGCTACCACTGAGAATAGTCTAGATCCATCCTCTTTGGAACCACCTTTCAGGTAGTTGAAAGCAGCTATCAAATCTCCTCTCATTCTTCTCTTCTGTAGACTAAACAATCCCAGTTCCCTCAGCCTCTCCTCGTAAGTCAATACTTACTGAACTTTTTCACACAAGCAGTAACTACAGATTAGAATCTAACCAATTTTTATAAGTAGAATCGGACAGGAAATAACTGTCTCTTCTGTTTTGTTTGGTTACTATTCTCAAATAGGGCAATTTGTTTAAATGATGGTGGAGCCATTAAATTCATGCCAGATGGAAATCATTCACTCAACTATACCTAACTGCTTTATACTTTGTATGTAGCTAACCAAAATATGCTACATTTCTCATGGAATTCCATCCTAATAATATAATTTTCTAACAGGAAAGGCAGAGGAGACAGCAGAAACCGCCCCCCCCCCCAGTGATCCATCTCAAATTTAAACTTGTACAAAATTATATGAACTATGTACACTGCCTACTCTAATTTCATGACAACCAACAGACTACCCCCTTTCTATCAAGGATTGGGGTGGAAGGGTTCTTATGTTTGATTATGTTATATTTAGAATTTTATCAAGGAAAAACAGTTGCCCTTGTGTATTCTTGGCTTGCTGTGTTATTTATATTAGCATGTATATGCAAAACTTAGTAAAAATGTAGCTAACAGAAACATCGTTCAGTTAGAACTAGATTTTGCCCTTATACGATTGTGACCACCACCCCCCCCCCGCCCCCATCCACTTTAAGTAGATCTCTTCTCTAATTTAGGATTTGCACTCATCTAGGGGCAGATTAGCCCCTGAATAACAAAGAAAAAAATAAACTTTAAACATTACTTAATGAGATCAAGTGAAAGCCTTACCCAGCGGCTATGAAAGCCCCAAGAATGATGGCAAATACACTGACTATAATACCCATTGAATATCGTTTCCTGTAAACAAAAATCAGACAAGTTCATATTTAGAATATTAGAAGAGAAACTAATTGGCTTCCAGTTCATTTAAAAGACTTCAAAATCAATCAGTATTTGGAAAATAGCTAACAGAAGGACAAATCTTGGTGGCCCTAAGCAAGCAAAGTTCTTTCTGATGTCAAGGAGAGTTCTGCCTGTAAGGCCTTCAGGATTTGACCCTGTGAAAATATAAAACCAGTAAGTAATAAAATCTGCAGTCTGACAGGATTCTTATTAATGTTTTACTTGCTAATCTTGTCATAATTTAAGTATAGTTTTTCTTCAGATATTGTTATTGTAACAAAATGCTAATGCTCTAATACTTTGGGTTCTGTAAACACAGCTTGATAAACAGTGTCACAAATTGTCAAAAGTCCTCTGCTGCTACATAATTTCCAAAGTAAAGCCAAGAAAAATATGTTTCAATGATGGTGAGAGTGGAACAAATTCTGCCTCAGGTACACTGATGCAACCGCAGTCTTCAATGGGGTGGCATTTGTGTAACTGACAGTATGATTTGGTTTGTTGACTCTGGGACTGGTTATTACAACTCGAATTTCTTTTATACCAAATACCTGATATATTTTTAATTAATTTGGCCAAAGAATGCTGTTTACACAGATTGGTAGATGCCCACTTTGCCTTATTGAGCAGATACATTTTAAGGCCCAACCCAGCAAGCTGCTCTGCATGATCAGAACTCCTGCATAGCTCCACTGACTTCAACAGGGCTCCATGTGGGCACAAGGCTCTGCCTGTTTGGAGCAGTTTGCAGGATTGGTGTCTAAAAAGAGCAGACCTTAACCAAACAAACAACAATTTGGACCAAACCCTGCTTATCTTACTCAGGCGAAGTGAAGTCACTAGACTCACTCATATGAATTAAAGTGAGAGGACTTTGTCCTAGATCCACAAAAGTGTATATTTTTTTTATTTCCACAAATAAATTCTAACTAGTTTCTATACTTTTTCCTCTGAGTTTCTCTAATCAGTGAAAATCAGCCATGCAACAGCCTGACTGAATACGACAAATCCTCCACTTGGTAATGACATCAAATAAAAGGTATTTTGCAAATGAAACAAACAAACAAACAAACAAAAATCACCCAAGTATGATGATTTCCAGCAGTAATGTAAGTGGAATGGTAAACTTCCTGAGCACTGTAAACATCGGCAAACTGTCCAAAAAAAGGAAAAAAGAAAAAAATGATCCAAGCACTGTGCAAATGCAAAGCATTTTTATTGGTTTAATTCTTACCTAACTTCACTAAGCAGAAGATGAACTAAACAGACTAGCATTAAGAAGTTAGCAAAATGAATTCTCAGCCTGTTACCATACATAAAAATGTCAGTCTGACACCAGAGTTAGATTAGATAACATAATCACTGCAAATAAAGAGGCCTGCCAATTTTTCAAAAAAACCCCAAACCCGGCTACCTGTTACAAAGCTTCTCAGAGTTTGAAAAGAGGAAAAAGAATAGAAATAGTTATTTTCAAATTCTACCTAATGAAGCCCATATGAACTGATGTTTTCTGTAGAAATCCTGGTTATAAGAAATAATGAGGGCCTTTATTATAAAGTTTAAAGATGACTAGTGAATGTGGCTCTGTACATGAATAAAAGAAATATAATTAAAGGGATTGTGTTTAACATCAAACAGGTTTTGTATTTAAAAATGAAACATAACCAAAAAGATGGAACTAGAAACATGTAAGTTGGTAGTAACCCTATCTATTAAAAAAAATTGTGGCATTTGAATAACAGATAGTTAGGATACACAGAATGATGCATTCTGGGGTCTTGTGTGTTTATTGATAATGCCTTTGCAGCTGATGTTTTCAAATGAGACACCTCTGCCATCTGGACCAATTAAGCCCTTTTACAAGGTAATGACTAGTGGTCATGTTAAAAAATTATACAAATCCTAGTTTCAGGCTTACAACTCACTGAAATCTTGGATTTATACATCTATATCTTGTCTTCAGGACAAATTCTTTCAAAAACCAGATGTGAAGTGGAAAATTCCATGTGGTGAATTACATATTAACAATTAAAACACTGCAGTATTCCTTAATTTATTATATGAAATCATGGAGAAAAATTGTGATGAGTAAATCTAAAAGTATATTTTTGCAGTGGAAGATGGGTGTCTTGCATTTGGAATTATAATAAACTGATACCTTTGTATTTCAAAATAATTTGTGAACCAAACTACAACAATACTCACTGTTAGATTTTGTTGAGCTGAAAGCAATTCCAAATTCACATGAGCAAATGAATTATTAACCACCATATTGTTGCCGGCCGTACAACAGTTATAAAAGGATCAGTCACATTGGAAAATTGCCATGTGACTTTAATTGGACTATTGGTGATTACATGCTACACACCATGGGTAAAGCGTTTCAGAATCAGGTCCTCAGTCTCTTTAAATTATAGAAAATTAATTTGTTATCTTAAAAAGAAAAGAACAAGATATATACGCCACCAAAGCCTCTTAAACATATAAAACACACATCCAAATTTAATTCCTTTTTAATTTTTAATTCCAAATTTTAATCTATTTTAATTTACCATTAAAACACTGTAAAATACAGAAAAGTTTATGATGGGGGTTTTCATGTTTTTTTTCAAAGTGTGGTCCACATTTTACCAGATGTTCTCTCACAGAGCACTTGCCCTGCCCATTTATGTTCACACAGACCACTTCCCCTCCCAATGACACCTGAATACCATTTACGGGTAAACAAACCTACTGCTTACACAAGGAAAAGTTAATTAAGGAAAGTATTTGTGGTTTTTAGTTGTCTTCTATGCATTAAGCATTTAGTTCTATTGGAGAAAATTTAACCCCTGCTTTTTTCCTTCATCTCCCTCTCACATGTACTCTGTTTCTTTCAGCTGGAAACAAGGACCAGCAGCCCCCGTTCCACAGGCTACAGTTTGGGACCCTCCCGTATAACATTACTGGAAATTGCTCCATGGGCACTACTACAGCCTCAGGTCCTACTACTACCATGCTGCCTATGATCCCTTTCCACAGGGAGCTTAGTCCCCAGTTCACATAGCAGATCCTAGGTCATTTCAGTCCTGTCAACAATCCTTATACCTGCAGCCCTGGTGTGAAGGCAACCACCATGGAGCAGTGTTCAGGGGCATACAGAAAATGTAAGTATGTATGCCTTCTGTATGTCCTCTCCGCAGCCTGTCCTTCCTATCCAATGAAACCAAGCTGGTTCCACTACATGTGAATTCCATCCATCCCCTGTACCAGTCTACGTAACTCATGCAAGACTTTGGTATACAAAGAAAAATAATAAATAAATAAATAAATAAATAATAATACCTAGCTCTTATATAGGGCTTTTCACCATAGATTTCAAAACTATTCATATGCATGTAAAAGCATTTTTCTTACAGGTTTCACCCCTCTTGTTGGGCTACCCATGGAATGCTGGCCATTCACATGAAGAGAAGAAAACATTTAACAAACACATTTATTATTGCAGTGAAACTGCGTTCGCACTCTATGTTGGTACAGACTATGCTAATCCCTCCTAAAGGCAGCACAGAGATTGTAAACTGATCAGCTGCTTTGGTTGAGATTTTCAAAGCAGTGCAGGGGATTTTGTCATACATCATCTATTAAAATTAATGTGCAGCTAAATCCCCAGCACTACTTTGAAAATCTTAACCTTTAACCTTATACTTTGTACCTACAAGAATAAAATAATAAAAACCAAATGGTCTACTATGACCCGTGCTTACTGTACCTTAGTTTGCTGGTGCTTGTTAATCCACTTATGTGATTTCCAACATAAAGCAGAGGCAGAGGAAACAACTGCAATAAAATCACAGCACAAGTCAGATTAGACCTATGCTTTAAATTACTGTTGAGGAACTTTGAGTTATTTTACTAGTGTAAAATTCCTTCATTCCTAAAAGAGATTATTTTTCTTAGGGGGGGAAAAGAACCCCACATCCATTGAATTTATTAAACAATATCCTCGACTGGTGTTCATTGGCATAACTCCATTGACTCCAATAGAGCAACACTAAATTACATTAGCTGAGGATCTGGCCCAATATAGATTAAAAAAGAAATACTCAGCACTTGACTGGTTTCACTTTTGTAAAATTAATACTTGATTAGCTTAGACCTACTGTTTTTATTTAGATTTAAAACAGAAAGAAATTGAGCGGGTGGAATGAAAGCATGACTGATCTTCTGTAAGGACACAGTAGAGTACACAGAAGAGCACATACTACTATGTATAGAAAAAGAGATTATTTTAAGTACAGCTATTGAGGAGTCCTAGTGAACAATCATATAAATTATAAAGACTGCTGAAAAGAAAATTTAGATGTTTAGGGCTAGGTTAGACTGTAGGCCCTTTAGGGCAGCACCTATAACAATGCGGTCCTGACACTGTAGGATTGCCAGATGTCTGGTTTTCGGCCCTAGCTCCGCGCGGCTCCCAGAAGTTGCCACCAGGTCCTTGTGGCTCCTAGGCGCATGGGCAGCCAGGGAGACTCCGGGTGCTGCCCCCTCCCCTTGTGTCAGCTCTGCAGTGCCCACTGGCCAGGAACCACGACCAATGGGAGCTTCGGAAGCAGCACCTGTGAGTGCGAGGGAAGCGCACGGAGCCTCCCTCATCGCCCATGTGCTTAGGGGCTGCACGGCAGGGACCTGGTGGCCACTTCCTGACAGCCACGGTAAGCACTGCCAGGACTCTGCACCGCAAGCCCCTCCCGCACCCCAACCCTGTCCAACGTCGGAGTCCCCTCCCGCACCCAAACTCCCTCCTGGAGCCTGCACTCTGCACACCCCAACACCCTGCCCCAGCCCTGAGCCCCCTCCTACACCCCAAAACTCTTATGCCTGGCCCCACCCCAGAGCCTACCCCCCCCAGCCAGAGTCCTCAAACCCGACCCCACCCCCAGCCCAACCCCCAGCCCCAGCCCCAGCCCGGTGAAAGTGAGTGAGGGGTAGGGGGGAGAGCAAGCGAAGGAGGGAGGGGGATGGAGTGAGTGGGGACAGGGCCTCAGAGAAGGGGCGGGTCAGGGCGCGGGGCCTTGGGGCTGGAGTGTTCAGTTTTCTGTGATTAGAAAGTTGACAACCCTATGACTCTGACAGAAGCCTTTGGGCCCTACCACAGTACAAACAAATAACAACAACGGATTGCATTTAGCCCGAACAGAGCATGCAAGGAGCTATGTATCCCTGACACAGAAAGACCATGGGAGTCTAAAGCCAACTGAGGTAACCAGAGGGGACAGAGAGGAGCCATAGCTCTGGCCTGGCTCTACATGAGCTAGCAGAGCTGGACCGGCATGGTGGAGGGACATGCCACAACCATGCCTGGTGTTGCTGTGTGTGTTCCCCAAGAGACATTGACTTATGTGCTTTTAAAACTCTATGTGACAAAAGTATATAGACATGAACATTTTATTTATTTTAAAAAGTATGCCATATTTGCTCTCAAGTGGAAGGGAAGAACAAAGGAGACGCAGGCGGAACGGGGTGACAGTATATTTACAGCCTATAAATCTCTCATAAAATGACCCTGCAAACATTTAGCAATAACAACCCCCTGCTGCAGCATTTTATCCAGAAAGAGAACTTTAGATATGGGGTGAAAATGGAACTGAGTGCAATGGAAAAGAGAATATATTTTCACTTATTGTAATGGTGAAAAAACACAGACAACTGCAACTTACCTAGCACAATCCCAGAGGGCAGTGAAAAATTTGCCGAACAATAGCCAAATACCGAGAGCTTCTCCCACTGAAATCAGCAGTTTGCAAGCACAGGTCTCAAATTCAAAGTTCAGATTAAATTTATCTGTAATTTGAAGATTCTCCATCTCAAATGTGGGTCCAGTCATGCCAGCTGCTGAGCACCCTCAACTCTAGAGGAGCTGAGAGTGCTTCACATCTAGCAGGAGGCCTTTTTGTTTCATTTTGTGGCATCTGGCTCTCCTTCAGCATGATGGATAAGACCAATGCTAGAGTACTCTATACTGGGAATGAGAACCCACAGTGACTTAAGAGAACTTGAAAGTGAAAGGGAATCTAACTGTGCTACAGTTAATTACAGCCTAAATACACTTTACAAAGTAAAAGAATCAACAAATATAAACGCAACTGATGTGCTGAGACTAGGAAAATCCAGTATTATGGCTGGTACATAACTGCTGAAATGTTGCAACACTGATTGCTCAAGATATAGTTCCAGAAAACCTCCAAAGCATTAATACTGAAAAAATATAAAAGAAACGCCTGGCACCGAGGATACAGCAAGGAAAGAATGTATGTAGGGAGCAGTATGCATGGGGAACAAGGTGGTCTCAAGGATCCGATAAGATTGTGACATTTGCGCTACTGCCCCTTAGTACCAACCTACCCACTGAGACTTCTTCCCTGACCACATTAAGGAGAAAAACAGGTGTCCCCCATGATCATAGCTGTTCCTGCAAGACTTCTATACATAGAAGGGCCATTGATTTCAATGGGAATTCCATGTAAATAGGGCTCATGGGATGAGGCTCTTTAGTAGTAAGGTGTGTTCATGGTAAAACTTCTTAGGCCCTATAGGAAGGATGGTTCTGTAATTAAGGTGCCAGGCTGGGACAGAAGAGATCAATGGAAGAACTGGGAACTGAACCCAGACTTCCTGTGTGACTTTGGGCAAAGCACTTAGGCCCTGATCCTGCATCAAGATGCACACGGGCAGACCTCTGCACCCATCCAAAGTCCCAGTGACTTCCATGGTGTTCTGCAGTGGTGCAAGAGTCTGCATGTGTGCATTTCACTGCAGGATCAGTGCCTTATTCACTCTGTGTCTCAGTTCCCAGTATGACAAATTGAGATAATAGATCCTTTCTCCTATTCTTTGTCTTGCCTTTTCAGACTATAAGCACTCTTACTATGTGTATGTAGCAAAATGTAGTACAACGGGTCCTGTTTGCACATAATTAATAAATAAAATAAAATAAAATAATAATAGTGTTTTCCCACTGCAGAATACTGGAGTCAAACTGTGGGGCTGATCTGAGAAGATAATTTTATTATTAGACACTACCGTCTCAAATGCATCCTCTCTCATGCCAAACACAAACTACATAATCAAACTGCAATTTAATTCAGTCTCTATAAAATGCAAGATTGTTATAGTGAAATTATATTATCTACTTACAACAAATTAAGAAAATAAAGACACAAAATCAAAACTTCATGGAACATCTGGAAAAATCAGAATGTTTGCAATTTTTCCATTGTACCTTCTGTCCAAAGAAAACATTTTTGAAAAACCACAGTAAGAAGACGATTGACAAAGGTACAATTTCCTTCTAAATCAAAATCCAGACATTTCATACCTTCATAGGGATACTTTTGTCAAAATCAGGGAAGTGAATAATCTTACTGAATTTTGACACATACAGAATAAGTATGGTGGTTGCCATCTAAGAAAAGAAAAGAAAAGCAAGACACAATGTAAGAGCCAAAAGCTATTTTAAACTTACATATAATAACTGTTTTCAAGACAAGTTCATTACACTTATTAGACAAGTACAGCACTAGACAGCATATCAATTAAGTGTTACTTTCAAAGGACAATAACAGAGTACAAAGAAACAGCTGGGATATTTTTCTTTTTTACCAACCATATTGGTTGAAACTACAATACAAATATGACATGCTTTACTGGCATGAGAACATGTGTGACACCTTAACATATGTATATACTCATTGGGTAATTGAGCAAATAAAACAGATGATCAATGCTCCATGCTATTCATGCAAATTTCTTATTACTAGTGGATTCTCTCAACCAATCAGAATGCAGATGAATAGAAGAAGACCCAGTCCAACAGCTTTCCTAATGATGTGTGAGACAGAGGGCTGTGAGTGGACCAGTATATTGGCAAAGCAATTAGTAATCCATGTATGTATGGTCAGAATGAGAATGTATGGAGAGAAAGCATGGAAACCCCCTGGATTCTTAGGTTCTGTGAGGAAATCTGGCTACATCCGTGCAGGACTTGGCCCACTCTGAAGTGCTCCCCTGGTTTTTCTGCTCTTTACCCTTTAACAGCAACATGGCTCCCTTAGGAGCCATGGCATCACTGGGACTTCACCGACACCTCTACATTTCAACCTTCTCAATGAGGTCATGGAGATCAGTCACTACGCTATGTACATAGGAAAAATTATCACCTCACCAACTTTCCAGCAGAAATCTGCATGGTACAGAGGAGAATATACCATGGAGAACAAGAGTTCCCTACTCCCATTTCAAGGCTGAGGAGCCCCAAAGATACATTTGTTGTATGGAGATGTTTCCACAGTCTCTGGAGGTACAGAGCATCCCACTGCAGTCCAGCTCTTTTCTTTCACATATCTGAGCTCTTTTCTGGCCACTTTGCTTCCCTCTATATCACTTTGCAGAGAGGTGCTTGTGGCCCACTGTTTCCCTTTTGTTCTCTAAGCTCAGCATCTTCTTGCCCTCATTTAAAAATCACAGCTCTCTCTTAAATTGTTTAAATTAACAACAAATAAGACTTCAATCTAGGGCTCTATTCTCCCCACCCATTCCTTCTTTGAGTAATCAACTCTTTTCATTCCCAGTGTAGACAAATGGTTAGATATCTCTTTTACCAGTGTCAACAAAGATTTCTCCCTTTCTCCTGCTACACCATTGTCCTGAGCTTTATTGTCCCCTCGGCCTCTGTAGGCAAAGAATAAAAATTATGTGGATCCCTATTAGCAAACTGCAAGGGAATTAGAAAGAACTGTGAGGGAATGCAGAGACAGTGCCACCACACATACATTCCAGGTCTTCAGTGGATCCCCTGGGATCCATATGGATCTGGGGAACTAGCAGATTTTGAGGGCTGAGCATCTTGTTCACTGAATTTTGCAAGAGAAAAGTTTGTGGCATTTCCAGTCCTCTACATGGGTTTTCCCACGTAAGGGTTGAATTGGATCCTGATTTCCTCCAGGGCATTAAAACAGATAAACTGTGAGGAAGAGTGATTTCTTCCATAACAGTAGTATTGCACTGTAAGATGAAAGCACTTAATTTTATTATCAATCTTAACTGCAGTATATTAAGTTTTATTGTTGAACATACCTGTCCAATTCCAAGAACCATTGGAGATGGGAATCTGAAAAGAAAAGAGAACTATAAACATACATATCACAACAACAAAAGTGTGAGGAAGCAATAGGGTTCCTATTCCCTTAGGTCAAGCTTATGAAAAATGCGTGTCTAAATCCATGTTAGATACCTACATGACTGGCCAAATTTTCAAAAGTGCTGAGCAACCGGCAACTGTCACTGAAGTCCCAGGTAATCTTGCACTATTCTAGTCAAAGGCAATTCCCTCCTCCCCATCCTCCCAAAATGCAACATATCACAGGCTGTATAAATGTTGCAGAAACATACATTGGCTGCTTAAAAAAAAGCCTATTTCTCTACCCTCTGGATTGGCTTCAGCCAAAAGCAAAGATACTTCAAAGGAAGGGATGCAGTTTGAGTAGGATATTCGTAGAATCATAAAGCCCCCAAGGATCTTTTTTTAATCCATAATAAATTAATTTTTAAAAAAAATTAAGGCACTAATTCTCCATGGGTATCTTGATGTTAGGAGATGGGTCTAGCAACAAGTTCCTACAGATGCTTCTTATCCCATAGCAATACAGGCTGGAATTTGTGGGTGCCAACTTGTTAAGTGCTGAAAGACCTCAACTTTCCATGAATTTAATAGGGCACTGCTTCCCAGGAGGCACTTAGCATCTCGCAGGACTGGTCAGCAAAAGGGTTGGTTTGCACTCAGACTTTCACCACAATAGCAAAACATTTTAATTAGACCCTATTTTCGTGCAAGTCTGCATGTAGCTTAAGAAAGCAAGCATCTGATTTCTTGGCAAGCTTTCTAATTGTGCAGGTATCCAGTGTCCAGCACTCCATGACACTGTGATTATGAATCACAGAGGTTGCTACAAACTGTTAAAGCACCACTGAGCAAGTACAAGGAAGCACCCTTCTCAGCTGAGTGACCTCAGACCAGGACTGTAGTGTTAGCAATAGAAACAATCTGAACAGAGCAGGAAGAATGTCATAACTATACTCAAATCATAATATAAAGAGAGGGTCAAGAAGGTCCAGAAGAGATAAAACTTCTGGGAAATAGAGATGAGATTCAGGAAATACAGAAAGGAAGAGACAGGATATTTACTGATAGATGTATTACATATTCTGTTCATCACTATATGAGTACATGGTCTGTATTCATCTATACAACAAATGAAAGTTTGTATTATATGAAGATCTGGGAGACATGTAATAGACTGTAGTTGTATGTTTCAAAGAGCACTAACTTTTAGCAAATGCAGCAGAAATTGTGTACCTTTTTTTCCTCAGCTTCTGATAAATACTGGAATAAAAAAGTTAAAAGAGAGAGACTGGGCTCTGTAAAGATGGCAATATTCTTTAGCTAAGGGTGCGGAATCCCGGAAGTAACATCTGGCCAAGAGGACTGTGACTGAATGTGATTATTGTTTCAAGCCAAAAGATGTAATATCTTTTGTTTATTATTAATTTAAAGAAGCCTGTTTTTAGTTTTACAATTGTTTTCCTTTGTATACCTTAAAATGCAGGACATAAAAAAAAATTCTTCCATCCCTAGTTCAAAACACTTAAAGTTTTGTATATTGTTGTGATTCTCGATTGCAGAATTTATCTATCAGTCTGTGAGAGACAATGATTCCTACAAATAGCTGGACTTTCAGGTATACAGATAATTAGGCGCTAAATTGGTGTTTAGGGGAATACCAATCTTTTGTATCTGACGGAAACAGTGGTTTTGCTGCTGAACTGTCAAGAATCTTCAAATCAGGAAAGTGCTTCTTTATTTTCCCCCCATACCTAAGAGGGAAAGATTTAAGAACAGTAGTTGTTTCACTTCTGTGCTGCTACTGATGATGAGATTACAACACTAATAATCATATTCACTTGCTGACTTTATTCACTTTTTTTACTAATTTTTTATTAGACTTGTTCTATTACTTGAACTGGGCTTAATTCTGTATTTGATTTTGTTTTCTAATCAAATCAATGGGATTCCATTGGTCACAGGGATCTGTGTTAGTGAGCCACAATGTAGGACATAGGCCTTCAATTTGCCCTGAGGTTTTTTGTGAGCATGTAGGTAGAAGAATGATCTTATGTGTAAGGATCTGTTTTGGAATTGAATTCAGGAGATCTGGGTTCAGACTCCCTCTGTGACCTCAAATAAGTCACTTAAGCAGAAATTTTCAAAAGAGCCTAAATTTTGCCTGACAGTTTCAGGTGGGTTTTGACCAGCTATGGAGATGGTCGACATTTCTGAAAAATTATGATAAAATTTTGAGGGGGACAAAGCAATAAAAAACCCTTATTTTTTACTGCACTGCTTTCATTATTTGTGCATATTGGAAGTAAATCTACTCTAAAATTAAATGGATTAACCACTCCCCGCCTGGATCTTTGTAAATGTCAGTTTCAGGGAGTGCTTGACCATTTGTAAGTGTATTACTATTGTCAAGCTGTCTGGAGTGGCTCACAACTGTGAGTGCCAACCTCAGGGCAGACTGTCAAAAACAGGGTAGACACTCCAAACTGGTGGTATGTTCTATAATTAGTTCTTACCAACCTGGTAAATAATTTGAACTCCTGAATCACTATAACTGTCTTACCATGGAGTCACAAACAGTCCCCTTAGGCTCTCCAGTCTAGATTGGATTTAGTGATAAATAGTCACTTACACCAAAAAGCACAAAATATTCAGGTTGCTCTCAGTCCCAAGAGACAGGTCACTTATCCAGGTCAATTGGTATCTTAGATCTCACACCAAGACAACCCTTGTAGCCAATTCAGTAATAAACTAACTACAGGGTTATTAAGAAAAAGAAATTAGAGTTATTTACAGGTTAAAGCAAGCATATAACACAACTGAGTTGCAGTCTAAATCCTAAGAATGACAGCGTCGTAGTGATTGGTCAATGCAAAATGTCTTTTTTCAGGGCCCCCCCAAAAGCTGGCTATTCCTACCCACGGATTTGCAGACAGGACGGAGGACTAAGAAAGCCGGGGGGGGGGGGGGTGGGCAGCAGCTAGGATTGGGGTTGGCTCCCGCGCCAGCTTTGGAGGATTCAGGGCCAGCCCCAGCATAAATATTCCTTTTGCAGCCGGCAAATTGTGCGTGTGCGTGAGCGGCGTTTTCCGAGGGGGAGCGGAGGAAGTGAAGCGGGGGAGGAGGGGACAGAGGGACGGGAGCCCTGGCCCCTCGTCTCACCGGTAAGTGGTCAGCACGGTCTTGTTCACCAGGACGATCAGGAAAGAGCAGGTTCCATAGAAGAAGGCGGAAAGCAGCCTGAGCAGCGGCGGGGGGGCGGCACCAGCCGGCTCCTCGTCGGCCTGCTGAGCGCTCATCTCCTCGTACGTGCAAAGTGCCTGGGCCGCGGACGACAAAACCCAGCCCCTGGAGAGCGGCGAGGCGCGCCGCCGGACATGCCCGCGGCCCGGGGGGAGAGTCCCACAGCGGCACCCAGGGCAAGAGCCGCCGCCCCAGCCCCTCCTTCCTCAGCACCAGGGCAGCGAGACAGGAAGAGCTCGCGCCCAGCCAGTCCCCTCCCTCAGCAGGCGGGCGCCTCGCTGCTGCCCCGTCTCGCTCCTGCTGACGCCTCGGAGGCGTGTGGCTGGGGCAGGGCGCGCCCGGGCTCACGGTCCCATCGTTCAGGTGCGCTGCCGGATGCCAGCCCTGCCCGCTGCACCGATTCAGGCTGAGCCCCGGAGTGGAGGGAGCCAAGCAGCAGGGAGGTGCCGAGAACAGCAGCTCCAGCTCGTAGGCTGTAGCCTGGAAAAGTTGGGTAGACTCGCACCTCAGCAGTCCCGGCCCAGCACTGGAGAGAGACGCGAGCTGAGTGGTTTCCTCCCGCGTCCCAGCCAGGTGGGCTTCTTTGCCTTCCGAATTTGTTCCTCTCTCTCGAAGATACATGTTCACTCCTACGTCTGTGGGAGATGCACATAAAGGTGCATGTAAGCATGGGGCCTGTACTTATGATTTAAAAAAACAAACAAACCCCCAAACCCTACAATGGAAAAGGACCTGCAAATCTAGAGTTTAGTGATTGTTATTATATACACTTGTGGCAATTTTTGTTTTTGAGGATGAATTGAGTGGCTAGAAATATATACTATGTACATACTCACCAGTGTTGAACATGAATTAAATATAAAGAATTTGAAAAGCAATGATTGAATATTTAAGCTTTCTCTACACAAGAATTGCACCCATTTAACTTAAGGTGTGTTTTTGAAACTTATTTTGGCTATACTTGCGAGTGACAGCGCAATAAAGGAGCCCCTGGCGCACTAGCTCATTACCCGTCCACACTGGCAAGGTACGTAGAGCGCTCTGACTCTGGTACTCCCCCTCGGCGAGTGGAATAACGTTTGCTGCATCCCCGCTGGAGCGGCCGCGGCACCAGTGTGGATGCCCTGGTCCTATAGTGCGCTGTGATTGGCCTCCCGAAGTGTCCCACAATGCCTGTGCTAGCCACTCTGGTCATCACTTTGAACTCTACTGCCCTGCCCTCAGGTGACCAACCATCAGACCTGCCCTTTAAATTCTCTGGGAATTTTGAAAATCCCCTTCCTGTTTGCTCAGCCAGGTGTGGAGTGCTTTCAGTGAATCTTTCCAGGTGACCATGCCTCCATGCGCCAGGCAAGCCCCAGTATGGAACAATGGCAAGGTGCTGGACCTCATCAGTGTTTGGGGGGAGGAAGCTGTCCAGTCCCAGCTGCGCTCCAGCCGTAGAAATTACGATACCTTCGGGCAGATATCAAGGGACATGATGGAAACTTGCATCAACACGATTCCAACAGTCGACTTTCCCATTCCAAACTGGTTAGCAACCAATCGGTAGCTGTCTGGAGTTGCCAGCTTCCGGATTGCACCCACTTCTCCACCGTCAGGGAAGCTCTCAATCTCGTGTCCTTGCGCCGCAGGGTGGGGGGGGGTGAGCTCCTCACACAGTCCCATGAAAGTGGGTTTTCTCATCTGAAAGTTCTGCAGCAACTGCTTGTCATCCCAGATTTGCATGACGATGTGATCCAACCACTCAGTGCTTGTTTCCGGAGCCCAAAAGCGGCATTCCACGGTGGTGAGCATGTCTGTGAATGCCACAAGCAAACTCGTGTCATATGCATTACTCAAGTCGATATCGTCAGAGCCCTCACTGTCACTTTGGATCATAAGGAATAACTCAACTGCCAAACGTGATGTGCTAGTGAGACTCGTCAGCATATTCCTCAGCAGTTCGGGCTCCATTCCTGCAGACCGAAAGGGAAGACAGAGCATGCAGTACAAAAACCGTTGAAAGATGGTGCCAAATATGGACAGAAACACAGGGATTGCTGGGATGCAAACCGATGGATCACGGGGTGTTGGGACAGGACTCAGAATGCCCTGCACCCCCCAACCCCTTCCCACAAACCACAGCACCAGAATGGGAAGAGGTGCTCTGTGGGATAGCTGCCCATAATGCACCGCTCCCAATGCTGCTGCAAATGTGGCCACTCCAGTGCGCTTATTCCTGTCAGTGTGGACAGACTGCAGCACTTTCCCTACTGCGCTCTCCAAAGGCGGGTTTAACTCAAAGCGCTCTACATCTGCAAGTGTAGCCATGCCCTTAGTTAAACCAAGGCGGCGTGTGGGACACTTATTTCAGTTTAGCGAAAGTTTATTTAATATCTGTTTTAAGTTAAATCAGAATGAACTACTCAGACTGAAATAAGAGTATCAACATGGGGCTTTGCACCAGATTAACTAAATCAGTTTAAAAACATTTTGAAGATAAATCAGTGCAACTTTCTCATGGTAGATAAGGTCATACTTCTCAAAGGTCAAAGATACTTTAAGTTTCCAAAAAAGTAGTTACACTTACGATTACTTTTTGATATGTTTAATGAGCAATTTAAACTTTTTTAAAAACAGGTCATCTCACTGGTAGTCTTTTCACTACCCTGAGCACAGATTGAGGTAAACCAAAATTGTAAACATTTATAATTCTTAATGGAATAAAGCAGTGATACCACCAGCTGCCTCAAAGTACAGTGTGAATAGAGGCCAGGTCTGCAGAAACAGACTTTCTTACATGCTGCTTCAGTGGGCTACTCTGGTCTTCGTTCTAAAGCCCTTTTATTTCAGAAGGCCATCATTCTGCATTACCAAACTGATCCCCAGTATAACTGCATAGGCCACTTTCATTGTGTAACATGTATATTACACTTAATCAAACTCTCCAAGTCTTCTTGGCTTTCATTCTTGCTAATTTGATATGAAAGAAATCTTGTCTATTGGGCTGCTGGTATATGAATACTAATATGCTGATGACATTCATATACTGCTCTACTCATCTACATGCACTCTCTCGTCCACTTAAAGCATTTGATAATGCTAAATTGTATCAGTACCTTCACAAATGTGATTAAGTGGTACTCGAGAGACAAAGTGTGTGAGCGAATATCTTTTATTAAACCAATTTTTGTGAGTAAGAGACAAGCTTTTGAGTTTACACTTCTTCTTCAGGTGGTACTATCATGCAAATAAGACTCAATTCTGCAATTTCCTGTACAGTATTTGTACAGCCTGTTGTATAGGAATGCAAGATTCTCACAAAAGAGCACCTGTTAGAAAGACAGCGTACACAAATTCCAGGGTTAGACTTTTAGGTAGGTTCTGCCCCCTCATGAGAAAGCTAAGCAGATTGCTCATTTTAGGTAATTGTTTCAGCTATGGATTTGATCAGTAGGGCATAGGAGTGGTTACTTTCAGATTTTTCAGTGATCTCCATTCAGTTTCTTGTGGGTAGGCCACATGCCAATTGCCACTCTTGCCAATAACTTACAAAAAGTCACTTCAAGGTAACATGAACTTTCCTCCTGCTCATTCAGGAGAGGAAATCATCTTTATAAAATATTTCATTTTCCTTAACAATGCTTTTATTTACCAATTTTGTCCCCTCAGAGAACCAAGAATAGAAGTCTGGTTAATAACACAAACTATAATTTCATCAGTCTTGCCACTTAAGTATTCTGGACAATGTTGCAGGACAATTCCAGTTGTATATCATTAGTTTTCTAGTGTCCATAGTTTACCTTAATCTAAAATACTAATAAGCAGGGTGGATAAAAATCAATGTTTTTTTTTTTTAATTAAAAAAAATCAGATTTAATTTAAATCAGATTTTTTTGATAAAATGCTTTTTGAGGAAAAAACCTATCTAGCAATATTTGATCTATAATGTATCTCATCATGGAATAGGGATTATAAATTCTAATTCTATAGTATGAGACAATATATTCATGTAATGTTTTTAAGAAAAGGTTTGTAAAGGAGCTTCAATAGTTCATGGATTAGGGACCCAATTTTATGGGATTCCAGGCGCTTTTGTATAGATAGAAAGATTAACCTAAATACAATCTACCAAATAGGACTCAGTGCTCAGTCTAGAAGATACCATCAGAGATGCTTAGTTTTGCAGTTCTGAAACTGTGGATTTGTGTCTCCAGAGAAACATGTTAACAGCAAAAATGTTTTAAAATATATAGAGGTGAGAAATAAGACCTCAACCCTATTGTCCCTCTGCAAATTTATGTACATAATCAATCCCTTACCTCTCTCTAAAAGTGCAAAATTTCAAAAAGTTCAATGAATAGAAGATTGTTGGGGCAGAATAGATCTGGACAAGGAGAAGAAGTCGGGGGATAAAACGTGAGAAGGGAGGGACAGGCAGTAGAAACAAAAGTGAAACAGTTTGAGCAGCATGTTCCAGGAGTCTTGAGGTCTTTGAGTGTAGCCTTCATTGATTTGAGATCTAGCATACCGTTCTCTCACTAGAAGGGAAAACCTATAATAGCAGCAGGCCGTAAAAGACAGTTTGGAAATAAGAACCATTCAGGAAATTTGTTTGCTGATGTTTTAGAGAAAGTCACACCAGTGAACTAGTGAAAGTCACTTAAGCATTTGGATTCAGAGACTGTTGAAGTGATAGTCTCACTTTTAACAGCAGTTGCTTCTTCTACCAGTATAGAAAAAATATTTTCTTCCTTTGGACTAATTCATTCCAAATTGAGAAATCTGTTAGGACCTGAAAAAGCAGGGAAGCTTTTTTTTCCTCTTTTCCAGACTATGAACAGGAAAATGAAGGTGAAGATGACTGAGTTAGCTGCAGAAGCCAATATTTTAAGCTTCTTATGTTGACTTAGCTGACAGTCCATTTAATTTGTTTAATATTTCATTTAACTATTTTAGTTAAAAACAAAAACAAACCTGATTTAAAAAAACTTATGTTTAAATTCAAAAATTCACATGCTTGTTTTGTTAAAATTCTATGCTTGCTGTTGAACAAAAACCAAGAATACATAACATTGTTGTTTTAGTTAAATAAAACAATTTAAAAGGTCTGTCTGGTGATGTTCTCCTCCTAATACAGCATGGCAAGAAAATCCTCCAAATATTGATTAACCTGTTGAATTGGAGATAGTTCACCTCCCAATGACTTCATAGATATCATCTTCAATTACCTTTGGTAAATTAAATAACCAAAAAATCATTCATTTTCTGATATAGCTGTAAAACTAGTCTAAAAAGTTTTCAAAATAAATCACTTTAAAAATGTATAGTGTGTACCTCCTAAAAATGAAACCTACGTCTCTCTAGGTTATAACAACCAACAAGAATTCACTTTTATGTAGAATGATTAAATTGAGTCTTCCTGCCTAGTGATTTAAATAGATTTGATTTAAATCAAATCTACCCTGCTGATAAGCTCTTTCACACATACCATGTCTGACAAAAAAATAAGAACATAAAAATGAACAGATCAACTGCAAACTGAATTGTTGGTCATGAAGTAGGACACTTCACTAGCTTGGACTACTTCAAGAAAACGTATTCTTGCCAGGTTTATTCATTTTGGGCTACCATAATTACTCCAAACAGGATTCTCATTGAAGTGAATTATCTTGAACTCATCAAGTACAGTAATAAGGTTCAGAAACCAATTTCAAGTTAGAAGATTAGGAAGTAAACAGCAAGAGTAATTTTTTTTCCCTACAATAAGAATGTATCGGTGAGGCCAATAAACCCTTAAAAAGAGGCAAGGAACAGTTATAAAGTGATTGAACTGTAGGAGTCAAGAGCAACTAGCTTGACAAAATACAATTAAAAACATGATCAAAAATTACCACTGCTAACACTTGGATTTTAAACTTAAAATTAAACCAACTTTTATTTGGAGCACCTATGAAAATTACAGCACTTTTATTCTTTTGCTGTTAAATCATGCCAAACTACAACTGACACTT
Source organism: Lepidochelys kempii (assembly GCF_965140285.1). Taxonomy (NCBI): domain Eukaryota; kingdom Metazoa; phylum Chordata; order Testudines; family Cheloniidae; genus Lepidochelys; species Lepidochelys kempii. Next base: position 88,969,304 of record NC_136384.1, on the reverse strand, counting down.
ATGCAGCACAGAACATTTCAAAATTATGTTAAGAAATACTCCAAAAGCAGTCTTCAACACCTCAAACAATTCTAGTTGGTATTTTCCCAAAATGTATAACATATACAAAACAGGTTAAGCTGCTTGAACGTGTTTAGTTAGACCAAATTCAATGTATTGAATAATTTGTATAAAGTTTCTTCCAGTACTATAAATGTGTCGAACCTTTTACAATTGATTGGGGAAACTGGTTCTCCTCCCCAACCTCAAAACATGGTCCTGATTTCTGCAACTGGCTACTAACAGATCCCTGTGCCCACATGGAGTACCTATAAAGTCAGCAGTGCTCTATGTGGGCATGCATAGGAGATCTGCCCATGTCCAGCCACTTGAAGGATTAGGGCCCAACACTGTTAGTCTTAGAGGTTTTACAGCTACTGCCTTTGAATTGCCAAGTAGTTGTATGTAGTTAGAATATCCCAGGTGGCCACAGAAGAGTATTTTGCTTTATTTAATGGTTTTTTTTTTTTAAAAAAAAAGCTTGAGGCCAAATAAATTAACAAGGAAATGAACACAAGAAATTAAGAACCGCATTGGTAAATCTAAAAATCACCATCACTTAAAAGTTAGAATCTCTGACCACTGTTCAGTTAAGTGCACCAACAATTGTAGACATGTACCAGGTTAATAAAATTCATGCCATTATAGGAATCAGTTATTAGAAAAACTGAATTCAAGAGTTGCATTCTCTACTATAATCATGTTATATTTGTGAAACATCTGTCCTCATCTAATCAGTTTAAAAAAAAATTAAGAGGGAAGAGTCTATAGCCTGGGTAATGTTATGAACTACAGAAGCAGTAGGTCAATAAATTTGGAAGATATTAACAAAAAAATCCAGTTGTTATCACTAAACCAGCAGCCCAACATTAAAATATTTATATATAAAAAATTTGGTGAATTGGGCATGCTCAATTCAACAAATTTTTTATCATCTGTTAGCATATTACACATCTCTGGTTATATGCTGCTCAAAAGAAAGGCAAAATAAGACCATCAGACAAGCCTGTTGTATTGTAAGTCAGATAAAACCAATACAAAACATGAGGTGATGAGGATGTACTGCTAACCTTACTTTTCAGTTTGTGCTTGAGGTCACTAAGCAGTGCTCTATAACTTCATTTATTTGGGAAAGATATATGAAACCACACAATTTAAACACACTTGCAACTATCTCTGAAGCCTATTTTCTAGTTGAACAGCAAATATTCTTCTGCAGTGTTTAACTGATAGCTGTACTACACTTAGTGAACACAAACTTGACATCTTATCCTGAAGTAAAGCAATAAGGTGGCTTTATGCACTTAAAACAAAAGAATATGGAGGCTTCTATTTGCTAATAGTCATATAAAAGCAGAACTTTAAAACTTAGTGTTAGCTAATAAGAGGTCTAAATAGTTTACTACAAATCAATACCACCCTGTAAATACCCACTTTATTAACAAAACAAGTGCCAAATCTCATTACAGGGTCCAAAATATCTGAGAAATATTACCAATTGTTACCTTTATGTCTAGACTTTGCAAGACTAATCATTCATTTTCAAATAAGCCTGACAATGTGCAAAAGTTCCCAACATCACGTGCTAGGAATAACAAGTGCTACTCAGACCAAGAGATTCTACTGAAATCTTAAGTCTAAAATAAGATAGCGAAGTCAGTCTCATACTTTGGGCAGTCGGCAGTCACAGTGAAGATCCTGAACTCTTATAGTTTCTATGTAACTAGTTTCTTCGCCGCCACAAGTTAGAACCTTTGCCCTCTTCTCAGTGATACTAGATAATATATTGCCATTAAAGACTTGGTTGCATCACTGCTTACAGTATTATCAAACGTACTAAATGTAATTTTGTTTAAATAGTCAGATAAATAATCCTCCTCTTGTTAACTGTACAATTCTCCTATTCATACAAGCATTATGTTCAGAAAGTGCTTCCTGTGAGAACTGCTTCAAATGAATGAATTAACCTTGCAAAAAATCTAACTTTCCACAATATGCAATTTGTCGACCCTGCATTGTGCAGTCCCATATTTACAAAATACTTAAAAACTTTACATCTGTCTTTTACCATACAAAAAAGTGCAATTCTCTCACCCCATCTTGTGAGGCAACAACATTCTTCATAAATTCTACAGAATAGCAGCCTATGACAAGCAAATAAGGTGCTTAGCTTATGCCCAGGATCTAACTGTTTAAGTACCACCAGGCAGTACATTTTATATACTGGCAGATTCAGTTCCTATGCTACTGTCGCAGTGGTGCTCCAGCCAGGTTTGCAAGCTCAATAAGAGCCAGTGCACCATGCAGGCGTTCACGCTGCTCCTGAAGACGACGGCGGGCAGCTGAGGGAGCACTGTTTTTTTCCTCATCATCCTCTTCATCAGACTGAAGATATTCCATGGGATCTTGCTGTTCCTGGTCAGCTTTCTGAGCTGTTTTGCTTTTCAGAGTAGGAGTGCGCTGTTCTCTTGTCTCCCAATACCTGTGAAGTCAAAGTTTTACATAGTTTATAAGTATCATCCAACTTGACCAACAAGTTTCATTGAAAGCTGACAAGAATCTTCCAAACCAGAATCTTAACATGATTGGATCATTCATTTCATTCCAATTGCTAATTTCTCAGCCCCTATTTTGTGGTATTTAAAGAAACAGAAGGCTTTCCACCGCAGGAAGATGATTCAGTATTCAGCTCCCTGTCCACACCCTCCCTCCCTCCCCCTTCCCCCCCAATCCTTTCTATATGTTGTTCCCACACCTCCATCATAGATTCGAAGGCCTGGAAGGACCACTCTGATAATTTAGTCTGATCTCCTTAATAAACACAGACCAGAGAACTTCCCTGAAATAGTTCCTGTTTGAACTAGAGTATATCTTTTAGAAAACACTCAATCTTGATTTAAAAGTTGCTAGTGATGGAGGATCCACCACAACCCTATGTACACTGTTCCAAAGACAGGGAGTATTGTTATTCACATTTTACAGATAGAAGTTTTAATGTCTCAGAATCTAAGATTAAAAGACTAGCTTAGAAGTCTGTGGCAGTCAGGAACTGAATTCAAATCTCAAGTCCCAGTCCTACAAGACCACACTCTCTCTCTCTCTCTCTCCCCCCAAAGAGAGAGTCCGCTCTTATTACAACTACCACCACCTTCCCTCATACATGCATATTCAACACCATGAACACTGCAGCACCAAAGGAAAGCACTGTATTAACAGCTGCTGTAATAAGCAAAGAGCCACTCAAAGGGAGAATCGTATAGAGAAGGGAAAACAGATGAGAAGGAAAAAATCAAAAATGCATCCCAATGAGAAAAAAAGCAGAAGCAACTACCACTAGAGAAGTTAATTCTAACCTCTGGAATTTAAACAAATAGCATACTAGGGAACAGCTGAATCATTCAACCTGAAGAGAAAAATGAAGAACAGAGGAAGTGTGTTGTATCATCTTCAGAGTACAATGCTTTTATACAGCATGCAGTAGCACATTCATCAAAATGAGACATCTGTGTAACCACGGAGGGAATATTAAGAACTTCCTGAGAAACTGTCACAAGAAGTGCCTAAAAGAAGAAGTCTGACTTGGGGTGGTTGTGTCAGTGAAAAGTACCAAGTCCGTATTTGATACTGATGACAATTTTAATTCTCTTAGAGGCTCTATGGATACGTCCTTTGCTAAATTAAGTCTCTCGTGGCATAGGTGTGAAGGAATCGATACATTCGAGAACTGCCAAGGTGAATAAGAGCCAGAGAAATAATGATGAGTCTTTAAAAATTGTTTCACATAAAGGTTGTATAAAAAGTATTATAATTCAACAGGAATTTAAAAATAGTCTGAGATGACAAAAAACACCATGAGTGTAAAAGTTTTTGGCTTCTACTGACATTTCAAATCTCAGTGCTCTCAGCATCTTAATAAATAATTCTAGATGGTCACAGTTTAAGAGAACTTACTTTGCTAGCCACTCAGCAACAGCTTTATTGTCAGCTGTTTGTTTTTTACTCAGTCTGCCTGTGGGTTCTTCTCTCTTCAGTCTTGCATAGGGATGCTTGGGGCAATGACGGTTTGCATGTGTGAATCTGCTTAAACATCCTTAATAAAAAAGCAAGGACAATAATCAAGAAAAGCAGTTGTCCAACATGTAAGCCCAAAATTTAAGAAACTAAGTCATTATTAAATTAACTTTCTTCCCACTCTAAAATCTGGATTCAATTCACCATAGAATGCCCCATAATCAAAAAATTAAGTAATTTTTTAAACAACCTGCTTATACTTTTAAGAACTTTGCTTTTAAACTGACAAATGTTTATGTGGTTGCACACAGATTTATTTTCCCCCCTTTTAAAAGATTATCTAAAATGGAAATCCAGGGCACATTTAGATAGTACTACTACTGCGAAACTTGCCCATGCTCTAAATACTGCCAGTTATTTTCTGATGGCTTACCATTTTCTGAGCAGACAAAAGGCTTTTCTCCTGTGTGAAGACGTTGGTGTGTTTTGAGCTGCCCACTCTGAACAAAGGCTTTCCCACAGTCTGGATAGTCACACAAATAAGGCCTTTCACCTAAAAAAGTTGAGTAGAATTTTAAGAGTTATAAATTCAGAAAGTCTGGACACCATCTAGTGATGGTCCATGGCTCAGTGTTTCTGCTGAGGATCCCCTAAATCAATGATGAAAAAAATCCTTTGTGGAAAGATAATGGTTGCCCAGAAACTGTAAAAATCCACTTCCACAAGGACATCAAATTGAAATTTAGTCAACTGAGTTAGTGTTTAAGTAGTCTTAGGTGCTACACTTGCCCTAATTCTCTTGACAGTTGTGATTTTACAATGATATTTTGCAATTTACACAGCCTTTCCCATGTTACTATGTAAAAAGAACCACACAAATGAGAAACAAAGTGACAATATAAAGGAATAATAAACTGATCTAACACAAAGTAAACAGCGACTACAGAAAAAAATATTCTCTAGTAACTTTCAGTTGCAACAATCTTAGGTGTTACTTATAACAGAAGTAATTTTCAAACAAATCAGAGATTTGAGTGTCCCTAACACAGCAGAAGTGATTATGTTGTGGTAAAATGTAGGAATCCTCGTGCATAAGCACAAATGTTTATATTACGGGGTGACTGATTTAATCTTTCTCTAGCAGGAGGGGGGCTTGGGGGGCTTGCAGAGGCTACAGCCACTCCAAAATTTGGCTTAGCCCCCCCACCCCCCCCAAACTGGGCACCTGGCCAGCAGCCGACAATCTCCAGCCACCCAGCTGCTGTCTTGACAGTCTCCCCTTCTTTGGGAAGCTGATTCATGGCTGGCAGGATGCTGTGGGAGCTTGCCCGATGTTAGAGGTGGCTGTGCCTGAGTGGATCTCTGCTGAGCTGGGAGGGACAGGGAGCCTGTCTGTGCTGGTGCCTCTGGCTCAGGAGTGGGAGTTGCAGCTGCTGCACTGAACAATTGTTCAGGCTCTTGAGTGCTCAGCTTAAAGAGACAGTGCACTCACAGGCACACACAGTCTCTCATATACTCCCTCCAACACAGACACACTATTATTATTTCTTGGTACTTTGTCAAAATGCACATATATTCTCTATAATTTCACTCTTTCCAAGTTCATTAAAGATTACAGTACTGTTAAATTAGTTTTTTTGACTGGACTGTGCATTTCATAATTTTATTTCTCTTATGCTTAAATTTAATCCTTTGAGTAGTGAGTTCTAAAATACCTAACCTGTCCTGGCTGGAGTAATTATCATTACTTTTACCGTATTGTGCTTTGTCATTAATTATTTAAAATGGTACAATCAAATAGTGTCCTTCTAGAAAGCAAATTTAGCTTGTACTTACTTTAGCAGTACAAGTTTAAAAAAATGAGCTGAACTAGTAACTTTAAACATTGTGCAGATGGTCACTTTTTTCAATTTTTATTTTTAATTATATTTGTAACGTAACTTAAAATGTGTACGAAAATAAATGCAGTTCCAAGTCTGATACTAATGGTAATGGAGTCTAATGTTAGAGAGTCACATACATGATTGTGATCAGTAAACATAAATGCCAAAATAATTAGAAAAATAAATTCCTGTCCTTAATAAAAGGAAAAAAACAATCACGTTAAAAATTAAATATGTTTTTAGTGGAGTAAAAAAATAATTGATTAAAATAGAGTAGATAATGGCAGTAACAGAGTAGGTCTTTTAGAGAAAATAAGCAGATTTTATTTCTCTCTACTATAGATGCGTACAAAGCATCTAACTTGTGTTTCTGATATCTGTCCTAAGGCTCCAAAATTTATACCTCAAGGTTTGAAATTATCTTGCTGTATTATCTCCTAATTTTTCTAAACTTAAAATATGGCTTTAATAGGGGCTTTTAAATATGTTTTTCTTTCTTTATATAGGAATTAGATACACTGCTCCTATCAATTCATTTCTAAGTTATCTGCAAAAAACACAACCCTGGAGTTTTCGGGTACTTAAGTAGCCCCTGGAATCACAGTAAAAGTCCACCCCCCATCTGAAATGGCACCCCTCCTTCCTCCCTACATGGTTCACATCCCCAGTGTGGCTCCCTGCCACATGCCTGCTGCAGCTGCACATGCTCTGGCTTAGGCCGACAATGTTTCGGTTTGCAATCTGGCTTGGGCTCAGGAGCAACATAGAACCAGCATCCATTCCTTTCCCACCCACTGCCTCTTCCCGTTGCTAAAGACTGAGCACAGAGCAGGTGGTGTTCAGGTAATGCCTTCTATAGCACCTGTGTGTTCAGTTCTCTCTTTCTTGCACCAAGGCCCCCTGCTCCAGATTGACTGCAGCGTGAGTTGTATCATGGCTCTGAGTCTCCAAATATCTTACTTTGCCATGTGAAAATGGCAGAATTTTGAAATATAATACAGTACTTTCTCCAATTTAAAGTAATTAGCTATTAATATTATTTAACCAGTGATTTTTTTCCCCAGAAGTTTGCATTTGTTAGTTATTAGTTTATTGGCTTAATTATTTTTCCTGTTGGTTTTCTGTAAATAAATGTTGCACAAGTGAGCTGCTACAGATGAAGTTTAAAACCAATCAATCACTTTATATTTTTATTCCCCTTCTGAGGATAACAGATAAAACACACATTTAAGTGCATATTGTTAAAAAATAAGCTAGCATGTGTGCCCACAGCATGTATAGTGCCCCTGCCCTCTCAATTTTCATTCTAGCCAACCTCAGCCCTGCACTGGGAAGAGGCTGGAGCCGCCCCTCTGGTCTAGTACATGAAGGGCGGCACTTGGCTGAAGTTATGTTCAAAATCTGTAGCACTGTTCACAATTCCACCACTAGGTGATACTAAACAAATACTGTTTGGCCAAAAGAATACTGACCAAAAGAAACAGTATTGCTAACATTTCAGAAATAAAGCTCTGATTACAATGGAAGTTAAGAGTCTAAATACCTTTGGGGATCTGGGCCTAAGTCCCTAGCCTATGGCCAAATCCTGAGGTCCATAAATGGAGCCCGATCACCCTTGGTCCATGCACAGAAATCCACAGATCCTACCCTTTCCAAGAGAAAATGGGGTTGTTGCCTCCACAACACTGTTAGCATTTCCTGGACTTGCACAGAAGCAAGAGCTTGATATGGATTTGGATGGAGAATCATAGTGACTTGTGAATGGGGTTGGCAATATGCTACTCATTATGGTGATGAACCTTGCCCTGCTTCAAATTTCACTGTGAAGGTTTAGGGGAAGCAATACTACAGCGTTAAGCTGTATTTCCTGCCTCTCCAAAGCCTCTGGCAGCTACTACTAAGCAGTCATATGCAACCCAACCAATGGTAGAATGTCTCCAAGAAGGCTTCTGTCCTTTACAGAGCCCTAATAGCTAGGGCTAGGAGGGGCAGTTTTAGGAAGGCTGCAAAAAAACTTCAGATTTTCTTCTCTTCCCAGCTATTTGCTGCCTGCTGTCTACAGAAATGCGTTAAGACCTTCAGTTATACAGGCAAACTACCACTAAAGTCAATGGGAGTTTGCCTAAGAAAGGACATCAGGATTTAGAGGCAGAATATTAGGTCAGCTGAAGACAAATCTGCAAATAATAAATACAGCTAATAATTTCTGCCTTCCTATTCTACAGGGAAATTTCAAAAGTAAATGAAATGGGCAAATAGTCTTTTTGTGAGATCTAACTGGCCAAATCTAGTACCGTAGTAAATCTATATAAGTCAATGGAGTATCATCACCAAGGATGTATCTGACCCAACGAGTTTTCCATTAAGACAATCTGAATCGGTTAGCACTTCAGGGATGGAAGTTTAAAGTTACCGAGGAAAATGAAATACAAGGACATCTTGTGTGTGACCAAAAAAGAATAGAGAAATTGGCGTTTAATACTGGCAGACAGGCAGACTTGCCTTATTTGATCCAGAAAAATAAACCACAGGAGGCAAGTTATTTTGAAGGTATTATCAATTATTGTGACATTTTATTGCAGAATACAATGTCAGGTACATAAGAAAAATCTGTTCAATTATGCTTAGTATAAGGGAACAATGAATCTCCTTTTCAAAAGCAAGATGGGTCCAGTTTGTCAATGCATAATGTTTGAGCAAAGAATTAACCATTTTTCTGTAACACTCTTACATTATTTTTCCCCAAAAAGATGCAGTTCGGTGGTCAAAGGTCTGTGTTAAAATAGTCAGCAGTTTTTTCCCCCCTAACAGCCAAGAGCTGAGCAAAACGGAGCATCTAGATAAAGTTAAAAAAAAATCTGATCTCCCCTAATCTAAATGCATGTTAGCTACACAATTATTAAATAACTACTCATAGGAAGAAATTTTATCCTTAAATTTAACCCAGAAACATATTACATCATCAAATAATAAACACAAAAAGAAGGGGTGGTAATGAAGAAAATGAGAGAGGGCAAGGTCTATTTAAATCTAGTCAATTTTTTTTTAAACTCAAAATATAATAATACCTGGCCTAAAGCTCCCCGACAATTTTTATGGCTTTATTAACATTTTCCTTCTCTGCACTCACCCTTCCATTGTTGTGTGAAAGACCCACACAAGAGGGAAACAGAAAAGAAAGTGAAAAGTACCATCATATATAGAGTAAAACCAAGAAAAAAAATCCTCCTTTTTTTCAGTTACTAAGTGTAACATGTCACTAAAGCAGAGGGAAACAATCTCTAAATGTTTCCTTTTATCACAGCAATGCTGGTTGCTCTGCCACAATTACTCCAGTATAAACACAAGCAGTTACACAAAGATAAATTTAAACAATGTCTTGACCACACTAACAGACCTCAGGGAAAAAAGTAGTCCATTCAATAACTAGACCAGAATACTAATTGTAAGAATGGAAGAACTTCCAAGCTAAAATCTTAACTACTTGATAAATATTTTTTCTATGCACAACATTACATTCCTTTCACTTACCAGTGTGAGTTCTTTTGTGTGCCTGTAAAGATTTCTCTCGTGGAAACACCCTGTTGCAGATGTTACAACGGATTCGGCTGGATGAATGCTCTCCCTCACTTATTAGATCTCGCACTGTGTCTGCTCTTGGTCGGCCACGTCTAATACCATCCTATCAAAAAACCCACACTGTTAAGAAACTGTGCAGTTTGTTTAAAAAATATTAATATAGTACTTGCAGACAAATGATTCAGTCCAAGGGAAGCTTTTCTAAACAGGAACTTTCTGTTTCTCGAAAGTATGTACCAACACATCAGGAAAATGCAGTTGTTTAATAGCTTTTATTTTCCTCCATCGTAATTATTCATCAAACATTAAAAGAACCACATCAAGAGATTTAAATCCATAGCAACTATTCTTCCCTGAAAACAAGTTAATCACAAAGCTCCAGCTTAAATGTCATTTTTAAAGAACACAAGTAATTAGATACTAGAAACATGATGTCATTGTATAAACACAACAATAGCATTCAAGTTATATATATACACACACACAGACATGTAAGAGTGAAAGAGCTGGACCCACGGATTACCTCGATTTAACATTAACTCCTGAACCAGTTTATTGTTTAAAAATAAAGTATATCATGAAAGCACAACAAATACGAAGTTAGGGTATATCTGGCACTCTAAATTATTTTATGGTAGGAGTCACCAGATGGCCCTATTACATAGTTTAAAAAAAAAAATTCTCAGCATATGAGCTCTATTCAATCTTCAAATAAACGTTACATTGTTCTTAATTTGGTGATGTAATTTCTTTTTGGGGTAGCCACTGCAAGCAGCAGCACAATTTGCTCTCTGCCTTAATCTCTTTAAGGAAAGAGAATTCTTGGTTTTCAGGGAGCAACTCTGTCCCAGGCATTGGTGTTTGGGCTTAGATTCCTGAAAAAGAGGATTGCCTGTGTGCTGCCACAGAATGCATCCGATGAAGTGAGCTGTAGCTCACGAAAGCTTATGCTCAAATAAACTGGTTAGTCTCTAAGGTGCCACTAGTACTCCTTTTCTTTTTGTGAATACAGACTAACACGGCTGCTACTCTGAAACCTGTGTGCTGCTTGAGTACTCTTGTTCAAGGATTGAGGAATACAGTGTAAATAAAAACATCACTGATTTCACCTCCTATGGTGAAACCTACTTGCACAGCACTATCATCGTGGCAGAGGGAAGACTATTATATGATATTCTAGAATATTTTGGAAAGAGCCAAACTTTTTTTTGTAACTTTTAAAATATATTAGACTAAGTCATCTAGCTCCTATCTCAGGGAGTGTCAGGATTGAGAGTCTCCTCCCGCTAAACTTCTCCCTTTCCCTACAACTGACACCATGAAATTATAATTGAAAGTATAAAGGCCATTCCAACTTTGGATCAGTTGGACTGAGCATAACAGAACAAGAGGCAACCTTTGTCATGACTGAACTGCTCCACTTGTGAAAAGGAAAGAGAACTACCACATCATGCATAGTCCTCTGTCAGCTAACAGATTGATTTGAGCACATTTTTAAACTTCAGGTCCAGAAAAGACGTGGCAATAGCATTTGTATGAATGTAAGTAATACACAAGAAGTCTTGGAATGTATTGTTCTGAGACTTATACAACTCAGCTAAGTTGCTATTTACATTTTTATCACTAAAGGCAGCAAAGAGTCGCTGTAATCAAAGACTGAATGGTTAGCCAACTACAAAAGCAGTTTCTCCTCCCTTGGTGTTCACACCTCAACTGCTAGAAGAGAGCCTTATCCTCCCTGATTGAACTAACCTCGTTATCCCTAGCCTGATTCTTGCTTGCATATTTATACCTGCCTCTGGAAATGTCCACTACATGCATCAGACAAAGGGGGTATTCACCCATGAAAGCTTATGCTTCAATACATGTTAGTCTATAAGATGCCACAGGACTCTTTGCTGCTTTTACATATCTAGACCTACACAGCTACCCCTCTGATTTTTATCACTAATATTTTTAGTAATGCCCTTTTTGAAGGGTTCCTATTTTAACACTGGGATATAAATGAAGTAAAAGATTGTTTTAGAGGGGCCTGAATCTTGAAAGAACTCAGCCAGCCAGCCAATGTGCAGAAGGATCATGTATTTAAAGATCTACATTTCCTCAACTGCAACCAGGAGTTTAGAGGAAGTTTGAACGACCAAATGACCTCCTCACACTCTACACCTTGGCTGGGGTTGCGGTAAAACAGATTCAGTTGTTACTAAGGCTGAGGGTGGGAAGTAAGAGCACAGCTGGACTCTCAGGGCCAGGCTGGCTTTGCTGGGTTGTCAGTTTGGAGAAGCATTTTTACTGGGAAGCTGAGCATGTGGTCTGCAATCGGCGAGACACAGCTGGCGTCTCACGGAGCATTTGTACAGAAGCACTGTGCGGGGTGGGGCTGCACTGCAGAGGCTGCAAAGGGCCACGAGTTGCGAACAGGTGAAATTCTACCACTGTAACGACCCCCATGCCCGAGAGTTTACCGAGAGGGGTGTCAAGTCACTGGGCCACGCTCCCCGCAGCTCTGCTCCCAGCCCCGGCCTCCGCGTCCCAGACCCCGAATGCCCAGACTGCAGGCAGCCCCGCCCCCAGCAGAACCCTAGGCTTATAGGCTGACATACCGCACCGCGCCTGCGCACAAAAGTGGAGCTGGAGCGCGGTCGCGCCCTCCCCAGCCGGCATATGACACAGGCAAACGGCGAGCGAGCGTCTGGCGGGTATAATTTTGGCGCGCGAATGTATCGTCACCGGCGCACGAGCTGCACCCGGAAGTGACTTCACTTTAAATCGGGGGTGGTGGCCAGAGATTCACCCTTTAAACCGGACAGACGCCCGGTGCCCGCCCTCACCGATGCCCGCAAGCGCCCCGCGGCGGCAGCGCCTCCCCCATCCTATGGGCCCGGCGAGGGTTTAACCCCATCGTGCCCAGCTCCCTGGCATGCTCCCTTCGAACTCACCTTCAGGTGGCTGCCGCCGCCGCCGCTATCTGGGCTGCCCGCCTCCTCATCCTCCCCGCTGGAGGCTCTGACCACCCCCCCTCGAGGCTGCTGGACGGAGGAGGGAGCGGCGGCGCTACTGGGGCTGAGGGTCACGTTGTGCGCGTTTTCCCCCCAGCGCCAGGGATACACCATGAAGTCACTGAAGCCGGGGCTGGTGGGGACGGGCGGTGGGGGCGCCGGCTCCTCACCCCCCCGGGACGGTTTAATCGGCGTGGTTTTAATAACGGAGACCAGGACCCGCTTCGGGGAGTCCTGGCAGAAGATCACCGGGGGGCCCGGGGGCGGCCTCTCCGCCATCGCTAGCCCCTCGCAGACAGCGGGGCGGGGAATCTCTGTGGCGGCTCAGGCCCGCTCTCCCGGGCGCCGAGATCTCACCCTGCGGCCGCCTGTCACCGCCCGATCCGCCTCAGCCACTCATCGCCAGCCGGTCCTCTCCGGGTCTCCCCTTCCGCTCCGGCCGCGGACCTGCTGAGCCGCGGTGTCAGCGGCGGCCGCCGGCCATGGCAGCAGCCCGCGGAGAAGGGGCCACACCTGCGCTCCTCTCGTTTGCAGCGGCGTCGGCTCCCCAACCTGGCCTCGGTCACAACAGAGCCCGAGCCGCCGCCGCCGCAACCCTTCCGAGCCTGCAGGCAGCCCGGCCCCTGCCGAGCCCAAGATTTTCCCGCGTTACATTTCGCGCCTGGGCGGAACCAATCACCGAATCCCGTTGATATATAATGGAGTGACAGCCAAGTTCAGGCAATCACCTGTGAGAAAATGGCCGGCCACGCCCCCGGGGGCGGGATGTGGGTGGAGCCCGGTCACATCCAGGCCCCGCCATTGGCGGGAGAGCTCTCCGGCCTACAGAATTCGAAACTTCTTGGGATCGCGGGCCAGCGGCAGCGATGCTCCGCCCTGCACTAGGGGCGCCGCTCCGACGGAGTTGGTCGGGTGCTGATTGGGCCGCTGAAGGAAGGAGGCGGGGCCATCGTGGCCTTATGGTCGGCTGTAAAGAGGCCGGGCGGGTTGCTGAGTTTGGCGGGCGTTGTTGTTGTCTTATTCTTTTGGCCAATCCTGGAGGCGGAAGATAGCTTCCCGCGCGCTTTCACCATTTATGACGTCTCTTGCTGTGTCACCTGTTCATCTTAAAGCGGGTAGGCGGAGGTATTGCTGGGGCCTCTGGCGGCTCCTCCCTCTCCCTCCCCCGGGCACTGTTAAGCCAGCGACCGCACGCTCCAGGCTCCACCCCCGCCTCGCTCCGTGCCAGGTGCCGCTTGCTGCTGTGGGCGCAGCCCGGCTTTCCCGCGCTGGGCTACGCACCGCCTGGCCCGTGGGCCGCTGCAGGCGCCGGGACGTACCCGGCGCAGCGGTCGGCGGGCAGCCTTGCCACCTCCTGCATAGAGCCCCTGTGCTGCGGGGGTGGCCGCGTCTGCTGATTTCGGGCACCTAGTGCCCCAGGCAGAGTGAGCAGCGCTCCCCGGGAGGAGACGTAACAAGGACAGCGGGCGCGCTCTTCATCGCAAGCTTTTCTCCGCAACCTGCAAGGCTGAACCTGCCTTTCATTAGACAACCCGCGAGCCGGGCCCGCCCATGAGTCTCTCCGCGCTGGGGGCCGTGGCTTGAAGAGGAGGCCCTGGCAGGCTGTGGTGGCCAGGCCGGGACTGCTGTCCTTCTCCGCTCTGCCTAGATTGGAAGACTGAGTTCCCCAAGGGGATGTTTGTTATGTTGTGTTTGCCCCGAGATCTGGAGGGCGGATTTTACAACGCTGTTAGGGCTTCGTTTTAAAGAAAATCAAACATTTTAACTCGATGAGTAAATAGTTATCATCGATATATTGGTTGATGGTAACTGCCCAGTCGTTGTAGATGCTTCCAGGAAGAAGTGGGTGTGTGCTTTTGAAGTGGCAGAACCATTGTCCTATGAAAGCAGCATTATCAAAAGGGGGAAAAAAAAATCTGCCTGTGCTTTGAAGACCCTGTGCTCTCTGCTTGAAAAGTCAAATATCTCAAAACAGACAGAGATTGCATTTTAAAGTTACTCCTGTTCATATTGCAATAGCATCTAAAGGCTCCAATCAGGATAATTTCCTACATACTACATATCTGGCATGTCAGATCATCTGCCCTGTCTTCATCAGTTTCAATTAACATGCGTTTTTTAAAGTTCTGCAAGTCAGTTTCAGAAACAAGAAACAAGCCCTTGTGATACTTGGGGGACAGTTTGCCCCCGGGATGTACAACTGTAGTTAGAGCATCCTAAATGATTCAGAACTCTTATTTGGTACTGAATCAGAAGTAATCTATAGCTGCAATGGAATTTTATTAGTATTTGATTTCCTTACACATTAACAGGTTTCAGAGGAGCAGCGGTGTTAGTCTGTATCCACAAAAAGAAAAGGAGTACTTGTGGCACCTCAGAGACTAACAAATTTATTTGAGCATAAACTGGATTCCGATGAAGTGAGCTATTAAGTGAGCTATAAGTGAGTAGTATTAACTTCAATGAGAATCTTTTGGGATGTAGGTGTCCATGCTAGCAGCTGCTCAGATATGTTGGCAATGGTTAGATCGGTTCAACCAATTTTTTTTTTTTTTTTTACAAATGGTATAATACTAAATTATCCAAAAGCAATTTCACTGTCTATATTCAGACAATTTATTGCTACCATTTACATATTAGTTGAAACTTGGGAATCTTTTTGGTTATACAGAATCATGTGTTCTCTTGTAAAGATGGAAATTTTATTACTAATTTATGTTTTGGAATACAAGGTGTGGGTTATACATGTGAAAGAAAGATCCCAAGTACTTTAATCAATGCTGGAGAACTTGTATTCAAAACAACATATTTTGGACACATCTACTGATTATTCCATATTGCGAAGATGGAATAAGTAACTGAATCAATAACAAATTGGATTAGAACCCTTCAATATGCTGTTAGTGGGAAGATGTATCAATGGACAAATATCAAGAAACTAACGCTGCAGCTATTACTCTGCAAAATAACAATGCAAGAAATTGGCTACATGCCTAGAACTTTTAAGCATCACAGAATGGAACAAATGTCTGTACATTGATTAGGGTAGAAAGGTTAACTCACTCAGCAAATAATTTTCTTGATACAGATTACAAACGATGTTCACTTTAGCACACATGAAACTGTTAATGTGTAAAAAGAAAAGGAGTGCTTGTGGCACCTTAGAGACTAACCAATTTATTTGAGCATAAGCTTTCGTGAGCTACAGCTCACTTCATCAGATGCATGACGAAAGCTTATGCTCAAATAAATTGGTTAGTCTCTAAGGTGCCACAAGTACTCCATATCTGTCACAGTTACCCAACAAAAAAGTTATAGTACTAGTGCCATTTTCCTTAAGCTCTGCCAACATCCCTCACTGCTGGCCCATCTGCACTCTTCCTTCAACTAGTACAGTGAGTCTCAAATTGCTTTTGCAGCGCAAAGAGGACTTGTGTACCACTTGCCAGCGAGACAGCAGCCAAGTGGAAATTACTGTGAGCAGTAAAAAAAAAAAAAAAAAAAGTCTCTTAAACATGCAGTATGTGAGCCATGTTTAGGAATGTAAGGATGATGAGTGCAAGGGGGAGAACAAGGTTTTCAGACAGGCTATAGGCAGCAGGCTAGATGTACTAGAGCCCTGCAGTGGGACTGGGATCCTGTGGGTCCCACACAACCCGCTGCAATAACAGCAGGAGTGAGATTAAAGAATAGTCCCATGCAGGGATCTAAAATGCACCACAGAAGTACTAACAGTACAGTAACTCAGCTTTCTCTCTCTGATTTTGAATATAACTACACTGAATTTCCACATGAGAGCTTTGCCATCAACTTCATGGGATACAAGTTTTCATTGCTGACGTGGTGCTATGCCATCTCTATTAATTTTATAATATTTGATAATTACTACTAAAATTATTTCTAGTATTTTTTATTTAAAAGGGACTCTGAACCAAAAACCCCACATTCAAAGAACCCTAAGAGGTGGTGAAGCTCAGCATCAGATCTGAGATTTGTGGGAGGCCACTTTTCTAAAACAGAATGACTCAGAAAGTCAGATCCAAACAAAGCCAAACTTTAGAGAAATTTTCAGATCCACCGGGCCCATCTCTAATTGTATTCCTTGTTAGTGATTTTATTAGGAGAATAAAACATGCAACATGTGTACTAAAACATTTTCATGGCTACTTATATGATTTGTGCATTCAATCCTTGTAAATGCAGGTGAGGGCAGCCAGTATGATGGTCTGAGAAAGCTTGGATGCCCAGTGGTGCTCTGCTGCATTGGCTTCCTCATGGTGAGGTTTAGATGCTTTCTTCTCTAATCTGTTTTATTAGCACCACAGGACAGAATGCACTAGTACTTGCCCAAGTTTTAAGAAAATAAAATTACATTTATAGTGAATTGTGCAAACTTTAATAATATGATTCTTCCTCTTTTCATATATGCTTTGATTTGCAGTGAAATAGTTAACAACATTGACATTTAAATTTTCATTATTGGGCATTTGAGTCAACACCGCATTAGAGCTATTCTTTCATGCTATCAGCAGATGCAGGCAGAGAGTGAACACTTCACTGATTTGTGCTCAGATTATGTTTTTTCATCGTTTTCTTTGAAAACATAAGGGCAGGAGATTTATGGTTTATCTATATGGGGAGGTTACTCTGGAATAAGATAGGGGAACTGAAAGTGCAATAGGTATTCCAGAATAGCTCCCCCTGTAGACACTCTTATTCCCGAAAAAGTGGGTTTTTTTCCGGGTTTATCTTAATTCACATCCAGTAGCTACTCTGGTTAATTTCTCCATGTATACAATCCCTTAAAGAAAGCAATTCTGAGATGTCAGTCTAAAAACTAGGTCACCAATCTGGCATTACCTAGCCCAAGTCAAGCCCTCTGTGTTCCTCACAAGACGGGTGGAGAAAACACTATTTTGGTCAACCTCCGAGGATATTTATCAGGAATCCCTATTTCTTCCTTTTAACCTCTAATTTCAACCCTTCAGTTTTATGGTCAATTTAACTTGACTGTGTAAAGATATCCAGAAGACTTCAACCAGAAGCCTTTAGACTTTCTAGAAACAACTATTAGGCATTCTTTTTTTTTTTTCTCTGCTTCCCCCAACCATCCTCTAACCAAAACAACTGATTTCTTGAGTAATAATAGCATTATTTTCTCATTTATTGCATCTGCACATTTGCCAGCTTGCTGTGATTGTTGTGTAAAGAAAAACTAATCAAGTAATGTATTACAAATGCCTGTGCTTTACACTCTGCTACATTTGCTGGCACCATAACCTTTAATGCGTGTAAGTGAAAAGGAATAGTAAATGTTTTACAGCGAAATTCAGCCATAGCCTGATTGGCCAGAACTCCATTGACTTCAATTAATGTGTACTATTTCATTAGTTAATGTGAAAGGGTGCCCTGGAGTCTTCTGTTTTGACCTTTGCAGAGGTAACACCCCCCCTTTACCTATGGCATCTTACAGGAATATTTTTTAAATTAAAGCTAATATTAAAATTATCTAATACAAAGGTTAAGGAAAGAGTTTCTATGCAACTGGGTATAACATACTACACCATGAGCAGCATCAACCTTCTACCAGTTTAGTACCAGACTAATTATTATTACTGAGGGTACGTTTGCAGTACAAGCAGGGCCAGGTTTACACCTTATGCCCACTTAGGCACAGCATCTTCAGCACCCCCTTTGCCTACAGCTGACCTTTGTGTTTTCCATAATAATTGAAACTTTTAACCCATTTTTAACTTCTAGGTGCCCCTAGGCACGTGCGTGCTGTGACTAATTGGAAATCCGGCCCTGAATACAACAACAGCGTTAGTGGCCCAGCTGTGGTGCTCCGCTCTAACACAGACCCTTACTTCAGAGATGGATGGAAGGGCTTTTCTGTTGCAGTAGTATAACCACCCCCTCCAGAGGTGGTAGTAGGTGGATGCAAGAATTCTTCATTGCACCTAACTCCATTTACATGGGGGCTAGGTTGACCTAACTATGGTGCCTTAGTTTTTTACAGCCCTGAGAGATGCGGTTAGATTGACCTAGGTCAGAGGTGGGCAAACTATGGTGGCCCGTGGGACTGTGCTGCCCGGCCCTTGAGCTCCCCGGTGGGGAGGCTAGCCCCCAGCCCTTCCCCTGCTGTCTCCTTTTCCCCACAGCCATGCCACAGTGTGGGCAGTGCTCTGGGCGGCGGGGCCGCGTGCTCTTGCAGGGCAGCACAGCAGCATGTCTGATTCTGGCTGGGCTGCGCGGCTGCCAGACATGCTGCTCTGAGTGGCATAGTAAGGGAGCTGGGGGCCTGGGGCAGTCAGGGGACAGGGACCGTTGGATAGGTGTGGGAGTCCCGGGGGGCGGTTGGATGGGGCAGAGGTTCTGGGGGTGCAGTCAGCGGATGGGAAACAGGCAGAGTTGGATGGAGGTGGGAGTCCTGGGGGGCCTATTAGGGGGTGGAGGTGTGGATAGGGGCAATCGGGGGGTTGGATGGGGGGAGTCCTGGGGGGTGGTTAGGGGCAGGGGGTCCCAGGAGGGGAAGGTCAGGGGACAAGGAGGGGGGGGGTTGGATGGCTCGGGGGTTCAGAGGGGGGCAGTCAGGGGGTGGGAAGTGGGAGGGGTCGGATAGGGGTCAGGGCCAGGTTGTTTGGAGAGGCACAGCCTTCCCTACCGGCCCTCCATACAGTTTTGCAACCCCAATGTGGCCCTCGGGCCAAAAAGTTTGTTCCCCCCGCCCCTCGGTTTTAGGTGTACACCAAGCCTTAGAGATGGGGCCACGGAAAGCCACTCCATGCCATGCACCGCCCCCCCCCCCCCCCCCACACACACACACTCTGGCTGTGCTCAGACCAGTCCCTGCCTGTGCAGCCCCAGCCCCTTCCGAGCCACATCTGCTCATGAATAATTAAAAACGTCATAAATAATTAATAAGACGATTTACCACGGGGGCGGGGGTAAAATGGTTAAATGGAGCCGCTGAGGAGAAACTACCTGCAGCGACGACATAGTCGCTAGACTTCATTGGTCGGTGGCGTGTGATTGACTGGCGAGCATCCTACGGATTTGATTGGCTTCCACGGCACGCAGCAGGTTGGACCAAATGTGTTGATTGGTTGCTAGAGCTTGCCGTGGCTGGTATTGGTTGCCTGAGCTCGGAGGGGGCGCGGCCGAAGGCGTTGATTGGTTGTGAGCGCGGGCCGCGAGGGGTGCTAGTGCTTTGGTGGGGCCTCGGCGCTCTCTCGGGGTGTAGGGAAGGGTCGAGCGGCGATGGCGCGGTTGCCTGGGCCCTGCTGAGCCGGCCCCGGCTCTGCGCTCGTCCCCCGTTCCCCCTGCCGCGCGGGTTGGGTTCGCCCTGCGCGCTGGTAGCGCCCGCAGCTGTCGCCGCCCGGAGGTGGCGGGGCGGCCGCGGCGATGATGAAGGGGGCGCTGGGCAGCCCGGTGGCCGCCGCCATGCAGGAGAGCTTCGGCTGCGCCGTCGCCAACCGCTTCCACCAGCTGCTGGACGATGAGTCCGACCCCTTCGACGTCCTGCGCGAGGCCGAGCGCCGCCAGCAGCAGCGTAGGAAGCGCGATGAGGCGGCGGCGGCGGCCGCCGCTGGCGGCAGAAAACCCGGCCCCGGCCAGAGACCCGGCCCCGCCGCCGGCAAGAGGGAGTCCCAGAAAGAGCGCAAGGTCCTGCAGCCCGAGAGCCCCGCGGCGCCCGGAGCCCCGCCGCAGCCGGGTACGGGGAGCGGAGCGGCCCGCGCACACCGCGGGAGGCAGTTGAGCTCTTCCCTGGGGGGGCGGGGAGTACTGGGGCCGGCTGGGCGGCGGGCCAGGACGCGCGAGGTGCGTGGGCGGGCGGGTTCCTGCTGCTCAGGGCTGCGGCTGGCAGCGGCTACCGCCTGGCCCTGTGCTGGGCAGCGTCTAACTGAACGCGGGGAGTCTCTCTGAGAGTAGCTGTGAGCCTGGGGTGCTGCCCTGGCCGGGAGAGGGTGGGAAGCGCTTGGCCATTGACTTTCTGAGAATGGTTCAACGCGTTGCCGGGTTCAGCGACTGCAGGTAGGCAGGAGTCCGCGTCCTCCCGTTCCGCACGCGGCCTAAGCGACTGGGCCCATGTCGCCTAGCGAGTCTGGCGAGCTGCCTACAACACACTGCCTGACTTCCAGCCCTGCCTGACCCGAACCACAGGACTGGCTTCTCCCTCCCTCGCTGTCTCTTATCTTCCCCCAGGCTTTTCTTCTCCAATCACCTCTTGATGAATGAGATCTAAAGAACTTGGGGATCAGCTGGTTCTGACTTTAAAGAGGTTACATTTAAGTCCAAATACATGATCAAATGATTATCTTGTTTCAGCATTAAAACAATGAGGTTGGAAATGAAGTTATACCGTTGTCCAGCAGTAGGTGAACCAGCTAGAGCTAAAATCTGTGTACAGTTGCGTTTATACTTTTAATGTTTTTATTTTCATGTTCTGAACACGAAAATTGTGTGGACAGCAGGTAATCAGATGCACAGACTAAACTGTGGTGGTATGACTTTAACCCTTTATATTTTATAAGCAAGTCCACTCTTTGTTGAAGGCTAGAGTGCTTAGTCTCTAAGGTGCCACTCTGAAATCTGGTAGAAATTCAGTGAAACTACTCTAATAGCACTGAAACTAAAATACATAGAGGTAAAACTGTTTCAAGTGTATGAGCCAAAATAATTTAGGAGAGTATTGAGATTGAGCATTTATTTTGGTTGTCTTTACTTTTTAGCATTTTGGAGGTGAGCCTGGATGATGTTGAAACACAGCTCAGTGATTTAAGGATCTAATTTAATAAAGAGAAACTACTGATGTCTGTAAAGTGATTTAGAAAACTAGGGCTAGTGTTACTAAATAACAAAGTTGACCACAAGCATTTGTGGATCCTATAATCAGACTGCAGATATATAACATCAGTTGAATGTGAACAGCTTAATGGAGCCAGGATGTCACTTCTGTTTTTAAGTCCAGTGTTGCAGAATTCTTGCCAGAACAGTGTGCATCTGAAAGTTCACTATTCTTTTATATATAGGTTCTTATACTGCTTTCAGTATTTTAGTACCTGAGCACTTTACATATGGAACAACTTTAGATACAGGCTTACCATGGCTGTGGCTTGTTTCCAGTACAAAGTGAGCTGTGCAAATGTAAATATTGTAT
Organism: Lepidochelys kempii; assembly: GCF_965140285.1. Lineage (NCBI taxonomy): Eukaryota > Metazoa > Chordata > Testudines > Cheloniidae > Lepidochelys > Lepidochelys kempii. The sequence continues at coordinate 88,947,633 of NC_136384.1, read as the reverse complement.
GTCTGGTTCTAGCTATTGCAATGGATTCTTTATATTTTGGAGCACTGTAGTAGTGGTAGTTGATTGAGGGGTTGGTAAACTGAACACCGTGGGCTGGTTCTGTGTGGTGCTTGTCTTCTCAGTGTTTCAGCATGTGTTTTGGCCAGTGTTTAGTATTTTGCAGTTTCCCCACAGTTCTTTGAAGCTCCCAAGATTGTCGTTTTGGAGCATCAACACCTGAGGTGCTAGAGAGCTAACTCAGACTTTTCAAGAGCATAGCAGCGCCTGCTTTGTGAAATCGGATCTGTTTATTTCATGCCTGCATTGGTGCTGTAGCATAATTCGAGTCAAGGATAAACAACAAAATCCCTCTTTTCAGTTGTTTTCTTTTCAAATATGACATCAGATGAGGAAGGAAAGCCATTCTGCAACTTCACACCCTGTCTGTGGTGGAACAGTGTTGAAGACCCATGACCATGTTTGTTGCACTGTCTGCCTTGAAATTGACCAAAATGCTCTGGGGGCCAAAGTCCTCCTGAGCAGGGATGAGGCATCAGTAGAACCTCAGAGAGATTACAGTGAGAGTGGCACCAAGATGGCTTTGACTACTTTGAAGGATAATCCCTTGAAGCTAAAACTTTGAGTTGGTCAAGACTGCTGAGTGCTAAGATTTGGTACGAGAGCTGCTTAAACAGTGCAGGCCCAACTCTTCTCTGTTAAATCTGGCAGGGCAGCGTTTCTATCAAAGTAGGTGGTAATGTCATCTTCAAAGCTGAAGGCTCTACCAGGCATTTGTGGTCATTGGTACTGCTCTTCAGGTCACAAGATGAGACAGTCTCTTCCAAAGAGGGAGGAGTTACTGAGGAGTGGCTAGCAACACCCCACTGCTAGATATCTGCCTCGTAGCCTCTAGACTCTCTCCCACAGTCATTCATGTACAAGTAACAGAAGGGGATGCCTGTTCACGACTAGTCCTGTGCAAGGTTGCCATAAAGCTAATAGTTAGGGCCCTACCAAAATCAGGGTCAATTTTGGTCTGTTTCACAGCCAGAGGGTTTTAAAAATAGTCAATTTAACATTTTCAGATATTTTCATCTGAAATTTCATGATAATGTAACCAGGGGGTCCTGACCCAAAAGTAAGTAGTGGGGTGGGGGATTACAAAGCTGTTGTAGGGGCCATGCAGGATTGCCACCATCACTTCTGCACTGGCTTCAGAGCTGCACTCTGAAATCAGCAGCCATGGAGCATCCTGCAGCTGGAAGAGGCTCGTGGAGGTGGGTCTGATCTCCCCCATGCAGCTGGGGGTGCCTACTATGCAGGGGTCCAGCTACTAATCCTGGCTGGGCTGGAGAGAGATGAGACTTCCTCTTTCCACTGTGCTTCCTGCAGCTGAAGGAGGTTCTCGGAGGTGGGTCTGATCTTCCCTAAGCTGCTGGGAAAGCCCCAGTTGTGGGCTCCTAGTTGCTAGTCTCGGCCAGGCTGGGGAGGGACAGGGCTTCCTCTTCCCCTGCATGGCCAATCTTGGGGCAGGGAGGGAGATCATACCCAACTTTGGGTGCCTCTCTTGGCTGCAGGCAGCTCCGCGGCTGTTGCCTTCAGAGTCCAGGTCTGAAGGCAGCACAGTCGCTGAGCTTCTTGCAGCCAGGGGAGGTACCTGGAGTTGGGTATGATCTCCCCACTGAGCGTGACTATGTGGGGGAAGAGGAAGTCCCATGCCTCCCTAGCCTGCAGACTACGAGCTGGAACCCAGCAAACAGTAGGAGCCCTTGATGGGGTGCCCCCGGCTCTCCACTGGCTAGATTTCACGGGGTAGATTTGATTTCCCAGTTTGTGATTTTCACAGCTGTGAATTTGGTAGGGCCCTACTAATAGTACAGTTTTTCTCGCACCCTGCAGGCTAACATTGCACCCTGGGATTTGGTGCTCGTGGTACAGGAAGCTCCATGTTAGACATCAGCCTCTTGCACCAGAGGTTATGGTGCAGACTATGATTTGCAAGGCATTATTAGTGCTCCAAGGCTTTATTACTTAAACTCTTTACAGATTTTTGGGTGAGACTGTGGGTTGAAGTGCAGAGGGCTGCTATTTGAGCTCAGATGAGCCAGAGCCATAGACCAGAAGGGACCTGCAGATAATCTAGTCTGACTTCCACAGACCATCAGCACCTGCACACTAGAACCAACAACTGAAATTAGACTAAGATACTACAGCCCACAGGAGACTAGACTGTTACATGCCACAGGAGGTACACCAGTGTCTGAGACCACAGCAGTGATTCCAAATATATCCACTATTGAGGACCTCCACAGAGGATGATCATACGCTTCCTACTTTCCTTTATTTTTGGAGGGCAGAGGTGGAGAATCTTATAACCTCCATGATTGAGAGGACTCAGTGCCAGGACCATCCTGTTTGAGGCAGATGAGCTTTTTACCTCCTGTTGTACTCCAGTCACCTTAGATGCATGGGTCCTGATCAACAATCAGTGAGACATGATCAGGTTTTCAGAAGCCTGTCAAGGTATCTTTTCTCTCTACTTTGCCCCTGCATGCTCTCTGCTGCCTCAACATCCAGAAGACCTGTTGCCAGAAAACCAATCTTTTTCTGGCAGACAGCCATCAAGCCCTGCCACCAGACAAAAGAGGATAAAGGCAGCAGGGGGTGTGTGATTAGTTGTTCCAGATATTTCCTGCTAATCAAAATGACAAAAGATCTCTGGCCCACCCTAGATTTCAGGGAGACTGGGAGTGGCTAAATCAGTATGTTGTCAAAGAGAGGTTGAAGATGGTCACTCTGAGAGTGGCCATACCTCTTCTATGCAGGAGCAAGGCAGCTGACAATTAAGTCCAAGTGCTCTGGACTTAATTTCAGTGCTCAGGAAGTATTTCTATGCACATATATACAGCCATAATCTGATTTGCACTTGAGGAACATTGCTACCAGTTTTGTGACTTGTCTTCTGGGAGGGTGTTGGCTTCATATGCTTTCATGAAAGGCCACAACGACCATCAAGCATATCTGCATAGGCAGGAAGGGCATGTGGTTTCTTAATTGAACAATTGACTGATTAAGGACACTACTCTGAAGAGTTTTCAATGACTGATCTATATCAACATCGGGGTGTTCCTAACCGTAGGGTTCATGATAGGCTACAAAAAGTCTAAAATTGTCCCTAAAAAGCAATTAGAATTCTTAGGAGCCTTTCCTGGATGCGGTTTGACTGAAAGCATCCTGCTGGACCCAGTACAGGATCCAGAGCATCGCCAATCTGGCAGAAAAAAATACGCAAGAGCTTGTTAAACTCCTTGCAGGCTGAATTTGTCAAAACTGTAGAGTTCTCTAATGATCCCCACCTGTGTTGAAGGGTACAGCTTTATATTAAAGATAAGTGAGGTTGCTTTCTTGAATTGTCTTGTAATAGACTTCAAGGGACTTGTTACTAGACTCTTTGCAAATTAAAAGCTTAAGTACTTGAACAGCCAAGACTGATTCTGGTATTAGAGTGAAAGTACAATTGTGCAATTTTCATTATAGTAGCTTGATCTAAGTTATTTCGTTATATGGGTTACTTTGGCTAGAAAAAAATTCCTAGTTAAGAGCTGTTCCTTGCAACATGTAAAACCTGAATATAAACATTCAGCATTTTTCAGAAAGATTTGAATTTCACTCGTCTAGACATCCTGTGACTTCAGATCTTCAACTAGTAAAACTGTCCCTCTGTCAGGCTCTGCTCAAAAGTTCTATATAATATTATTCAATATAATGTTTTTTGTGGTTTGAATGGAGGTTTTTTGTATTTGCATATTACTGTTAATCATCTGCCTTTTTTCTTTGTCTTGACTGGTTCTCAGCTTTTATTCCTAAGTGAGTTCCCACTTAATCATGGAGCTCATCTGAAAGTGAGCAGTTTGTCAAGCAAATGGAAGTCAGAAGTCCAGGGTCCTGTCTGTTAGGTGTTGGCCTTGCACAGCTCAATATTAAATCTTTTTGAATCCAGAATACGCTCTCCCTAGGCTTTGTTGTTAATTAGATGAGACAGTAATAATAAGAGCAGTACCATTGTCAGTATTTAATTGACCTTACCTTTTTTTTTTAAATAGATCTCTATTCTTCAGACTACCAAGGTTCTGGTGCTTCCTTACTCTTTCAGAATAGTGGTGGATGTTTGCAAAGCCTTGTTCTTTGGTCTTTGAGCTGCTTTTGTGTGTGGTAGGGTGAGGGGAGGGGTATGGAATGTAGGTATTGTAGCTTTTGTAATTCTCTTGATGTTAGTTCAACTCACCCATTCTTAAAACAGTCATCAAATTGCATTTGCCAGCTCTTTATTGAAAGGGCCCAGTGAAATGCAGAGCTTGCATTTTCTACCAGTCCAGGCAAATAAAAGTTGCTGATCCTGCAGTAATAAAAAGCTTTGTTCAGTTTGTCTCTAAGCCTATTATGAACATTTTAGGTGATTTGTTTCCCATCTTTAGCATGTACATTTTGGAGATGGTGTAGTTTAGACATCATCCCTGATTGCTAAAAGATTAATTGTATTATCATCCACCATTTTAGTGGGTAGTAAGACACTGAATGTTTTGAAGAATCCTATATCTTGATGATAGCTGTGAAAACCACAGTGTGTCTCTTCTTTTAATGACTAACTTCAGTATAATTATTCCAGATATATGGGCATGAGGCTGTACAGGGGGAACCTGCTGTAGGTGATTCTGTTACAAAATGCTGGCATATTGAAAGCACAAGATCACAAGGTGGAAGTCTATCTCCATTTAGTTCATTGTGTTTATATTATATGAAATAGATATAAAAAATGGTGTTCTTTTATGCACTTTCCTAGTCTTCTGAAGGGAAAAATGAAAACCAAATTCTGTTGGTTACAACCGTACTTCTCCCTGAGTCATTAATGAATCAGATTCCTGTATGGTGCCATATCTTATGTCCGTGACCTTTGAATTATAGAGCACCATCTCCCATTCCCAATTCTAGTCAATTAGGACAGTAACCTTGTTTTGATGTTTAAATTCATTGTATTTTGAGGTCTCCCAAAATTTTCAGTTTTGTGTGCCACAGATTTTTATATTGAAAATAAACAGCACTCAAGACTTGGGGGGTAAGGAGGGAGAGGTATGATAGCTGGACGTTTTGGCAACTGTGTAGGGAATATTTGGACGGGGAGGGGTTGGGACACCTATTAAGTGCGGATGTTGGTTTTGTGTTTTGATAACCACAAGGCATTTAAGGCTTTAGTCAGTGTGTTTTTAATTCCTTTTTTTTTTACAGCAACTAGCTGCCCCACTACTCATTCTCAGTATCTGTTACTACATGCAACAGCAGTGAAGTATGTTAGCTTGACATTTCTTCAAAAATAGTCAGCAGTGAAAAAAGCTAAGTGTTGACAGTCTTATCATTAGGCTTCAATGTCAGTAGCCCAGTGGGATGAATGGGTCAGCTGACCCGGTTCACAGCTAGTTGTTTTGATCTGCCTGCATACTCATGCAAATATCACAATATCAGTTAACATTTTGACAGCTAACCTTCATAACACAAAGCTAGAGACTTTTTCTTAGCTGTGCTAAGTTTTTAACTGTTTAAGAATCTGTTTTCATTTTTGTGGCAAATTGAGCTATATGGGCAGGACAATTTCTATGGTCATAATCATGTATATAGGGCCCCGTGTTAATTTTGATGATGGAATTGCTCTGTTAGATGGGATGTAATAGTGTGGCTCTGATCACTTGTCTTATGTAATGTTAGCAACCAATTTGGACTAGATTATGGATGTTAACCTCAGCTTCTGGTCACATTTAACAATTACTAAATATATTCTGCATATCTACGTTTTCCTCTTTGGTTTCAAATCAGCAGTGTTCTTCACTTACTGTTTTAAATAATGTTGTATATAATTTGTTGGCTGCACTTCGGTAATGGGCAGAATGATTTATATACAGTTTTTAAATTGCTTTAGTTTCCAATTCTGTAGGAACGATACTACATAAAATGTTTGCTCTAAGGCTAACCTGTCTGGAGTTTTCAATTTAAGCTGGGATAGGAATTTTCAGTGAAGTGACCTGCATTATATTTCCTTTATGAAAGGTTGAGTGAACTCCCAAAATCCCATAAATTTCTGTGGCATACATTAGCTGCCCAAAAGTGAGAGAGTGGAAGTTAGTGAGGGATATGTGAATAGCTTAAATAAGCCACAATTGATGAAGATGTTGCCTGTGAACTTGAATTCAGGCCCCTCCTGTGCATGTGTTGTGAAAGTCCTGAATTACATGATCATATATGACCTTTTCCACAGGTCCTCTGCCTCATTCATTGATTCATCCCCAGTTGTTATTTAACACTTGTCATGCAAACCCTACACTTAACCCATTATTTTCTCTGTGTGTTTCTATAGTGCCCTTCTGACCAGGGTCCCGGGGGTGGCCACACTGAGGTTACTCAATTAGGGCAAACTGCAAAGAATGGGGCAGACAATCCCCAAAGCTGGTGGATATTCCCATACTTGGCTTGATAAATCTAGCAGAAAACAACAGCTTCTATAATACCTTACTGATTACCCAGAAATAAAAACACAGTTCCCTTAAAGCAGTCCAGCCTTTGGGTTCCCTCCCAGGCAGCCAAGTCAGATATGAAAGTTCTACCAATCCTAAAGGATTGGACACATTACTTTCCAAGTTAACGAATACTCCAGATCTTACCCAAATACATGCTTACAGCCAGTTCTTATTAACTAAACTAAAATTTATTTAAAAAGAAGCGTGAGTGAGTATTGCTTAAAAGATCAATATACGTACAGACATGAGTACAGTTCTGATATCGGTTTCATAGTAGAGATGGTGAGCTTTGTAGTTGCAAAGAGTTTTCAGAATTAGTCCATAGGTTATAGTTCAGTGTTCATATTCACCGCTATCCAGGTGGGACTGAAGATCTCAGTCTTATGGACTCAAGCTTCCCCTGCATAAAGCATCAAGATCTGAGATCAAAGGATCAGGTCCCAAGAGTCTTTTATATAGTTTTCTAGCAGCCTCTTGAACAATAGGCTTTTGCAGTAACCTTCTGTTTCCTAAACATCACTGGTAATGAATAACATGGTTAACATAAGGTAATTATTCATTAAGCAGTTCATATACAGTTTACCACAACCTTCAGACAGACACATAGACTGACATTTTCACCCAAGATTCATCTAAATATTAATATTCCCTTTTGATTTCTGAGTCAATAGCTATAGTAATAGACAGGAACTGTCTGTTTACATGGCTAACATCTAACAAGATACAAGTAAACACATACATTAGTATCCCCTCTAATTCTCAAACAGTACAGGATTGAATTTCAAAGTTCTAGCAGATTTAACATGGAATGGCCCTAATTACAATTTACATACTCTTCTAACATGTCTCTAAAGGTTGAACCTGGGTCAATTAGCCTGTGAGCCGCTTAACCCTTTCTGGCCATGTGTCACAGCTCTCCTCATGGTATCTGAATACTTCATAAAGATTAATGAATTCATCCTCACAACATGCAGGTTAGATTCAGTGGTGGTATTAGTTCCCTCATCAACAAAATGAGGGTACTGAAACAGAGGCCAAAATTGCCAAGTGACCACTAATTTTGGAGGCTCAACTTGAAATACCTATGCTCTGATTTGTTTTAAGATTACTTAGGGTTTTTATAGCTCTTCATATGTCCAGAACTCATCTTCCATTGACTTCAGTTGCATTTGTGTGTTCAACACATCTGTGTATCTGGGCCTTCGGTCACGTTTTGGGCACTCAAAAAAAGACACCACTGGTGACTAACTGTAAAAAGTTTGGTTGAAGTGACTTGCCCGTTAACTCATTGGAATTCAGTGGCAGAGGCAGGGATAGAAATCATTTCTCCAAGGTGGCATTAACTACAAGGCCATCCTTTCGCTTTCTGTGATCATCTGCCTCATTCACTACACACCTTCAAACTTCTGTCACAATTAAGGCAATGATCCTATATACAACAGCTTTATTCATTTCTAGAGCGTCATGCATTCTGCACTGAGTAAGGTAGGAGTCCTATGAGAAAAATAGTATGGGATCATGTAATTTAAAGACTGTATCGTGGTGCATACATAAAAGGAGAGCAAATTATGATTGCTTTGGCAACCTCAGTTCTGCCATTTCCTGAGTGCTTGGCTTTGCAACCTTTACATACTGTCATCTAATTTCCTAATTTAGAAAAAAAATCAGTTTTTTTTTTTTTTTTTTTTTAAATCGTATGGCATCATAATCACACCCACATGTTTCATCAGCAGGTTAGGTCCATTGCACAGACTTCTTCCATTTAAACTAACGGAGTAACTGATAGCAGTATAATTAGAGTCAAGGTGGGTGAGGTAATATCTTTTATTGGACCAACTGCTGTTGGCATGAGAGAGAAGCTTTCACATAGTTTCCGCTTCAGCTCTGTGTAAGCTCGAAAGCTTGTCTTTCACTCCAGTAGCTGTTGGTCCAATAAAAGATACCTCACCCATCTTGTCTCTCTAATATCCTGGGACGAACATGTCAATAACACTGCATACAGCAGTAGTAATTGTCACTCTCTATGGACCACCACTAGAAAGGGATGACACTTTGTCAGTGGATTTCACATCTGTTTACTGATTGTAGAGGAATGTAGACACTGGGGACTCCTGGGTTCAATTGCAGGTTGTGGCAGAATATGTTCTAAGGGGTATAAATCTGCCTGTTTTTGTCCCCCTCTGTTCCTATTTACATCTAGCTCCCTGACTCCTGTTCCCCATCCTCTGGCTCCTGCAGCAGCCTTGCTCCCCCTCTGCCCATTCCTCATCCCTCTGTGTTCCAGTCAGGCTGTTCTGCCATTTTGCTGTCTGGGTGCCCACAAAAGGAGAGAGAGTTCCTGTAATAATTTTTTTTAACATAAGCAAAGTGAGGTATTTTCCCTAATCTTGTTTTCTGAAATGGCTGCACTATGTTAGCCAAAACACTCCAGAATTTTCAGCCTGGGGCAGATGCCTGGCATGGTAATTTCAACCTGAATGCCTAAAGTTTGGACTTATAAGCAACAGAAAATATGGTCTTTTATCGTAAGAAGTGTTAGGCAACCTTAACCACAGTTTGGCCAACAACTACCAGCTTGTAACTTGGTAGGAGTGCAAAATTAGAGGACTGTATGGTGGCATAGTCCTCTCTTTTGAGCCTGTAGACCGGTAATTGCAACTAAATCTATTAATGCTGCTTATGCTTAGACTCTTCACAATTTTTTTGTGTGCAGGTCAGAAGCGAGCTCCTAAAAGGGGAGAACAACAAGGATGGAATGATAACAGGGGAACGGAGGTAAAACAAGACAAAGCTGAATGGAGACCATCTTTTAGGGAATACCGTCCCTATGAAAAGGAGAGACAAGTGGAGTTCACAGTAGAAAAGTATGTATTTCTAAGAAGATGCAAGGTGGTCCTCAGTGAAGAGTTTGGTGTCCTGAGATGCTTTTATGGAGTACTATTTAGTTAGCACCTAGTAGTGTGGTAGCCCAGTTTTGGCTGTATAAAGACTGATATGACAAAGAATCTATCAGTTCTCCAGTAAATTATCCTGTATTTATACAGTAGTCAGAATGTTGTACGGGTCTGGTGTCTTCATGTCCGTTACATTTCTAATGGAATAATACAAGCTTTTTTTGGTAGTTAAGCAATTGGTTTAAAAGTCTGGTTTCAGTGTCTGACATATAGTACTTAATATTTCATGACTTCAGCATGTGAGTATTAACATCACCAACCAGATTTTAAGTAATTGTACATCTAGGTCCCATAGACTCTGAAGCAAAATGAGACCAAATTCCGTTAACCCTTAAATTCTGTGGCAGCGCTCACTTATTGTATCTCCATGAAATACTTCTGCCCAAATACATATAACTAGCCCGTAGCTAAAAATAATAGATGTACAACTCATCAATGCTTGTTGTCAGCAATGGCTGCGTTTGTGTGTGGTGGTTTGTACTAGAACTCCTCTTGAGTTTCTTATAGTCCTGGTATACACCCTGCTACATGCAAATCTAACATATGAGGGCAGTAATAGTGCCTAAGAATTAGAAAAAAGCAAACAATTAATACAGTCACTATTACTGACATAAGGATAAAAGAATGCGGACCTTAAACTCTGCTCACATTTAGCTTCTGTCTGTTTTTAATCCTGACAAAGAGCATCAGTCTGGGCATAAGATCAGTGTAGTGTAAGATGTGATCTAAAAACTTCTAGAAATAGTGAGTATAATTAATTGATTGATTATCACAACTACACTAAAGCATCCCTATGACACCAGATTTTCCCCTATTAACTTTTATATAGAAGTAGTCTGACTAGAAATCTTCCTTGTCTTTCAGGCCAGTTGACAGATTTGACCGGGAAAGACCAATGAGAGGTCGTGGGGGAGGAAGAGGTGGAATGCGAAGCCGAGGAAGAGGTGGTGGGATGAACAGAAGTCTTAATGGCTATGACCAAAGAGGGAAACGGGAATTTGAACGACAGAGTGGGAGTGATAAAACGTAAGTGCTTTGTGTATATACTGCTCTCATCTAATATATTGGTAAGAAACACACACCTCAAACATTTCAATATCTTTTTGAAGGGTTGAAGTGGGAAAGGAATATATTCAACAATTTAATACTGCTTTTGGTTTGGTACATCAATGAGGGAGGAATTTCCTAATTTGAAGAATACTGTTTCTGTCTCTAGAGGAATCAGAACAGAAGACAAAAGGGGTGGAAGTGGAGCTCGGAACTGGGGAACAGTTAAAGATGATCTGAGGTATATGCAAATTTGTGCCCATTCTAGTTTATAATAATTTCTGTAAAGTAATAGGCTTGCCTTTATTTCAAGCTTTATCCATTCACCATGTCTTTAATTGTTATGGCCCCTTTGCTCATGCTTACTGAGTAGATCCTAGCCTGAAGGAGATTCTTCATTTATTGCAGGGTTCCAAGTATCTGTTTGCCTAAGGCCAAGTCATCTTTTCACTAGAGTGAAATATACTTCTCTTTCCTATTTTAGTAAATGGTGGGCTTGGGCACTGTGACTGGCCTGTGTAAATTTTAAAGAGAATTCTACAATGCTAACAAATATCTAGGTCTTAAATTGTTATGTACTCTTTATCTGGTTCTGTTTGAAATCGCCTTGAACTGGAAACAGGACCAGAAGCCGCCTTTTCTACCCCTTGACACAGTTGGAGGTGTGCTGCTATTTCAACTAAATATTATTCTGGTAACTGCATAAGACAGCTTTCCTCCAAGGGGACATAGCAGGACTAAGTTGCTTGTCTGGGTCCTCCTAAACTGGCTTACCGTGGGGAGAAGGGAGGCAAAACTTCTAATTTATAGCAGGCTCTGTAATGGCCATTAAATTGTATTCTTATTCATTGCGTTGTCTAAATAAAGTGCTACGTCTTCATATATAAACACCTTAATAGCTCACAAATGCATATTTTTATAATTTGAACTTAAAATAAGTTTTTCAGGGTTAAAAATGGGGGAGAGTAGAATTAGTTGTAATTTACAATAAATCAGCTGGGTAATCTTAAAGTCTTAAGGTAAAAGTTTGTACCTTCCATCAATAGAAATTGGTCCAATAAAAGCTATTGCCTCACTTACCTTGTGTGTCTCTCAAAAGCATGTAGGTCATCTGGGCATTCCAAGTGCTGTTGAAAGTCAACAAAAATGAATTAAAAATGAAACTAGGTATGTGAAATGGTATAGAGAAGGTCAGTTGGGTATTTCTAGATTACCTTTTCTCATAAAACAAGGGAACACCTATTGAAACTTAAAAATCAAATTTAAAGCTTATTAGGGCATACTACATATTACACAGCACACAACTAACTTGTGGAAATCTGAGCCGCAAGATGGTGAGGCAGATATATATGATTCTAGAAAATTCATGTAAATGCATTAGGTCTGATTTTCTCATATCGAGAACATGCACACTTCTGGCTTTCACATATTTGTGGATTCCACTTCCTCCAGCCAAGGATTTCCAGTGCTTCCCACTGTATAATCTTGTATTACTAGCACACTAAACTAGTCTTGTTTAATGGTTTTGTTGTGGTTTTTGGGTGATCAGTAGATTGGGAATTCTTATGATCACAGAAATGTTCTGATCTAGACAATTCCAGAAAGGGTACTATCTTCAGTTGGTCGTGAAATATGCACATTTACAAAGAATGGGGTCTATTGATCTGTAAGCTTTCAGTATGACCTAGATATGTGGTGGCTTTTCTATTTTGCAGTGAGATGGAACAGACTGCTCCTGTGGAAGATACTGCAGAAACAGAGGATCACCAAGGGGCACCTGAAGGAGAACCTCTGACCAAGTACAGTCTGCCTTGAATATCTTAATTCTAAAATGCAAACAAAATAACTGGCCAGTGCCAATGTTCTTGATTCGTATAGGGAGACATTCCAAGACCATGGTTTTCAATGTGTCTGTAAAGCACTTAGCAGACATTTGGCACCATATAAATGTTTTAAAATGGAAATATATACCTACAGAAAAGTTGTTTCCTAGCCAAATGGGGCTCCAATCCCAGCTGAGGCCTTCAGATGCTATAATACATACATACTAATGCTAAGTAGTGGCACTATTGACCTGTTTAAAAAACAAACAAACAAAACCCTCTAGCTCAGTAGCTTAGATGATAAATTTCTGTAACATATGAACTTTTATTTAAGTAAGAGAGAGAGTGCTCTCTAAGTTACTCTTAAACCCTACTAGGAATATAACTGATATAACGTGTTCTAGTTCCCAGTTTATTTTTAGAAATATTACAACAGACATCTTGTAAAGCAACCCCTCTTGTGGAACCACATAGTGATGATATGATTGAAATACAGTAACAGAAAATTCCCTTATGAATTAGTCAATCAAAGGTGTCTCCTATACAACAGGAACTTCTCCCTTGAGATTCATATGGGGCCAAGAGTGGTCTTCCTCCTCCAAACCCAATGTTAAAAAAATGACTGCTTGGAAAGAGTGTTGCATTGTTCCTTAAAACTAAGGTAAATTGAGATGGATGTTTGCATCCTGATATTCAGTCATTGGTTCTGATCAGTGTCCAAATGTAAAAATTAATTTTGCTTCAAAAGATCTTAATTATCAAGTTAAAATTAGATCAACTCAACTGTTTTTAGATATCTCCAACTTGAACACTACCAACACAAATAACTTCTAGTGAAGGGGTGGTGACATCAAAGTAAGGAGTAACATTTCAGCCAACATTCCTTTACGTTTGAAGTTGGGAAGAATCTAACTGATTGTGTTTGGGTAAGCCATTAGACAAAAGTTGAAGGCATCTAGCTATTGCCAGCCACTTCACTATGATTTTATGTACATTCTTGTTCAAGTTGGAGATATTTTAAAAGATTCTAAGTTGACCTAATTTTTCAACTATGCAATTAACATATTTGGGTTACTCAATGGTTTAAAGTAACTGGTGGCGAGGAGAGTCTCTTGAACAAACTTGAATTAAGAATGTTGAGTTTCCAGAAACTTAGTTTTCAGCAGACTTAAATCATGTGGGCAGTGAAGGTAGTCTGCATAGAACTTAATTCTTATGTATGCACTGTACCACTTTAACAGAGCTAAATATTAAAAATAGCAGTTAAGCCTTTTTACTTGAGTGTCCTGGGTCATATTTCAGAGTCTCACATAATTTTCCTCTTCATGGTAGTTGAAATCAAAATCAAATCCAGCTGTCCTAGCTCTTTCTTTGTAAGTACATGTGTTCTAACTTCAGTTCTCTATTGAACATAGAGACATGAAAAGTACACCCAACTGTAGTGGGCAAATCCGGTTGGCTTTTAATTATGAAACTATTAAATGTGTGAGCTAATACTCTGTTGCTATTTTAGACTATTCTCTGCAGAGTCTATCTGTATTTCCTTACCGTGCTAAGGCTTTCGTTGCAGACAGGAAGGCTAGAAACTTTCCTCCTCAGTGAATTTAGATGTAGGAGAAGTCCACAGCAATCTGGAAGATAGCAGTATATGCAAAGGTTCTGTGAAAGGCACACTATCATATGGTATCTTACTTCAGTGTAAATGACTCTCATCCTGAGAATTCTCAAAGCTGTGTTCAAACTAAATATGTATTAAATATATGGGCCTCATTGTGGCTACTTCTGGTGGAAGATAACAGCACAATGAGCCCACACTTTAGAAGAGCAAGTAATGCCATATCTAATAGAGGCAGAATATATAATTAAGGATTGAATTTATTCAGAACATCTTCTAACACCTACACTCTTGCACAAAGTCAGACTGGGGCAGTGTCTTTATTTATGACCTTTGCTGTTCAGCAGCAGGAGTTAGTTGAATAGAATAAAGAAAAGGAGGACTTGTAGCACCTTAGAGACTAACATATTTATTTGAGCATAAACTTTCATGAGCTACAGCTCACTTCACTGGATGCATTCAGTGAAAAATACAGTGGGGATGTTAATACACAGAACATGAAACAATGGGTTTTACCATACACACTGTAACGAGAGTGATCAGGTGAGGTGAGCTATTACCGGCAGGGGGGGGAGAGACCTTTTGTAGTGATAATGAAGGTGGGTCATTTCCAGCAGTTGACAAGAACGTCTGAGTCCGATGAAATGAGCTGTAGCTCACGAAAGCTTATGCTCAAATAAATTTGTTACTCTCTAAGGTGCCACAAGTACTCCTTTTCTTTTTGCGGATACAGACTAACACGGCTGCTACTCTGAAACCTAGTTTTAGTCTGTTTAAAATGACTTGAGTTGTTTTGGGACTCCTGTGTGCCTAATGCCCCCCTTTCTCTTGGAGGTAGTGCAATAGCAACAGAGGCCTCCTGGACAGGCAACTCAACTCAGTAGGGGCCCCAGAATAGCTTTAACCTTCCCAGACATAAATAGGTAATTTTGGCTTCTTGAGTTCAGTGATTCCAGCTGCCTTTTAATGACCACTTGCAGTCAGGCACTCGGTTTCAAGTGTCATCTGAAAGCTCTAACCATTTAGTCATTCCTTCCCTTCTCAGTTTATTAGAACTGATCCTTTTAGGAAAAAGACCCCAGAAATTGGGTATAGCATTTGTGATGCTGAAGAACTATTGTTACTTTCCTGGTCTTGCATTTAATAACCTGGAAGGCTTTTAACAGTATTGCACTGCAAGCCTGTATATAACTTTTCTGCCATTATCACTAGATCCTTGTCCATGTTACTGTTCTTCAGCTTTCATTTTTATGCTGGTGCCAGGCAGCATAGTTTGTCTTCTATTTATCGAAGTGTGACCTTATCTTAGTTCTATTTGCCCATATTTTTGAATTGTCTAGGTTCTTTTCTAGCTTCTTTTTGTTTGCAGCCTCTCCTAACATAGTGTGCACACTATTAAGCTATATGCATGCTGTAGTATGAACATGTTCCAGGATGTCATTAATATATTAAACTATAAAGATAGTACTGGTTCCAATTGTCTTTATAGTCTCATTTTTACAATTACCTGGAAGACTTCTATGGGGCTTGTCTGCACACTTGGTTTAGGAACTTGTTAAAGCATTTTTTTGAGTAGTAGGTAGTAGTAATTACAGATATATTTCTCTATTTTCTTATTTTACCTCTTACTGAGATTAGATTTATTTCCTTGATCTGCTACTTACTCTTGGTATTAAATCTGTCCTTTTTCAGTTCTCTGGCACCTAATAAATTCACAGTTGTTTACCACTAGTGGTTCTACATTTCCTTCTGATCATTCTTTCTTCAGGAAACCTTCAGTTCCCATCATCTAGTTTGCTGATCTGTTTATCTGACTATCGTTTTAATAGCTCTATAAAGCTAATCTATAGGTTTAGCCAAATCCTCATTAGCATTTCATTCAATATATTTCTCAGTTTTGTTTGCTAAACTGATAGTGTTGAATGTCTCACCTATCGGAGTTGTTGGTCTTCTGGAACCACTTATTAGCTTGATTAACCTTTTTTCTTAACCCTTTGGCTAATTGTCTTAATTTTAACCTTAATTTTGGCACTAAAATATATTGTTGTTGTGGTTTTCTGACCACCCCCCCATCAGCTAGTTACACAATGTAGGTTGAACCTTTTCAGTTGAAGGTAAAGTAAATAGAACTTTTGCTGTCACTAAACTAACCCATGTTTTTAGTGTTTACCATCTCTTAAGGTTTGTCTCTGGCTACTTTTATAACTGGTAATGTGCTATGAAGGCAGATATGTTTGTGATTCCGGCCGCACCCCCTTCTGTATACTACTGTTCATCCAAACAAAGCAATCTCTCTGCAACCAAGAGGAAAAGACACTTTAAACTAATGCTTAGTAAAGGGCTATATCCAAAAAAAAGAAAAGAGAAACTGAAGCAGAATTGGAAAGCAATGTGCAGCATTACTAAAAGTCTCTTAAATGTATACAGGGATACCAAACTAATGGAATTACAAACTTATTTTATTACAGTCCTGCCGTGAGGCCCCACTCCGGGACTCTGCAAGGTATTGTGCAAACATGTTGTAAATGGTCAATCCCTGCACTCAGGAGCTTATAACTTCAGTTAATGAAAACATTCAACAGCTGGATAAAATAAATGGGTAGGAGTGGAGAGCAGGAGGATGAAGTAACAGTATGAACAACATCCTTTCAAGTAGACCTTCAGTGTGCACAATGTATATGGGGGTAGCCGTGTTAGTCTGTATCCACAAAAACAACAAGGAGTCTGGTAGCACCTTAAAGACTAAGATTTATTTGAGCATAAGCTTTCATGGGTAAAAACCCCACTTCTTCACATGCATGGAGTGAAAATTACAGATGCAGGCATAAATATACTGACACATGAAGAGAAGGGAGTTACCTCACAGGTGGAGAACCAGTTCTGACAGGGCCAATTCGATCAGTGTGGCTGTAGTCCACTCCCAATAATAGATGATGAGGAGGTCTCAGTTCCAGGAGAGGCAAAGCTGCTTTTGTAATGAGCCAGCCACTCCCAGTCCCTATTCAAGCCCAGATTAATGGTTTTAAATTTGCAAATGAATATTAGTTCTGCTGTTTCTTTTTGAAGTCTGTTTCTGAAGTTTTTTTTGTTCAAGTATGGCTGCTTTTAAATCTGTTCTAGAATGTCCAGGAAGACAGAAGTGTTCTCCTACTGGCTTTTGTATGTTACCTTTCCTGATGTCCAATTTGTGTCCATTTATTCTTTTACATAGGGACTGTCCGGTTTGGCCAATGTACCTGGCAGAGGGGAATTGCTGGCACATGATGGCATATATAACGTTAGTAGACGTGCAGGTGAATGAGCCCCTGATGGTGTGGCTAGAGTAGATACGGGGACAGAGTAGGCAACAGGGTTTGCTACAGGGATTGGTTCCTGGGTCAGTGTTTCTGTGGTATGGTGTGTAGTTGCTGGTGATAGTTTTCCAGGATAGGTTGTAGATCCCTCCCTCTCTCAGACCTTGGGAGGCAAGCCAGTCCTCGCTTACAGACAGCCCCCCAACCTGAAGCAAATACTCACCAGCAACTCCACACCACACCACAGAAACACTAACCCAGGAATCAATCCCTGTAGCAAACCTTGTTGCCTACTCTGTCCCCGTATCTACTCTAGCTACACCATCAGAGGACCCAACCACATCAGCCACACCATCAGAGGCTCATTCACCTGCACGTCTACTAATGTTATATATGCCATCATGTGCCACCAATGCCTCTCTGCCAGGTACATTGGCCAAACCGGACAGTCCCTATGTAAAAGAATAAATGGACACAAATTGGACATCCGGAATAGTAACATACAAAAGCCAGCAGGAGAACACTTCTATCTTCCCGGACATTCTAGATATATTGGCCAAACGGGGTCTATGCTTCAGGTGTATTTTCTTTAGTATTGAAGTTCTTCAAATACAATTCAGAGATGGCAGAGAATCTGAAGCATTCAAAATACTGTACGTAGCAAAGTAGTCTTACTTCAGGTTTTTTTGTTGTTCTTGGATGTCAAAGCTAATGGTTTTTACTTTACAACTATAAACCTTTAGAGTTGCTGAAGGGGAGCCAGTGGAAGAAGTAGCAGCTCAAGAAATGACGTTAGATGAGTGGAAAAATCTGCAGCAACAGAGTCGACCAAAGCCTGAATTCAACATCCGGAAGCCAGAATCCACTGTTCCTTCCAAAGCAGTGGTGATTCACAAGTCAAAGTATAGAGATGATGTAAGCATTGCTTTAGAATTCTCTAAATTCTGCTTTCTACCCGGAGATCCAGGGTTAGGACACTGTCTCCTATATTAAAACAGATTCTGAACAAACTGGAAATAAGTATTCATATTTCAAGCTCCTGTAATAGTGTGCAAAAAAACCCCATCAGATTCATTTTGTCCAGTCTCCAGGCATCCCTTTTGTATTATGAGCATGGAACGCTTGACCTATCATGTTGTATTTATACCAAGTTAAGTTTCAGTTCTGCTTACTTTATGGCTTAGTTTTAGAAGATTGAAGTCTGTCTCCTTGCCTATGCCACCTCATGTACAATTTTGTTAACTGAATTGTAGGCACTAGTGAACTCCATTTACTAAATGTTTTATATTTTAACTTTGAATCACATTTTGATACACCCAGTGTTTAGCTTACTTATCGCTTTACTAATGAATTTTTATCTGTGTATACTGGAAATTCAGTTTCCCAGCATCATCAGCATACCAAGTTGTCCTGAATCTGGTCACTATCACAACGCAATTATCGCTGAACCACTTGAGAACATCTGAATGATTTTTATGAGGACTGTGGTTCTGCTTCTTAAAGTGATCCAGGAGAGCTTGTTTTATTTTCCATAACTCTTGTTCTGCTCAGAGCCACTACGCTGTTATAACTAAAGGTGTAGGGTGAAATCTTGGGCCCCACTGTCAGTGGAACCAGATTTCTACCGTAGATTCTTGCCTACTTAGACTGTAAGCTTTTCAGGTAAGGGAAGTCGCTGTGTCTGTTCAGTATCTGGCATGATGGTGGGGGCTTGATCCTTGACTGGGACCCTTACACACTGAGAATCTGAATTAAAAAATTGGTTCAGCATATGTTAGTCACTGTTGGACTGTGATAATTTATTGGGCAGATTGTACTTAGTAGGCTGTTTACAATCCTACATTTGTGTTCCTTTAGTTTGGCTTTAGACTTCCCCCAGTTACAAGCCTGCTGAGTTTAGGACCCGTCTTTCACAGGATCTGAAGAATGTGCCTTACATTTTATTTTACTCCTGAGTAGACTTTATGGCCAGCAGTGTAAAGGGGCCCTAGTATGGCAAGAAACGTGCCCTAGAGGAGTAGTGACTTGTCTGGTACAAGTATTGCTTAACATGGGCAATCTATTAGACATCAGAATCGGTACATGGGGAATATGATTTGCTGTACCTTTGTAGCACTACCGGTGTATTCGCAAAAAGCAAAGGAGTACTTGTGGCACCTTGGAGACTAACAAATTTATTTGAGCATAAGCTTTCATGAGCTACAGCTCACTTCATCGGATGCATTCAGTGGAAAATACAGTGGGAGATTTATATACATAACATGAACATGAAACAATGGGTGTTATCATACACACTGTAATGAGAGTGATCACTTAAGGTGAGCTATCACCAGCAGGAGAGCAGGGGGGAAAAACCTTTTGTAGTGATAATCAAGGTGGGCCATTTCCAACAGTTGACCAGAATGTCTGAGGAACAGTGGTGGGTGAGGGGGGGGAATAAACATGGGGAAATTGTAAAGGCTATTTTGGAAAATATTATTTTAGTATGCTAGCTATATTTAATGCTAAAAATCGTTGCCTGCTACAGTAACACTAGAGCTGTAACTGTAGCAAGGTCAGTACTGGAATGGATCAGTGGTAGCAATTGATAAGTAAATTTTAGTGTTCGATTCTTATTCCTTTCCAGCCCTCCCCTAGAGGGTATCTCATGAGTAAATGCCTTGGGCCAGATTGTGTGGTCCCTCTGGAACTGTCGAGATCTTGCCACAGAGAGTTTTCTGAGTGTGGGAGTTCTTTGGTGGTATAGAGCTAGCATAGCAGTTTCCTGTGTGCTTATGCTTAATTGCTCCCAAGCTAGTGTAGAGCTAGCCTGAGAATGGAGGAGCTGTCATAGTCTCCCTTCTTACCCCCACTGCCACACACAACTTAGGGGCTCCTGGCTATCCAGGAAGTCTGACTTTACTGGTGTGCTATTTGGTTTGTAATATAGTAACTTTTTTTTGAAGCTCTGAGCAGCATGCTAATTGCAGATAAATTCACTTTCAGATGTTAAAGGAGGATTTTGAGGATGACTCCCACATCTTCCGAAAAGCAGCTAATGATATAACTTCTCAGCTGGACATTAACTTTGGGAATCTTCCTCGTCCTGGGCGTGGAGCCAGAGGAACACGAGGAGGTCGTGGGCGTGTCAAAAGAGTTGAAGATACTGGGCCTAGACCAGAAGTGGTGGTAATTTGATTTTGTGGCTATACATTTGTAAATGACATGAGAATTTGAGGGTTTTTTTGTTTTGTTTTTTTTTTGCTGAGGACTTGTTAGTGTTTTGCTTACAATACTTACCAGGCTTTCAGTCCATAGTATGTTGCTATATGTGATGAGATTTCAATTCAGATTGCAAATACCGTTTTTTATTTGTGAAGAGTTTGTTCAAAGGTCAAAGTTCAGGTCACTCTTATGACAGCTGGAAGGAGTAGTATAGGAGAAGTAACTTCCAGTTTCTGAAAAGAATTCTGATAAAATCAGGGAAATAACTCTGCACTTAAAATTACTAAAGGCTGTAGCCTTCAAGCAAAATTATTGTGTAATAAGATTCTAATACTTCCTCTAGCTACCAAGAGTGAAGTTAATAAATGTTGCATGTTTGACCCTGCAGGTTAAGACACAGGAGGTACAACCCTCTATTAAATAAATGACAAGTCAGATATGGTAAATTGTTTCAAAACAAACATAATATAACTACTAATGATCATAGTATCATAGTACCTGCCACTTTCCATTGAATCCCCTGATTTAACATACTCAAAACCATTCTCCTACCAACTGTGAAAGAAGCCATTCTATCTGCCAAGGGTTGCTACTGTTGAGGTATGAAAACCAGAACATGTGGGATGATCCTGAGTCCATAAAACTGGGCAGCTGGCAATGTGTGCTGAGCACCCATACAGATTTCCTGTGGGAGCTACCTCCAAAAAAGGGACAGTCCTGGGGATACCTGGGCTGGTAGCAACCCTATACTGCTTGAAGGTGAACAAATATGGAGGATTGTTGTTGTGGGTGGGTTGGTTTTTTTGTGTGTGTGGTTTTTTGTTTTGTTTTGTTTTTTTAGTAAAATCCCCATAGTTTTTTCAGTTCATCAAGGATAAAATACTTAGCCACATCTAAAGTTTGGAACTTTAAAAGGGACATGGAATTAATCCCTCTGGTGCTTTTGTTAGGTAAAGCTACATTCTGAAAACCTCTAGTAAATCAAGTGTGCATCACTGTCGCTTTTTGTACACAACTAAAAATTAACTCTTCAGTTTTTCAATGTTTAAAATAACTTCTCATTCACTTTGAATGATGAACTGCTTCCTGTGTCTGTCTATAGATTTCCAGTAGCAAGAACCTGAAGTATCAGGAAAATGTCACTTCTCCTTTAATCACTATACCCATACCACAGTGACAGGTACAAGTCTAGTACCTGCGTAGAAATAGTGATGGATACAAAACAGTTTAGAAATAAGCATTAATTGCCTCTTAATGTAATTTAGCAAATAAATAAAATGGAACTAGTTCTTAGTTAGATTGGAGACTCCAGATGTGTCCCTGATATGTGTATTTTTCTAAATTTACTTCCTTCTTTTGCAGACACAAATCATTGCTCCAAATCCTGATGACCCTGAGGATTTTCCTGCTTTAGCCTGAAAGAACTGTCCTGAATGACAGCATCTCAAAGTAGCTGTGAAGAGACCAGTTTTATGTTGCTGTGGAAAAGGATCATCTGAGTCTGAAGGAAAAACGGATTTTTTTTTTTTTCTTGTGTGAAATGATTGCACTTCTGTGGTATTGAGGGAAGGGGGCTCTGGAGATATCAGTGAACTGGGATCTTGCAACAGATTCCAGCACCTCCTATTGGGATAACTGTGTGAAGGCTTATGGTATTATACTCAAGGGATTTCAATAAAGTTCAACAGTACAGTGTTAAAAATGTGTATATAGAGATTATTTAGAATTTTCCATGAAAGCACAGTGAAATGTAAGCTGTACAACATGGTCTGCTATTGGAAATCTGTAGCAAACCCTTGTAGACACTTGAAAGCTGCTTTCCCTACTCCATTGAGTGAAATGTACCTTTGCATATTTTAAGCAGTTATACCGCAATTTTCGTAAGTTGACAAATAAAGAAAACTGCTAATTGGTTTGGGTGTGAGGTGCTTATCACTCACTCCATTGTTCCTTGGTATTGGAGCAGCAAAGTGTGACTGCTTCTACTATACTGTAGTCTGAATATCAATTTGCATTTCTCTTACAGCTCTACCTTGCTTGCCCCCCTCCCCCCAACTGTTTGCTGTTTTCAGTACAAAAACAATCTCGACAATGTAGGAGAGATTTAAATTTAAAACTTCTCTGCGGCACATTTACACTTTCAATTTTTTTAAATGTCCTCCTTTAGTAGAGAGTGAGAAATGGAAATCCTACTTGTGTACCATAGAATAGCCAGGTCCTAACCACAACTTCTTGTATGTGGAAGAGCTGAATGTGAATTGAAATGTTTTCTGGTTCCATCCCTTGCTGTAGAAAACTCTGCTTTAAGAAGCAACTCCAGCTTTTGGCAGTTGCTCCCATTAAAGTAAATTCTAAGACTTTTAAGTATAAGTTTTTACTGACTCATGTGGGTAGAGGAGGAGATTGGGCTTTGCTTTAATGCCAAGGATAAGAGATCTGAGTGTGGCTGCCCAAGTTGGGTACTAAGTGATCCCTTCCTTTTTTTTCCACACAACTATTGCAAAGGCTTAAATACGAGCTGCAAGAGGAACGTAAATTGTTAAAGCTGCATGGGAGCAGAGTTGGTGTTTGGACACTGATTGCAAGGCAAGGGAAGGAAATGGGAAGAGGGGCTCATTAGTGGCCAACAGGAGCAGCTACCACCGGCCACCTCTGGTTGCTGCTTCTGAGGCACAGAGAAAAAGCCTTTGAATTCCTGCAGAGGCTGGGTTCCTTTCCTACCCACTCTTACTGCATGCTCATGCAATTTTCTTCCTTCGTGCTCCCCATTCCGTGCACATCTAACTGCAACAGAACAAGGCAAGGCATGAAGTAAAATCTATCAGCATTTGAAGAGAGCAGGTAGCAGGGTGAAAATTCTCAAAAGCATAATTAGTGTGTACTTGTGGCAGAGTAAGAGCCGGGGAGGGATAGCTCAGTGGTTTGAGCATTGGCCTGCTAAACCCAGGGTTCTTGTTTCAGCAACACTTTCCACCGGCAAAGCAAAGTCCTGATACTCGGGCCCATTTATGTTGAGTTCAAAAGTTGAAAGTCTTTTCTTCTGAGCTCTGAAACATTAGCAGAACTTTGCCTGAGATCAGACTTTCATACGCAGGTTGTAAACCACTTGAACACACAAGTTTAGGTGAAGAGTTGAGACTACAACAACTACAGTAGAGCTGCAGAGCTGATCAGCACTGACTCCTGAGCCAGCTCCCACTCCTCCTCCACTGGAAGGGGAACACTCGCTGCTCCACATGCTGAGGAAGGAGACTTTCCTCATCACATGCAACAGCTGTGGAAGACGGACTGTCACTCCCTTCCCCACAAACAGATTTCTTCATAGACTGAGGTGTTCTCTGCTGGAGGACTTGCAGCAGGGCTGAAAATCCAGTCTGTGGAGGAAGCCCACTGAGAGATCTGGGATCGCTTTCTGCTTCACTGGTGTGTTCCAATGGCAACACTGAAAGCTATTTAACATCCTACAGTAATTTTATGTGGAGGTTTGGGCCAGAAAATGACACATTGTAAGCACCTCGAAGGAAGATTTTAAGCAGGCAGAATATATACCTAATAGGAACCTGATCATGAGACACAGAATAAAAACTGTTACAGAAATTACAGTGGGCATGCTAATGAGGACTCCCAGCTGAGACCTTGAATTTTCATCTCTTCTGACAGCAGCACTGCTCCATGTTGGGAATGGATTCAGTATGGGTGCATGGCAGATTCAACCTCACTTTCCTTATAGCAGCTGAGTTTTTCTTTGAGGTCTACCATCAAACTTCTAATTACGTTGGAATCTGCTTAGCGCATGCAAGCTCATGTAACCAGAACCCAAAGGGCTATGAATGTAATTTGAAATTTTTTTTTGCTATCTTTGAACAATTTTGCATTAGGTCTAAAATTATTTTTCTAAAGGTGCAATGGAATCATAGCCCTGAAAAATTAATGATTAATTCATTTAACTCCCACTTCCACAGTTCTGATACTGGAGAACAGTTATTTGTTTCTAGAGTCCTGCCTGCTGCCAGCATTGATTTAGTCTTTCAAAATTATTATATATATTTATTTTTCCTGTTTATGAACAGTGGCAAAGGGTCCAGAAACTACAAAATCCAACCCTCTTGACTTAGCCATCATTTAATTCTTTGGCTCATTTCATGACTACACCGATGCTCCATTCTTTGACCTTGCCTTCTCAAATATAAATTTACAGCTGACAGTATATGTACATAAACCCTACCAAAATACTACAAAGCATGCACAATTCTGCTGCTGGGGAGAGGATGAGAGAATGAACTGTAGCTGACAGGTATATGTTAGTCTCAGCACTTAATACTTTCTCTGAGTACTTTTCAGTAAGTAGTGCATGGTGGGAAGGGTGGTTTGAGTCTGTATGGAATAGAAGAGAAACCACCACCCAGGATTTGCTCACTTAGTCTAGAGTGTCTCTCTTCCTCCAGTTTTCCCCATAGCTGCTGCTGTAATAAATAGGTAGTTCATAGAGCTTTCTGTGGTCTGGTCAAGACAGACACTCCCACCCTTCTGGGCTTTTCAAGGCCAGGCTTTCACAAACCAAGACTTCCCCTTGGTTAGGGAAGTATTGCAGGCTAAAGAAGCAGGACAGATCCTGTCTCTGTGAGCAAGACAGGAAAAGGAACCCAGCATCTGCACTTTCAGCCTGAGCAGCAGAAAGGGAGATGAGCTGTTAAATGGCAATGTAAATTGCCTTTTCCAAAACTGCTAGTGATTGGAGAACAGTTGATTGATTGCAATTGTTGTAGACCATAGAAGCTTGTGTGCAAAATCCACAGAGATGGTGCTTCAGCCTTACTCCAGTTTGATCTGATCTGACTGCCTTATTTACATCGAGTTCTGGGTAGAGCATTGTATTTAGACTTCTATTTTAAGACAAACCTTGAGTGTTCTGATGCATGTTGTAGCAGGAAAGCTTGTTCCACAGCTTTCTAATCACCTGCCATTTTCCTCCCTCCAGAACATTATCTAAATTTAGCAGAGTGTCACAGATACAGGGAGGGTAAAGGGATGGAGAAAAAGAGTCAGAATTTATATTCACAGACAGGAAGAACCTATTTTACAAATAGCATGGTTGTGTGATGCTGAAAACCATTTTTCCTCAAAAGACTTGGTTCCTTTCGTCTGAACAGGAGCTGGACAAGCATGGTATGGTTAGCTTTAGAAATAGAAATAGTCATTTTGCTTTAGTGAATGTGTTCTGTGACACACACACACACACAACTGGAACCTGGAGTTTTAAGTACAACTTGTAGAGATAGCCTGGAACTCGCTTCTGATGCATTTTAAAATGAAAGACTCAGCACAACCTTTTGTTTCCTTGGAACTTTTGTGTGAATGTCTTAACCCCAAAAGAAGATTAAACTCAGTGGGACCCAGCTTGAGGCCTAAACAATGTGAATGCCAGGCATGACAAAACCCTGGGGAGGTGGAAACTGTGGCATGGAATGATCAGGCGGTGTTGGGCAGCTGTGCCCCACAACAGACAGTACCAGTTAATTAAAATGAGACCTCTTGCTTGTGTTTCAGTGTGTATGCCTCATGCTTTGCATGTCTGGTCAGTGCTTCTGAGTAGGAACTGGAGTGACAATTTACAGGAATCTCATTTACCAGCTCTTCACAAAGCCTTAGGTTGGAGGGAGCTGTATGACAAAGGTGGTGGTTTTCCCTGACATGACCAATGCTTTTGAATATGGCAGCCATAGCCATGAAAAAAATAACAGCTGGTCCCACACATCTTCTGTTCCTTTTCCCTTTGAAGGTCTACCAGTAGGAGGTAGTAGAAGTTTATTTTCAAGGACAAGTTTCCATTGAGCAGGAAGACCATCCTAGCAACAATCCTAAATGCTCCATTATATGAATAATTCACCCTAAAGGAAAACTTCTTGCAGTGGCTGAAGCTTTTCAATAGTTACCAGAATCCAGTCACAGTGACAAAGTAGAACGGTAAGTGTTGCCATGAGGGTGGAGAAAAAGCACCCAATTCCCCACTACCCTACAAACATATAGGGTAGTTAATTCCTTATACTGTTTTCCTTTCATTTAAATTCCAGTGACTGTAGCCTCGCCTCTATGACAGGTGAAGGGCATTAACACAAGGCTTCGGGTTTTGACATGTTTTCTTAAGCAACCACTGTCCTCTTTTCACAATCTGCATACGCACTACTAAATTGAATAGTTCAGGTAGTACAGCATCCTTTGTCTGACAGCATCCAATGCTTGGTGACTCAGGAAAGAACAAAACCAAACCAAGGGACAAACTGGTCATTTAAAAACAGAAAAACTTTTTCTAGCATGTGCAGTTAATCTGTGGAATGTACCAGTATGGGATTTGATTCCACCTGCATCTACTAGAGAAAAAATAAGTCTTCTCCATCCTTGTGCTTCAGGATATACTACTTACCATGTGGAATCAGGAAAACACTTTTCTATCAACACCACAGGTTTTCTAAAGCCTCTGAAAGATAATCCACACCACCTTTGCTATTTTAAAAATTCTGTTCCATTTCCTGCACAGACCATCAAGTGTGGAGACTTTGCAATATTGACAAATAGAAACTATAGGCAAAACAAAATCTTTATTCCAGAGGTGGTGCAGAGGCCTCTACTCCCATATGACCAAAGTAACAAAAATCCAACTCAGCCTGCTACGCAACTGTTCTTAAAAGTTAGAAAATGTCAGAGGCAAATATACTGGTACAAACTGAATTGTTTAGGTTCAAAAACTGGTGATAAAGAATATTCAAGGCTGTTGGTGAAGTCACCAGCTGACTGGAGTGCTGCTGGGGTGCCATAAAGAGCTAAAAGATTGTAGAAATGGGAG
This sequence comes from Lepidochelys kempii, assembly GCF_965140285.1. Lineage (NCBI taxonomy): Eukaryota > Metazoa > Chordata > Testudines > Cheloniidae > Lepidochelys > Lepidochelys kempii. The sequence continues at coordinate 88,920,314 of NC_136384.1, read as the reverse complement.
GAAACGTTTACGATTGATGGGTTAAGGTGATGTTGTTGTCACCCCTTCTTGGACATTGTTTATGAGGGGGGTCACAGTGGGAACAGCTGGACTGAAAGGAGCAAGTTTCTCCATCTCGTCTGCCACCTCATGGGGGACACACCACCACTATTGGATCCTTATCATCCTGATCCTGAAACGCATGCTGGCCTTACTCTATCAAAGAGAGGGAATCAGTGCTGTCATCATCTTCCTTGGCTGACTGCTGAACATCTGGAATGGGAGATGTGCTGCCACGACCTCCCTTGTGTACCCTTTTCCTTCCCCACTTAGTTTCTTCTCTCCTCTCTCTCTCCCACCTCATTGAGTGACACTGCTGTGAGTTTGACCCGTGAGGCAGCTAAGACCTATGCCATAAACAGCTCAGTGCTGATATAAATTTGACTGATCACAGTGGTTAAGAGTGGGCTGTGTCCACCTCTCTCCAGCAGCAAGGTTGCAAGGTACAGTCAGTGCCAAAGGCAGGAGCTGTATTTTTTCTACTCTTTTCTGTTCTCTTTTGTGTTTCTTGGTTTGTCTTCAAGGAAAGAAAACTGCACCTCAACAGCTCTAGGCCATTTCATCTCACTACTTTCCCCCCAAAAAGTACAATTAATACCAGCTTTAAGACGGTCAAACAGGGATTTTTCTTATTAAAAACTCTTCACAGCTGAAGGGAATAAAGGGTAATGTTAACATGAAAGCCTTACTTAATATTTTGTTTCAAATGCATTAACTGTTTCCTTTTTCCTGCATCTTCAGTAAAAGGTTTAAAAGATCAATGGTCATGGTTACAGTGGAAGTAAGCCAGCAACAACTTGACAAAACCCCAAACCCATACTTAGTGTTCTAAAGTGAGCACCGGTTTCATTAACATTTTATCCCATTGGGCCTGAGATAACCCCCCTGCTTTTTTAAAAACAACACAGCATAGTGCCAAACTCTTAACAGAGAGTAAATTATTGTGACAGGACATCACATTCTCCCTTGGGATGCCAGTCATTGTCATTTCCTCCCTGGAGATCTGGACTATGTATAATTTTTTTTTAAAAAGTGTTTCTGCTCTGACTGTTGGTCTTTGCCATGATACGTTGTCACTGATTGACACGCAGGCTCAGAACAATTACACACAGTGATATATCTATTACCGTGAGCAATGTACCCTCTAATTTTTGACAGGCCATGTGCGCAAAAATTTTCTTCTGTGCAGATTTTTGAGCACGCAATGTTTCGCCATGTGCGTGGGGCTTAAGATCTGCATGTGCACACGCACGTGCGCAACTTAGAGGGAACAGTGACCGTGAGACTCATTCATTCTCCAGCATGCAGCTTATTCGGGTCATGAAAAACCTTTTTTATTTGTAAAAGTATAATTATCTTTAACCAATTTCAAAGCAGAAAAGGATGAGAAGTGAAGATTAGCATTTTGCTGTCCAAGACCAACAGGATGATGATATATGCATGGGAAACATATCGGGAGGATGGGAGGAAGGTTTATTTGTGCTTTTGGGAAGAAGGATGAGGCTGTGTTAGAGTTTTAAAAGTTTGCTGATTAGCTGAGCCTAGTGTGTTTTTGTTGTTTGACAGAGGCAACCACCAATGGCAAAAAGGTTGACTTTAGGCTAGCCCAGCTTGGCCATTGTTGAGTTTATACAGAATTTTAGAGTTTGTGAAATTTTGAAGTTTAAGAGTTTGCAATGGACCCTTTTTTGCAATGTGTATTATATTATGAACATTTCAATAAAACTTGATACTATACACTTTTCACTTGATATTTTTATCTTTTATTCTTCCATCTTGCAGCACTATACAAAGGTAGGTACTATCCCCACTTTACAGGTGGGGAAAGATGCACAAGAAGGTTAAGTGATTTGCTCAAAGCAAAGTCAGTAGCGGAGTCAAAAAAAAAAAATAACCCTGGCTTCCTGAATTTCACTCCTCTAATCTTGCTAGAGGTAAGTGTCTTCACAGAGTGAACATATTTACCAAGGCAAGAATTATTCATGAGAATTAGGAGTTATTTTAGTAAATGAAAAGTTATCCCTTACAATTTTGCCCTTTGATTATGTTGGTCAGGTAGGCATGATTAATATATTATGCATTTCAGGGAATAGTCACAAAAATGTTACCATTTGTTGATCTACTGCTGGAAGCCACCCACATCAATGCAGACTCTGACCAATCTGATTGTCGAGGTTGTTGGGCATAACAAACACCAGGTTAATAGTTTTATTGGTACACAATTCGTATTTACAATTATTACTATTCAATATTTTGTATAAAACAAGTTACAATATGCAAGATTTCCAAATGACAAATGCATATCAAACTAAGTTTACAAGACATTATGAGGCTTTATCTTAAAAATACCTTCAGCAAAATAAAACTCCCATTCTGTCATTCAATCGGATTTAAAAAAATAGGATTAGAAATATACAAGTTAAAAAAAATCAGGGTGAGCAGTATTGAGTATTCAGTAAGGTTTAAAGAGCTTTCCAGACTCTGTACCCAAGGCAAATGAAAGTCTGCAAACCAGGAATATAAACCTGCAGAATAATCTGATGAACATAATTGTTGATTTTTCTTCCACTTAGAATGTGCGTCACATTTGATACAAATCCTAGCTTAATAGTTTTTGTCCAGTCTTTAAAAACAGCAGCACATCTGCAGCAATTTCCTATTTACAGTCAGAACAACAGGTCAAGATCTGGGAGTAACTTTAATATAAATTACTGACACTTTGCTGAAAAGCAGCAACTTGACCCGAGATAGTTACTATGTATTTTAAGTAGCATATTCACTATATTATCTCAGTATAAAAGGGCGGATGGGGAAAAAATGATAGGCCACCCACGCAGAATTATAAATGCATCACAGCAGGGATAACTAGCTTCTCAGCACACACAAGTTCAAGGTCTCCAGCAGTGTTTTACATGTACATTCCATTTGGCACGCTTTCACAAGTCTTTAGAAAAGAAGTGCTTTCTCCCCTGGCTTTCAGAATTGCATGTAGACAACTTTGGTACATATGGTGCAAACGCAAGGCAAATGTCAGATTGAAAGTACGAGCTAAATGTTAAAATTACATAGGATATGAGGAGGTAATGCTGGTCACTATACAGCAATGCTGATTTGAATATTCAAGTAAGAATGGCAGTAACATTTCTGTGTTTCTCCGCAACTGTAAGACGTACAGAGGTGAAAAATGGTAGCCCAGAATCTTCATACCTAACAAAACTGTGAAACTTTGTTTAGAGACTTTCACTATATGTAATAGACATTTGTGACAGGCTTTGTTTTTCAATTAAAATCAGTACTTGATGTTTAAAACAATTATACAAAATTGAAAGTCCAAGAGTTCATCTGGTTTTTAAAAATGTAATTTCAAAGTTTGTTAAAACTTCATATGTTGGGGTGATTCTTAAAAAACAAACAAACAAACCCTAGTCTGATTCTTTTCAGGTTCAACGGACAGTTCAAACAACTCAAACTGTGCATATGTATAAGCAACTTATAGCCATTAAATTATTTTGAGGCAGACTTTAACTGAACAAATCAGTTCAATATTTGCCAACAACAGACATCTCCTCAGTTTCACTCTAGCGCTGAGGTAAAAACACAAACATATACACAAGATGAAAATACCTAAAAAGCAAAGAACTGGGTAGGCAGCTGGGAAGTTAAAACTATTACTTACTGTCCAAAAGCCTTCTTGTGTTTTTTTAAACTAATCCTCCCAACCACCCTACCTTCCCCTCATTCAGCTGTTTAGGCTTGTAAAAAACGTAACTGTGACATCCCCAGGGTCAGGACATTTTTTAAAAAAATAGTTACCTGTACAGCACCTAGCACTGTGATGTCCAAACCTTTCAGCTTTAGAGGCAAACATTTTATTTTTGAAAAAGGTCAAGGAGCACCAGTTGTTACACTGGAGGCAAAATCTCTTGCCTTGCATTGTAAGTCTTGGTTGTTGGATGCACAAGTAAAATTTCTCTAACCATTTTCACAAACCATCAGTCTCTTGACCATGCACACACTGGATCAATGCCATTCCTATTTGTATATTAATAATGAAGATGAGCCTAATAAATTTGTTACAAATGGAGGGGGGGAAATCACTCAGGTAATAAAAGGAGTGGAATCCCTCACAATGTCCCTGCTGGGGATTCTACCCAACTGGAGTGCATGGAGCCAGTTTAGCAGGGCAGAGGTGCCCAGGAGGGGGAGCAGGGAAGGGTGAGAGAGTAGAGTGTGTTATGCTTGGGCTATCCTCAACAGGCAGACGGTCCCATTGGGACTGTTAGCTGGCACAAGTTAAGAGCAACTGCCAGGCTGGCTCTGACCAGGATTGGGGTAGAGAATCATGAGTTTTAATTGAGTGTTGTCTCTCTGTCTTTATCTCCCTGCTCTCTTGGACTGCCCTGGGCAGCTGCTGGAAAGGATGGAGCAGAGGGGAGTCACCCTTTACTAGGTGCTCCCCTGCATTGAGGCAGAGTCAGTGTCAGTTAATTTCCTATCCTACTCTCCTTGGCTCCAACAACTCAGCAAGGAAGTAAGGCTGTTGAGCAGCCAGAGCTACACTCTCCTCTGCAACACAGCAGGCAGGTGCTCAGAGCATTCCAGGCTCACCCAAGAACTGCAGCTGCAAAAGTGAGAGGTATGGGGGAGGCAGCCATCACAGGGCCTGGGATGACACACACACACTTTGGTTTTTTTAAAAAAAATCCATACGGATGGTTCCGGGAGCACATTTTCAATTCATCATTAACTGCACATTCTCTCTTCAAGGTCACTGGTGGAAGTTGGACGCACCAGTCTAGCACCACAGGGACTCTAATTCTTGATCAGAGTAAAGAGTGCTCCTCTACTCCAAATAAAAAAAAACAAAGGGGCTGTATTAGCAGAGAGGGAATTGTTTTTAAAAAAACCCATTGACTCATTTTGTCCCTCCTCCCCTCACAAAGTTAGCAAGGCTCTTGTCCCCAGAATGATGTGGCTCAGCCCCTCACTCCCAATTGTTTTGAAAGGCTATATAAACACAAAGATTACTATTTCCCTGGAGACAAGAGTCTCTAAGCTGTACAAAGCAAAGGAGCAAAGTCAGAGGACTCAAAGGGGTTTCTTCTTATAAAAAAAAGAAAAGATATTAAATACCTGTTCAAGGTTTTGATTCTATACTGGAAGAACCTTTTCTTCTATATTCTTTACATTCAAGTTTGTATAATTAAAAGTTTCAGAACAACTTGGGAGGTGCTTCCATTAACTTAATAAGTAACCATATCCTGGACTATTACTCTTCTCCCTTTAGCATCGAAAGCTAGTCAAGTCAACATATTGTTACTTACACTATCTAGGCAACACCCTTCAATTACCATTACGATTTTTTAATGCTTTAACAGGGGATGTAAATTAGACCTAGGTGTTGAACCTTGCCTAGCACTGTTTAAATTTAGTAGGAACATTCCCTCCCACTGCAAGACAACCGGTCTTCTTCCTTCAGGACAAAAAAGTCTGTTGAGTAACATTTCAACCTTCCTCCCCAGACTGTATTTATACAGAACTCAAGAAAACAAACCTCTTTTTACTGTTGGCTATGCAGTAGCAGATCTATTCTGAGGCATGTGCACATGTCAAATATGATGCTGGCAAACAAAGATACTAGGGGGAAAATAAACTTCAAATATAATAGGATAAATCTGGAGGAAAAACTTTTCTGATTTAGAAGAGGATATTGAAAAGGAAATAAATAAAATTTCAAATCCTGGGTCACCTTTAAAAAATTACAATCACATTTAACAGATAATTAGGTATCCAGGACTATTTTTTTTTTTTTAAACCAAAAGTACCGGGATGTTTAAAGGAGCACTGAAACCTTGAAATAACCATTTTTAAAAGAATGACTGACTACACCTGTTTCCCACTGCCAATTTCAGTAGTTTTATAATCACAATTCCTTATTTTTTTGAAGTGTCCCTCTTCCCCACTACCGCCCCACAGTATGGAAGAAAATGATTAAACAAGGGAAACCATGACAATGACCATAAAGCATGGTCTGATGCATAAACTTTAGGGTTGAGAACCTTAGGTATTACCTCTAGCACAAGTAGGTAAAAGGTTACACTGCTATCTGAAAACTAAGTTGATGGTGCTGCTTTAAAATGATAAACTCTGGTAGGAAAATCAATGTTTTTGAGCAACTAAAAGCTATTACTAATAAAACAATTAACAGCTTTTAGTTAAATTGTTTAAAAAAACCCTTTGAAATAAAGCACTCTTTGGTGTACAGTAATTAGTTTGGATATTTAACATTACAGCTTCATAAAAAAATCCATATAAAATAAGGAAGGCTATCCAAATCAACAAGAAAGTACAATGTTATGAGAATAAAATCTTGCCTTCCCAAGCTTTGCTCTGTATTGGAGACTGAGACCAGCTTGGACAGACAACAGTGAACTAAATATTTAAAAGCTCCCACCACATCTTCACTTCTTATGGTGGCCAGCATCTAAGTGATTGCCATCACAATTACACACATGCATCATACCCACTAGTAAACCCTCTTTATAATAGAGAGTTTAGATATTTACACCTGAGTCTAAATTTACAAGTTTTTTTTTTTTTAACATTTGAGAACATTTTTAGAATTAGAAAGCTGAACTGTGTCAAGCTTCTTGAACAGGTCGTTTTCTTCTGCGAATTAGGAGGAGTTTTTCTGCTAAATCTTAGCTGCATTTTGCAGTGAAAATGTCTTTCCTTTCAAAGAAATTAAGTTCCATAGCAATATTCCTTTTTTCCCCCTTCAGCATCCTCTTCAGTCACTTCTTTTTACTTAACGCAGCACTGTCCTGGTCCTTGGTATGGAGTGACCACTAAAATGATAAAACACAGATTTATGAGGAATAAAAACCATCCGATTTGAAATTCAAAAAACAAAGCAAGCGCAAAATCTTTCAAACATTTCTGCCAGTGTAAACTAAGTTAAGCATAATACTACAAAGAAAAATTTTTGAAGACTTGATACTTTTATAGGGAATACTTTATCAATTGTAAAGAAAGCACAGACTACTGTTCTGATTACAAAGAGTAGGAAAAAAGCCTTTGTAAAGAAAAAGCAGAGGATTCAAAGTACCATAATTTCATTAAGCGAATTTGCTGTAAAGCATTCCTTTTCCTTTTCTCCTTCTGAGGTATCAGACTGTGGGAAAAGTAGAAAAGAATGGAAAAGAAATATTAATTTTTTTAAAGCTAGAATTAGATCACAAACTGAAAGCTCTGGTGTGCTGCATGCCATTTCCATCTCAACACGGGAGGAGAATGTTGCTTAATGGCTCCCTTCAATGGTGAAAGCATATTGGGTTAAGAGTACCCCTCTGTTAGTTTTTATGACTTCTCCAGTGAGAAAAAAAGCTAAGAGACCTATAAATTAATTGTTGCATATGTTTCCCCTTTCCTGCTAACAGGGCCACAATTATTCCTTGGCATAATGATTCCTATAGTCCAATTCCATTTAACCCCCCAAATCCTCACAATACACACACTATTTCCTCTCTTCTAAATTGCTAACAACAAAGGAGCTCAAGAACTTGTTAAATACATGGAATGTTAACAGTGTAATGAGTGGGACAATAGCTTAATTTCTGTCCATTTTGAAGGGAAGAGGGTTCTGTTAGTTTCTTTACTTCATGCCGTTGGTGTTGGAATTTCTCAAGCATCTACTGGATAGGTCACAAGGTGGGGGAGGCGGCGGTTGGGAGATGGGGGTCCTTTTCCCGGCTCAGTCACTGCCTTGCTGTGTGCCTTCTGTAAAGTGGTGATACTAACACATGCTGTATCCACCTCTGTAAAGCACTTTGAGTTCAAAAGAGGAAAAGCAGTTTAAGTGCTCAGTATTAGGATTATTTCAGTTTTTTTGTTTCAAGATGGGATAATTATTAAATGTTGCCTCTACTGTAAATGGTCCGTCCAATTAAACAGATTAACAATAAGAATTTAAGGAGTGTCTGCATTTTGGAAGGAAGAGAGAGAGAAGAGGATAAAATTTCACCATAAAATGATCTGATAAATGCACACTGTAAAATGTGAACTCTGATCTATCACTTATGGACCAATCTACAACAGTGATGGGGAAAGTGAGGTGCCAATTGGCCAAGTCAGTTAACCTAAGGTCACAGAGCAGATCATGACCCTAGGCTGTTACATGAATCCCATGCAGTCCCATTACATTCTCCCATCCACACTACAAACAAAGTGCCATGTTAATGTAGTAATACCCCCTCTCCTTCTGGACAACCAGGCATTGACACTGGTAGACATATAGTGTCACCTGAAGGAAAAGGCACGAATATTGTACACATTGGTTTGATTGAACAATCATGAGATACCTTCATAAATCTCATCAGAAAACTTGAAATAAATATTGTAATTATAAAATGTTTTACTGGGAGATGAGTCATTCTGGACCAACTACTTAACACTTTCTTCACAATCTGAAGGATGAGGAAGGACTCAAATCTGAGGATATAATGCTAAGAATGAATTTTTGATCATAGACTGTGATTCAGCTACAGCAAAACTGTGAAAGCTGAAGAAATCAGTGCAATACCTATAAATAAAATGAGATTCAATGAAAAAAACTGAAACAGTAGCCATATAGGAAAGCTATTAAAATATACAGACACCAAATAAAAGAATACTGGCTAGGCAGTGATGTCCAAAGAATCAAAGGGTTTATATTGGATGATAAAGTTTACGTAGGATTAAATAATATGTGTCACAAAAGACATGTTAAGTTAGATTAACAGCAATACTACAGTATTAATAGAAGTCAGAATTGTTCTCCTCTACTCTCCATTTATTAGGCTTTAATTGGAATAATGCAGTCAGTTTGGGTGACCCACTTTTTTTTTTTTAAAGACAAAGTTGAATAAACTTCAGGCAAAAAGGATGGGAAAGCCAGTTTTTGTTTTGTTTTGAATACACTAATGGAAGCTCCTTGATGTCACCCATTGATGTGCATATCCTTTACCAAATGGAGAGCTGCAAAAGCCATCTCATTCTGTGATAGACAAGCACCATATAAGATTTCTCCAGAGGCTACAGGTCAATAAAAACACATCTATATCGCAGGGAGGATATTCTTTATAATGCCCATGAGAGGGCATACATTTAATCACATGATGCGTATATGAACTACAACCAAGCAACCTTTTTTGATGGAAAAATGCCTAAGAGCTCCAGAATTGCGACACTACCGGACGGCACTATTTTGCTTTGAGATATCTTGAATGGCAGGATCTAGTCATTAACTGATTGAAGCAGTATGGTCTCAACATTAAGTATCAGAAACATGATCTGATACTGTTTAAAGTGAAAAATCTGGGGCAGAAGTTTCAGAAGCAGTGTCAGAAAGCCAAATTACAAATACTCTACAAAGCTAGTGCTCTTATTAACTGAGGAAACCCTCATCTGTAAGAGCACTCTGAGTCTTTCCTCAGAGTCAGAAGGCAACTTGTCAGGTTTGTAAAAGATATCTCCAAAGTGGCAGCACTTCTTCATAGAATAATTTATCAGAAGGTCTTTTTCATTGTGACAAATAAAAAGAAAGAAGTGGGGAATGCCTGCTGTTCTCTAGGAGGGAGGATCTACTCATAAGGATGCTTTCCAGGAACTGAAGAGGTATGTCACTGAATGGACAAATAGCTACAGAGCTAAGAGGCTCAAAAACAGAAGAGGCATGAAGAATATAAGAAGTAGCCAGAACCAAAGAGGTCAGCATGGACAGAATTCAGTACTGATAAAAACAATGCAGTCAAGGAGACCTAATCAAACCAAACAATTATACAAAAACTAAATATAGTGTTTCATAAAACTAGCATTTAAGGTAAGGTTAAAAAAAGTTGTTTTTAGCTTTTAACTATTTGTTAATATGAATCAAATGGTATATAATACCCTGAAAATTCTCTCAATGTTACATTAGAAGTGTCCTGCAGGTTATTTGATACAGTGTTTCCATCTTTTACAACCATCAGAGGATTAATTTGGTTTGTTATTTTAAAAATAGTTTGCATATCCCTTTAAGGATGAGGGCAGAAGGGAGAGAAGAGAAAAGGAAATTCTATGGAACAATACCACATACAAAGTTTGTATTTATGGCATATAAACACCAACTCATAAATCCTAGTTGCAAGTCTAATGATTCACTCCTCTCAACAAAACAAGGCTCTTCTCTTCAACATTTACTGATAGACGAATTAAAAGATATTCACAAGCACAAGACAAAAAATTGTCACCTTCACGAATCAAAAACTATTTGAAACTGCTGTTGACATATAAACCACAGATTATATGTGATTTGGATTTAATTTGCTTAGATCTTTTGTTTTCAAACTGAAAGTTGCAAGCCCTCTTGGCAGTTTCACTCCCAAAAAAGATAAATATACATTTGGTATCTCTCTTCCACAGTGTACTGATATCTGTGAATGTGAAAGAGGACAGCACTAGGAAAAAACCAGACTGATGGCTTTGAATTCCGCTAATTAATGGTTGTGTAACCTACAGATCTGAGCTAGAACCTCATGCTCATTTCCAGCACAACTTGAGAGGGTCTAGGTCTGCATACTGGCTTTAGACATGGATGGACACAAGAACTCATGTGGTAGCTACCAGAAGTAAATATACTTTGTACCCATGTGCTTACACACAAGAAGGCACTCACACTCTTGTTCTAAACCATCCAAGTTTTTAATTCCCCATGAGTTCGTAGAGCAGACCATCTACTTTAAATTCTGAATCCTTTGTTTCTGGAGAGGTTTCTTCATAATACCTGTAGATATTGTGATGGGAACTATAAAGTCAGCAAACTCCTAAATTCAGTAATCCTTAAATCATACATAATAACCACAATACAAGTCTCCCAGTTTCCAGAATTCACTCAGAATTGTATGACACAAGAGATTCAACGCTTCAGACAGTCTCATTACAGGATACATTTTAAAATATTCTAATTAATTCCTTGTCACTAGGAGGCAAATATTCCCTCAGACAAAGTCCATCACCAGTAATGGACATGCCAGCTCAAAAGAGTAACTCTCACCTTTTTAAACTGCTTTTTCTTGCAGCAGACCTGGTAGTTCTTTTATTAATGTCTGTACTGCCAGAAATGCTAGGTTCAGACGTTTTACTTTTCTGAACACTGGACTGTAGAATTACTCTGAAAAGAGTAGGAAAAAGACAATTATATAACCTGAAAGTTTTCCAGAAAAAAATGATGAGGATAAAATATTGTAGCACAAAGTACAGATATATCATTATATATATCCCACAAATAATTCTTGAATAAGGGTTCTTTGCAGACTCAGGTATACAACTTCCCCTTGGTAATGCTTTGTTAGTAATTAAGTTAATTCTTGCAGTATTACTAGTTTATGTTTACTTTACTTATTTTATATTCAATAAGATTGTCAAAGTGCTTTTCTTTTAGCATTATTACCTTTTTGGGAGGAAAGGAGAAGGTAGAAATGAAGTGAACAAAGAGCTGTTATTTTAAGTGTTTTGTACTGAAAAAAAGAGCAACATGAAGAGCCTGATAGAGAAACAAACATTATTTTCCCACAAATAACATCTCAACTGATGCAAAAGGAATCACAACTCTCAACAGCTCCTGAAGATCAGAGTCCAAATCTCCAACCCGTAATATATTCATTTGGAACACAGTCTGTAAAAAGCTTGGTTACCATTGACCAGGGACAGTTTTTAGTTGACAATGCTCGTATTTTGCTGTTAGAAAACACGGAATGACCACACCACACTTGTGGCATGATTTTCAAAAATGCTGACCACCCAGCATCTCCCAATAGTGTCATTGGCAGCATCAGGCACAAAACACTTTTTAAAAATCAAGTCACTTGTACCCTTTGCAATCCCCCATTCTCCCTATGTCTTTTGTTTTGCCTTGCCACATCCCACCATGTTTCTGCTTAGACTATGGGAGAGACTTAAAAAAAATTACTCCACATGGCACCTAGCACACTTTTGGATGCTCAGTTAATATATAATAATTATTATATAACAGAAGAGTAGGAAGGACTCTCCTCTCATTACATCAATTAAATCATTTTAGCAAGGCATTTCCAACTCAATTTGAACTCTGCCTTCACAGAACCAACTAGATTCTGAAACTATAATAAAAATCAAATTTGTCCATGAAGTGAAATAGTTCATTGTTATGCGTGAGACACATTCTCATCATTTTACCTTACAATAACTTGAGTTCTTTGTGTGGTCCCTATATGTAGTCCACTTGAGGTGCACCTGCATTGGATATGGCTGAGACCAGAAGATTTTTCATTAGTAGTGTCCATTGGTCTGTGTCTGCGCACTCTGAACACAAGGCTAAAGGGGTCAGCATGGACAGGCCACCTCTCCAGCTCCTACACCACCACCAATCACTTTAGGAAAGGATCCAAAATAGAGGAGAAGGACAACAGGTAGTGGAATACATATAGGAATCACACATCTTAAATAACTCCAGTTACTGTAAGGTAAGTAATATGAATTTCTTCTTCGAGTGATGGTCCCTATGGATAGGTCAACAGAGGACTCAAAAGCACTACTCATTGAGGAGGAGGGTGTGAGGACCCTGATGTACTACAGATTGCAGGACGCATCTGCTGAAAAAGCTTTTATCAGGGCATAATATCTTGCAAAAAGATACATACACAACCACATGTTGCTGCTCTACCGAAAGGAAACATCCTTAAGAAAAAGCTACTAAGATAGCCTGGATTCTGGTCAAGTGGGCTCTCTTACTTTGTGGGGGAGGTGTCACCATTAACTCATAGCAAAGCAGGATGCAACCTGAAATCCATTTGTAAAGTGTCTGTGAGGAAATTACTTCTCCTTTCATCTATTCAGTGAAGGAAACAGTCTCAGAGATCTCCTGAAGGATTGTGTCTTGCAGGTAGAAAGCCAAGGCTCAACAGACATCTAAAGAATGGAGCTTCCTGTCTTTTCTGGTGGTGTGAGGTTTTGGGTAGAAAACAGGAAGGTATATGACCTAATTTAAAGTGGAATTTGAAGGAAACTTTTGGAATGAACTTAGGGTGTAACATCAAAGAAACGTTATACTTCTGGAAGACTGTGTAGAGAGAGTGTGCCATAAGGAATCCAAAGTCACCTACTCTTCTGACGGAGGTGACTGTGGTCAGAAAGGACACCTTCAAAAGACAGATGAAGGGAGCAGGAAACTACAGGTTCAAAAGGAGGATTAATGAGTGCTGACAAGGAGAGACTGAAGACTCAAATCAGTATAGGTTTCAGTACTAGGAGGAAAGGTTCTATCAAGGCCTTTTGAAAACCTCACCGTAGATAAAGACCAAAACAGATTTCCACTACAGAATGGAAGGCTTTAATCATTGCCAAATGCACTTTCAGTGAGCTGAGCAATAAATCAGACATTTTTAATGTAAAAGGAAGTAGTCCAGAATGGTACGGATCTCTGAGCCCTTTGGAGGTATCTGAGGATGCAGACATCAGATAGAAAGTTTCTTCCATTTCATCACAGAGACTTCCCTGCTATTACTGAGAATGGATTGTTCTGCCTCTGAACTTGACCTTTCTAAGCTCATCATCCATCCAAATACCAGGCTTAGACTGAGGGATGCTGGATTTGGATGGGTGGTGTTGCCTTTCTTCTAAATCAGCTGGTTCAGAAACAGCTGGAGAGGAAGCCATCTGAAGGATGCTGGTGAAGCAAAACTGCCTCAGCCACCAGGGTGCCACAAGGATTAGCCAATGTTTTTTTCCTGCTTGATTTTCCTCCAGCTTGAGGTAAGAGGGGAATGGGTGGCAAAGCATACATTAGTGGCTCTGATCATTTTACTGGGAATGCCTCCTCTCAGGAATTGTAACCCTGAGCTGCCTGGGAACACTAGACTGGGCATTTCTAGTTTTCTTGGTACAAAAAGATGACCCACAACAGGAATCCCCACTGTCAGAAAATGTTCTGTATCACTGAGCTGTGAAATTTTCACTCCTGGTCTCTGGAACTGCCTGCTGAGGCTGTCTGCCAAAGTGTTCATTACTCCTGGAAGGTGCACTGCCAAGAGAGTGATCTGGTGTCAGATATACCAATTCAAGAGCTTGATCACCTTCATGCAAAGAGTGGTGGACTGCTCTCCTTCATGTTTGTTCATGTACTATACTGTAGTCATATTGCCCAACATACTGAATATGTAGGGCATGGATGAAAGGCAGAAGCCTTCTGTAGGCTTTGAGTGCTTGCAGTTGGAGGAGACACATATGAAGCTTGAATCTTGCCAAGTCCAAGAACCTTGAGCCACCTGTTCATCCAGATGCACTCCATAGCCCAATAGGGAGGCATCTGCAATTAATTTCTTCATGGGTGGAGGTGAACAAAGGTAACCATTACACACACAGCTTCTCTTTTCCCACCAGGCCAAAGATCTTGAAAACACTGTGAGGAACTGAAGCTCGCTTGCCCAGCTTGTCTCTACTCAGAGCATAAACTGTTTGCAACCACACCTGATGATTCCACAGATGGAATCTTGTGAAGGATATCACAAAGGACACCATATGGCCTAGGAGGAGCAGGCAGGACTGCACTGTTGTCTGAGGGCTCAGCCATAGCTGCGCGATGTGGTCCCTCAGAGCTTGCTTGCAATCCGTCCTGGGGTAAGTATGCTTTGGCTGTTATCAAATCCAAAAATTGCTCCAGTAAAAGTCTATAGTTTGCACAGAAACTAAAGTGGACATTTCTAGGTTTCCTTAGAGCTATGAGGATTGAAGGAAGATAAGTAGGGATAGAGCCACCAACTGTACCTCCTTCCCAGTATAACTGATTTATGAGCAGCCAGTTGTTGAGGTAGGGAAATACTGGGGTGCCTTGGTGACGCAGATATGGTGCCACCGCAGATTGTGCCTTCATGAAAACCCTTGGGCGATCAAGAGAGGGAATGAAAGCTTTCTGTACTGGTAGTGATCTAGGCTCACCATAAAGCAAAGCAACCTCTTGTGTGCTGGGTGAACATCTATGTAGAAATAGGCATTCTTCAAATCTAGAGTTGCAAATCAGTTATCTTTGTTTAGAGAGGGGATTATAGAGGCCAGGCTGACCATTCTGAATCTTGATCAGCAGATGAAGATATTCAGTTGTTTTCGATCCAGAATGGGTCTCCAGCCTCCCTGCTTCTTGGGTATGAGGAAGTATCTTGAATAGCAGCCCTTCCCTCGTGCTGTGGATGGACCAGTTCTATAGCACATAGTCAAGAGGTAGACTCCCAGCTCCAGCTAAGAGTCCTCTTGTGAGAGGAATCCATGAAGAAGGATGGAAAAGGGGGTTTTGAGGTACGAATTGACAGAAATTTTATTGTTTAGCATTTGCCGGTGTTAGTCTCTAGAACCATCTGTCCGACATGATCTGATGCCACACCTGAAAGAAACAGGTTAAGTAGCCACCAAATGGAGCCTGAGTGACAGGAGAACCGGTTTACAGCTCTCAAGGATCCCATCAAAAGGATTTCTGGAGCCTCTCATGGGGCTAATCTTGCATCTCAGTACCATCGGTGGAGTCTCTGTCCTGGTCTCAAGCTTGCTGGAGGACTACAAGTCCTGAGATTCCAGGACCGATGCCCTAGGATAGGACTGGGATGTTATCAAGCATTCAGTCACAAATCTTCTGTGTGAGAGCTCTTGAGATTGCCAGATTTGGAGGGGAAAGGAATGACAAATATTGCACTTGGAAGGGATGTGGGACTCCCCAAAGCAATACAAACAAGCATTCTGGAAGTCACTAACCAGGAAGGACTGAGGGCAGGCAATGCAGCACTTGAAAACAAGGATCTCAGGCATACTAAGTACCTCAAACGGGGCCAGGGGGAGCCCCCAAATGCCTACTAACCCTATCACTAAAACTAGCTACCAAGAAAAAGGTATATCTACAGAAAAAAACTTTAATTTAAAGCAGGAATGCTAGCAAAGCTGCGAACACTGTAGGGCAGAGGTGGGCAAACTATGGGCTATGGGCCACATCAGGCCCGCAGGACCGTCCTACCCGGCTCCTGAGCTCCCGGCCGGGGAGGCTCGCCGCCGGCCCCGTGTGGGCAGCACTCTGGCCCACCACTCCTACCGGGCAGTGCAGGGAGCGCAGCTGGCTCTGGCTGGGCGGCGTGCTCCTGCTGCTCTCAGGAGCATGGTAAGGGGGCAGGGAGTCCTAGGGGACAGTCAGGGAGCAGAGGGCAGTTGGATGGGGTGGAGGTTCTGGGGGGGCAGTCAGGGGACAGGGAGGGTTGGGAGTGGGAGTCCCGGGGGGCGTGTCAGGAGGCAGGCGTGTGGATAGGAGTCGGGGACATCAGGGAACAGGGAGGGTTGGACAGGGGGGTGGGAGTCCCGGGGGGTCTGTTGGGGGCGGGGGTGTGGGCAGTCGGGGACAGGGAGCAGCGGGGGTTGGGATCCCGGGGGCAGTTAGTGGTGGGGGGGGGTCCCAGGAGAGGGAAGTCAGGGGACGAGGAGCAGAAGTCAGTTGGATAGGGGGTGGGAGTCCCAGGGGCTGGGGTGTGGACAGGGGTCGGGGCAGTCAGGGGACAGGGAGTGGGGGTGTTTGGATAGGGGGTGGAGTCCCGGGGGCAGTTAGGAGCAGGGGTCCTGGGAGGGGGCGGTCAGGGGACAAGGAGCAGGGGGGGTTGGATGCGTTGGGAGTTCTAAGGGGGGCAGTCAGGGGGTGGGAAGTGGGAGGGGCCGGATAGGGGGCAGGGGCCAGGCTGTTTGGGGAGGCCTTCTCTACCCGGCACTCAATACAGTTTTGCAACCCCGATGTGGCCCTCGGGTCAAAAAGTTTGCTCACCCCTGCTGTAGGGGTTCAATCTCAGACCATGGGCGGTAGAAAGAAAATAGAGGGCAGTTGGCCCACCTCACCCCTTATGCCCTTGGTTCAGAGCACCAGGGGATTGGGGGCGTAGATGCAGGCCCTGCTATCGCTGCAATAAAAAAAAATCACTGCTATCAAAAAAATCTTCCAATCTCCAGAGCATGGAATGCTTGTGCACCTCAAGTGGAATATACATAGGGACCATCACTCAAAGAATTTCTTGTTACAGATTTTCAAAAATTATGAATTGCTCACTACTTTGCTAGTGGTAGGCACATAACTAAACCCTCATTCCTCACTTTCCCCTGCTGTGATATAGGTAAGCAGCTCTCTTCTTCTCTACACTTTCCTGAACTATACTATCAAACCCTAAACACTAACTAAACAAACCATAAGAACCCATAAAACAGATATATGTTTTACAGCCATTATACAAGTGATAATTAATCATTCTACTTTTTCTCATTCATATAAAGTCTAACATGCAAGAATCATGCTTTCACCATACCAGAGGAAAAAACTGTACTGAAGCAGGGTCCCTCCCGTGACAGATATATTAATAAACTATGATTGCGCCCTGAGGCCCATTTTAGGATTTTGGACCCACTGTGCTGGCTGTTTTACAAACAGTTTGAAAGACATTCCCTACCACAATGGGCACACAAGGGGTTGAGGATTATAACAAATACATTAATTTTAGTGTGGATAAGCCCAAAGCAGTCAGTTTTCTGCTTAACTAATTTGAAGGAAAACACCACATTCTGCAACTGAAGGATCAAATATGTATTTTTTTTGTATGCATAACTACTCTGGCAAAATTCCTATACTGAAGAGGTAAATAAGAGGTAAAACGAGTCCACTGCTGTTTGTTCACTGAAACATTATTAATGAGCTTCCCCTATGTATATTATGCCTTCTATTTGTTCTATTATGATGTGATGGTGTTTAACAAACCCCACATTAAAACCAGGGCAAGGCACAGAGCAGTACTGGGCAAGGTAGGCCTCACCCCTCAGCAGCTGCAGGGCGTGCTCCAGTTGGAGGGATAGTTTAGAAGGACCCTGGTGGTCCAGGGGCAAGGTGGAAGTCCACCAGGTTGCACCAGAAAGTCAGACCGATGCCTGGAGCTGTGAGAGCAGCAGTTGCAGCATTCCTAAAGCTACTCTGGGAGCAGGGATCCTGATTCTCTCTCCTCCCGCTTTGGGAGCTAGAAACCCACAACAGTCTGTGAAGAATGGAACATTACTCTGTCAGTGGGACAAACAGATACCCCTGAGCTGTGACCGTGCCCCAGAGGAGCCACAGCTTAGTAGGAAGCAAGTCAGTGGGAGTATAACTTGGGATGAACCAGCGAGTGGTCCAGATATTGTAATGCCCCTCTAGGGCCTTGGGTCCTTCCACTGCGCTCCCCTGTACCTGTGCTGTGACAGAACCTTAAGGGGAGTGGAAGATGCCCTCAAGAGGGATTGAGGCCCTCTACAGATGATTCAGCCAGGGCCCCGTCTAGAATGATCAGGCCAGAAAGAATGATGGAACCACTGCTGGACCAGTAGGCCAGCTGCCTATCAGGCTGACTCCCTGCGCATCGTGAATTTGTAACTATGAAAACATGTATCACATTTTGGGGATTCATGCCTGGGCAGGGACAAAGGAAGAGAACTATCCTACAGTGTTGTTGGAGATGCATCAACTCTGAACTGAGCAAAGCAACTCCATGTTCAGAGGCAGTTGCTACAAGAAGCAGTCTTATCAGCTCAGTTCTACAGCAGCCATACTAACAAGGAACTACAGAAAGAAGTAAGGTGCCCTGAGGACAGCACGGCCAGCCTTGAATCTCTATGGACTATTGAGGTTTTGTGTAATGATCCAGATACAGAATCTGATTCTATTTCAGTTCCTCATTCAGAAATAAGAAGAAGAACTGGATGTCTTACTGACCTGAGTAGCAGAACTGATGAGTACAAATCATGGGTACTACTGTTACTCAATCTTTGAGCATTTAGTGTTCATGAGCACCCTGGATATTAAAAAAATAATGGAGGAAGTACATACAGAAATATCTTGCCTCAGTCCAGAAAAAAGATATTAATCAAGGAATCAGAACTACTTTCTCCTCTAAAATAGAAGAGATATTGGTTTTCTTTCATTTCAAGCTCATTTACTTGAGGTAATTTCCTCTTCATGAAACATCAATTGAAATACCGTCCATCCTATGTCCATTAGCATCAGGCTTACTCCCTTAATCTTTGTACACTTGCCCCCAGAACCCTCTCTGCAAGACTTCTGTAAATAGGACCGAAAGGAAATGTCATAGTGAAAACGAAAAACTCTTAAGTGTCAAAAACGGAGAAGCATCCAGCTCCAGTTACCCTTCATTGCGTTCTTGGGGGTTGTTAGGTCAAAGATCCAGTCTGCCCCTACTTTGGAGCCACCGCCAGATCTCACTGAGGTTCCATGCTCAGAATGGTTCCTCTGCAGATGCAGGAATATTTGCCTCATAGCCTTCTCCATTGATAGCAGATGATGGATGCTTCAGCATCCTCTCTTTTCTGGATCTTTGGGTGCAGTGGAAAGCGAAAGCCACACAATCTATACACTGCCTCAGGGACTGACCCTTGTGCTGGCACCAGAAATGCTGGTCAGTTAGCAACATCTTAGCACTGACATACAGTTTTTTAAAAAACATTTCCAGGGCAGATATTTTATCTCCAAACTTTGATTTAGGAATCAGACAGGTGCCTGGAGACCACACCAAGTTGAACGCAGCCACTTTACCCACAGAACCATACAAGGGAGAGGAATGAAATTAACACGGACTACTCTATTAATACCAAAGCAAACATTCACAATGACAACTCATAACCATACAGAAAGTAATGGAAGAAAATGGCCCAGACAGTTCTGGAGTTAAAAAAAAAAAAAAAAAGTAGTAACAAAGTAAAAAAACCTGCAGATTCCAAAAAATATAAGCTCTCTGTAATTTATATTGCATTATCAAACATTATGTAAATTCTAAGCTTTCATATTAAATATCAGTGGTGTCTTTTCACTGCTTTGGTACAATCATTACAATGTGAACTGATCTGCTGACACTTTGTTAATTCAGTTCGGCAAGAAAGTTGTCTCCAAGCAAACAATACTAACAGCAAAGAATGCTAGCATTCCCTCTCCACCAAACTAATCACTTCAAAGCTTAACTGGAACAATAGACCTTGCCTACCCCACAAAAATAATCATTCTTAAATGTTTCTATGGCCAAGTCATGTTACAACAGGATTTATTCTTGCTTGTGTGGACAGAAAGGAAATAGTGAGAGAAACTTGTTTTACTCTTAGCAGGGCTTAAATATTAACTTTAAAGCAGCATAAAAGCAATCTCCCCATCCCATATATAAATAAAATTAGAACATCTCCAGCATTGTCAGTCTATAAGTAGAAAAACTAGTTGGCTAATGCAACACCAAGGGTAAGTTAAGGAAGCCGAGTAAATGTTCCCACATTGAATGTTAATTCTGCTACATTGAACATTCTTTATATTTTATGGTCTAGACAATGTAAGACATACAAAAATTCAGGTACACATTTAGCTAGGAAAGCAGGAATATAACTAGGGCCCTACCAAATTCATTGTCCATTTTGGCTAGTTCCATAATCATAGGATTTTTAAAATGGTAAATTTCATGATTTCAGCTATTTAAATCTGAAATTTCACCAAGTTGTAATTGTAGGGATCCTGACCCAAAAAAGAGTTGCAGGGAGGTTGCAAGGTTATTGTAGCGGAGGTTGTGGTATTGCTGCCCTCTGCACTGCTACCGTGGGCAGCAGTGCTGGGAAGATGAAGAGCGGTGGCTGCTGGCCGGGAGCCCAGCTCTGAAGGCAGACCTGCCTCCAGCAACAGCGCAGAAGTAAGGACGGCATGGTATGGTATTGTCACCCTAACGTCTGTGCTGCTGCCTAGAGAGCTGGGCCCTCAGTCAACAGCCGCCACTCCCCGGCCACCCAGCTCTGAAGGTAGTGCAGAAGTAAGGGTGGTAATACCACAACCCCCTAAAATAACCTTGCGACACCCCCCGCCCCGCCAACTCCCAGGATCCTCAATTTGAGAAACGCTAGTCTCCCCCATGAAATGTGTGTATTATAGGGTAAAAGCACATGAAAGACCAGATTTCACAATCCGTAAAGCATTTTTCATGGCTGTGAATTTGATAGGAACCTAAATGTAACATATTACTAAATATGCATAATGTGGCCAAATTAACATTACTATAGGAATCTTAATTTTTGCTTTCCCTAGCTTTTATATTTAACTGTGTAACCTTAACACCTACTTTACATTTTGTGCAGTTAATACAGATCTGCAAATATGAAAAAGCATTAAAGCAAATATGTTAGCAATTTTGATCATTTGTTGGTTACGAATTTTATCTGAAGGACATATGCTCTTCAATGACACTATGAAGTTAGGATGACTCTCCATAAGAAACTTAATCCTGCTTCTAGGTCTAAGGCTTAACTATAGGAAACCGTACAATTCTTTCAGTTACATATACATCCATTATTTCACACATTCATAGATTTTTAAGGCCAGAAGGGACCTTTCTGAACATCTAGTCTGACCTCCTATATAACACAGGACATCTCAGTACCAGCTCTTCCTTTAAGTCCAATAGCTCTGGCTGAACTAGAGCATATCTTTTAGAAAAACATCCAATCTTGATCTGAAAATTGCCAGTGTTGGAGAATCCACCACAACCCTGGGTAAGTTGTTCCAATGGTTAATTATTCTCACTTAAAAGTTTGCATCTTATTTCTAGTCTGAATTTGTCTAGCTTTAACTCTTTCAACCACTGGTTCTTGTTACACTTTTGTCTGCTATATTGAAGAGTGCCCCTATTATCAAATTTCTGCTCCCCAAAAAGGTACTTAAATAGTGTGAACAAACCATCCCTTAATCTTCTCTTGATAAGCTAAATAGATTGAGCTCTTTAAGCTTATCACTACAAGACATGTGTTCCAAACCTTTAATCATTCTCAAGACTCTTCTCTGAACCATCACCAATTTATCAACATCCTTCTAGACTTGTGGACACTGTATTTGAGCAGCAGTTGTACTGTAGTGCAAGGAGTCTCCATTTATAATTAATCTGTAATGGAACCTTCACTTTGTTGTTCCACTGCTCAGAACCTCAGGTTTTCAAAAGGCACCCTATATTATACAGAAGTACCTTCATTATTCAAAAGACACTACTTATGTTCCGGCGAGAACTCAGCATCTTAACAAGCCAAGAATTGTTAAACTGGATATAAATGGGACAACAGCAAGGCTGGTACGTCCAAACTTCACACTTTTTTTTAATCAACTAGCATGTCAATACTCTAAAAATCCCCTAAAATGCTAGTAAGCTAATGTGGGAATAGGCAACAGGGGATAGATCACTTGATGATTACCTGTTCTGTTCATTCCCTCTGAAGCACCTTGCACTGGCCACTGTTGGAAGACAGGATACTGGGCTAGATGGACTTTTGGTCTGACCCACTATGGCTGTTCTTATGTACATGAAATGAAGACAGGAAATCAGCAAAGGTAAGAAAACATTTTAATTTCAAGCTTCACTGGGAAGAGACATACAGGAGCATCTCTCCTCTGGACTGTCTAGAGTTTGTAGAGATTTCTTATATGCTATAGGAAAATGAAGACCAAGGTTTTAAAAGAATGGGTGCCTACAGTCCAGTTTTTAAATCTATACTTAGATGCCTAAGTAAAAGACTTGGTTTTCAAAAGTACTGAGAGACCCTAGCAGTTCCTACTAATCTCAATTCAGAACCTTTGAAAATCAGGTATTTATTTAGGTGACTAAATGGGTGCCTATTCTCTGCTTAAGTCTTCTTTGTAGACTACTAAAGATCTTAGCTAGCTAAGATTAATATGACAATTGGGTTTTTAACAGTAGGATGGCACCATTTTCTTCATTTAGTGGATGGACATTTTTAGTCTGAATTTTCTTCCTTAATAAAAGATAAATCTTTCTTTTTTGATGGTAGGGTTTCCAGCTATAGGGGTGTGCAACCTGATCAAGAATTGACGGCACTCCAAGGACTCTGGTTATTGCTTGGGTATTTTTCTTCCTTAACTTTAGAGTAGATTCTTACTTTTTTGGGTGCTGTGGCGAGGCCAAAGTAGCAGCAGCCTGAAAGTCTTAGCTTTCATGTTTAACATGAAAGCATAGAAGACTGTTTTAAACTATGCTTACCACTCTAGGATATTACATTTTGGACCCACTTTTTCCATCAGCAACTAAAGTTTCTAGTGTGCTACCAGAGTAATTATTCTTGCGGGGTCAGAGTTCTCTACACAAGCAAACTCCACAGTGACAAGACTTACACAAAGGGAGAGGAATGTGCAGTGGATTTATCAGGCAAATTTCTCTGGTGCATACACCTTACTTATCCAAAAAGTTGAGGTCTTGGGGCTCTTTTTAGTGGTAGGGAAAAAAAACACCAAAAAAAATCATAAATTCAAAGTGAAAAGATAATTACCTTTTCCGTAACTGGTGTTCTTCGAGATGTTACTCACATCTATTCCACAACAGGTGTGCGTGCTCGCCACGTGTACCGGTGCAGGAAGTTTTTCCCTAGCAGTACCCGTAGGGGAGTGCTCCTAGCGATCCCTAGAGTGGCGCTTCCATGGCGCTCCCCCCACCCTCAGTTCCTTCTTGTCAGACAACTCCGACAGAGGGGAAGGAGGGCAGGATGTGGAATAGACATGAACAACACATCTCGAAGAACACCAGTTACAGAAAAGGTAACTGTCTTTTCTTCTTCAAGTGATTGCTCATGTGTATTCCACAATAGGTGATTCCAAGCTATATCAGTTGGAGGTGGGTAGGAGTTCACAAATTGTCGGGACAGAGCACAGCCCTGCCAAATCCGACATCTTCCATGGTCTGGGAGACGACTGCACAATGCGAGGTGAACATGTGAACTGAAGACCATGTGTCAGCCCTGCAAATGTCCTGAATGGGGGATATGGACTAAAAAGGCAGCCGACGAGGCTTGTGCCCTAGTCGAGTGTGCCCTCACAATCAACGGCGGAGGGATTCCTGCCAGGTCATAACAGGTACGGATGCATGAGGTGCTCCAGTTGGAGAGCCGTTGAGTGGAGATCGGCCGACCCCTCATGCTTTCGGCTGAGGCTATGAACACCTGCAAAGACTTCCTGAACAGCTTAGTACATTCCAGGTAAAAGGCCAGAGCCCATTCCACATCCAGCATGTGGGGTCGGCGCTCCTCTCTGGATGCATGAGGCTTGGGGCAGAGGACTGGCAGGAAAAATGTCCTGACCCACGTGGGAGGCAGAGACCACCTTTGGGAGGAATGAAAGATGTGGACAGAGCTGGACCTTATCTTTATGGAACATCGTATACGGGGGCTCGGAGATCAGGGCCATGAATTCCGAGACCCGTCTAGCAGACATGATTGCCACCAGGAAGGCTACCTTCCACAAGATGTGCGACCAGGAGCATGTAGCTAACGGCTCAAAGGGGGGACCCATCAACCGGGCCAGCACCAAGTTCAGGTCCCACTGCGGGACTGGGGACCTAACATACGGCAAGAGACGATCCAATCCCTTAAGGAATCGGCCAGTCATAGCATGGGAGAATACCATGTGCCCCTGCACTAGTGGGTGGAAGACCGATATGGCCAAGTGCACCTTGACGGAGGAGGGTGCCAGGCCCTGGGCTCTAAGGTGAAGAAGGTAGTCCAAAATGAGCTGGATCGGGGCAGCCACAGGGGAAACGCCAAGCTCAGCCACCCATCGGGAAAACCGAGACCACTTTGCCAAGTAGGCTCAATGCGTGGAAGGTCACCTGCTTTCCAAGACGACGTGGTAAACCCCTTCCGAGCACATCCTTTCCTCCCAGCCTAACCATTGAGCAGCCAAGCCGTGAGGTGGAATGCCGCTAAGTTGGGGTGGAGAAGGCGGCCCTGGCCCTGGGAGAACAGGTCTGGGCGGGACAGCAATGGCCACAGTGGGGCAACCGCCAGGCTCATGGGGGTTCCGTACCAATGTTGCCTGGGCCACGCTGGGGCAATCAGGAAGACCTGGGCCCTGTCCGTCTTTACCTTTTCCAGGACCTTGCCGATCAGTAGGATCGGGGGGGAAGGCATAGAGAAGCTGGACCAGGATAGGAGGAAGGCATCGGAGATAGCGCCCACTCCCAGCCCTGCCCAGGAGTAGAACCGGAGCCCCTGTGCATCTGCCGGGTCACGAACAGGTCCACCTGGGGAGTTCCCCACTCTTGGAAAAGTCCATGCACCACCTCTGGGTGTAGAGACCACTCATGCGGAGAGAAGTCTTGGCTCAGGCAATCCGCCCGCAAGTTCTGGGTGCCCGGTAGGTGGTAGGCAAATGTCGTGAGCTATTCAGATGTCCCACAGCCTGAGGGATTCCGGGCAGAAGAGTGGGCCCCACCTTGCCTGTTGATGTAAAACATCAAGGCCGTGTTGTCCGTGAGAACCCCGACTACTCTGCCCTCCAGGTACGAGCGGAAGGCTACGCATGGCAGCTGGACCACCCTGAGCTCCTTGACGTTTATATGCAGGGCAAGGTCCTGCGCGGACCACAGACCTTGGGTCTGAACATCCCCCACATGGGCTCCCCACCGCAGGTCCAATGCATTGGACACATCTCCACCGACAGGGGCCTGCCCCTGAACAGGACCCCATGGAGCACGTTCCCCGGGAGGGCCACCATTGTACGGAGGTGAGCACCGGCTCGAGCTCTGTGAGGCCCTTCTCCATTCTGTCTTTGGCCTGGGAGAACACCAAGGCCAACCAGAGCTGGAGGGGCCCCATCCTGAGTCTGGGGTGGTGAACCACATATGTGCACGCCAACGTGACCTAGGAGCTGGAGACACGCTCTGGTTGTCGTCACGGGCAACCTCGTGACTGTGTCGATGAGCCCTTTCAGGGACTCGAATCTGTCCAGTGGAAGGGAGGCCCTGGCCAATGTTGCGTCCACAACTGCCCCAATAAATTCTATGCGCTGTACTGGCTCGGGGTGGCGCATGTGGACAGTAGGAGCACCATGTGATCTCACACCTGTGACTGGGAGCTGCCCTTGACCAGCCAGTCATCTAGATAGGGGAAGATCTGAACCCCACGACTTCTGAGGTAGGCCGTCGCCACAGACATGCACTTTGTGAATATCCTGGGAGCAGTGGACAGGCCAAAGGGGAGGACCGTAAATTGGTAGTGCTCCTGCCCAACCATGAAATGGAGGAAGCGCCTGTGCCCCTCGAATATATGAATATGGAAGTATGCGTCCTGGAGATTGAGGGCGGCATACCAGTTCCTGGGATCCAGGGAGGGGATGATGGAGGCTAGAGAGACCATGAGAAACTTGAGCTTTACCATGTACTGGTTCAAGCCTCACAGGTACAGGATGGGCCTGAGCCCCTCTTTGGCCTTTGGGATAAGGAAATAGCAGGAGCAGCACCCCTCGTGTTTGAACTCCGCTGGCACCCCGTCCACCGCTCCTAAGCCAAGGAGCTGCCCCACCTCCTGCTCTAGCAGGGCCTTGTGAGAAGGGTCCCGCAGAAGGAACAGGGGCGGAGGGTGGTTGGGCGGGGTAGAGGTAAACTGGAGGGTGTAGACCAGGGAGACTGTGTTGAGGACCCAACGGTCCGAAGTCAGCCGCTACCACTCCAGGAGAAAAGCACACAACCAGTTGGAGAAGGGAAGCTTTACTGCTGGTGGATCCCTGGCATGAACCGGCAGGTCGCCCCTGGGCATCCAGTCAAAACTGCTGTTTTCCCACCTATTTGCCCTTGGAGGACCCAGGCTGGGGGGCAGACTGGGACTGCTTCTGCGGGCATTTCTTATAGTCCTGTGATTTTTTATAAGAAGGCTCATATTTAGAGTGAGTGGCCTGGCTGGGAGCCTGCTGGGGCTTAAACTTAGGCCTAGCCAAAGCCGGAACATATAGACCCAGTGTCTTTAACCATAGCGTGGGAATCTTTCAGGTCATGCAGTTTCACGTCCCTCTGTTCCGCAAACAGGGCCCTGCCATTAAACGGTAGATCCTGTAAGGAGTTCTGCACCTCACTGGACAGCCCAGACAGCAGGAGCCATGACGCCCTCCTCATGGACACCGTGAAGGCCGTGGACCTCACGGCTGTATCCACAGCATCCGATGCTGCCTGCAGGGTTGCCCTGGCGGCCACTGTACCCTCCTCCACCTGAGCTTTGAACTCCTTCCTGTCATGCTCCTAGAGGAAGTCCTTGAATTTGGGTAGAGCATCCCACAAATTGAATTCATACCGACCCAGGAGAGCCTAGTGGTTCGCCACCCTTAACTGGAAACTCGAGGACCAATAAACCTTTCTCCCAAACAAGTCCAGCCTCCTTGAGTCTTTATTTTTCAGAGCGGGTGCTGGTTGACCCTGCCTCTCCCTGTGGTTGACCGACTCTACCACCAGGGAGTTGGGAGCAGGGTGTGTGTACAGGTATTCATGCCTCTTAGCGGGCACAAAGGACTTCCACTCAGCCCTATTAGAGATGGGGGCAGGGAGGCCGGGGTTTGCCACAAGGCATTCAAAATCTTTGCCACCCCTCATGGAGTGTGAGGGCCACCCTGCCTGGAACCGAGGCTGATAGGATGTTGAAGAGGGAGTCCGAGGGTTCCTCCACCTCCATGGCCTGAAGGTTGAAGCTTGATGCCACCCTTTTCAATAGTTCCTGGTGGGCTTTAGAGTCTTCCTGCGGGACAGAGGGAGAAGGGGCCGTAATCGCCTCATCAGGGAAGGTGAGGAGGCAGGCACGGCACTTTGCGTGCCCACCGGTACCGGAGGACCCACCACTTGGTCGCCCTCTGGGCACGGCACCAAAGATGCATGTCCCACCAACTCCTTCCTGGGAGGCTGGGAAAGGGAGGCAAATGGATGTTCCGAGGCTCCGGCCACGAAGCAAGCCCCCAATGGGGGCTGCGTCGCGGGCCACGATGCCCATTCGTACCACAGTGCCTGCCATGGAATCTGGTTCCACAGCAGGCTGTTCAGCCTTACTGGCCTGTCCCATCAATTGACGATTACGAAGGGAGGCCGGGCTGGTGTATGACCTACCGCTATTCCTGGACCAGGAGGAGCGGTGGCGTCGGGAACGGTGCCGACCCTGAGACTGTGATTCCGAAGAGGAGGAACGGTACTGTTGGTAGCAGTTGCTCTGTGATCGGCTCCGACAGGTGGATCCGCGACGGTGAGGCGCTGACGATCGATGCCCGGGACTGCAGGAGCAGTGCCATGGCGGGGTCCTGGAGTGAGATGACTAACGGAAAAGCGTAGATGCCCATGTTGCGACTGTCTATGGTAGCCCCTCAGAGACGAGGGCCTTCGGTGCTGTCTGTCTTGGTCTCGATGGGCCCGCTCCTCGAGGCGGAGCGGTGCCTGGAGCCCCTGTCAGTCGGAACCCAGCCAAACAACCTGGTAGGGGTTGATGGTGACCGGCGTGGACTACGCGCAGGAGGCTCGTTGATCAGCGAACGGCATTGGGAACGTTCCCTTGACCGTGAACAGTACTGAGCCGGGGGCGACTGCAGAGATCCAAGCAGTGGCTTGCCTCTGGACCAGGGAGCCAGCGGTGGTAGTGCCCCTGGTACCGGCAGGGGCATAACATCCCGGGCTGCTTGCAGGGCCTCCGGCATGGAGGGCATCTGGACATCTGGGGAAGCCTGCTCCGAATGCGCCGAGCTACTCCGCTTGACCTCAGTTGGAGGCCTGGAGGCTGATGGGGACCGAGGATTGCCCAACATATGTCTAGCCTCTACCCGGGTCTTGATCCAGTGCCGTGGCGGAGAAGCCTCTTCTTAGCCCTCTTGGCGTGCCCTGCAGACAGGGAGTGGTGCCGACTGGTAGACGGCACCGAGGGATCGCCGCACACCGACACCGCGGTACCCGGTGCTGACTCGGAGCAGTGCACTGGAGTTGGAGTCAACGCCGACTCCATCAGAATAGCCCAGAGCCAAATGTCCCTTTCTTTCTTGGTCCGAGGCTTGAAAGACCTGCCAATCTTCCAACGATCGCTGAGATGGGTTTCTCCCAAACAGCATAAACAGTCCGTGTGCGGATCACTCACTGGCATCGGCTGCCTACAAGTGCTGCACAGCTTAAACCCCGGGGCACAAACTAAACTAAACTAATCTAACTACTTCAACTACAGGTACTACTACAATGAACGAACAAAAGTTTTAGAGGAAAGCTGCAGACAAGCTGGAGCAGAGCAGTTCTGATGCACCTTCACTGGTGTCAAGAAGGAATGGGGGGGGGGTGGAGTGCGCAGCACCCTTTATACTGTGCCATGGAGGCGCCACTCCTGGGGTCACTAGGGGTGCTCCCCTACGGGGTACTGCTGAGGAAAAACTTCCGGCACTGGTGCATGTGGCGAGCATGCACACCTATTGTGGAATACACATGAGCAATCACTCGAAGAAGAAAACTAGGTTTCTTTGGCAAGAGCTATTCATCAGTATGATCATTTTAAGAGAAGAGGTAGTCAAAGGAACATCAAGGCATGAACCTGCAGAAACCTAAAAGGCTACTGCAATCCGAGTGACAGAGAGGACAGACTATCTTCACAAAATTCTATTCAATAAAATATGAATTTTTCAATCATACAAAAGGGCTAAATTTGTAATTATGCATGACTGGAGTAAATACTGCAGGCCTACACCCATGGCAGACAGATTTTAGAAAAGATTTTTGTCCTGTTTTACTATGTTTCCTGTTGTACGCATAAAGTAGTCCATTAGCAAAACTAGATCTATTGCCAGAAATTGAAAATCCCAACTCCAGGTATTAAAGCAGTTAACACGGGCAAACTCATCTGTGGGGAAACTAAGCAATTTCATAGCCAGTTCCAGAAATCCAAACTAAAATGGGAGCTAAACCTCTCCAGATGCATATGCGATAGGCAAAGGACAAAAAGCACACTTTAAACAATGTAATTTGTTTTTAAAATTATATTTCAGAATATTTGGAGTAGCATGCAGAGAAGAAAACTTCAGAACTATGAACTGTCCTACTTGTAATTGCTCTGCATCTTTCAAAGAGATATTGCAAGCCAGCCACACAATTACTTTATTTTAAATCACTCAAGGAATCTTTTCTTAGAAAAAGATAGAACAATGAAATTTTCCCTTGCAACAAAGCCAATAAGAAAGCATGCAGTTATGAAATATATTGGACAGAAAAAGTGAACTATTGTAGAGAAATGGAATGGGACACTTACACAGTGGCTCTTTCTCAGGGGGTCCTGAGGTTACTATGTTCTTAAACCATCTAGACTGAATAGCAGGCTGGGAAGAAGGGAGCCACAAACAATCCACCAGATGACAATGCTACACAGTGTAGAGACCAGCATAGCTAGGAGCCATCTAGAAAGGGTTGGGAGGGGGAGGAAAAGATGAACAAAAATTCAAACGGGAATGCTATTGGTGCATTTTAGCCAGTTACAAGTTTTAAAAAAAGCAAATGATCCTTTAAACTGGGCCAAGCATTTTCTCCTTTTCTACTGTTACAACAGTCATGCAACCATTTCATATGGAAAGTTTTATCCATGTGTTACTTGGGACCAACTTAAACTAGGTTTTCTGAGAACCGGAAATAACCCCACATCGGCTTTCAATTCCAAGGAAAGTCTACTGCACTATCTTAAAGAGAAACAAATTCTGAAATAGCTTAATACAGCAACAAACACTTGTTGCCCTCTCTTCAACCATTATTAGCAATGCAGGCTGGTCAAACTAAACAGTCTCGGTGAGCCACTAGATTCACTACTTCTGCTTCACAGCTGTATGTTGTTGTAATATCAAAGCCATAACCATCTACTAAAAGAGCAAACAAACAATTATACAAAATATCCAGAAGGTGAGGGTCAATTGCTTTTCTACATTCAAAATTACAACTACTATTCAGTAGGTCGTTACCTCAGGTACAACATATTTCTAACTATAACACACATACACAGGATCCATTCATCAAGGCACAGAGGATTTATGCAAGTAACACTGATAAACTAATGAGCGTTACACACAAATCCCTTGTGCCTTAATAAGAAAATAATAGCCCTAGCTCTTAATCCCCCCCCCATTCTACCTTTTTGTAAACAAAGTGTTTTGTTCTCTGAGATAGTCTTACACTAAGGAAATACAAATCTCATTCTGCTTTCTTCCTATTAATAACCTTGCTGTTCAAATGAGGAGGCTTAATTAGGTGTAGGAGAATCTGAACTTAAAAAAAGTCTAATAGCTATTCAACCTGAGAAGGACACCCTACTTGATTAGGACAGCAAGATAATATTTTTTGTAGTATTGTTATTTCGGGAGTAACAAAATTGATTACATATTATCACTTAGCTTCTTGATGCAAATTATTTCACTATGTACTGCCACCACACGTGATGTAGGGTACTGGGAAGGGGGAAGTCAAACTCCCCAGAATAAATGATTTAAGATAATTTTTTTTTTTAACCACAAAGCACAGTACATAAGGATACTATTAGCTTTAGCTCATTTATGTTAAGCTTATGGAAAGGCAACCTAGTATGTTATGAAAAATTTCTTTATACAAGCTTATTTTGATAGAAAGCCTATAAACCAGCAAAGAAAAAAAAAACATTTAATGAATCAATATGATGGTTATGAACGTGTTCGGTATCATACAATGAATACTCATTCCAATAGTGATTCTGCAGATGCAGTTTGTTATGTGAGAGAGGGATAATGCTTATTTATTATGTTATTTGACTTTAGAAAAGTGGTCTTCTTGCAACTGGAGTGTGAAGGAGGTAGGCACAGGCTGTGTTTAAGTTAACTATGTCAGGTGACTCTGGTTCTAGACCTAATTTTGCAAGATTTTGTAGTTTGTATTTTCTTCTTTATTCACAACATATTCTATAGTTAGCTAAAGATGTATTTTTGTTGTATAAAATCCTTTATTTACACTTAAGTTAAAATATTTATATTTTTATGCATTTATAAAAGGTACTTAACACCATCGTATCTAGGCAGCAAAGCAATATTTATTTGATATACAGAATTAGCTGCCTATGGTAATGTAATGGAAAATACACTTAGGACATGGATAAGACAGACAAGTTTGGGTGTTTTAAAGATGTATTCCTTTACTGTTAGATTAGCGTATATTTTTTACTGCTATTTGGCTCCCTGCTTTCCTGATTCAGAAAGGATCACAATGTTGTTTGTCTTCTGTAGAACTCATACCATTTTTCTGTCAGTCCAGCCACAGCACGGTGATATGAAACAGAAGAAAGGACGGCTAAGACAAAAAAAAAAAAAAAGCAGCTGGCTATGGGTCTCAATGTAGCTCGTAGGTGCAAAGACAACCAGGGTAGAGACTAAGTTTCCTTTATTCTTGGGCTCAGGAGGCATGGTGGCTGTGAAATCTACCAGTAATGATGAAGTAGATAGTAACTGTCCTGGCCATTGTCTCTCTAGTTTTGATAAAGGAGCAGAGAGTTCCCCTGCTGCTGCAGAGGCTCTTGTATTTCTCTCTTACTAGATGTGAAGGCACCAGGAGAACTATCTATCCTGCAACTGTCAGCAACAGATGATAAGGTCAAAGGTAGATATGTCACTTCCTTTGCAGCTGATGTTGCATTGTCTACCAGAGACAACTAATAAGTAGCCCGTGGGCAATGCCCTCTTCCTGTAATCAGTGTCTTGGGATCATCATAGGTACGCACATTCCCTTTTGAATTTATCCAGTGAGAATTCTCTTGAAGTTTGACTACTCCTTGGCTAGGCAGAACTGCCCACAGGAAAATACCAGCAGTTCTTATAAAACTAGCAGCATCTAGGGAAGAATCTTCCCCCAGAAAGATGAAATCAATAGAAGTTAAAAGTAAAAAACATTTAAAAGAGAAATAGTTTAATCTTCTAATATTTATTTTATACTTATTTTAATAAATTAACTACACAAATTGAGTCATTTGAACACTACACCTTATAGAGAATGACCTCTAATTTTTTTAAATATCATGATACTGAGTTCAAGGAAGTGTTTGTGTTCTAACAGACTGTGCTGTCAAGAACATGCAGACACACAACAAGGCTAGTAGACACATGTAGCATATACTGGCAGTGGGTCATTCTGGTGACAGAGGAAACAGATAAGAGAACGAGAAAAGTTGAATACCATTGTTTAGCCAAAAAATCAAAACAAAACAAAAACCAAAAGCAACCAGTCACTAAACCTACAGTGAATTAGTGAATTCATACTTCCTTTAATCAATGTGAGCACAGCCTTTCCAATGAACCTTCAGAATGGGCAAAATGGAAGACAGTTCCCCCTCTCTCTTTTGGTATTTATACACACAAAAAGTTGACTTACGTTAGTGGAACTGTGGTTGCAGCCTTTGCCTGCCTTTTACTTTTCAGGGCACGAAGCTTATCACCTTGTGTTACACAGTTTGCATCATCTTCATCACTGTACTGGATAAGTAAACAAATTATAAGACTTTAGGTTTTACCCATTAATATCGCAGTTTTATTTTAAAAATTATAA
Organism: Lepidochelys kempii; assembly: GCF_965140285.1. Lineage (NCBI taxonomy): Eukaryota > Metazoa > Chordata > Testudines > Cheloniidae > Lepidochelys > Lepidochelys kempii. Next base: position 88,886,835 of record NC_136384.1, on the reverse strand, counting down.
TGCACACAAACTTCTTCAAGAACAAAATCTGCAGATGTAAATTAAAGCACATTTACTTGTATAAATACAATTATATCTTCCCTAACTCATAGTTACTGCATTTAAATGTGCAAAGCATTAACTCATGAGCTATTCAATCAATATACCACCTGACTTTGAAATATTGGAAGTATTTTCAACAGTGCTATTTAGATATAGCATTATCTTGGTTTCTATTCTTTCTTGGAATTCACGTCTCTCTCTTTTCCTATACTTGGCTTTTAAAGACCACATCATCTCCTTTTACACTGGATGCCAGTGGCTAAACAAAGGTATCAGACAGTGTTCTAGAAGCCAGTTGTCATGGTAGGAAAAGGCATTTCAACACTAAAAAAAAAAAAAAAAAGCATATTTGAAATAGAACAAGGATACTTCTGCTTGTGAACTTCAAAACCTTGATTTGTGTCTGTTCTAATATTTACCTAGTGAATGAAAAAGTCTAATATATAACAATATGCTCCTATTTCAACTGCAGCATGCACTTCCATCTTTCACACTTGCTGTCCATACCTTTTTGTCCCCAAATCTTTTAGTATGAAAAGGAACATAGCAAAACATACAAAAAGAATCTGACATCTTGAGCTTTATTGTACTCATAGCTTTGTCCATGTCCTCAGTGGTCCTCAACAGCAGTTAAAACATTTACAACAGCAGAACATTAGGATGTTTACCAGTTCAGTGTCTTTTCTGTTGGCTCTCCGGTTTTTTGCATCATTAATTGAAATATCATCTACTCCTGTGAGGATTTTTGTAACAGCAATTTTGCGATTTCCCTTTAACTTTGCACGGAAAATATCTCCTTCTGTCCAAAGTTCTGTCTGTTTCCTATTATGGAATGGAAAAGATAACCAGGTTATAACTTTCCAGAAATTAGCAGTGTTGCTTGCTTTGTTTTTAAAGGAACTAATTTCTAATTTTTCTATTAAAATACAGTTTTTAATTAGTTTTCCAAATTATTGATTCTAACGCAGTAACAGTCTACTTACTCTACAAGGAAGTGCTGCTGTGGTCCAATTACTGAGCCGGGTCTATTTATTCTAATCCAGGCAATGGTTTCAGCAGCTGTCATCCTGTAATGCTTCATAATATAACAGGCTATAAGTGTACCAGTTCGGCCAAGACCAGCTGTGTAAGATACAAGATTCTTTTTATACACATTTTTACATAGAGTTTAGTTTTAACTAAAATCTTAAGAACTAAAACTAAATCACTTGTATTGCTGCTTCTATGATTGACAAATATTTAATTGCCCATCTTACTAAATCTATCACTGGCCAAACTTACATAGGGAGCAGTGTTTTCAAAAATTATGTCCAATATTTGTAATGTAACTTATTGTTTGAATAAAAGTATTACAATTTTAGGTTTAGAAAGTGACTTTCCAGTAAATCACAAATATGCTTTTGAAATCAAGCCTTTCAAAGTCAGCTGCTTTTTATGTACAGGAACAAATTATAAAGACAGTTGTCTATAGCACTATGTATCATAAAATACTTTAATATACTAATAAAAATTTGCATATGAACATAATATTCAATGCTCAACTAAGAGAATATGAACTCAAAAATTGCCTTAAAGTAAGATAACTACCAACGCATCCCCTTATCAAGATCTATGGGGGGAAAAAAGACAGGCTTTGCGATATGCCCTAAGGATAAACAAATCCAAGTCCCTGTCAACAGTCCTCTCCCAATTTAACTTGCCAGGGAAGAGGAGAGAGAAGTGTGTGAAGGAAGAGAAACTGGCTCCAGCTTAAGTGTCTGGACTGATCACAACTGCTGCCTGGGGTCACAGACTGTTTGGTGATCAAGTCTCAAACTATTTAGGAATTTACTGAACAGCAGCAATATCTTCAACTCTACCTAAAAGCGAATAGACAGACAAGGCAAACCATGCAGCACTGATATAAACAGGCTTGAAGGAATTAGATTTTTATTTTTCATAATTTTGATGGATGAAATCAATGCTTAATCATTTTTTTCAATTTTTATCAATTTAAATGTTTACAGTTCTGCAAAGTCATAGGGGAGGAGGTCAGACAATTATTCAATGACAGTATATATTGAGATTCAAAAAGTTAAAGCTTTATAACTGCCAGAACGTCAATTGTTAATATCATGTCAAAACATTGTCAATATCCTTAAATCAAATTCTAAAGCTCTCAAGCAGCATTTTTCTTTCTTTGCCCATCTGTAAATTTCTATCATCATTGATGGAAATATTTTTTCAATGGTTTGAGTGAGTATAAGAAAAACAATGTTAACCAACATTTACCAACACAAATTTAAGTCTTCCAAGCCTAGATATGTGTGCTTTGAATGTGCTCCTAATGTAAGGTTGGATGTAAGCCTTGCTCAATAATGAACACTGTGTGACATACACAAAATTATCACCTCCAGCCAACAGAAGGTCTCCTCCTGGCTCCCAGACCAGCACACCTTTCCGTGGACAAAGAAGGCAGGAGGGATTTCTGCTGTGCTTGTGTCTCATCTGGGCATCTATGTCTACCTTGTGAAAGGCTGAATAGAGCTTGGGGACATGCTCAGTGCAGTTATGTAGGAGCTCTGTAGAGCTAGAGAACGTTCAGGTATTTTGTCAGCAAACCTCTAAAAAGCTTTATTAAATCTGTTCAAATGATTATTTTAAAAGGCTTATAATTTAGCCAGATTTGGCTAGTTACTAAAGAAAATAAAAGCAGCTATCTCCATGGCGCTTAGGACTAACACCGTACCAAATTTATAGTTTCTGCTGAAAAGCACGGAGATGATTGGAAAAAGAAGTGTTAACATTGACACTAGGGAAAAATAGGCTTGCAAATCTCATAAGCAGCTGAAAAGATTTGCCAAAACAAATAAACCAAAAATATCAGCTGAAGCACAGAACAAGCATGGAAAATATCAGCCAAAATGGTTACAGTTTGGCTAACTTATAATCAATTGGAAATAAGGGCTTATAATGCAAAGTATCAGGTAAATTTAACTAACTATAGGCTTTGCTATCTACTCTCATCTCCACCTTGTAATATGAACTGTGCATGTAACATACCTTTGCAATGAACTGCTATAACACCTTCAGCATTTTCACAAATATTTAGGAATGTTTTGACTATAGTATCACTAGGTATGCTTCCATCAGCAAAGAAGAGGTCATAATGCTCAAAACCAGCATCTGAAAATCGTTTGGCATCATACATTTTTTTGTTAAGACGTATTATGGTAGTAACCTTGTGTCTTCTGAAATATGGGAAATAGGCCTCAGGAGCATGGTGGGGATAACCTGCAGGCAGAAACAAAGGAACTAGTCATGAAAACTGCACATCCAAATGAAAAAAACAAACATGTAAAATACCTTATTATTAAAGTTATGTCCAATAGAAAAATTCCATTTTCAGTCAGTTAATTTTGAAACAGTCTAATTCAAATACAGCTAAAGAAAGTCTTGGGCTTTATCATCGCCAAGCGTTCCCCCACCCTACCCCCAAAAAAGCTAAGAAAAACATACCATCGGAGGAACAAATTTTTAAAAATGATAAAGTTGCTGTTACTCATAACAATCGATCAAATACATAGTAGTAGCATAGGGGTTTGTGTCCCCAAAGCATACCGTTTTCAGTTTTACTTTTTGAATGAGGTCCACTGAAGGCAACGAATTTGTTTGGTATTATCCAGTTAAAATCCCCATTTTCTGCTTTCTGTCAAGAAAAAATTCATGATTTACCATTGTCTCTATATTTCAGGAATAATTTCAGGGCAAACTGCATGATTTACCATTATCCCTCTATTTCACAGCAAACTACGGCGTGCAGGCCACATCCAGCTGGCCAGCTGATTTAATCCAGCCCTCGAGTTCCCACTGGGGAATGGGGTCTGGAGCTTGCCCCTCTCCCGCGTTCCAGCCGGAGAGCAGGTTGGTGGCCGCTCCACACATGCCTGCTGCAGTCACGGAAGCAGCAGCATACCCCCTCTCCAGCGCCTATGTCTAGGGGCAGACAGGGGCCTCCGCGCACTGCCCCCGCCCCAAGCGCTGCCCCTGCAACTCCCATTGGCCGGGAACTGCAGGCAATGGGAGCTGCGGGGGCGGCACCTGTTGACGGGGCAGTGTGCAGAGCCGCCTGGCCGCGCCCCCACGTAGGACCCGGAGGGAGGACATGCCGCTGCTTCCAGCGGCTGCATGAGGTAAGCGCAGCCCCAATCCTGGACCCTTGATCCCCTCCATGCCCCAACCCCCAGCCCTAATCCATTTCCCACCCTCCAAATCCCAGCCCAGAGCACCCTCCTGCACCCCAGCCCCAGCCACACCCCAGAGCCTGCGCTCCCAGCTGGAGCCCTCACCTCCCCCACACACACCCCTGCCCTGAGCGCCCTCCCACACTCTGAACCCCTCACTTCTGGCCCCACCCCAGAGCCCTCACTCCCTCCTGCACCCCAACCCCAATTTTGTGAGCATTCATGGCCCACCATACATTTTCCATACCCAGATGTGGCCCTCGGGTCAAAAAGTTTGTCCACCCCTTCTATATTTGCTTCAAAAGTACAAAGCCAAACACAAGACCTGTCGGTGTAAGCACATTTCCAGTCTGCCCTTTGCATCACCAATAAAATGTTAAATGCTCTCAATCCCTCCAGTATTTTTCTTTCTAAAACAAACTTCAAGTGATGCAATTAAGTCTCCCCACAAATAGAGCCATACTTGGATTTTTTTTTAAAGCTTTTGTAAATTGTCCCATTTCACCTTTATCTACTTTATTAGTAATTACTTCATGCAACTCTAACAAGTCCTGAGTTTTCTGTATAAATGCCTGTTAGAATATAGATATTCAGGCCTGTCTGTAAAGGCCTATACTCTAAGAATTTAGGTGTATTCTTATCACTTAGCTAGTTATAGAGGTATAAAAGAAAGAATCAAAATCACTGTCTGCTGGTGTAAGGGCCTTCTCTTACTGTGACAGTCTGAGGCTCTGTTCTTAGGCTAAGGCCTTTGGCTAAGCAGCAGAGGCAGCCGTAAGCTGGGAAGCAAACAGTCACATCCTCACATTCCAAACTAGTCACACTGAAATAAGGTGCTATTGGGCTGTTAGGAATACAATCCTGTCCTGATAATACCTATCACCTCCAGAAAAAGGGAAGTGCCTAGAAGATGTAAAAGGAAACTTAGGGTACGTCTTCACTACCTGCCTGATCGGTGGGTAGTGATCGATCCATCGGGGATCGATTCATTGCGTCTCGTCTAGACGCGATAAAATCGATCCCCGAATCAACGCCTGTACTCCACCTTGGCAGGAGGAGTAAGCAGAGTCGACGGGGGAGTCGTCGCGGTCAACTTGCCACCGTGAAGACGGCCAGGTAAGTTGAACTAAGATACTTCTACTACTAAGTTGCATATATTAGTTCAACGCCCTTCCAGTGTAGCCCAGGCCAAAGTTTAATAGCATCCTGTCTGGCAAGAACTCACTTATCAATAGCTAGGATGTGAAATCCTCATTTCTTTGTTGGTCTATCACTGTAGTCCCCATTTCCCTATTGTTTGTATAATCTGTCTGGTTCTGTGATTGTTTCTGTCTGCTGTATAATTAATTTTGCTGGGTGTAAACTAATTAAGGTGGTGGGATATAATTGGTTAAATAGTCATGTTACAATATGTTAGGATTGGTTAGTTAAATTTCAGTAAAGTGATTGGTTAAGGTATAGCTAAGCAGAAGTCAAGTTTTACTATATAGTCAGCAGTCAATCAGGAAGGAAGAGGGGGGAATGGGGGTGGGGAAATAGGAATCATGTTTTGCTAAAGGAGGGGAATGGGAACAGGGACACGGGTAAGGTTCTGTGGTGTCAGAGCTGGGAAGGGGGACACTAAGGAAGGAAACTGGAATCACTGCTTGCTGTAAGTTCACCCCAGTAAACACTGAATTGTTTGCACCTTTGGATTTCTCGCATGAACAGAGAACAACAATACCCGAAGGACCAGGGAAGTGAGCGGGTGAAGGAATAAGCCCCTAACAATGCCATGCTTCTTTGCCTTTAAGAGAGTATATTTATCCAAGTGTTGTAGACTGTTTAGCTGTACAGTTACACACAAGGAATTTCCCATAAATTCAGGTGAATTTCATGGGTTTGAAATTCCCAAGATCAATTATCATCAATAGATCTCAACACACTTTAGCATCTCAAAGAACGTCAATATCATTATTCCTATTTTAAAGATGGGGAAACTGAGGCACAGAGAGGGGAAATAACTTGCCCCAGGTAAACCAGCAGGACAGGAACAGACCCCAGGTTTTCTAAGTCACAGTTCAGTGTTTATCCCCAGGCCACACACTTACCTCATAATGCTCATATTCATCTACATCAAAAGCACTGAAATCCAGGAAGCCATATCGCAAAGCCTAAAATCCACAATATAACTTTTAACAAAAAGAACCTTCATCAAAACACAAAATGCATCACCATTTTAAATTTCTGCATACCCCTTACAGTGGATTCTCGCAGTCCCTTCCAGTCCTATGATTCGATGATCTGTTTTTCACCACTGTGCCTGAGTAACATTTCCTCATTATATTAACTCCACTAATTGGACTGAACTCAACTGAATTCATAAACATTTTAACACTTGTGAAAATGCTGGAGTTGTGGAAAATATTTAGCATTCAGTCTTGGTCCAAAGCAAACCCCTCCATTCCTGTGTCCATGTTACATATACTTCAATACAATTAACGATAAATAAGCAAGCCCACTCTTTTCTGATTTCACTTAAAAATAAAATGAGAACCAGGCCATAGAATCATTCATGGCAACAAGTCTCAGAACCCCAGTCAACTAATTCAGGTTTACTAGGCTTGTTCTATGAACTAAAAATAGTAGTGCAGACATTCCTGCTGGGGCTGCATCTTGGGCCCTAAATCAAATCCCTGTGACAAGTTTCAGAAACCGAGAGGGAATAGCTATACTGCTATTTTTAACCCTATAGCACGCGCCTGAGTCAGCTGACCAGGTTTCTGAGGATCGCTGCCACAACTCCTACTTCTGCCTGCCCCTCTCCCCCAAGTGTGGATATACTCAGAGTTGCAATAAACCCTTGGATGATTAAATCAGTGGTGCAGAAGAAATGAAGGAGCCTGGCAACCAGTTATCGGATTCAGGTATTTTCTCTTTCAAGTTCAGAAACAAATGTTGAAACAATAAGGCCACGGAGTTATGCAGGCTCCCTCCTACAGTCATCATTAAGTTACACACAACCCCTTTATAATATTTACCATGCTGACTGTTTGGAAGACCAGTCATGGAGGGCTGTTTGGTCCAACAACTTACCAATTTTCACATTAATATCAAGATGTTAGAGGTAAACTGACTGGCCTGAACAGTTTTGCCCATCTGACTCTATGGCTCCTGCTAAGATTTTCTCTAGATAACTCCCATCAAGGGAAGAACTTGCTCTATATTAGGGTGCCAGACCGCACCTATACATGTTCATTGGATTCCCCAGATAGCAGTCACAGGAGCTCAATTACTATACAAGTTGTATAGACTAGGCAGAATCAGACACATTGCTATGGTGAAGGTCGAATAATTAGGTCCTTAGTTTCATGAGCTAATCTTGGTTGTATTATAATTAGCTGACAAACATATCACTAAAAATTATAATTTTACTTACCTTATTTATTGCATGAAAGCAGTCAAGCAATGTTAGATGAAAACTGCAAGTACCAAATGAAGCATCCCTGTAACACACAAACATGTGAAATCAGTTTTGACAGCTGACAGCATTTCTAGTTTCATAAGCAAAACTGCCTGAGTTCCCTCATGCAGATCCAAAACTAAATGAATTAAAATGTTATTTCTCAAGAGCCAGCAGTAAAAAGATTTGATTATTAGTTATTTTAAAATACTCTACTGTTTTCCAATCTTGAAGTTATTAATTTAAGTTTTAATTGATTTTTGATTGCCTTACTGGTATCTTATGTTAAAACACATATACAATCCAACATTAAGTTTATTTCAGCCACCTTTTTTCAACAGAACTGCTGCCACTTTCAGTTTTTGTTGGACTTCGTCAAAGACTTCGTCAGTTTAGTGAATTTGGACAACACCACTTCCTGAAAGATGTTTATCTTGTTTGAAAATAAATATTTTTTAGAAAATAGTTTGTATACTGCGATTCCTTGTGTACTGTGAGATTTTTGGAATCTGACCAAAACAATGCATATGTGGATGGACAAGACTCAAATTACTTCTAACACCAACATTCCCTATTTAAGTATTAAATATATATGGCAGTTTAATTTTTCTAAACAAAGATTAAAGAAATAGCTATAGTAATATTTAAAGTGAATTTTCCTAAACTTACAGCTTCAAAATATTTAGCTGGACTATGCTTAAAAATAACAACAGTCTGATTTTCATTATAGCTTTTTTCCCTGCCATTCTTCTTAAATCATCTTGAGGTAGAAATAGAATGTTCTTGGTACTATGTCAGTTATTGACAAAGAAATGACTCAATGAAACTGATGAAACCATGAACTTAGAACTGATCTAAGGTAGGAAAACCCTATTTCCTATTATATTTTTAAAAAAAGTCTCTGAATTTCAGGATTATATATTTTAGTGGAATAACTGTTGGGTTTCAAATATTTGAGAAAGCCAGTGATGGTATTGTCAATGGCAATTTATAGTGGCAAGCAACACTTCCTCCCCTCTCTCCTCCATTTCTGCCAGCGCATGGAAAGAAGCACTTTAAATTGTCCACTTCATGTTGCACTATGGGATTTCATATTTGGAGTGTCACTGATTTAAAGTCTCTCTTCACCTTACCACTCTCTATGGTCATGTCTATCCCTCATTGTTGCTACAGATTTATTACCTACTACTCTCACCAGCAACTGTGCTGTTTGAGGCATTAGAGTGAAGTAGTGTCTGGTTTAGGGTTTTTTTAAATGTGTAAAAGAGACACTTTGTTATAATGTTCTGACTAAAAATGACAAAAGTGAGAATTTCAGAGATCTGGCTGCACTTACTCTCTCTGCACTCCCCGCTCCTCTAATGAGTTAGTGTGAAGGGGGGAAGAAGGGGAAATGGAAGTAATAGAAAGAAAAGGAACTCATTCAGGAAACTGACAATAGGATACAGAGAATTTCTCTAAGACTTTAATATAAATTCCTCTATTAGGAAAGACCACAAGTAACTATTATCCGATTGCAACAGGCAATTCCTCTCTCACTGGCTAATGAACAGTCAGTATGGACAATCTAAAAAGAACAGGACCCTAAAGCACCATCTCAACTCACAATTCTCTTCAGTGGCTTCCTCCTTCTAGTTGCATCAGGCTTGAACACCATGGGCAAAATCCTGGTCCCACAGAGTTCAGTGGGAGTTTTGTCATTTACTTTAATGGGGCCTGGATTTCACTCTTCATTCCAAAGGCTATACACAGCTATGCTGCTGCCAGAACTCAGCTCCTCTCATTCCCCCTCATGTTATGCTTATTGTCATACCACCTTTACCCTTGTGGAAGGTCCCCTCTTGCACGATAAACAACCTCACACTCCTCCAAATCCCTTTGCATCTTAGGTTATAAGCTCTTTGAGGCATACACATGTGTGTATGTAGCACCATGGGACCACAATTAAGGCCTCTAGGTACTACTGCAATATAAATAAACAATAAAAGTCAGTGGTGTGAATTAAATCGTTTTCCCATCACTAAACACTTTTCAGATGTTCTAAATAAGGTATTAAAATAGAGAGATTAAAAAAAATCGTATTAAAATAAATTCTAAAAACAAACATGATCACCTTCTCTTGAAAAATAATACATTACCATTTGTCTACTGCAATAGCTTCTTTTCTATGCGCTCATCCCCAGCACAGTCTGTTATTTTTCCACTGTCATCCAATTTAGATTGCAAGCACCTCAGACAAAGGACCTGGTCTTTCTAGAGGGCTTTAAGTCACCATATGTATCTGTAGCACTAAGTAACTATAGTAAAACCTATCTTAGGTGACTAGAGGACGAGACCAAAAAAAAAAAAAAGATAGGGGATTAGGTGGCCTCTTCTACAAGTTTCTCTGCAATACTAATCACAACTGACATCACCACTCTTCTTGACAACCTCTGAGGCATGGAGGATTCAATAGATATGAAGGCTGAACGCCTCTCAATCCCAGAGCACATTGACATAGCTTGGAGAACCTTGCATTGTTCCATATTTTATGGATAAGTAATGTCACTATGCAATGTCACCAAGTCTATCTAACAACTTTCATAAACACACTGAATTTACTCTATGTACTCCAAAAAGTTACTCCCAGAAATGGATGCATGATCTGCTGGGAGGGTAAAAATCACAGTTAAAAAGAGTGGGGAGGAGAGAGATAAAAGCTTGGTAGAGAGCTACGCCTCAAGAAGAGTCCTATTACTGCCATTTAAAGGAACTCTGAAAACAGGCAAAAACAGCTCCCAAAGCTGTACTACTTTTGATAAGGGAAAGGGAGCATACCAGAAAACCAAGACATTACAGAAAACCTTGCTGCTCCCAAAAAAGGGAGAAAAACATGAGACAGTTGCTCTGATAAGAAATGCTCACTTGCTTTTAGAGTCAGGAGTGAACGGATCACACTATAAATCTAAACATCAAGATAGTAAACTGGAGTTTTTTGGTTCTCCCTTTAACTTCCTGCATTTTATGAAAGCCTGTTTGATTGTTAGATAGTTTTATCTAACTTTTGAAAGCCTTATTGTTTTAGTTCTTGGGAGAACTTTACAAAATTGTTCATGATCAGGAACTATCAAACTTGTTTATCTACTGGATAAAAACAGAATGGCAATAAGAAGTCCGTAGTCTGGGATACCTAAAATTATATCCCCTCAGAGGTGAAGCAACTAGGAAGCAACCTTTTTATTTTTATTTATTTATTTTTAGATGTTTCTTCATTGGTAAAAATTTCATTTTACACAAAGAAGTACTAAATAATCAGGCATCTATTTTTGGGGAGTGTGTTCAGCAAGTGACAGAAAAGATATGTCAAAATTATTGCAGTCACCACAAAATATTTATATAAATAGATATTTTAGTACGAGGTTAAGAGAATTCAGACTGGGCAATTAATGGTATTAATTTAGAATTCATTATCATTAACTGTTCCAATCCCCCTTTTTAGTGTGAATTCAAAGGGGAAAAAAGCTAATGAAAGTAAATAGTTATGTAAGCTTCCTCATATACTGTAGGTTTGCCAGCACACCTCAGTACTGACCTGCAATATCACTCCACTATCTGACCTTGTTTTCATCAGAAACTGCCAAATGTGTTGAGATGTGCAACAGTCATAGGCAAGGGTCCCCAACTCAGTGCCTCTGAACACCATTCAGAGATCATGACACACAGAGTTCTAACATTTTTATAATTACCTGAAAGGAAGATAAGATACGTTTCCAGCCAATAAGAGCCTGTACACATCTTCGGGTGATTCTCTTAAGTATACTATCTATTTTTGGAAGAAGGAAAGAAAATAATTTTTAATGGTAACTTTAAGCTACCCATTAATAATGTTCAATGTTTATTGTAAAATATTAAACTAAATACCATAAAAAATACCATATGCTTGATAATGTCTTTTTCCTATAAGCACGGCATCAAGAACAAAAGAATATAAGCAAACAATTATGTGGTAGACAGAAGCAAAGCATATACTGTATAACATACTGGCCAATATTAATGTTAGATTATGAATCATAGCATCCAACGTATAGACATCAGGATTTGTGTTGAGTTTCAGATCCCAGCGAAAGTGCTTTTGTGACACTATTGTACAAAATATACAATATTTTTGCTGTAATTCTCTAACATATTCTTCATGGATAATTTTGTACAAACTTTAAAGTGATTAAAATTTAAAAGAAATGTAAGAGAACACAAAACCTCTACGGCACCAGCAAAGCAATAAAGCTGCCCATCTGCAAAGCTGCTATACAGTAATAAGGGAGAATGTTGATCCTTTTAATGTTGGAGCTGTAGGAGATCACAGTATTCCAAATCTTGCATCGCCTTCAATGCACAACCTGAACAAACACTAGGTTAAGCAGTGTCCACTAATTAAATACAGATGTCACCCAAAAAAAAAAAAAAAGCAGCCTACAATTTAATAGAAGGTAAGAAACCCCAAAAACATAATGAGGGCAAAATATATCTAGTACTAAGTACTGAAAACATTTTACTGTTAAAAGAAATCAGGAAAGGATGCCAGCTTCACAAGACCCCAGTTCATTACAGATTATGTCTAAAAAGCTGTCTGCACCAGGAGATTGATCCGTAGCTGCCAGCCACTCTCATCAATGGTTTCTCTTGAACCAGTACTATAAATTGTTTTTTCAATCAGTCATCCTTTCTGCGACTGTGCTGAAAACAATTTTGCCCTGTCTATATACTAGCTGTTACACCATTTTCAACACTGGTTAAAGGCCACTGATTGTTGACAGGGGTGGGTCAGTTTCCAACTATAAGATGAGGCCAGAGAGTTTACAGTCGTCCTTGTGAGGGACATTTGCCATCTCTCATTAGAACTATTGTTTCATATGGATAATGTCATTAAATATAAAGAAAATCTTTATATAAGAACACTGTACTTTACTGAAGTATAAATCTTAAAATGTTTAAATTGTTAAGAGATGTTTTAACATTTTAAATTACTTCCTAAATCTCTTTGTCAATAGTGCAAATTAAAAAACAAACATTAAACTAAGTACTTTAAGATCATTCAAATTAGACAAACAATTTACATTTCTTGTGCTAACAGCCACTTTTCCCAAAATTTCTGCCCAAAAGTATTTTTTGTTTGTTTTTAGACAGAAATAAAGTAAAAAAGTATCTACTTAAAAATTTCCCTCACCATTTAAGACTTTTTCTAGGCATATTTTCTTTAAAAAAAAAAAAAAAAAAAAAAAAAAAGCTGGCATTGCCTTGTAATTACAGTTATACAGCTGTAAAGCCAGATCTGAAGTTTAACAAAATCATGGTTGAGGGGAACCATGTTGGTAACAAAGCTGGAAACATTTTCAAAACCAACATAAACTGACATAATATAAAACAACATAAAATAAAGTGTTGACTTTTACTGGTTTTCCTCTTTCAAGGAGAATAAACAAGAAAATATTTAACATTGCTAGTAGCAGGATGAAACAAAAATAAAACTATTTTTTAAACAGGTATGAATTTTAGCTTACTTTTGGTCATTTAAATACTCTGAATCCCTCCAAAAAATTGCCTTCTTTTAGTCAAACAAACATCCAGGGACAAAGAGACTAAAATTAAGTACAAAATATTGTTCAAGGACTATTCCTCAGATGTCCATCCAATTAGCATTCCCAGGACGGTGTAGTTTAACACCACAATTATCAATTACATGGTTTGGATGTATAGGCTGTATTCCAAGAATAGTCAAGCCTGTTTTGATAAAACGGACACGACACATCCAGCAGCACTAGTTATTCTCAACCTTTAACATAGTGCCAAAAGCTGCACAAAGCACTCCACAGTCCATCAGCTGTACTAGGAAAACAAGATTCCCTTCCCCACAGAACAGGAATAGCAACTAGAGGTGCAAGCAAACAGTAAGGGCCTATACTAGTGCATAGTCTACACTAAAAAGGTAGAAATGCAGCTTATACCATCTATCCTGCTTGCATAGATGCAGTTTATACTGGCAAAAGAGTACACTTGCCCAAATGAAATAAACTATACTACCAAAAGCACTTTTTTGCCAGTATAGAAGTGTTATTTAAAACAACAAAAATCACACCCTTAAACAACATTGTTATACTGGCAAAAGTTTTAAATGGAGACCTGATCTGAGCAGTAAAATGGTTATAACACGATTTTAAACACACAAATTGTTAACACACAATCTTAATGCTCAGCATACAGACAAGGATAGTTGTTTTTAAAATTATGTCAGTAAATATGACTTTCAGCACAGCAGTCCTAACTACACTTACAGCTGACATGTCTAATAAATATTTGCACACATGTACACAGTAACAGGATGTCATTTTCCAGGGTAGACAAGACCTAAAGAGCAAATCCGTGTGGAGCACAAGTCACTGTAGAAGGAAGCTTCACAGAATAGCTGAGTTTTTCAGAACTTGTGCAGACAGGGAATGATCTTGATGAACTTCAGGAGGGAGAATGTTCTAGATCACTGGTCACCAACCCGTAGACTGCGATCGACTGGTGGATCCTGGAGCCTCTACCAGTTGATCGTGATCTCCAGCCGCTAAAAGTCCGGCAGCGCAGCAGGGCTAAGGCAGGCTCCCTGACTGCCCTGGTCCCACGCCGGTCCCGGAAGCAGCCAGCACATCCCTGCAGTGCTGGGGGGACGGGGACACAGGTCTCCACGTACGATGCTCCTGCTTGCAAGCACCGACCCCGCAGCTCCAATTGGCCGGGAACGGGGAACTATGGCCAATGGGAGCTGTCAGGGTGGTACTTACAGGCAGGAGCAGCATGCAGAGCCAAGTGCACTCCCCAGGGGATGCAGGGGCATGCTAGCTGCTTCCGGGAGCGGTGTTGGGCCGGGGCAGGCAGGGAGCCTGCCTCAGTCCTGCTGTGCTGGCTACTGGAAACCGCCCGAGGTAAGTGGTGCCCAGCGAGAGCACACACCCCATATCCCCTCCTGCACCCCAACCCCCTGCCCAGCCTTAAGCCCCCTTCCAGAGCCAGCACCCCCTACCCCCATCCTGCACCCCAAATCCCCTCCAACACCCCAACCCCAGTGCTGAACCCCTTCCCAGAGCCAGAAATCCAAACCCCCTCCTGCACCCCAATACTCCTGCACCCAAACTCCCTCCCAGAGCCTACACCCCCTCCTTCATCCCAACCCCTGCCGCAGCCTCAGCCCGGAGCCTCCTCTCACCCACACTCCAAACCCCTCGGCCCCAGCCCTGAGCCTGCACCCCCTCCCGAACCCCAACCTTTGCCCCAGGCCGGTGAAAGTGAGTGAGGATGGGAGAGAGCGAGCGATGGAGGGATGGGGGATGGAATGAGTGGGGTGGGGCCTCAGGGAAGGGGCAGGGTAGATCCTGGGTTGCACTTAAATTCAAAAAGTGATCTTGTGCGTACAAAGGTTGAAGACCACTGCTCTACATGTAAGAGATGACACATAAGAAGTTGCAAAGACAAGTGCTGATGAAGGAGATACATGGACCCATCAGTAAAAAGTGGCTTGCATAGAACTTGGGTACAGGATATGGTGAGTAGGTGTGATGTTATGGGGTGCTTTAGAGGAAATGGAGAGGCTCAGCCTTTACACCAAAGTAGTCAATAGTGGACCATGTGCCAAATCCGGACAGCCAGAGGTTTTTGAATGGATCCCAAAATTTTTATTTACTTATTATCATTTTTTATTCTTATTTTACCTGGAGTCTGGACATTGACTATACCTTGACCAAGAAATTTGGACCATAGATGGAAGGCTACAAAGAGATGCTATACATGTTTTAAAAAAAAAAAAAATCTTTGCAGTTGCATAGTGGAGGAGGTTATAGTAGTCACAGTGAAGAGAGGTGCCTTGCCAATGCAGATATTAACTAATGGTCAAATTACAGAAATATTGTCAAGCAAGCAGCAACAAGATTTGATGACGACTAGATGGGAGAGAAAGGAGAGTATAGACAAAGATGATGCTGAACTTATTGTGAGCTTGGAGTACAGGTAGGATGGTCTGTAAACAGTGACAAAGGAAGGGGAAGAGGAAGGGTTTATGGAAGATAAACTCAAGTTGGCAAGAGAACATTCAGAAGAAAATCTTGGCCACACAAGCAAACATGTAAGACTAAACTAGAGGATGAAAGGTGCGAGTAGCAAAATAGGTTTATGAATCACTGGCACAGAGCGGTTGACTGAATCTATTGGAGTAAGCACAGTGTAGAGGAAGCAGAGGAGGAGACCGAAGTATACTGACAACAAGATGGGATGGGGGGGAAGGAGAGGAAGAGAGAGAGGTGAAGCTGCATCCCAGTGTTTCCAGGGAACACTGAAGAGGAGTTTGAAGATATGATCTAAAGAAACATGGGATTTGCAGAAACCAGGGTGTAGAACTTGTGGAGGAGATTGATCAACAGATCTAAAGATGGCCGAGAAATTTTAGAACTTGAGCAAGTGACCATGAGACTTGATCAAGAAAAGGTCATTTGAGAGTTTAATGAGAGCAGGTTCATTGGAATGAAGTGGTAAGCAGAGTGCAGGGGACTGAAGAAAGAACTGGAAAAGAGAATTAGTGAATGGGAAAAGACCACTTGCTTCAGGAGTTTGAAGGCAAAGGGGAAGAGGGAGATGGGCAACAGTTGGAGGCAAGTGGGAGCTGAGAGAAGATTTCTTCAGGAGACAGAAGACAAGTACTTGCTTCAAGGAAGAGGTGAAGGAGCTAGAGAAGTGTGACTGTAAGGACAGAAAAGGTAACTAAGGGCATGTCTACACTTCCTATGGATCGATGCTGCAGTGATTGATTCACCAGGGATCATTTAGCAAGTCTAGTGAAGACCTGCTAAATCAACCACAGATTGCTCTCCTGTTGACTCCAGTACTCCACCGGAACGAGAAGCATAAGGTAAGTCGACAGGAGAGTTTCTCCCATCAACCCAGCGCGGAGTAGACACTGCAATAAGTCAATCTAAGCTATGTCGACTCCAGCTATGTTATTCACGTAGCTGGAGTTGCATAACTTAGGTCATTTTAACCCCGGAGTGTAGACCTGCCCTAAGAGACACATTGTAAGATCAGAAGTACATCTGAGATTTCAGAGTACAAGATTAAAAAAAGGATTAAAGTGTTGGAGTCGTGAATAGTATAGGATGAAGACAGAGTTCCTAACATGTTTTGCAAATTTAGGGGACAGAGAACTAGGTCTTAGGCCAAAAAAAGAAGAAGAAGAAGAGCGGAACAAAGAAGAGGGTTTGCCTTTCGGGGATAAAGACCCTGAAGTTGAGATTGGTTTATTAGGATACATAATGTAAGCTTTTTCTAGTAAAATCCCTGGGTATGTTCTAGTATTTCAGGTGCAAGCCCCCCCACCTTGCATACACACACAACCTTTTTGTGAAATTTTTAATTTCACTAATGCAACAAATAGAAGATGGTATTAAGACGAGAACAGGCTGCAAATAATCAAACAAATATATCAAGTGATCTATCCAAATAGATCTTGCTAGTAAAATACAAGATCATACCAAAAATGAAATGGGAAACAATCTACAAAAATTGCACATGTCCAATTTTTCTTAAAACTGTTCTCGTTATCAATCTATTCATTTTCCAGGAAACTGTCTTTCACTCACATGACAGCTAGTTGCTCAATAAAATCTTGTTTTTAAAATAAGGAAAATCCCATTATCTAACACCTTTAATACAATATCTGTACAATACATATATTTTATATTTATTTTAAATGTGAGTGTGCATATGCAGAAAAAGTTTCACTCCAAAAGACTGGGGGTTACTGTTATACAAAAGCACAGTTTAAAAGGTTTTTTTTAAAAAATATGGTAAGTAACTGTCAGTTAAGTTATTAACACAGAACAGGCATTTTTCAGTCAACCATAATAATCCATTGCAGTTTCATCCATGGATCAACACTACTACTGTTCTAGATTATCTAAAATTCCCCTGTTAGCTTTATATACATAAAAAAAAAATCCTGATCTCACAGTACATAAATAATATGCCTGTAATTAGCAATGGGAGCATACTATCACCCTAGCTAATTACCTTTACAATTATGGCATCTGTTTCTAGTTAAGGCATACAGGGTGCAAGTTCGTTAAGAGTTTGCTCAAGAAACTTCCTGAAAAAGCACAAGATCAAATCCGCACAGACACACCCCTGGAACCCCGACCTGGGATATTCTATCTACTACCCAAGATCCATAAACCTGGAAATCCTGGGCGCCCCATCATCTCAGGCATTGGCACCCTGACAGCAGGATTGTCTGGCTATGTAGACTCCCTCCTCAGGCCCTACGCTACCAGCACTCCCAGCTACCTTCGAGACACCACTGACTTCCTGAGGAAACTTCAATCCATCGGTGATCTTCCTGATAACACCATCCTGGCTACTATGGATGTAGAAGCCCTCTACACCAACATTCCACACAAAGATGGACTACAAGCCGTCAAGAACACTATCCCCGATAATGTCACGGCTAACCTGGTGGCTGAACTTTGTGACTTTGTCCTTACCCATAACTATTTCACATTTGGGGACAATGTATACCTTCAGATCAGCGGCACTGCTATGGGTACCCGCATGGCCCCACAGTATGCCAACATTTTTATGGCTGATTTAGAACAACGCTTCCTCAGCTCTCGTCCCCTAAAGCCCCTACTCTACTTGCGCTATATTGATGACATCTTCATCATCTGGACCCATGGAAAAGAAGCCCTTGAGGAATTCCACCATGATTTCAACAATTTCCATCCCACCACCAACCTCAGCCTGGTCCAGTCCACACAAGAGATCCACTTCCTGGACACTACAGTGCTAATAAACAATGGCCACATAAACACCACCCTATACCGTAAACCTACTGACCGCTATTCCTACCTGCATGCCTCCAGCTTTCACCCTGACCACACCACACGATCCATCGTCTACAGCCAAGCTCTGCGATACAACCGCATTTGCTCCAACCCCTCAGACAGAGACAAACACCTACAAGATCTCTGTCAAGCTTTCTTACAACTACAATACCCACCTGCAGAAGTAAAGAAACAGATTGATAGAGCCAGAAGAGTTCCCAGAAGTTACCTGCTACAGGACAGGCCTAACAAAGAAAATAACAGAACGCCACTAGCCGTCACCTTCAGCCCCCAACTAAAACCCCTCCAACGCATTATTAAGGATCTACAACCTATCCTAAAGGATGACCCAACACTCTCACAAGTCTTGGGAGACAGGCCAGTCCTTGCCTACAGACAGCCCCGCAACCTGAAGCAAATACTCACCAACAACCACATACCACACAACAGAACCACTAACCCAGGAACTTATCCTTGCAACAAAGCCCGTTGCCAATTGTGCCCACATATCTATTCAGGGGACACCATCACAGGGCCTAATAACATCAGCCACACTATCAGAGGCTCGTTCACCTGCACATCCACCAATGTGATCTATGCCATCATGTGCCAGCAATGCCCCTCTGCCATGTACATTGGTCAAACTGGACAGTCTCTACGTAAAAGAATAAATGGACACAAATCAGATGTCAAGAATTATAACATTCATAAACCAGTCGGAGAACACTTCAATCTCTCTGGTCACGCAATCACAGACATGAAGGTCGCTATCTTAAAACAAAAAAACTTCAAATCCAGACTCCAGCGAGAAACTGCTGAATTGGAATTCATTTGCAAATTGGATACTATTAATTTAGGCTTAAATAGAGACTGGGAGTGGCTAAGTCATTATGCAAGGTAGCCTGTTTCCTCTTGTTTTTTCCTACCCCCCCCCCCAGATGTTCTGGTTTAACTTGGATTTAAACCTGGAGAATGGTCAGTTTAGATGAGCTATTACCAGCAGGAGAGTGAGTTTGTGTGTGTATGGGGGTGGGGGGGATGTGAGAAAACCTTGATCTATGCAGGAAATAGCCCGACTTGATTATGTAAAGAGTTGTCACTTTGGATGGGCTAGCACCAGCAGGAGAGTGAATTTGTGTGGGGGGGTGGAGGGTGAGAAAACCTGGATTTGTGCTGGAAATGGCCCACCTGTTGATCACTTTAGATAAGCTATTACCAGCAGGACAGTGGGGTGGGAGGAGGTATTGTTTCATGATTTCTGTGTGTATATAAAGTCTGCTGCAGTTTCCACGGTAAACATCTGATGAAGTGAGCTGTAGCTCACGAAAGCTCATGCTCAAATAAATTGGTTAGTCTCTAAGGTGCCACAAGTACTCCTTTTCTTTTTCCAAATAAGTGTACTTTTCTACAGATACCTACAAACACAGCTCATGCAAATCCCTACCCTTGTACATAATCCTATCGACATCAGTTGGATTACACAACAGAGGAGGGATAGCCTAGTCTGCATATACTCTCTCCTGTCAAGAAGGATGAGCTCTGTAGGAAAATTTAGAAAGTGACCTTTATGTGTAGCAATATATACCATGGGATGAAGGAAAGAATTGTTCTTTTACTAGAACTTGGTGATAACCTAGAATTTTAACAAGAGATTGTTCAAACCACCATATTAAATACATTGAGAGAGATGGGACAAACAGTTAATAACAGCAAGGGAAAGGAACTTCCATCTGAAGGAGGCATCCTAAACTTTAGTACTACACAGGGTTATCAAAGAAGAATTTTACCTCATTCTGTAGTGTCACCATACAAATTTTACATTGCTACTTTGCGTTTTACAGAAGATTAGCCTATTTAAATCTAACTCAAAACAGTTAAATTGCAACAAACCAACTCTGTATTCTAGTGATACAAAACACTTCTATAGCATTTGAAATAAGACAGTGCTCATAAAGTACTCTGAACATTCAAACTCCACCTCCACTCTCCCCCCCCCAACAAAAAAACCTTAATTTAAAAATCTACTTAACATAGCAAGTTAATCACATGATTTACAAAACTCAAGCACTTAAAACCAAGTAAATAACGAAATATGCTTATGGGAAGCATAAGATTTATTATGTCATGACACAACTGCTTTAACACTTACCCAAAATAATAATTCTAACAGCTGTAAACTGCAAACAAACACATCACAACCCCCTTCTAAACAAACATAGAATCTACAGTACATATATAGCACATAGATCAGCCTCAAATGCAAGTCCACACAGATGCATACATTTTACCATAAATTAATACTGAACAGTTCTATTACATGGATGATTGTGGTTTCTCAAGAATATATAAATACTTTACAAAAAAAGATTCTCAACAGCTGATAGATTAACTGATATTTCCCACCTAATCATATGTTTTACAAGAAAATATTTAAATAGCAGAATCAAGATAAAAATACAGCAAATTAACCTAAAGGTCAGAGTTAAATTTGTTGTGTTGTCATGAAACACACAGATGGCCAATGAAAGACAAATGGTTATTTGTCTTTATAAACAATTAAAGTAGATCAAAACAAGCTCACGAGGAGAGAAACCCTCCCACCTCTGAAAAACTCAGAGTTAATCATGAAAAAGGAAGAACCATAAAAAGCCTTGCAAGTGAGGAGGGAAGATAGCCCAAGAAAGCCATTAGCTGCAGAGTCTAGTGAGGACACACTAGAAGGGAGCACTGTCTTAAGTACAAGCACATCCCGCGCAACCTTATTTCTACCAAGGAAGAAGGGGAAATCAGGTCAGTACAAGAAGAGGTAGAGAGAGAGGTGAGATTAAACTGCTACTGTGAATGCTAACCAATTTATCTGAGCATAAGCTTTCATGAGCTACAGCTCACTTCATTGGATGCATAAAGTGGAAAATACAGTGAGGAGATTTATATACACACGGACCATGAAAAAATGGGTGTTTATCATACACATTGTAAGGAGAGCGATCACTTAAGATGAGCTATTACCAGCAGGAGAGTGGGGTGGAGGGAGAGAAAACCTTTTGAAGTGATAATCAAGGTGGGCCATTTCCAGGAGTTAACAAGAACGTCATAGCCAGACAATCCTGCTGTCAGGGTGCCAATGCCTGAGATGATGGGGTGCCCAGGATTCCCAGGTTTATGGATCTTCGGTAGCAGACAGAATACCCCAGGTCGGGGTTCCAGGGGTGTGTCTGTGCGGATTTGTTCTTGTGCTTTTTCAGGGAGTTTCTGGAGCAAATGGTGTAGTTTCTTTTGGTAACCCTCAGTGGGATCAGAGGGTAATGGCTTGTAGAAAGTGGTGTTGGAGAGCTGCTGAGCAGCCTCTTGTTCATATTCCGACCTATTCATAATGACAACAGCACCTCCTTTGTCAGCCTTTTTGATTATGATGTCAGAGTAGTTTCTGAGGCTGTGGATGGCATTGTGTTCTGCACTGCTGAGGTTATGGGGCAAGTGATGCTGCTTTTCCACAATTTCAGCCCAGGAACCTATCCTTGCAACAAAGCCCGTTGCCAACTGTGCCCACATATCTATTCAGGGGACACCATCATAGGGCCTAATCACATCAGCCACGCTATCAGAGGCTCGTTCACCTGCACATCTACCAATGTGATATATGCCATCATGTGCCAGCAATGCCCCTCTGCCATGTACACTGGTCAAACTGGACAGTCTCTACGTAAAAGAATAAAGGGACACAAATCAGATGTCAAGAATTGTAACATTCATAAACCAGTCGGAGAATGCTTCAATCTCTCTGGTCACTCGATTTCTGACCTAAAAGTGACTATTCCTCCCCTCCCCCCTGCCCCCAAACCCATTCCTCAGACGTTCTTGTTAACTCCTGGAAATGGCCCACCTTGATTATCACTTCAAAAGGTTTTCTCTCCCTCCACCCCACTCTCCTGCTGGTAATAGCTCATCTTAAGTGATCACTTACAATGTGTATGATAAACACCCATTTTTTCATGGGCTGTGTGTATATAAATCTCCTCACTGTATTTTCCACTTTATGCATCCAATGAAGTGAGCTGTAGCTCACGAAAGCTTATGCTCAAATAAATTGGTTAGTCTCTGAGGTGCCACAAGTACTCCTTTTCTTTTTGCGAATACAGACTAACACTGCTGTTACTGTAACTAGCATTCACACGTTTCAGAGTAACAGTTTTTCTACAACTTTTTAAAATAAGTCAGAATAGGGAAATGTTGTAAAGGGCGAATTCTGAAGGAGAAAGACAAGACTCAAGGCAGGTTTTGCTTAAATGAAGGATAAGTAATGGAGTCTTATACTTCCTCCCTCCAAAAATATACTGCTGTCAATTCCTTTCCACATACACCCCATATAGCCTTAGTCAAAGATTAATCACTGTGCAAACACTAAAAGAGGAGCTGTGCACTGAGTATCACAAACAGAAGTGCTATTGCTTGGACAGCTCCCTCCTTCTCTCCAAAATACTGTTTTTCCTAGGTGTGGCATTTTCAAATTGAGATAGCAAAAACAGAATAGCAGCATGGATCAGAATTGGTGAAGGAAACACTGCTTACCCTGAAGAAAGAAGATGAGAAAATAGACAAAGTACAGAGATGAGTCCTGGAGAAGGTGACCTGAATTACAGCAGTTCTTGGGGCGGTACCCATGGAGGATTGCCCTCCAAGTACATAATTAGTGCCAAGCCTGAGAAAAGAAACACTGTTACTAAGTTAATGCAGCAAAGGGAGATAGGAATAAGGGAGGAGGTTAAATTTGGTTTATCTGAGTACAGACACAATAAAGATGGAAGAAGGAGGCTTTCTCCATCCACACTTAAGTTCTGGTGAGGATCAAAAGAAGCCATTACAGAGACATTATAGATAATCTCAAAGAATCTCTGTTTGGTAGAACAGTAAGGCCTAAATAATGTAGATTGCTTCCAGATAAAGACAGTTCTACCTTAAGGATGACACAAAGTTGGCTTTGTTTTTAAATAATTAAACCAAATACTTTTAGCCCCCAGCCTTTGTGTTTGAGTAAGATACTTGTTCTGTGCTGCTGATCATGTGAGATACATCCCAATCTCACATGGCCAGAAGCTTGTATCCCTGCTGGTGTATTTTGATCACTTCAATGACAATTTAACAGACTGACATTACAGAAAGTGCAGGGTAGGACCAGAAATGAAAGGGATTAAGATTCCAAATCACCAACAGAGTAAATGTAGTGATAGAAATACACTTACATTTTGTTATAGATTTGGGATCTTAAAGGAGTTTATTTAAAAACAAAAACTTTGCTTTTTATCTTGAAGATCATGTTACATTGAAGAGCTCTGGCTGCTTGAGTTAGGCCTGGCTGGCACATGAGGCATACCTGGAAGAAAGCAGTAGATATAAAAAGAAGTGTTTAGGCTGGATGGCCCATTCGGAAACTAGAGGGGAAAAAAGTTGTTAAATGAAAAGGGATGGGGGGTAAAATATTAAAAAAACATAATGGTGAAGAAAAGAGTTGGAACAGCCTTTGCTCATACACCAAATCATTGATCTCAGTCTCTCAGCCTCACAACAGTTAACTAGGACTTTCATAATTACTTTAGAAAGTCAGGAACGGTATAGCTCACCTCACTTCAATGACAAACGTTGCTATGGTATGCCTTGATTTGCTTAAGTGAACGTTACAAGGATTACACGATGCAACAAATTATTGATCGTTGCAACGTTAAGGACAAACAGGTTTCAAAGCAAGAGGCTTTCAAGTTAACAGTACTGATGTATCACTTGAATGCTTACTATTGATTGTTCCTAGACAGACAGGCTCTGAGGAGTACTAATTATTTTACATTTATTGCATTATAAACTTGGGGTGCTACCTCACGTTTTATACAGCTGAGTGTTAAAAAAAAAAAAAAAAGAGCAAAAATTCAATGTCAGTACCGTTCCCTAAAACAGGAAAGTCTTTGTGTGATAAACAATTTTTATTTAGCACATATACAGCGATATGGCTTATCTTAAAAAGAGATTACTTAAAATTAACACATTTAAGTGTGATCATTCCCCTAAAAGTAAGTCTTAAAATGGGCCCCAAAATTAACCCTCCAAATTAAGAGCTACAACAGTTTTAAAATCCTAGTTACAAGGGACTATTCTATTTGATAGTGACAAGGTGGGTGAGGTAATATTTTTTACTGGACCAACTCATGTTGGGCAGAAGAGACAATCTTTCGAGCTGCAGTTAATTCAATTCTATTCTTTTGAACTGGCAAGAAGTGTGAAATGATAAGAACCTTCATCTTTCTCATGAAGAATAAAAAAAACCTTTTTAATTTCTGTATTTTAGAACAGACTTATTTAACAGCAACTTGGTGTAACAATTTAACACATTTTGGTTTGTATTCTTCTCCATCCCATAGAGTAAAAACACAGCACTATTCATTTCACTGTTGCATCTCTGATGACTTCCTCCCCTATCTAATTTCACCTGCTTCCCACCCAAACTCCTCCCTTCCCTAATCTGCAGTGTGGCCAATATGTTTCCAGAACTGGAACAGAAGCGGGTTGTAGAAATGAGATCCCTTCAGGCATGTAATACCACTCAAGTGACAGAAGTCAAAATGTCACGAAGGACTCACAATCTTGACAGCCTAGGAAGCAAGAAACTAAACCCAGATCTTCAACATAACAGTGAAGAGCATTACTGATAGGCCAATGGGCTGGAAAGCTTAAATATACATACAAACTTAAATTTTTCATTCATTCCGTTTACACTTCCCTGTACTGAGCTTTAGAGAATTTTGCCCAATAACTGAGTATACTATTGACTACCAGAGGCAAGAACTTACATTATTCTAAGCACTGGGGCCTAGTTTCTTAAACTCATGTAAGTTTAATTCAAATAAATACATGTTTAAATACATATATTTCCCTAATGAAATAAAAGCAGCACAAAATATTTTACAAATTAAATAAGTCTTTCTGAATATATATATATATGTATCATACATACTGGAGCAGTTTCTAAGCCATTTTTCTCTTAAAGCATGATTCAGTTCCCACTACAGACAATGGAAAGACCTGAGGGGGACTCCACGTATGAATGTCTGGGTAGTTTAATGACAGGTCTGCCTTTGGGGGTACAGTTCTGCAATGTGTGGATGATCTTCACATAACCCTCTCTCAGTCCACTTATCTAGCTCTCCATGGAAGATCTTCTATGGGATTAGTGGGTAAGGAGATATCCCCAGAGGCAGTATTCTCTTTATCTGTTACTCCTAGGGGAATTCTGCGCCACTGCGCATGAACAGAATTCACATCCCCCACAGATTATTTAATCTGTAAATAAGGCACTGCAATTATGTCTTTCGCCCACCATGTGCTGCTGTGGCACCAGAACAGAGGGCAGGCAGCTCACTGGCAGTAGCAGTCAGCAGCCAATAGGGAGGAGAGGCTGGGTTCTTCACAGCACCCTGCCTGCGGGGCCAGGTGAGAAGGCATGGGATATGGGGGGAGGACAGAGCGGGGCACAGGGGGATGCTGGGAGGTCACAGACTGGGGCTTAGAAGGGATAGTGCCGGGGACAGAGTGGGGCGGGTGCTGAATGCGAGTTGGGATGGGGGTGGCGGAATGGGGATGTAGGGCCACATGGGGATGCGGGGAGATGTGCCGGACTGAATGGGAGATACTAGGGGTCAGACAGGGTCTGCACGTGGGAGGCTCCCCAACTCCCTAACAATCTCCTCCACCCCCCAAAAAACCTGTTCCATACTTCTCCCACCCACATCCAATAACCCTCCAGGTTCACTACCAGGCTCCTTCCCAGGAATTGCTTCCCTCTTGCTTAGCTCCTCCATTACCACTGATTCCCGTAAGCCTTTGTACTGTTTCTGAGGGATGCAGGAAATATGTTTCTGTATTGTAGTTTAAATGAATTTTTTCTCAAAGTTATATATTAATATGCCTACTAAGTAATCTATTTGTCAAAAAACATTTCCTGAATCTTTTTTGTTGTCCATATTGTTACAGACATACTTGTTGGCAGGTATTTTGAAATAAATTACCAAAATAATTGAATTGGTGTGATTATATTGTGCTACTCTGACAAATAAAATATGTAGAATTTTAAAATATCGTGTGCAGAATTTTTAATTTTTTGGTGAAGAATTCCATCAGGAGTAATTAGTGCCCTCCCACCAGTATCCAAGTGGGAGGAGAAAATATGGCCCTATGTATTTATGAAGGTTTATACAAACAGTCCCCTCCAACTGTGTGCTCCAGTGTATGGTGCCATGGCAGGAAAACTGAATGGATGATCAGGAGCAGGACTGTTAAAAGTTAATTTTAAAAAGGTATTTTACGACAAGTTACTAAAATCATGGATTACTCTGCCACTGATTATTTATTATTTCTGCATTTTGGGTTCTGCATAGGATGACCATGGCTATGCTGATGCCATGGTACTACACACAGGACAAAAAATAATAAAAGAAGAAAAGGAACATTCTATAATAAAAGCAGTCCACATTTACTTTTTGGCCTACAGAGTAATCAAATCACTTCTAAGGATTGTTTTTTTTTCTTGCTTAAAAACTGTGACCAATCAGTTGCTCTAGTATCTTGACTCCAAACAATTAAGCTGAAGCAAAATATGCTGCATATTTCCATTCAGTTTCAGAATGCTGCAATGAGAATGTAACATTTCTAAACACTTGGAGGTTTCAGTTGAAAGAAATTGTCACATATAAATGAAGATTTTGACATTATAAAAGTACAGCAGAACAGGCAACAGGAAGACCATGGGGAGCTGGAAACAGACCTACTCCATAACACAAACCAGCAGCAGGGAAACAAACGCAGGAGCTTTATAGCCCTCCAGAGCTCTTAAAGGGGAATGACTCAGGGCTGTATGGACTCTAAACCCCCTCTCAAGTCACCAGTAAGATGAAGAGCACAGGTCCTTCACCCCATTCTTTATTTTTAGTCAATGCTCAAAGAGAAATGAAAAAAAGTCAAGTGCAGTCAAGCTGCAACACAAGTCAAATACCACAATGTTAACAATCTACAGTCTGTTGCATCTTTACATTTCAAACATTCTGCATTTTAGACCTTCACTACACATTTCTGAGGTTACTGCTTCAAACTTAGTCTTTCAGAGAGATTGAGCAATATGAACACAATCGGTTATTAGGTTTTTCCCTACATCGCCAAGCACCTGACTCAGTGCATCTTCAGGCACTCTATCTACATTCCCCTCTACACCCCTGGATATTATATCCGTTCTGAGCACACCACATACGGCTTTTTCTTCCTTCCCCTAAGTTCCATCCCTGGCCTGTGTCAGGAAAGGGATAGGCTGGAGAAGATATATTTCCCAACATATAAACTCAGAAATAAAACATTTGGTGGTATTTGGGCTTTACAAAAAGGATGAAATACGATAAAGTATCAAGAATTAATCAATTTTCTTTAAAAAAATTAAATATTGGCAATAAAAGACAGAAGGTGCATTTTCCAAAAGAACCTAAGTAACTTTAAAAGAATTTATAGGATTTGTGCACCTATATCAGCTAAGGGATTTTAGAAACACCCACCCAGAAGATTTTTGGGCAGCAAAGAAATAAAAATCTCTTAGGGGCCTTTCCTGTCACATCAATCACTTTGTTGGGGAAAAAAAAAGTTTGGGTAATCTCTATATAGTAAAGAAAAAAGTCAAGAGCAACACCAGGAAGTCAAACTCTTAGCCCTCTCCAGCACCACTTTTTAAAATGGGGCGGGGGGGGGAAGTATCATTCTTCGTATTTTAAGGACTGCATATGGGAAAATGATAAAAAACAAAACGTAGCAATTCAATTTATGGTAAAAGGTTAAATACTTACTGCGTAAGAGCCTATGAGGAATGCAGCATTTGCTTGTTTTTTCTGATCAAAGCCAGTATAATGAATTATTTTCTTCCTTATCAATGTAAATGACTGCATCAAGAAATGAACAACAGGGTTATAATTTGGCACTTTGAACATAAATCTGCATAGCCTGATAAAAATAAGTTTGAAATCACTGCAGCAGAAAAGCCAACTACACACAGAAATTGGCCTCATTGGAAATAAGGTTTCCAAAATTAATTCCAATGCCTTTCTGGTTAAGATATGATCAAATGTGTTATTCCATTTTCAATCCTGAGAAGTGCTCAGCATCCAGGCAGGATCAGGGTTTTAGTGTACTGGTTGATAAAGCATCAAGTCTGTTGAAAACCTAGTTACACTGCACCATGTTAAGCCATTCTAAATGAGAGTGGCAGAGTGAACATTTTTACAAAATTTCAAATATAATTTTTAGGGCTGTCAAGCGATTAATTGCATTGTTAAACCACAACAGAATACCATTTATTTAAATATTTTTAGATGTTTTCTACATTTTCAAATATATTTATTTCAATTACAACACAGGACACAAAGTGTACAATTCTCACTTTATATTTATTTTTGATTACAAATATTTGTGCTATAAAAACAAAAGAAATATTATTTTTAAATTCACCTCATACAAGTACTGTAACGAAATCGGTCATGAAAGTTGACCTTACAAATGTAGAATTATGTACAAAAAAATAACTGCATTCAAAAATAAAACAAGGTAAAACTTTAGAGCCTACAAGTCCACTCAGTCCTACTTCTTGTTCAGCCAGTCACTCAGACAAACAAGTTTGTTTACATTTGCAGGAGATAATGCTCCCCACTTCTTGTTTACAATGTCACCTTAAAGTGAGAACAGGCGTTCACATGGCACTGTTGTAACCAGTGTTGCAAGATATTTACGTGCCAGATGAGCTAAAGATTCATATGTCTCTTCATGCTTCAACCACCATTCCAGAGAACATGCATCCATGCTGAAGGTGGGTTTTGCTTGATAACGATCCAAGGCGGAGTGGACTGACGCATGTTCATTTTCATCATCTGAGTCAGATGCCACCAGCAGATGGTTGATTTTCTTTTTTGGAGGTCTGGGTTCTGTAGTTTCTGCATCTGAGTATTGCTCTTTTAAGACTTCTGAAAGCATGCTCCACACCTCATCCCTCTCAGATTTTGGAAGGCACTTCTTAAATCTTGGATCGAGTGCTGGAGCGATCTTCAGAAATCTCACATTGGAACCTTCTTTGCGTTTTGTCAAATCTGCAGTGAAAGTGTTCTTAAAATGAACATGTGCTGGGTCATTACATAAGACTACTATAACATGAAATATATGGCAGAATGTGGGTAAAACAGAACAGGAGACATACAATTCTCCCTCAAGGAGTTCAGTCACAAATTTTATTAATGCATTTTTTTTTTAAAAAAGTGTCATCAGCATGAAAGCATGTCCTCTAGAATGGTGGTTGAAGCATGAAGGGGCATATGAATGTTTAGCATATCTGGCACATAAATACCTTGCAACTGTGGCTACAAAAGTGCCATGTGAATGCCTGTTCTCACTTTCAGGTGACATTGTAAATAAGAAGCAGGCAGCATTATCTCCTATAAATGTAAATAAACTTGTTTGTCTTAGCAATTGGCTGAACATGAAGTAGGACTGAGTGGACTTGTAGGCTCTAAAGCTTTACATTTTGTTTTGTTTTTTTTAGTGCAGTTACATAAAAAAAATCTACATTTGTAAATTGCACTTTCACGATAAAGAGATTGCATTATGGTACTTGTATGAGGTGAATTGAAAAATACTATTTCTTTTGTTTATCATTTTCACAGTGCAAATATTTGTAATAAAAATAATATAAATGAGCTCTGTACACTTTGTGTTCCGTGTTGTAATTGAAATAAAACTATTTGAAAGTGTAGAAAACATCTAAAAATATTTAATAAATTTCAATTGGTATTCTATTAACAGTGCAATTAAAACTTATTAATTTTTTTAATTGTGATTAATTTTTTAAAGTTAATCACGCGAGTTAACTGCAATTAATCGACAGCCCTAATAATTTTCATTATGAAAAAACAGTAATTTTATGTTAAAGGGAAAAGTTACTGTGTTCTTTTTGGTGGTATTTTCTTCAGTTATTTTAACAATTTCAACATTGATATTAAATGTTATATTGAAAAATTAGAAAGTTGTAATATTTTAAAACAGACATAAAAGTAAATATTTTTCAAAAACTCCAAAAATTCAAACTTATGTTTCCACAACCAACTTTAACTCCTGCCCTGCATACTTGCCCAATTTCCTCCTCTCTTCTAATGTGGTATTTGAATCCCGTGCTGCCAGTTCATTCTCATTAGTCCCATTAGTCTCATTTTTCAGCATTAACATTGCCTTTTCACAAATTCTGGCTGCATCCACCAGAGACAGCTGCTGAGAGCCTAAGCTGCAGGCAATAGGTTGAAGTCCCAGCTGCCACCAGCAGAGGCTGCTGCTCTAACTGCTGCCTTCTTCGGTTGCAGCCCCTATTCCGGCTCCTCCAGAACCTCCTGCTGTGGTTCTGGCTGCACTTCTCCCCACACTTGTTCATCTTTGCACACACTATCTGTGGCCCCACTAAGTCATGAGACCTCCTCATCAACCTCCTCCTGGCACTAGCCAAAGTAGCCATTTACACCACCAGGAAGAGGATGGTAGATGAGGGGGTGCTCTGTGACTGTGGGGCTGACTTCCACTCCTCCCTGGTCTCACACATCCCGGCAGAGTTCCTCTGGGCGGCATCCGCTGGCTCCCTTGTCACCTTCGAAGAACAGCGGGTGTCTGCTTGGTGTCCCTATCGGGTTCCCTTCATTTAGCCCTGTAACCTCACTCCTGTCCCTGTTATATCTTTAGTTGTCTCCCGTACTTAACTGAGATCCCGGACTTTGTGGATCTTCCCCTTAGGCTGAGGGAGGTCCTTTAGTAGTGGGCAGGCTCCACCCACCCATCTCCAGGATCCCAACAGACTGCTACCTTCTTCAGAGTCTTTACTCCTCTCTGCTTTTGCTGTCCGTGCAGAGCACAGGTGCAGCAGTCCATGAGGACAGGCATAGAAAAAGGGAGCTGGATCGGGACCAACATGTAGCTCCTACCCACCAACAGTTAGAGTAGCAATGGTGAGCAATGGGCAGAGGGAGAAAGGATTCAAGGAGTATGTGTCCCTGCATCCCCTTCTCTCCAGCCTGTCGGGCGTAGACTCTAGCCCAGTTGCACTCTCTCCTCCTTTCCGTGTCCCACCATCAAAATCCTATATGGAGGGAAGTTGTGTGTGGGCAATACATGGGGACAGAGGGAAGGACAGGGAGCTGGGCAGGGGCAGTATCTCCGAGTTGCTAATTCTCACTATTTTAATTGCAAGTCTTGGGATATTTCAGGGGGTTCTCTTAAAGCTCCTTGAGTCTAAAAATTACATTAGACACTCAGCTTTTCAATTTAAAAAAAAAACAGTTTCTAGGTGATGGAGAAAACCTTGAACACGTGAACCCTAAAGGCTCAAAGCCAGGAAACAAGAACAAACTACCCCAAATTTACTCATTAAAAGCTCATCATTTGGGGGGTGGGGGGGGGACAGACTCATGATTTTTGAACACTTGGAATTAGCAATCCTGATATCCTGAAGGGAGGAGGGAGTCCAGAGAATGCACAGCATGAGGCAGGGTAGTGCCCACTGGACAGTGGGAGCTGCAGGGAGCCTAGGACAATACTTTGGGAAGGGATTAGCCCCACCTATCAGCCAAAAAGAAAAGAAGGTCTCCCAATTTGTATTTATTACACATTAGGAATTCCCACCTGAAATATGCAAACACAAATAGGGATAATTCCATCCACTATTTCAAATATCGGAAAACAAATCATAAATCCAATGCAAGTTTAAAAAAAAAATCTTGTTTTTTTTAAAACTAGTCATATGAATATTTTTGTCTGTCTAATGGTTTTAGAGCTTGTGGAGTTGGCAATACTGTGAATCTTATTAGGCAGTTAGAAGTATGTGCTCTATTACAATCAGTAAGTATAACAGATGTTGAATAATGTAGACCGGATTCTCCAACTCAATGGAACAAGGGCTACAAGATGATTTGTGGCTAGCAGTCTGAAGCTTCCCTGCATCCGAGTATTTTGGCAAAATTTAAGTCTATCAGACCTGCTGAGACCGGCCTACTGCTGCTATTGCCCATGACTCAGAGGCAGGCACTGCTCCTCTCTCTTTTCCCGTTTACATAAATATGTTCCCAGTATTTCTTAAACTGCCTGGCTGGAGGAGACATTCCTCCCTCCCCTTCAGCAAAACTTTCACTCCAAGGAAAGTTTATGGACATTGGGGGCATAGAAAAGGGTAACTGTATTGGCTCACATACTGATGGAGAATGCTCTCAGTTTCTACTGGTGGCACTGCTGATAAATGCCATGAAGTCTAGAATGGGTATAGGAAAGAAATTTTAGGAGATTGAGATTATATTGCAGCCTCTACCCACCCCTGAAAGTGAATGAAGGAAAAAATGAACACCACTAGAAACAAAAACTGAAACAGCAGCGCTGGGTGGCTGTTACTGGAGGATATGGGCAGGCAAAAGGCAATACCAGTGATGACAACGAGTGAGGTAGGAATTCTGGGATTTCCCCCATAAAGTTAGAAAAAGTAGCCATAAACACAATAACTCCCATTACAAATTCATATTTTGAAGCTATGCACTGAAAGGGAGGGTTCTATAGAGTATCAGAACTTTAGCAATGTTTTTAAACCTCTACTAGGATCCCTATGAGATTTCAAAATAGCTATATGAAATTACTCCAACATTTTTCACTTACCAATCATAGTCCTATACACTAGAAATAAAATTTTCATAAGCACCCCAGTCCCAGTTTCAAAAGGGAGATAGGCTCAGGATTTGTCTTAGCCAAGGGTCCTTGACAAGATTTTGGGTAAAATTTTCAGAATAGTCTAAATTTTTACTGCAAGCTATTTCTGTGATATAGCTTGATCAGAAACCTTAGAATAATTTTCAAAATATGAATTACATCCATATTTTTAAAGTCCTAAATCAGAAACCACTTGTGTTTGAATCATCTCAAATTTTGATAAACCACCATCCAACTCCATGATATACCTTGTTTGAGGGGAGACAGAACTGGATTTTCAATAGAAAATTACAACCTTACTAATGAAGTGATGGCAATATGTTTTAAATGTGCACTACAAATGAACGATTTCTCTTATCAGCCCATTCTGTTAGCCAAAAATACCACAATGCTTAAAAGTGAAACGAGTCACTCAGATACCACTATGATCAGTGTAGAATGAGTTCTGCACTGAACATCCCTTTAAAACATCTAGCATTCAAGTATATTGCTCTCACAAACCAACCCATTTAAAAATAAATCACAATACAGAAACTTCTGTGGAATAATTTTCAAGCAAAATCAGGGCAAATTCTCATGGCTAAGCGAAACAACCCATTGTAGTGTATTTGGCACAATGAATCTGAAGCAGACAGCTTGACACCAGTGCTAGACAGCAAGGAACATTCACAAAATGCCAAGATTTTCCATAAAAGACATATTGTATTGCATACTTCCAGTTTTCACAGTTCAGTGTAGGGTTTCAAAATCTGACTAATGGGCTTTTGAACAAGCAAAGAGCATATGAATTTTAGTAAGATTTTTATTTGCCTACCACGTTTTGTACTCCAACCTCTGTTGACAAACTTGCACTGGATAACTTGAATTGATATAGAAAATGTAAGACTTCATTATTTCGATTTATAGAGATACTATAAAACATAACATCTACCAAGAGCCCAATTCTGAAAGGTACAGAGCGCCTCCTCAGACATAGCAAGTTACCTCAACTTAGGGTGACCAGATGTCCTGATTTTATAGGGACAGGCCCAATATTCAGGGCTTTGTCTTATATACGAACCTATTACCCCCTACTCCTGTCCTGATTTTTCACACTTGCTATCTGGTCACCCTACCTCAACTGCAGGAGTAAGGGTGCTCAGTCACCTTGCAGGAGTGAGCCCTGAATATTTTTTTAAAAAGCAAATGTGGCTCTCTATAGAAATGTTGTGAAGACCAAAAAATTAAAAAAATTAAAAAAATCAAATTAAAACAAATCAAACAGAAGTCAAATCAAATAAATGTGTCTCTCATTGAGCCCTGAAACTCACTAGACCTTGGCAGATTTCCAAGGAGACTGAATTCCAGAGGAGGGGGCCTTCTATTGAAAGAGACCTTTGCCCACTAAGAGTTCTTCTAGTTGTTTCTAACAGTACCAATACTTAGAAGTTGCAGTTTCACAATAATTACTGTACAACTACTATGTCCTAAAGGCAAATAGTTCTCCTCCTCTTACATCCCTCACTCTCTGTCTTTTCCCTCCACACCACACACCCGCCCGAAAATATAATCTGGCCAAATCTGAAAACACAAATATATACTACATACAGTTTAGTGTGTACTCATCCAAAACACAAGCCTGAATGGCAATCCACATATCAATTTGAAGATATTTCTCAAACAAGGAACATTTATTCACCTCACCATTTTTATAAATGGGCCAATTCCAATATTTTATGTCTATTTGGTACAAAACAGTTTTTACCTTTAATTTCTTATTTAGCTTGCAACAATATCTGTAAACCATTGCCAGATTGAGAGGTCCAAAATCTGCGTAGAAGCTTGTGGGGAGGGAAAGAAAGAAAACATTTTGCTTGTACATGTTTTGTAGAAATAATTTTAAAGAAATCCACATGCACCACATAAAAACTAATAATTAATGCACACATTAAATTCGGTACAACTTCTTGAAATTGCCATCCTGCATACCATAAGTATAGTTCTGTAGTATTTCATCAGCTTTTAAAACTTTATTTTTAAATTTATTCTACTTTCTTCTCCACACAAGACCTCCTAAAAGGTCAATGAAATGATGAAGTGAGCAAACTTTTGAAAGCTCACAGTAAGATAACTTTTTTGGCACCACGTTAGGAACTCTTGATTTTAACGACAGTGCAAAAACATGCCTTCAAAAAGAAGAAGAACGAGGAGTACTTGTGGCACCTTAGGGACTAACTTATAAATTTGTTAGTCCCTAAGGTGCCACAAGTACTCCTCATTCTTTTTGCTGATACAGACTAACACGGCTACCACTCTGAAACCTGTCACCATTCAAAAACAAGGTTAATTAATTAATTCCAAAATCTTCTGCTGGCACTATGTTTAAAAGCTATCAGATTCACATTATTTATATATTTACTCATTAATCCTCACAACATTCTACCACTGTGTATACAGAGCCCCACTGAAATACAGAAAACGAACAAAACATCACAACCTGGGTAAGGTGAGCATAGAAATTTTTAACTAAAGATACTCTTATTTTTTTTCAAAAGTACTAAGGGATCTTTAATATCCATGCAGAGTATCATAAAAATAAATAATAAAATAAATGTCAAGGTCTTATCTGAAAGACCGATGCAGTTCACTGTAGCTATTAATGTAGCTATTATGCTCGGGTCATGAAGTGCTGAGTCAGCAACTGCCAGGTTTTGACCCATCTATTATTCTAGGAAGTTTAGATATTTTACCCCGGTATTTTGGCAACTAGAAACATTCCTTCTGGCTAAACATTTCAGTTAATGCTTCTAAATTGTTTTTAACTTGTTGTAAAGTATTCCGATATCTTCCAGTAGGAATAAGGTATAAGTAAGAAACAAAAAGTTTCTGAAATTTTTCAAGACAGAAATTGGTGGGGAGCCACCAGGCCCTCTCACGTATAAAGTCCCATTGCAAGTGAAATTAGCTGGCACTAGTATACTAGTTTTGAGAATAAACTCCATACATAAACTTCTGTAATCTGTATAGAAGTTTTAACTACTGCTAATAAAAACAGAATAAGAATTACATCACTTGCTTATTAGTGCTTTTCTTACCAATTTACGGCAACGTTCTGTAGAATACAAGAATAAGGACTGTACTTACTTCTCGTATACAAGTTCATCATCTATGCAGAAATAATGTGTATTTGCAACACCACTCTTTGGTTTTTGGCAGAGAATTGCAAAATAAAGGCGACCTGAAATGCAAGAGATTTTAAACTAATACTACCCTTAACATTACAAATTTCCACAGAAAACTTGAAATGTTGCTCTTAAATGTAATAACTTTAAATGGTCACAATTTACTACCAAATTTTCCTTTCAGGGTTTCCAGATTAGAGGACATTATTTTTCAGGCACTAGACAACAAGGAAGACAATGATTAAGTTCAAAGGCTAGGTTTTGGTTACCAAACAGTTTAAAACTTACTTGTAATTTAGTCAAAAGCTCACTGTGGTTTTCCTTTGGCAAACAAGTTGTTCAGAGGATAACCAGACTGCCCTCCCATAGCTGATTTGGGAGACTTTGTGTTTGTCTATATACACACACATCTATTGACTACTACAATTCAGAGAGGAGCAAATCTGGCTCTTATGAAATCAGAAAACAACCAACCAACTAACCAGCCACACACACAAGAACATGACCTGGACACTTATTATAGGAATATAAAACAAGATATTTTGAGTCTATTAGGGATGTGAGGGTGAAGGTGGGAGGAGAGGGTAAACGTTACCAAAAGAGGAAAGTGAAGCACAGTAAAATTTGATAACCGACAATAGAAAAAGAAGGTCTCAAGTTTGGATTCTTCCTGAGAGTTCTTTGTTTGACAATGCACATGCATTTGTTACGCAATCAGTGATTTACTTATATTAACTTTTAACTAACTTAGGTAAAATATCAACAGGTTGAAAAAGGCCAGGAAGTTACAGACAGCTGCTGTTTACTGCCTCCCAAATCCACTTTACGTTAATTCATCATAGTTCCAACAAAAGAAAACGCGTTTTGTTTCAAAGAAGCGAACGCGACAAAAGCGGTGCAGTACAAGTTCCTGCCCCTTGATCACATGCACGATTGCAAAACGAGTTTCGAAAACTTGCTTCTTTAACAAACCAAAGACGAAAAAAAACACTTAAACTGGCATTTTAAGTTGCTCACCTTTGATGAACTCCACAGAGGGGCGCGATTCCTTTCTGACGCTCATCACTTACAAACACTGAAAAGGGGGCCAGCCCCCACAATGTTACCGAGCCCGCAAACAGCCTGCTGCGTTTGTCACTGGAGTCTGACAGCGCTAAGGAAACGAAAGCGCCACTCCCTGCAGAGTTTTAAAGATTAAAGGGCACCCTCGCCTCAAGGCGCATCCAAATGCAGCGTGAGCCCCGGGTGGGTCTGCTCTGGGCCCCGCCGGCCAGCCGCCTCCCGCGCTCCTTCAGCAGGCACCACGGCCAGAAGTGGGTCGCCAGCGGCTGGCGGGCTCGGCCCGCATCTGTCCCCTTCCTCGAGAAAGACTTTCCAGCTCCGGAAGCTGCCTTACGGGCATTCAAACAGAAGCGTCCTCGGGCCCGAACGAGTCTGATGCGCCCACAAGACAAATCCCAGCCCCAGCCGGGGAGAAAACCCGAGCGCGGCGCGCAAGCCTCGGCAATCGCTGCCCCCGCAGGCTGTGAGCGCAGAGCTCGCCAGCGAGTCCTCCCATGGCAGCAGCATTAGCCGGCAGGCGGCGCAGCCAGTGCGGCGCAGCTGGGCCCGGGGGCGCCGCTCCTCTCCTCTCCGGCGTACGGAGAAAACAACTCACGAGGGGAAGGCCCACCCCGCGGGCTGGGCCTGGAGGGGAGACCGCCCCGCCTCGCCAAGCGCCTGCGGCACACGGGCTGCTGGTATTTTAAAAGGACTGCGCTTGTGCCCCGGGGAGCGCTGTCCCCTTCTCAGCGCAGGACAGCAGCCCGCTCCTTGAGTGTTATTTTTAAACGAGGACCTGTCCCCCCACATTTACGGTGTGACTATAGCCCCTTAATCAACCCACCGCGCTGCCAGCTGGGCATCTGCCTGCAGCGCACCTCTCAGAGTGTTGTGGCCCCTCTGGTGTCCCCTGCACGCGGTGCGCTCAAAGCCCCTAAGCCCAGGGCCTTGCAAACACAACGAAGGTGCGGCTATTGTTAAAGACATTAAACTACTCATTAGCCATTTTCGCTCCGCTCATAACAGTGATAAGAGTCCAAAAAGAAACGGAACCCCACCAATTCCTTGGTTTGAGGGTGGGCCTTGTTCCTCATGGTTGCTCTTCAGCGGCCACCTGAAGGAGCAGCATCGACAGGTTACAAAAAGAACCACAGCCAACCTTCCCGTTCCCCATGCTAGAGAGGAGGAGTTGCTCCAGTTCCTAACTTTTTCTGCGAGTGGCAGGCCTAAACTACACTCCCAGAAGAGTGGAAGGAAAAGTGAAAGGGAAGAGCCATGCTGGAATTGGGAGAAGGGGCATCTTGAGCTAAAAATCTTCATTTACTGTAGCCTCATTAAAATCTTTAGTTGTGTTGTGAAACTGCACTAAAGGAATGTATAAGCCAACATTTGACCAGAGAGTACAAAGTTAGCGCCAGTATTTTTGATCCTCAAATGAAACTGTGAAATGCACAAATGTGAAAAGCACTATTCCAGAACAGCAGAATAGCATATGCATTTTAACACACTAGCCATATATAAATGACAAGTCATTTTTTGATATCTTCAAGCCAAAAGAGTTAAAATGTTCAAAGATATCCATGTGATTTAGGAGCCCATGTGCTAGATTAAAAAATATAGTTAGATGCCTAAAGATGCAATAGGCACCTAACAGGATTTACAAAAGCTCGATGTGATTATGTCTCTTTTGAAAATGTCACCCAAAAAGTGCGTACACTTGAGCAGAAAGAATATGAAGATATGATGCACAATACAAGTTTTGCCACTCTTGCATATGCAGGCCAAATGTTTAGGCCTGGGCTATGGGAGGGGGAAGGAATCGATCTAAATTACGCAACTTCAGCTACATGAATAACATAGCTGAAGTCGACATACTCAGATCTACTCACCGCAGTCTCTTCACTGCGGTGAGTCAAGAACTGATGCTCCCCTGTCGACTCCACCTGCACCTCTCACTCCGGTGGAGTACCAGAGTCGATGGTAGAACGCTGAGCGGTCGATTTATTGCGTCTAGAGTATCGCGTCGATCCTGTGAGTAATGCAGTTTAATACTTTTGCTTCATAACTGATTTGCAGCAAAATCACAGATTTTTTTCAGGACTTGTTTCACTCACCCAAGATTTTTTGCAGTGCTCAGACCCATATGTTTGCATACTAATATCACGGGTATTAATCAATGCTTAAAAAGATATTTTAGAATTGCACTAAAACTTTGCAGAGTATCTGTTTTACTCAGCTTTAGAACTTATTTTAAAACTACAAAATCCAAAGGATTTAGTTGTCTCATTCATGATGATAATCCACAGACATTGTTAGAATTCTTGACTAGTACAACATAATGATTCACTCAATTAGTTTGCAAAGCTTAGTTGGCAATGCAGCCAAAAACGTATTAATTAGACTGAAACAGCCTCTGTTCTCTTATGTCCACTTGTTCTCTCATAGATTTGTTTCTAGATGAATATCAGTTCAATTTATTGATGCATAAAGACAATTTATTTAAAAAAATAAAACCTAAAAAAACAGCCAACCAACCAACCAACCACGCTAATAACCAGCAAAAAAAAAAAAATAATGTAGGATTTTCTCAAGCAAAATAAAAGCTTCCAGCCAAAATTTTCCAAAGAACAGGTGTTAAATTAGGTTCTTGGAGTCTGTATTTAGCAAATAAGGAGAAGTTTTTAAAGGGAGCCTATAGGGAGTTAGGTGTCCAGGTCCTGCAGAAAGTCAGTGAGCGTTAGTTGCCTAACTCTCTTAAGCCTCTTTGAAAATCCCACCTTAAATATGTGATTTGGCACTTCTGAAAATCAAATCACTTGTTTAGGTATACAAATATGAACTAATGAGCCTAACTTTAGGCATCTGTTTGAAAATGTGGGTCTTTCATTTTAGAACACAAGAACTAATGAAATGAAACTACCAAATGAAATTAATAGGCAGCAGGTTTAAAACAAACAAAAGGAAGTATTTTTTCCACACAACGCACAGTCAACCTGTGGAACTCCTTGTCAGAGGATGTTGTGAAGGCCAAGACTATACCAAGGGTCAAAAAAAGAACTAAATAAATTCATGGAGGATCAATGGCTAATAGCCATTGGGCAGGGATGGTGTCCCTAGCCTCTGTTTGCCAGAAGCTGGAAATGGGCAACAGCGGATGGATCACTTGATGATTACCTGTTCTGTTCATTGCCTCTGGGGAACCTGGCATTGAACACTGTCAGAAGACAGGATACTGGGCTAGATGGACATTTGGTTTGACGCATTATGGCCGTTCTTACGTTCTTATGAAACAAACCCTTAGGTTAGCCTAGAAAATAAATCCACTATCAAATGTTGATCACATTATTCTTTTAAAGTGCTTACATCTTCCATAAGTTATGCTAAATGTCAATTTTGGGGAAGATACAATTTATACCAATAAAAGAGTGCTTCTGTAGGTATAACTTGTTCTACTAGTTCCCTGAACTAAATAAGCTATACAACTTTTTACTGGTATAACTGCGTCTAGGATAGTTGCTTGCATAGCTATGTCCATCAGGGATGAGGGAA
Source organism: Lepidochelys kempii (assembly GCF_965140285.1). Taxonomy (NCBI): domain Eukaryota; kingdom Metazoa; phylum Chordata; order Testudines; family Cheloniidae; genus Lepidochelys; species Lepidochelys kempii. The sequence goes on along the minus strand of NC_136384.1, from coordinate 88,845,704 downwards.
AAATAAGTCACACCTTGACGGACATAGCTATGCCAGCAAAAGTTAAGCGTAGACTAGGCCTTCATTGTACATTAAAGGGGGGAAAAAAGTTTTACCTTATTTAAATACAGTCACTTAGAGTGCTAAGCCTAAATTAACTCATAATATATTAATTCTAAAATTTGTGATCATACCACAAACAATTCTAAAAGAAAGACTGACTGGAGAATCTCTAATATTGGCGTTACAAATGCTGTTTTTCTTACTGAACACAGTGTAAGCAGCTTCTGACAACCTATAAAAATAGAGTATTTGGCTGTCTTAGCTTTTCCCCCCCTTTATGTCAATTCAAGAAAAAGGACTCAATGATTTGTTTAAAACACAGATTTTTTTTTCAAATAATTAAAACCTAACAGTAGTGCAAAATAAAGTAGAAACAGCAGTTTGTCTGTGTATATTGTTCACCCAAAACCTGAATCCCATTTAACATTGTTTCATATTAAACCGAATAATGGTTTAATATGAAATGGGATTCAGATTATGGGTGAACAATATGCATGGACTATTAAATGGCGGTTACCCCTTTATTATTTAGTGCTATCTTTGGATCATTTTAATTGTTGCTATATTCAGAACAGCAGAATACATTAAGAAATACAAGCTTGATATTCTTAATTTACACATCAGCCTCAAAATAAAACCTGAGTGAATTAAATGCCATCACCCAGAGAAGCTGTCAGTACTCACAACAACTGCTCTGCAATAAAACTGCAAATAAACTTCATATTGTTCATTTTCCCTACTGGAAAATTTAAGAAAGGAATATAAAATGAAATAATTTCAGAACAGAATTAGGTTATTTACTTTTGCCTACTCAGACTGCTATCTCACTACAATGTTGAGTATTTTGGCCTCAATGACAGTGTCAGCAGGATGAGAAACTACTCAACAGAGCTATTTTATTCAGGTTTCCTCAAAAGCATTTCTGGCTCTGTTTTACAATAACCAAGTATTAACATGTTACGTTTTTAAACAGCACTATTATACACACTATGAAATTACTACGACTGAAATTAAGTCAGTGGGGCTCTGTAAGGGTCCTGATTGCAGGAGAAGGACTTGTTGTCTTGCACTTATTTAAATAAAAAAGTCATGCATCTTAAAAAAGGTAAAAGCCAGGCATTTTGTTTTATTTACAACAAATTTGAAAACTATTTTTCATATACATTATTTCAACAAAAAAGAAAGTTATTGTGATGAAAAACAAAGCTTAATTTTACACTGGCAGAAGCTAAGGAGAGCTTGCTAATCTTGTGTCAGAGGGATGCAAGACTAGGGCTGGTTAATTTCTTGTCTCTACAAGCAGGCAATGAGCTGTGAAAATATCTATGCAGGGTATCAGCAGGATACCAGCAGCTTCCTCTTCATGATCTTATTTACTTGATTCTGGAAAAGGAACGAATAGCACTTCCTAAAAATATTCTCCTTTCCATCACCCACAACAATCCTGATGTCTCTAGAGATCTGCAAGTCAAAGTCTTTATAGACAGAACTTTGAATTCAACAGGCAGCTAATACACAGCAGCACTTTAATATTGGACAGCAAGTAAACATGCCTGTTCTTACCAGAGAGATTATTCTGGTGTCTGAAGAGTGAAGATACACTTGTTCTTTTGACAAAATGAAAGTTCTTGAACTTGATGGTAAGGCAGCTAACAAGTCCCTCGGAATATTTATATAAAAAGATATTACAGACTTTAACAAATCTTAAATTATTTAAATCTGAAATGGTCTTGCTCATACTGAATTATAAAGATTAGTATTATCCTAGAGGTCTTCATGCCTTGAACACTGTTGATAAGAATGGTGTGGGTTGGCTTGACTGGACGGCATACGCCAAATAATAAAGAACGAAGTCTGAGAGTAATTTGCTGTACTAGTAGTAAGTGTTTTACAGATCTGAGTTATGTACCAATATGTATTAAAAGTTAGGGTTCCGAGAATCCAAACAATTCTTTCTAAACCTAGCAGATCTCAAAAAGATGCAATAGATAATGTACAGGTATAACACTCTGTGATGCCAAACTAATATAAATAAAACTGAAGTTTTTCAATCAATCATCTTACATTATAAAGAACTCACTAATCACTGCAGAAATCAAAGCCAAGAGATGATAAAACTGGTGACCATGATAGAAACCAAGTATCAGCATACTTTCTGAACAAGAGTATGAGGACACAGATTAAAATTAAATATAAAGTTAAACACATTGTTTGAAAATAAATAGGGATTTTTCCTCAGACTGATGAGATCTGTTCCACAATCATGGCCCTACCTTCCCTAAAATAATATATAGTCCCTGTTCTCTGCTGCTCCCATGTAACAGACATGTAAATCTGAGAGAACAGAGTTCCCACACTTTCAGCACTGGATTAGACAAAAAAAGCCTTAACCACTTTCTCAAATCAAGGAAGATTTTGAAAGAGTCATAAGAAAATGAGGTCATGCTGATAAATGATTACATACTTCTCCTGTAATGAGAGAGATTTATAATAAAAACTCACTGAAAAATGTTTACAAACACCAGTGAAAAACACAAGTCTCAGTAAAAAAAATGTTCCTATCATTCGAGAAAATTGTGTTTTCTTCGTAATGCAACAATATTAAGACAGAATTGTGAATTATGTTGTTTAAATAGAAATTATCAATGCATATATTAAGCCACCAGAATATTTCATGAAAATTCCAAGTGACAGCCTAAGTAAAAAGAGTCAGAATTAAAGCATGAGTATATTGCAGACTCTACAGCACTTCTCTGTAGAAGTAAATTTCTCAATGTAAACAAAATTGACACCCATCCTAAATAAAAGGACTCTAAAGTAGGGCTGTTGATTAATCGCAGTTAACTCAAGTGATTAACTAAAAAAAATTAACTGCAATTAAAAAAATTAATCGTGATTAATCACACCGCTAAACAATAGAATACCAATTGAAATTTATTAAATACTTTCGGATGTTTTTCTACATTTTCAAATACTGTATATCAATTTCTATTACTACACAGAATACAAAGTGTACAGTGTTCACTTTATACTATTTTTATTACAAACATTGGCACTGTAAAAATGATAAAAGAAATAGTATTTTTCAATTCACCTCATACAAGTACTGTAGCGCAATCTTTTTATCATGAAAGTGTAATTTACAAATGTAGATTTTTTTTCTTACATAACTGCACTCAAAAACAAAACAATGTAAAACTTTAGAGCCTACAAGTCCACTCAGTCCTACTTCCTGTTCAGCCAATCACTAAGACAAACAAGTTTTTTTATATTTACGGGAGATACTGCTGCCTGCTTCTTATTTACAATGTCACCTGAACGTGAGAACAGGCGTTCGCATGGCACTTTTGTAGCTGGCGTTGCAAGGTATTTACGTGCCAGATATGCTAAAAATTTGTACGCACCTTCATGCTTCAGTCACCATTCCAGAGGATATGCTTCCATGCTGATGACACTGGTTAAAAAATAATGTGTTAATAAAATTTGTGACTGAACTCCTTGAGGGAGAATTGTATGTCTCCTGTGCTGTTTTACCCACATTCTGCCATATATTTCATGTTATAGCAGTCTCTGATTAAAACATGTTTCTTTTAAAAACACATTCTCATCAGATTTGACAAAACGCAAAGAAGATACCAATGTGAGATTTCTAAAGCACTCGACCCAAGGTTTAAGAATCTGAAGTGCCTTCCAAAATCTGAGAGGGAAGAGGTGTGGAGCATGCTTTCAAAGGTTTTAAAAGAGCAATACTCAGATGCAGAAATTACAGAACCCAAACCACCAAAAAAGAAAATCAACCTTCTGCTGGTGGCATCTGACTCAGATGATGAAAATGAATATGCATCGATCCGTTCTGCTCTGGATCATTATCGAGCAGAACCCATCTTCAGCATGGACACATGTCCTCTGGAATGGTGGTTGGTTGAAGCATGAAGGGACATATGAATCTTTAGCGCATCTGACGTGTAAATATCTTGCAACACCGGCTACAACAGTGCCATGCGAACGCCTGTTCTCACTTTCAGGTGATATTATAAAACAAGAAGCGGGCAGCTTTATCTCCTGCAAATTGTAACCAAACTTGTCTAAATAATTTTGTTGGAAAGTTACAACGCAACACAACATGCTTTAGAATCTTATTTCTCAGGCATAGTTAGAGAAATGTACAGAACATACATACCAAAGATAGGAAATAAAAAACTGCCTACCCATCTTAAATAAAATCTCCACAATTTATTTGCATTGTATATAGCTATCATTTTGAAAGACATGGGAGATTACATCTAATAAGTGGAGGTGAGTTTGTTCAGTTTTGGCAAATAAAATTCACATTATCTGAGTGTCATGCATTAGTTGAAGAAAAAAAATGATGTAATTTTAAATCCACTGTAATACAGCACAACAGAAACTTTAAGGAATTGTATTCTTTAGTCAATCATTTTCCTACATCCTTGATGTTATTCCTGGAATGTGGCATGTACCTACCACGCATTCACAGGAATATGGGAAAATCTACAGTGTTTTCCCAGCCAGTGTCTTTTTTTACACCACCAGAGTAAAACATCTCAAAAAGTGTTAGTATTGCAATGGAGAGCAAAACTGTGTATGAGAAATAATTTTTAAAAGAATACTTACTGAAGCTTATTCTGACAGAGAGCTATTAGTAATAACTGAAGTACTATAATGTCTATAGATTGTAGTGTTAAACACTCAAATATAATGCACAACAGAATTTGTAATCCATGTATGTGACATCAGACCACCATGATTTGTTACACCCACAGATTACAAGTATTTAAAAATATTTAGGTTTGTTTAAAGCTGTTGCATTACGAGAGAAGGAGAAGGCAACATGCAATGTTCACAAGTATTTTGGCACTGATTTTGCAAACAGATGCTTTAGAGCATATTTGTTAGACTGGACAGAGTCCCATTTACCAGTGTGTGTATTTGCAGGATTGGGGCTTTACATCTTCTATGTCTTTAGTTAGATGAACTAAGGGTTGTGCATTGAGATGCCATGTGAAATGGTAGGAATGCTAGTTGTCTAGTTCAGGGGCTGGCAAACTTTTTGGCCTGAGGGCCACACTGGGTTTCCATAATTGTATGGAGGGCTTGTTAGGGGAGGCTCCCCAAACAGCCAGGCATGGCCCTGCCCCCTATCCAAACCCCCCGCCCCGCTTCTCGCCCCCTAATGGCCCCCCCAGGACGCCTGCCCCATCCACCCCTCCCTGACCGACCCCGGACCCCCTGCCCCTGACTGCCCCATCCAACCCCTCCTCTCCTTCCTGACTTCCCCCCCAGGACCCCTGCCCAATGCAACCCCCCCTTCTCCCTGACTGTCCCCAGAACCCCTGCCCCTGACTGCCCCATCCAACCCCCCCCCTTCCTGACTGCTCCCCACCGGGACCCCTGCCCCCATTCAACCCCCCCCCCCCCGTTCCCCGCCCTCTGACCGCCCCGACCCCTATCCACACCCCCACCCCCGAACTCCCCTGCCCTCTATCCAACACCCCTGCTCCATGCCCCCTTACCGCACTGCCTGGAGCAACGGTGGCTGGCGGCGCTACAGCCGCGCTGCCCGGCTGGAGCCAGCCACGCACAGAGCAGCCCAGAGCACCGCGTCAGGCCAGGTTCTGCAGCTGCGCTGCCCCAGGAGCTCACCACCCCGAGCATTGTGTCAGCGGCGTGACAAGGTGAGGCTGCGGGGGGACAGCAGGGGAAGGGCTGGGGTCAAGCCTCCCAGGCCAGGAGCTCAGGGGCCGGGCAGCTCCTGGGCAGGTCCCCCAGGCCGTAGTTTGCCCACCTCTGGTCTAGTTGCTAACATTTGTCTACATGGGGAATTTACCAGCAGAACTATTATGCTAAACCTCCATGTGTGGACACTATTATTCCAGAATTAAAGTGCATTTTCCAATTAAGTTTATGTCACTTTGGAGGCAATATAAAAAATCCTAGGGAAAAAGGCACTAGTATTCTGGAATACAAGTGTGCACACAGGGAGTTATACCAGTGTAACTACAGAGGTGTATTTGTATCAGTAAATATCCTTGCGGAGACAAGACCTAACAATATTTTTATTTTAGATTGGACTATTTTGGATTATTTTCCTTTACAACACCATTTATTTGGTTTGTTTTAAAATGGGAGTCTGGCACAGTGAGTTTGTATACTCAGTCCACCAGGCCCTGTCCACAAAATGTTATATGTTTTTCCATGATAAAATTGTGTGAACCTTGACACGTCATTTCCAGTTTTGCTTTAATTTAAAAGAAGCCATCAACTAATTGAAAAAACAACAACACTTCAGTCTATTTTTTTAAACCAGCTATTGTTATCAGTACCACCTAGATCACTGTAACAGAAAAACTTTTTTTTTCCAGTTTGTTTACTTTGTGTATTCTCAGTTTCACTCTCTTCTATAGACAGAGTTTCCTATTTGCATGGGTCTTTCACACAGGAAGAGGAAAGGGTTTTGTGTTTGTTTTTAAGTAAATCATATCATTCTCAAAAGTTGGCAAGGAGACGCAAGAGCAGCTAAATTACCCAATTGTAGTAAAAAAAATTTAAACTAACTAGGAGTTCAACCATCCTTTTAAACTAGAAAAGAGCAACCCAAACCCCGCATGCTGCTCCACAGAGGCAGATTCCTTTGCCAAAACGAAGCACAACTGAAGTCACTAGGCTCTGTGCAAGTTGAGCAGTTTGTACAGAACTGCCCAGGGGAGTGGAGCTTGGGGTTTATCCATAATTTTCTTTGGTAAGGCAGAGAGCATGAAATTAAGGGCAGACAAAGAACTAGGCTGTTTTATGAAAAAAAATTGATTTTAATTCTTTTCCAAAGACCAAATATCAATTTTTAAAACGTACAGAGTTATAGAGTTTAAGGCCAGAAGGGACCACCAGATCATGTAGTCCAGGGGTTCTCAAACTGGCAATTACAATGCAACCTCTCACGGGGTGGCAAGGTTATTACACGGGGGTCACGCGTACTTGCATGAAACAGAGAGCAACTACTATAAAATATATAATTTAAATCTAGCGTTACAGAAAATTATACACACCTTTCCATTACAATGTAGTGCATTTATTTCAAAAAGTATTGTAAACATAATCTAGCAATTATTGATCCTAAACAAAATATATATTTGTATTTTCATCACTTTAAGGAAATTGGACTCTGGAGATTGTAGTATCATGCAAGCAGCTTTGTTGGCTTGTGACGAAAAAGTGGTACCAAGACAACATTAGAGGGCTTGATTGTTCAGCAGCTGAAGAGCTGCATTAAACTGCAAACCAATCAGAGCACTGGGATCAGCAAAAACAAAAATTATAATTTAACAGTTAGACACCCAGGTGGGGCAGCTCTAAGGGGGGCTTGCGAGGGCTGTAGTCACCCTAAAGTTTGCCTTCCCCCCTCCCCTTTAAACTTTAGGCAGAAGTAGGAGTGGCATGACATGGCATTGCCACCCTTACTTCTGCAGTTCTGTGCTGCTACTGGCAGCGATGCTGCCTTCAGAGCTGGGAGCCTGGCCAGCAGCTACCGCTCTCCGGCTACTCAGCTCTGAAGGCAGCAGCAGCAGCAGCCCAGAAGTAAGGGTGGCAATGGAGCACTAGAAATGTTCCCTCTAATTTTTTTCATCCATGTGCAGAATGAATTTTGTTATGTACAGCACCAATAACGAGATAATGGGCGGATGTGCGCCACCAATACAAACAAAAAACCTAAATTGCTGGTCATACTTGAGCAGCTTTCTGTACCTTTCTACTAAAGGGTTGCTGAAGCTGCATCTCAAGTTGACCTTGCTATGTATTCATTCTAACTAATCTATTACTTTTTGCTAAAAAGTAACATAGGGCCTTGTATCATTTTCTGTTACAAGAACTATGTAGATAACTGTCATTTAGCATGTGAATTGTAAAAGCCTGTTTTCTAATTTGCAAGATTATATTATAATACTTTCTACTAGGGAATCAGATCAGGCTCTGTCAGTAACTGAATAGGACAATATTGAATCTTTTCCTATTCATCTAGAGATACTGAACATGTCCAGGCACGAAATCCTGTTACCCTTCTGTATAACCCAGCCAAACTGGCGCAGTTCTACTGCAGAAAGAATGAGCAGGCGACAGTGGGGAGAGGCATCTCTCCTCGCCCTAGCACTGAATGCCCCAAGCTTCCCACCCCATACTGTCTCCACCCACCCTCTATTCCCCTCCCCCCTTACACATCCTCTCCAGTGTCCAGGCCTACCTGTGGCTGCATGCCTGCCCCGCTCCACTAATTAGGTGCATGGCTCTTGATGCTTTCTTGTGTGGCCACACAGGTGCACACCTTAGAGCAGTGGTGGGCAACCTGTGGGCTGCATGCGGCCCATCAGGGTAATCCGCTGGTGGGGATTGGCTGTCCACAGGCACGGCTGCCCACACCTCGCAGTGGCCGTGGTTTGCTGTTTCCGACCAATGGGAGCTGCGGGAAGTGGCGGCCAGCAAGTCCCTGTGGCTCGTGCCACTTCCCGCAGCTTCCATTGGCCGGGAATGGCGAACCACAGCCACTGGGAGCTGCGGGGCGGCCGTGCCTGCGGACCGTCAATGTAAACATTGTCTCGTGACCCGCCACCGGATTACCCTGACAGGCAGCGTGCGGTCCACAGGTTGCCCACCACTGCCTTAGAGGGAACACAGAGCACTAGTAAGTCTGCTGCGGAAAGTGATATTTGTATGTTTGTTAATATCATTTTTCACAGCCTCTCAGCTCTAAAGGCAGTGCTGTGGCCAGCAGCAGCTCAGAAGTAAGGGTGGTAGTGCGGCACTAAGTCTGCTGTGAAAAATGATACTGACAAAGTTTCTTCGTGCCCGCTCCCAGTATTAAATAGTAATTATTAAAAAAAAAAAAACTTTTCTGCTCATAATAATTTGGTAAAAATGTGTTTTAGTCTTAATTTAAAAGTGGTGAGAAATGTTAGATTTATTTTAAACAATTTGGTTATAAATTTAGCATTTAAAATAGCATTAAAATATATATATAAAGTGTTTTTAATTTATAAGGCGAGGGTCACACTCAGAGGCTTGCTGTCTGAAAGAAGTCGCCAATTCAAAAAGTCTGAGAACCACTGATCTAGTCTGACCTGCCATAGATCACAGACCACATCATATGTTCACACAGAAGATTAAGAGGTTTGACAGATTGAACTATATTTCCATTCTTCTTTTCCATCAGTACTGTAAAATAGTGCAAGACAGCGGTTTTCTAGTGCCATCCTTTAAGAGTAGGCCTTTCTGGACTTGTGTGATGCGAAGAAGAATGCTAAATTAGAGGTGCTTTTGTCTGCTATGGTAAAAACTTCTAAAATTGAAATTTGTGTAAAACAATTATTGTATCAACAACAGCCAGTCAGACAAGCATTTATTAAGTGGGCAAAAGACAACAAAGCATTGTTTCTCTGTACTGCAGGCTGAAAAAAAGAGAGGAGGGAGGAGAAGAAGAAAAGCAGCAGCAAGAGGCAGGAGATGAAAGAGAAAGTTTCCTTTTATTGCAGACACTCCTTTCATTTAGGACTCAGGAAAAGCAAAACCAGGAATTTCACGCAGAATATTTTACACCTGACTCTCTGTTGAGCCCAAAACTGAAGTCAGTACGGCAAGACAGGATGAGTAGGCCACTCCTAAGCACGTTTAACGCATTCTGCTAATGATTTTTAAACGGCAGACACTCTGGAGAGGCATTATCAGACCGCGGGAGACCTACATATTTTCTCTGCGCTTTCGGGGAGACCCGTGTACCACCAGCCAAGCCCCCCCGCCCGCTCTGGGGCTAGCGTTTAAAACAAAACCCATGGAAGCTGTCACACGACGTGGCGGCTCCCATAAAGTTTGACAGCAACTTGTAACGTGCACAGCGAAGCCGGCCGGAGGCTGCTGCGAGAGGCAGGTGGACGCAGGCAGAAGGGTTTTGCTCTCACCCATTATTTGGAAGCCTGGTGAGAGGGAAGAGCTGGCGGGCGCCCTCCCTCCAGTGGGGCAGGAGGAGGAGCAAGTTCCGCAAATCCCGCCACACAGACCCCGCTGCCGCCGCCGCCGCCGCCGCTTCCCCCGGACTGCCGCTCCCGCTGCCCACCGCACACACGGCGTCAGCGATGCCTGCCCGGCCACGGCAACCCGGGCGCTGGCTGCCTCCCGCCCCCGGCGCCCCCGGCGCCCCCGCTCACCGGTGATTTGCATGCAGCTCTCCGGCCCGGACGGGGGCGGCTCCTCTTCCACCCCCGCGGCTGCAGCCGCCGCGCCCCGAGTTTTCTTCACGGCCGGCGGCGCCGGGGCCGAGCGTCGCCGGGCCCCGGACCAGTTCTTCCGCTTCATGGCGGCGGCGGCGCCGTTACGGGGGGTGCGAGGCAGCCGGGCTCATCCCCGCCGCACGGAGCCGCTCGCCCGGGCCGGGGCTCGGGCTGCCTGAGCGGGGGCGGGGGGACCCCGAGCCAGCAACGGCGGCTGCTGACGCTTCTCGCCCGCCTCCCCGCAGCGGGGGCTTCGCGCCCCCTCCCTGCGCCTCTGATTGGGTGGGAGGGTGTGACGTCATCGTGACCCGTTCGCGTCGGGTAAAGTGACGTCATAGTGGTAAATGATCATTACGGATATGCCAGGGGTAAAGGACTGTGTGACTTTCCCACGTGCCTGCATCCACCGCGTCCATACGCCCCTTGATGTGGCTCCATGCACCAGCCTGCTGCACCGACAGACCCTGCTGTGTGCTGCTTCAACCTTCTACACATACTTTCCCCCACCACACACACACACCCCTACGTGTTGTTCTGTATTATTTCTGTTATTGGGCTGCCCAGAGACTCCAAAGCCATTGTGCCAAACACCATACCCACATAATAACAAGTTCCTTCACTTTCGTATATTCCCATACAGACCAGTATGGACCACCTTATGCTCCCTTATTGGGGTGACCATATTTCCCAAAGGCTGGCGCTGGCGTTGCTGTTCGCTCAAGCCCTACCTCCCCCCAGCTCCCAGGCGGGGCTGGCATCTCTGCTCACCCTCCTGCTCATTCCTCTGCACCCCACTTTTTGACAAAAGTGGCATCTGTCCCGTTTGCTCTTGCCAGCTGATGAAGTGAGCTGTAGCTCACGAAAGCTCATGCTCAAATAAATTGGTTAGTCTCTAAGGTGCCACAAGTACTCCTTTTCTTTTTGCGAATACAGACTAACACGGCTGTTACTCTGAAACCTTTCTCATTCTGTATTTTTACGGTACCTAGTACACTAGGGTCCTGGTCAATGAATAGGGTGCTACTACAATTCAAAGAAAGAATTCATAATAACCTCTGATACATCCACACTCACATACAAAACCACGTTCTTCTTTCTTCTTAGAGTGCCCTCGATAATGTTTTACGTTTATATAGCACCTTACATACCAAAGAATTTCAAATAGCATCACAGACTACACATACTATACTGCTGAGATTCAGCTATCTCTGGGGGCGGAGGGTGTCAGCCAACTGGCACACAGTTTATCACACAGCAATATAGGGGAAGGAACTTGCTACTAGGAAAAGAACATCTGTTTCTACATAAAATGGACTTTGTTGGAATAGGATATTTTAGATTTATTTTTAATTGTAATGTACCTATTACAATACATTAAGAGTAAGCAATTCAATTCCATTTAATAATATTTTATTGGCATGAGAACCTATACAATTGTTGCCAAAGCATAAGGAAGAGACAAATTCCTCAGGTAGCTGTCAGAGGAAGGTATACTTTGCCCAGGATAAGGCTTCACAGTGTAAGTGTGATATTTTTTCCTGTCTCCGTTTGTCATTTCTGTCCATTCTCAATCCAGAGACAGGCTGCTATGTACTGTGATGCTATCTCTGCTGTGTCTGTCCATTCTCCTAGGTTTAGAACTCGTTTGCTCCACTGGTTGGAAAGTATACAATTAAATTTTCCACAATAGACCGTGCAAGCAGTGACCCCAGTCTACCATAAAAGAAACCCCTACACAGCAGTGGTCCAGGCAAACAGATGGTTGACCAAGATGGGCTTGGCTTCCTGTCCTAAAAGTAAAAATACTCAGGGTCTCACAGACTGCCAGAGAGAGTGAACTAGAAATGCAACACAGACTCTGCCTCCAGGCCCTAAGGACCTATCTACATTGAGAATAAATGTAAGCATATTTGGTAGGCGTTCAACACAGGTGCAGCTCAGCTGTAATGGTATTAACATTTTAAGATGTAGTATAGAAAGCATAGGCATGTTTAGTACTTTCAGCTGACTCGGAAGATCAGAACAATAAGCAATAAAACAACTCTCTCAAATAGCAGTTTTCCAGGGCACTTTTGCTTATTATCTTCCCTTGTCTTCAACAGCATTTTCTGTTTGCTCTCCATGCCTTGCTGCTGTGGGTTTAGGCAGGGACACTCACTATATACATTGTATATTTTCTAATTCCCTTCAGGCAATAATTCTTATAACAACTGGTAGAAGGAGTCAGTTCACTATCAGATCTTTTATTAAAACAATACTAGATCTTCCAGTCTAACTGCAGTCCCTGATGTGTTTGGTCCATTATGTGTAATGGCATGTCTACCTTAAAAGATTATGGTGATATCATGGGAGAGTTGAACTAGCAGGTTTATGAGCTCATTTAAAATTGCTCGCAAAGCCATAGCCACATCCTAATTTATGAGCCTGAGCCTACAAACACTTACATACATGATTTGACTGCAGTGGGATGACTCAGATATAGGGGCTTTATTCTGCTGCTCTTATTCCTTGAATAATACTAGTTTTAATGAGCCTACCTTCAGCGTAAGGTACTACTCAGTGTAAGCAAGGGTGTCAGAAGTGCGCTTGGTGAGGGTTGAAGATACTCAGCACCTTTTAGAATTGGGCCCAAAGTGAAGAAAGCTTCCTGTGTGATTCCTGCAGCACACAGCTGAGAGTAAGGGCCACGCTTTGTTGATCGGGAGGTGCAGCTATCTTCTGCCTCCTACCTCATCATTAAGTGACCCTCTTTCTAAAAAGAGAGACTTTCAAATATATCTCTATTTTCAAAAACAAAATGTTTGAAAATTGTGGTTTTAAAATTAAAATTTTGAAAACAAAGACACAATATAGCTGAAAATAGTTATTTTTCCATGCATGCTTCTTGCCCTTTGTGGTACTTTGAAATAAATCTGTCGCTTAAAATGGCTTAAAAAATAAAAAAGAAGTGCAGCGTAACACAGTAGCTGCCAAATAAGCACTCTTTGGTGGCCAGAGGTGTCTCCACAGTGCCCTGCCTCTGTTTTCCCCTCCTTACACAAACTCCACACAGTCTTTGTAATCCGATAACAACGCATCTTGTGGTCTGGTTTTTATTAACACAGAGTTCCAGAAAAGCAAACACAAAAACAAAATCTTCCACCCATCCTTAAACTGGGCTCCATGCAGCCTAAAGCTGGGCACAACCCCTCCTCCCTGAGGTGCTGTCCCTTCCTACTGTCTGAGCCCCTGCAGAGAACGCAAGGCCTGGGCTACCTTCTTTGCCTTTTCCCAAAGGAAAAACAAAACTTACAGCTGGATCGTCTTACGTAGCCCCAACTCCCTTGTTTAGGAGCCACTAGAGGAAACCCTCTCTCCCTACAGCTTCAATTCAATCCTTCCCCCTTCAAGCTCTGTTCTCACAGAGCCATCGTTAGACCCTTTATAGCTCAGGTGTTGTCCCACTCCCTTAATTGGCTCAACTAGGAGCACCTCCTCTGGCACAGGGGCACTGGACTGCTTTAATCACAGGAACCAGCCACCCCGTGACATATAGTTAGACAATTTAAGTGCAGTTTTGAAAAGCAGAGCCTTTTTTCCCTTCCCATCTCCATCTGATGGACTATAGAACCTTTTTGTGAGTGTATTCTGCCATCTGCTGGGTATGAGGTGACTGTCTCTTGCTGTTTTTTTCACTATTCACTGGGTCAATTTTTTAAATTAATGTTGAACTAGTACAGAACATAAAATTATGATCAGATTTTGTACAACATTTCACATTACTGTCAACATGGGCCCCAGTCTTGCCATTCATTGGTCACTGTAATGAGAGAATTTTGCTCTGAATGTTCTGAAATACCTTGCAGCATCTTAATAGAAGCTTACAGAAACACCTTGGAAGGGGGTTGAAAACGCGGTAAAATTCATTTCTCCCAATTGATACAATTAAGGTGGTGACAGTATTAGGACACTTTGGTTTGCATAAAACAGTAATTAGTTTTAAGATTAAGGCTCTAATTAAATAGAAATTGATCGTTTAAATTTAGAAAATACAACATGGCTGGCCAAAATGGTGACGACAAGGATAATAGTTTAAATTTAGGTAGTGGAAAGTTCTAGCAACCATGATGGCATCAGAGGGAGGTGCTTAAAAACATCTAGAATCCAAGATGGCGTCAGAGGGAGGAGCTTTCCTACCTAAGAATAGGTATGATGTCATGCGGAGGAGCTGGAAAAAGCTAGCAGCTGATTGGCTGAGAGGAGCTGACCTTGAGAGAGCAACCAGTATGTAAGGCTGACAGCCAGCAGGCTGAGTCTGTAGTGGTTAGGCATAGGAGGCTGTCTACTAACAGGTTGAAAAGAAGTGGGTTTGAGGCTTTGCATGAGAATGGAAGCTGCCTGAAAAGAAGAACTGAACATCCTGAAAAGCAGCTACTTGAAAAAGCAGCAGCAGCAGAATTCTAAGGTTGCTGTGGCAACGAACAACTGCCTGCTAGCAGCTACCTTGCCAGCAGCAACAGAAGAGCAGCAACCGCCACTGCATCTGCGGCCCGACGGAGCAACAGCGCAGCTGTGGAGAACATAGTTCAGGAAATCAGACAGAGCAGAAGGACCAATGAGATGAGTCAGAGGGAAACTTTTGAAGAAGTATAAGTCTGATCTTTTTTATATCTATTATTTAAGAGTGTATGGGTTTGTCTGTAAATAAAGCTGGATGCCTGCGTCCTGAGGGAGATCTCTGCTACCCATCTTGTAACCGCTTGGCCAGCGTTTACAGAATGTTAAATGTTTAATGTTAAGAGTCAATGTTGATGTTAAGTAAATGTTTTATTTTTAATTTGTGAATATGGTAATGTTTTTTCTTGTGGGTATATACCACGTATACCACATTGTATTAAGTATGGGGTTAAATTGTATCACTAAAACTAAAAGCCTTTGTTTATAGGGGAATATCTATATGCACGTTACATTGAAGCTACTGTATTCTTTGTGTGGGGTGTCAGATATTGTAAGCAGTCTGTGTCTTTATTTCACAGTGCTGCTCTCATTATAAGATGCTTTAAATGTAATTTTATTGCATTTTTACTATGTTCCAAATAATGTCTTGCTTCATTAAATACATTGTAACCACTTATTTCTTTTAAATAAATTTTGTTTTCAAAGAATTACTCTTGTGTGTTCATCCTTGAGCGGAAGGCTGTATCTGTGTCCTTTCAGGGGTTACCAAAACTAGCTTGCTCTGGGGAATCTTCCGCAGGTTGGACACAAGCCCCCTGGTAACACTCTGGCATTTCCTTTAGGGCAGGCCACAACCTTGTTGTTCTTTGGTTAAATTAAAAGTGCCATTGCAGGCTAACATCACTGGCATCTAAAATTTTAGGGTAACAGCATGGGCAGATTGCTGTGCCTGCACAGAGCTCCAATGAAGTCAATGAGACTTTGTGTGGATGCAGTTAGTCACTCACACTCAAAAATTTGAAGCTTTAATTAGTTCTTTCAGTCCTACTCTTATTGGCCTTTTTCATATTATTTTATAATTTCTGTGCTAATTTAGAGTTTTTAAACATCAAATGTTTGAATTAATAAGTTTTTGTTGTGTGTCCCCCCCAGGGCAGCATGCTGACTCTATGGTTATGCTCTGCTCTACCATGTAAGGGTTTGATTTCTGACTCAAGTTCCTTACCCTCCAGGCCAGCAGGAGGTAGAATTACTTTGCATCACTATGTAAGGGGGAAACTAGCTGGTTTTAGAGCAAGGATTATCGGTTCCAAAAGTAAAATTTTCATCTTTTCAAACTAAATTTTAGCCCAGTCATTGCACGTCCCACCAACTCACAACTTTATCCTAAGCTGTACCACATCCTTGTGGTCTTCCTTCTCTTTCTGATGGTGTGCTGGCTGTTTTCTCTTCTTGGTCTCTAGTTCTCATCTGGTATCTCTCTGTCTCCTCATGTGAGTTCCAACTTCTCACATCATTTGCCTGTTTTCATTACTCCTCTGTCTTCCCCTGCAATCTCTTTCCTTCATTCTCATACAATCACTCTCGCATACCTCCAAGCAAGCAGGGCATCAGTTAAAAGACACAGAGGCACAGCAGAAGCAGACTAGTAGTGTGAGGGAAGTGTGGTAGCACTCCTGTAATGTTGTGAGAATTGGAAGGTGGTGTCTAGGGGAGGAAATTTATAATATGGGGAAATAGGATGGAGACTGGGAGATCAGGTAACCCATTCAAAAACCAGGGAGATGACAACCTTATTCAAAGGTAGTCTCATTCAGCTTTCTGCACTTGTATGAAAGAATGTTCTTTAAGCACAAATGAAGAATTTAGACCTGGTGGGTGAGATAATTTATGGGACCAACCTCTGTTGGTGAGAGAGACATGCTTTCATGCTGCACAGAGCTCTTCTGCAGGTCTGGGGAAGGTACTAAGGCCGTGTCTACACTAGCTCTTATGTCAGGGAAAACTTTTGTCGCTCAGGGGTGTGACATAAGTTTTGCCAGCATAAGCACTCGTGTACACAGGGCTATATGGGCGGCAGATGCTTTCCTGTTGACATAGCTAGTGCCACTCATTGAACTGGTTTTATTATGTCAATGGAGAGAGCTCTCCCATCAGCCTAATGCAGCTACATGAGCACTGTGCAGCTGCAAGCTTGTAAGTGTAGGCAGAGCGTCACAGCTAAATACAAGATAGAACAGATAGTTTAGCATAAGCAGTTAGCACATATACTAACGTACCATTCAAGGTGAAATGGCCTGTTAACACCCCTGTAGTCACAGAACTGTTGGGATTGGACCACAGAGGATGGATCACTTGATAATTCCCCTGTTCATTCCCATTGAAACATCTGGCATTGGCCATTGTTGGAAGACAGGATACTGGGCTAGATGGACCATTAGTCTGAACCAGTATGGCCGTTCTTATGTTCTTTTGACAAAAAGGGGTTAGTGGGTTACAGATTGTTGTAATAAGCCATAAATCCAGTGTCTTTATTAAGACCATGAATTTAAACTCCCAGGCTCATCCTTTGAAAGTGTTGCGCAGGTTTCCTGTGAGGATGAGAACTGAGAGGTCAGATATAGAATGATCACATTGTTAAAAGTGTTCACCCACAGGTGACATGGTGCTTTTGTCTTATAATTTTCCTGTGTGAGTTCATTCGAGAGAGTACTGATTGTCTGGTTTCACACACATAGTTGTTATTAGGGCATTTAGTGCATTGGATGAGGTATACCACATGCTGGGACAGGCACATGTAGGACTTGTGGATCTTGAAAGGTGTGTTGTGGGGGATGTTGGTCATAGAAGCAGTGGAAAAATATTTGCAGGTTTGGCATCTGTTGTTCTGGCAGGGTCTGGTGCTGCTCTGAGTTGGTCCTGGTCTGTTGGGAACTTGCTTCTGATGATGAGCTTGGAGAGGTTGGGGGGGTTGTTAACATGAGTGTTAAAGGGCCATTTCACCTTAAATGGTCCCTTAAAATATGCACTATCTGTTCAATCTTTTATTTAGCTGTGACACTTTGTACCTTTCCCAGACCCGAAGAAGAGCTCTGTGTAGCTCGAAAGTTTGTCTCTCTGACTGACAGAAGATACCATGATCATGAGGTGGTTTTCTCAGGATAAGGTTCATCCATTGCATTCCAGGGGTGCTGACCCTTGTGATTTCCCCCACTGTGGGAAACTCAACTGCATAACTTGTAGTAGTGGGAGACTGTGTTTGCACTTTCCCCTGAGAAAATAATAAACAGACGTTGGTTCAATAAGAGATATTACTTCACCCACCTTGTTTCTAACATCTTGGGACCAACATACTTACAACAACACTGCATATAGAATATAGGTTTCTAGTTGATTGCACTCATAAATCATATAATTAGATGTGTAAATGCTGTCATGTTCCTCTGCATCTGACTTCAGGCACAAAATTAATTAGATGCTGGATCAAGGCCTCTTTTAAGATGTCCCTCTCATAGACAAAGATGTCTATGACACCATAATAATGATTACTTGCATGCTGAACTCTAATACTGCTGTTAAACCTATGGTTCTTTATTCTGAAGGCCAAACAGACATTGTTAGTGGTATTTGATTTCTTACAGAAGTTGAATTTGTGTAACTGCACTGAAATTAATAAAAAATGGTTGGTTCATGGTGAACTGGATTGCTCAGGACATTAATAATGGGATGTTAAGCCAGTCAGCCCTCAGTCACTGTTTGGAATCTGGCCTGTTTCAATAGTGACAACAATTTATTTGATGGATGTTTGGTAGTATATTCTTTTTAGTTGAAACCAGTTTAGTTTGCTGGAAACTGAACTGCAACTACCAGTGTCTCCTTAACAACCACTGAACTTGGCCCTCGCTGATTAGTTTGGTGTAGTTTCAGTAGGGAGGCAAAGGACTGAACGGACACAGAGACTGACTTAAAGATGATCCTTCCAAATCAGGATGAAAGGACGCTGATGGGATAATGTGGGGAATTTGACATTGTTATAACTGGCTGTACCATAATTGTAAGGATTGAGTTCAGTCTCCAGTGCTATCAAATTAGCATATTTTACAAACAGTAAACCCACTTTAAAGGGACACTGTCCACTTAGTTAAAAGAAAAGGAGTACTTGTGGCACCTTAGAGACTAACCAATTTATTAGAGCATAAGCTTTCGTGAGCTACAGCTCACTTCATCAGATGCATATCGTGGAAACTGCAGCAGACTTTATATATACACAGAGAATATGAACCAATACCTCCTCCCACCCCACTGTCCTGCTGGTAATAGCTTATCTAAAGTGATCATCAGGTGGGCCATTTCCAGCACAAATCCAGGTTTTCTCACCCTCCACCCCCGCACACAAATTCACTCTCCTGCTGGTGATAGCCCATCCAAAGTGACAACTCTTTACACAATGTGCATGACAATCAAGTTGGGCTATTTCCTGCACAAATCCAGGTTTTCTCACATCCCCCCCACCCCCATACACACACAAACTCACTCTCCTGCTGGTAATAGCTCATCCAAACTGACCACTCTTCAAGTTTAAATCCAAGTTAAACCAGAACATGTGGGCACAATATCTGCCATGTACATTGGTCAAACTGGACAGTCTCTACGTAAAAGAATAAATGGACACAAATCAGATGTCAAGAATTATAACATTCATAAACCAGTCGGAGAACACTTCAATCTCTCTGGTCACGCAATCACAGACATGAAGGTCGCTATCTTAAAACAAAAAAACTTCAAATCCAGACTCCAGCGAGAAACTGCTGAATTGGAATTCATTTGCAAATTGGATACTATTAATTTAGGCTTAAATAGAGACTTGGAGTGGCTAAGTCATTATGCAGGGTAGCCTGTTTCCTCTTGTTTTTTCCTACCCCCCCCCCCCCAGATGTTCTGGTTTAACTTGGATTTAAACTTGAAGAGTGGTCAGTTTGGATGAGCTATTACCAGCAGGAGAGTGAGTTTGTGTGTGTATGGGGGTGTGGGGGATGTGAGAAAACCTGGATTTGTGCAGGAAATAGCCCAACTTGATTGTCATGCACATTGTGTAAAGAGTTGTCACTTTGGATGGGCTATCACCAGCAGGAGAGTGAATTTGTGTGCGGGGGTGGAGGGTGAGAAAACCTGGATTTGTGCTGGAAATGGCCCACCTGATGATCACTTTAGATAAGCTATTACCAGCAGGACAGTGGGGTGGGAGGAGGTATTGGTTCATATTCTCTGTGTATATATAAAGTCTGCTGCAGTTTCCACGATATGCATCTGATGAAGTGAGCTGTAGCTCACGAAAGCTTATGCTCTAATAAATTGGTTAGTCTCTAAGGTGCCACAAGTACTCCTTTTCTTTTTGCGAATACAGACTAACACGGCTGTTACTCTGAAACCTGTCCACTTAGTTGTAGTTCAATTTTAAACTTTTGTAAAAATAGTGAAACTTAAGACCAATAGAAATGTTTTCACATTTTTTTTAAAAAATTCTGTTGAAAGCACCTGTTAAAAGAACCCCCTCAAAATTTCCCTTCAGTGTTTGCAAACCAAAACATTACAGTTCTAAGAACTTGAAAGTGAAAATAAATATAAAGAAAAGTGAAACTAAATTCAGTTTCACTGAGTGATGATGCAAAAAGAAAATAGAGGGCATAAATTGTGACAAGGAAATTGGATATTTAACATTCCTTCTCTTTTAATAATCTAAAGTATCAGGCATAAGATAGGCAGACGTGTGTTTGATGAGCAAATATGGGATCTAATTCCTGCATCTGCAACAGTTGCTTTTAGCTGTTCTGGGACTGTGAAGCATCTGGAAACCCAGTAGTAGAATCCCTGGGTGACACAGAATCAAAGAAACACCCTCTCCTGGCTAGGTGTAGGGAACATGGCTGGGAGCAAGGGAGTTTGATTGTAGCATTCTTAGTGCCTGGTGATCCCCTTGAGTGCCAGATAGGCCCCTGGATAGCTCTAGAATCATAGGAGCTCAAAGTTAGCCCATAACCACCCTTGCTTCTCCAGTAGCGAGTTCAGCTTGGCTAGAAGAGTGATTCAAGGACAAGATTTTCAAATTGAAAGTATCTCTTTAAACGTTTGATCCAGTTACTATAAATAATGGTAACTGAAAAACAAACAAAACCCTCACATCCTAGGAGATGAAATCTTATTGTGGCTATTGGGTTGCTCATTAATCATTATTTTTCTAACGTAAGCTTTGCATTTTCAGTCACTGAACATTGTTTAATTTCAAACATATTTTAATGGGCAGAACGCTGAAGAGTTTATTCTGGGACTGACAACAACCTTAATGGATGCAGGAGCAGGTCATGCTTCGTACAATTGCATTTTGTTGTGGAGGCTTAAACCTACAGAGAGATTTTGTATGTGGCATGTAAGATATGCACAAACAGGAGCAATTTACAGCAGAGACCAAGGTTCAGAAATTGCAGGGGAGAATGAGCATATGCTCATCCATAAATAATTTGCAGTTTCATTTTTAAATAGGTAAAACGTGGCTCATAGATGAAAAAGGACAATCTATATGAATGAAAGCAATGGATTCTGAAAATAAGCAGGCATTGTAGGAAGATTCTAAACATCCATCTGATACATGCTATTGTGCTACTACCTCTGCTGCTTTGATTGAAATAACCAGCGATATTTTTGCAAGGACCTACTGCTGCAGGTACTAATGAGATTTAGCCCTCCGAAAGGGAATACAATTATTCAATTTAGACTCTAAATTTAACCTATTTTAAAACTGACAGTCTGATTGGCAATACATTTAAAACTCCCCACTGCCTTGTTTTTAAAAAGCTACCATTTAGATGTGGCAAACCAGAAAAAAAAGTAATTGTAAACATTGGATCTTGTAATTCAAACGTTTATTTAGAACTATATAAACATGTTTTGGTGTGCTTCTTTAAAGCCAGATACAGGAGTAGGCATAAGCTTGTGTCAGCTTCCTCTTGTTCACACTTGCTTTTTTGATACAGTTTTGCAACCCTGATGTGGCCCATGGGCCAAAAAGTTTGCCCACCCCTGCAATAGAGCATTCCAATATGGATTTGATTAGAGACATTCTCCTTCCCCCCACCTCTTTCCCCCCTTTCTTTTCACCTTCCACCTTCTACATACAGAAATGTTAACAACATTAAAAGGTACAGCTTACCATATTGATGTTCACTATGTTGTCCTAAATTTGAAATACATTTTAAAATCTAAGCAGAATGGATAATTAGCACATTGACATCTGTGCTTCTGTGTTTATCCCAAAATATAATTCAAGAGATATGCCAATCCCCTACATTTCCATACAAATGATACAAGTTTTTACACATATCAATTAAAGGAAAAGAGAACACTGATGTCCAATGAGGAACACTTTTTCACAGAGTGACTTATGAAAAATACTGAATTAGCAGTTGAATTGTGTTGCACCTCGGATAGGAGATTCAGATTCCCGAATTCATGAGAAGAGAATAACTAACATCACACAGATGTAGAACAGCATACCTATTCTCGAGTGGCTAATGAAACAATGTAAATATGTAACCTGAATATTTTATTTGTATCAGCTGAATAGTGTGTTAAGAGAGAGCACCACTCCCTATAATATAATGCATTAACATAATGCATCCACTTAATGTGGTATATGCTTGTTTGTTTATTATTTCCATGGATGTTATCTGGGACTTTACCTGCCACGTCTATACTACAAAATTATGTTGACCTAAGTTACGCTGGCATACAGCCGCCGCAGTTATTATATCACTTGTGCGTCTCCACATTATGTTTCTGGTGAGCACATGGACTGCTGACACAAGAAGTGCTTGTATTGATGCAAAGTGTAGTGCACCCTGGGTAGCTATCCCACTGTGCAACTCACCACCATCCAGCACAGGGTGTTTAGGGAAGTTTTTGCAATGCCTCCCAGGGTGAAAACAAGTCCTGCAGGGGTGGCTGGGATCATGGGTTCAACTTTCCATAATGCAGTATTCTCCATCCCATAACTTCATCCTCACCCCATAATATTTCATGCCTCTTTTCAAAATCCCCACAAGCCCATGGATCCCTCCCTGCTGCCCGCCGTCTGTGACAGAAGCATGGATCCTGCACCGCTCTGCACTCTATTGTGATTATGAGGTGCCTGATCCTTCAGTATTTGCAGAGCAGCAAAAAGAGCCACGGGAAACATGACTTCTTGGGGGCTAGAGTGCTGTGGGACACAGAAAGAAACAATTCAAGGTTGTCAGTGGCATTTATGGAGCAGCTGCAGATGGTGGTATACATATTCCTATTGTAGCACCAGACTACCTTGCCACAGAGTACATCAACAGAGAGGGCTACTTTTCTATAGTAATGCAAGCAATGGTGTATCACCAGTGATGCTTTACCAACAGCAATATGGGCTGGTCAGGGAAGATGCATCTTTAGGAACACAGGACTCTTCAGAAAGCTGGAAGCCGGGACTTTCTTTCCAGACTGGTGGATCACCCTTGAGAACGTTGAAATGCCAGTAGTGATTCTGGGAGACCCAGCCTGCCCCTTGCTCCCATGGCTCATGAAGCCATACACCGGCTACCTTGACAGCACCAAGGAGCACTTTAACTACAGGCTCAGCAGGTGCAGATGACAGTTGACTGTACCTTTGGTCATTTGAAGGCTCGTTGGCATTCCTCTGGAGTAACTTTTCTACAAACTGAAGCTCTGAACAAAGGACTGAATGACTCATCCAAGCTGTGGGTGTATTCCAGAGGGACTTTCAAGCCAGAAAACTCATCAATACTGCTAAGAATCTGATATATGGACTTTGAGGTCTCTGTATGTATCTGGTATCAGAGGGGTAGCTGTGTTAGTCTGGATCTGAAAAAGCAGCAAAGAGTCCTGTGGCACCTTATAGACTAACATACGTATTGGAGCATAAGCTTTCGTGGGTGAATAGTGGGTATTCACCCACAAAAGCTTATGCTCCAATATGTCTGTTAGTCTATAAGGTGCCACAGGACTTCACCCACAAAAGCTTATGCTCCAATACGTCTGTTAGTCTATAAGGTGCCACAGGACTCTTTGCCGCTTGTATGTATCTGAATGCTTTATCATTTAACAACTCTCTTCTTGTTCTCTCTTTTTCTTTATAACAAACCTTTAGTTTTATACACTAAAGGATTGGCTGGCAGCCTGATATTTTGGGTAAGATCCAAACCTATATTGACCTGGTGTAGGGAGGCGAGGACTCACCAGTGCAGCGCCTCCTGTTGGTCATCTTGGGAATTAGCTCTTTCCAGCCTTTGGAGTGCCCTCTGCAGGCCAGTGTCTCGCCTGCTGCCGGCATCCGTGTCCTTCCCAGACCCTGGTGACCTTTATCCTAGGATTCTGCCCTAGCAGTACCCCCACACTCTGGGTCTCCCCTCCCTGGGGAACCCCCAACCTTCTAAACCCACCTTGCCTCATTGACTACTGCCAGTCATCATCTAAGCCCCGCTCACTGGGGCAGACTGCAGTGTTATGGCCACTCATCAATGGCAAGGGGTTAGGACCAGATGCCTCTGCCTATTCCCAGGCTGCCCCTCTGCAGCCCCAGTTCTTTTCTGGGCCTTCACCTGAACCCCCAGGCAAGGGCAAAGGCCTGCAGCCTGGGGGTTTACCAGGCTGGAGCTCCCCAGCTGCCTTTGCCTTTGCCTTTGCCTTTGCCTTTGCCCTTGCCTTGCCTTGCCTTGCCTTGCCCTGCCCTGCCCTGCCCTGCCCGCCCTTCCCACTCCAGAGCTAGAGTGAGACTCTCCTGTTTCTGGCCCACAGCCCTCTTATAAGGGCCAGCTGGGCCCTGCTGTGGTCAGCTACTCACTCTGCTTCCCCCAGCTGCAGCCCTCTGCAGGGCTGCTTTTACTATTGGCTCCCCAGGGCAGCCCTCTCCCAGGGCCGTTTTAACCCCTTCAGGGCCGGAGCGGGGTGATGACCCCGCTACCCATGGTAATGTGGCTAACCTTTGGAGTTCAGAAGAACATTTTATGTATGTGAGCGGAGTTTTTTAAATAACTCTCACTGAACTGAACCCTAGGTGCTGATTAGGAGCCAGAGAACTGGAATGCAATAAAGGGGACTCTGTGATTTCTTTTCTTTTTTTGCTTCTTGATAAGAAGTGTGGGGGATCAGAAGCACAGTCTGTGACTGATTGGTGAGTGTACTTCAGTGTTAACCACCAGTATTTGGGAGAATCTGCTCTCCTTTTTGCAGCCTGTCCTTCCCTTTGCATTTTCAATGAGGGCTGCCACAAGCATCCTGGCTCACATGCTCTATCTGGCCTTTCTCTTTTGTGGTTCGGAATGAATCTTGTAGCTATTGCTGTGTATGTAGGAACATAACATTGTCAATGCACCTATTAATATTGTTTTATGGGTTCTGTGACACAGTGCAGCAACAGGAAATTGATTGCTATGAGACCAGATCATCACGAGTCAGCATATGTTGTGAACTAATAAGGATGAATTATGTTCCAAAATTTAGGATTTTATTATGTAATATGAACCAGGCAATTAAAAAAACATGTAGAACTTAATAACGCTTAATAAATTAAGGGAACAGAACTTATGAAGGGGAAAGAACAGTCATTTTCATTTCAGGAAAACCTCCACCAACCATGTCTTTCACAGGTCAGTGTATGTGAAGCGGTTATTTTCTTTAATGTCCCTGTGGGTGGAATGGTAGGGGTAGTGCACCGAGAGAGTGTAAAGGGATTATGTAGAATATTGAGAGAGTGTAAAGGGAGGTCCCTCTGGGCTGCAGAGGGAGGCGATCATAGGATTGTTGAACTTGCAGGTCCATTGGAGTCTGTAGTATCTGTGTTTGCTATCTGAGAATCATAAGCATCTCCTGCTGGATGTCTCTATCCTTTTCCTGTGCCTTTCTCCTCTCCACCCTATCCTCCATGCTGTCTGCAAGGGTGATCATCCAGGTCCTGTGCTCCTTCTCTGATGCAGCACTGGCCTGCAGGACCTCCTGGAACATGTCATCCCAAGTACTCTTCTTTCTCCTCCTTATCTGGTTCAGGCATTCTGCAGGTGTGGAAGGGGAGACTTCAAGGCCACAATACCAACAGCTGAAGATACAACACACAGAGGTACCGTTGCCAGTGTATTCACGACAGAAATCAAAATTTAGGATACTGAACTCACTCCTCTTGATCCCCACAAGCTGTAAGCACGGCATTCTCACCTCTCCTTGGGATGGATGCAGCACAGTGCCACTCACAGCAACAGCCATGGTGAGTATGGCCTAGGGAAAGGGGAGCTGGGGAAAAGAGCGATAGTTGGGGATAGCTTACAGGCATGAATATATGTTTATAGGGCATTGGAACTGAATACTGACCCCATTTTCCACAGGTGAGGGTGATTTTAGCTGATATGTAACTCCTGGCATAGTTACTGCTGGCGTCTTGTTGCTCCCCAGGGCCATATGCTGCTAGCCTGTGTGCTGCAATGGTGCCTGCTAAAATAATTGCTGAGTGCTGTGGGAAAGTGTCCTACCCTAGCAGAAGAAATAAGCTTCCCAGAAAGCTTTGGCAGAGGACTGCCGATTACCTCCATGAAAGTTTCATCAAGATGTCTATGGAGGATTCAGATGACATCCTGTTGCACGTAAACAAACTGCTCCGCTTGGCCCCCTCTGCCTAACTCTGGAGGAGAATGAAAAGCAGATAGCAACTTTACCTCTCTTGGTTGTTTCACTATCTCTTCCCGCACAAGTAAAAGAGTAAATCAACAGATGTGTCCTGCTACTTTGGGGGCTCCATCCTTGCCATTTCAAAGCAAACTGCATGCGTACCAAAGGTCCCTTCCCCTGCTGCATCAGGCTCAGCCATGCTCGACTGTGGGGACTGGCTGGACTGCGATAGAGTCAAAAACATGTCCTGGCTTGCTGTGCAGCTGGATCCGCTGGTTGCCTGTCCCTCGTACTCCTCCTCCTTGCTGTTCATGGCAGGGGCTTGTGACTCGGGCTCCTACAAAGTATCCACAGAGCTCTTGGGGGCATGGTGGGTCTCCACCAAAGATGGCATGCAGCTCTTCGTAAAAGCAACAGTCTGCAACTCTGTACCAGATTGGTTGTTGGCCTCCCTTGCCTTCTGATACACAGCTCCTTGACTCCTTGCCGCAGTGCCTTGGCTTTCAACTGGCACTATTGCTGGTCCTTCTTTTAGCCTTTCTCCTTCATGCACTGAGCAATCTGTCCATAGATGTCAAAGTTTCTATGGCTGGATCAAAGCTGCCTCTTCTCCCCATAGACCCACATAACAGGCAAGTGCTCTAACTGCTGAGCTAAAAGTTACAAGGTGGGTGGCAACACTGCCTTCTCCTCTTGTGGCAGGTGAAATCTGAGTGGGACCCGCTCTGGTAGGCGGCCTCTGAGCCTGCCTACCAGACAGGGCCCTGAATGTGATTTAGATGGACAAAAACCTATCTTTCCCTTGTGTGTGAATTGCTCTGGGGTTTGGGCAGGGAGATAGGTGATCAGATCTAGAAGGAGGAATGCCCAGAGGCAGATACATAGGCATCTAGGAAACTTCTACCCTGAAAACTTAGGCACCAAGTGAGTTTAGGCCCTTACAGGATTCAGTGGGAGTTTTATGGATCACAGTGGAGTCAAAACTGGAACTTAGGTACTTAAACCCAAGACTAAAGCACTGAAGTCTAGGGTTTAGGTGCCTAAGTAACTTTGTTGATCTGCCCTAGGAGTCCTAGATTTAAAAATATCTCACACTAAATACGAAAGTAATTCTCTAAATAACAGTTAAGTGACTTCTGTTAACAGTGTCTTTAATAAAAATAAGGAAGAGCAATTAAGTAAATGAAAACCTCCATTTGCAGGAGCTGTACATTTTGATGTGACATTACTGATACATGTAGATCTATACGATAGATATGTGCTTCTTAAGTATTTAAAAGTACACTTGGAATGATAATTTCTTAAATTATGGTAACAAAATACATTCTCCTATGGTACAAAAATGGTGTGCATCTACAATCCCTTTTCCAAGTGGTTCTCCCCTTCTGATTATCTGCTCCTTAACAGATCCATCACTTAACAACCATGTAAAAGAAGCAGTGAGAGATAAAAAGGCATCTTTTAAAAAGTGGAAGTCAAATCCTAGTGAGATAAATAGAAAGGAGCATAAACACTGCCAAATTAAATGTAAAAATGTAATAAGAAAAGACAAAAAGGAGTTTGAAGAACAGCTAGCCAAAAACTCAAAAAGTAATAACAAAATGTTTTTTAAGTACATCAGAAGCAGGAAACCTGCTAAACAACCAATGGGGCCCCTGGCCGATCGAGATACAAAAGGAGCACTTAAAGACGATAAAGTCATTGCAGAGAAACTAAATGAATTCTTTACTTCAGTCATCACGACTGAGGATGTTAGGGAGATTCCCAAACCTGAGCCGTCTTTTGTAGGTGACAAATCTGAGGAATTGTCACACATTGAAGTGTCACTAGAGGAGGTTTTGGAATTAATTGAGAAACTTAACAGTGACAAGTCACTGGGACCAGATGGCATTCATCCAAGAGTTCTGAAAGAACTCAAATGTGAAATTGCGGAACTATTAACTATGGTTTGTAACCTGTCCTTTAAATCAGCTACTGTACCCAGTGACTGGAAGTTAGCTAATGTAATGCCAATATTTAAGAAGGGCTCTAGAGGTGATCCAGGCAATTACAGACCTGTAAGTATAATGTCAGTACCGGGCAAATTAGTTGAAACAATAGTAAAGAATAAAATTGTCAGACACATGGAAGAACATAAATTGTTGGGCAAAAGTCAACATGGTTTCTGTAAAGGGAGATCATGTCTTACTAATCTATTAGAGTTCTTTGAGGGGGTCAGCAAACATGTGGACAAGGGGGAGCCAGTGGACATAGTGTACTTAGATTTCCAGAAAGCCTTTGACAAGGTCCCTCCCCAAAGGCTCTTATGTAAATTAAATTGTCATGGGATAAGAGGGAAGATCCTTTCATGGGTTGAGAACTGCTTAAAAGACAGGGAACAAAGGGTAGGAATCAATGGTAAATTTTCAGAATGGAGAGGGGTAACTAGTGGTGTTCCCCAAGGGTCAATCCTAGGACCAATCCTATTCAATTTATTCATAAATGATCTGGAGAAAGGGGTAAACAGTGAGGTGGCAAAGTTTGCAGATGTTACTAAACTGCTCAAGATAGTTAAGACCAAAGCAGACTGTGAAGAACTTCAAAAAGATCTCACAAAACTAAGTGATTGGGCAACAAAATGGCAAATGAAATTTAATGTGGACAAATGTAAAGTAATGCACATTGGAAAAAATAATCCCAACTATACATACAATATGATGGGGGCTAATTTAGCTACAACTAACCAGGAGAAACATCTTGGAGTCATCATGGATAGTTTTCTGAAGACGTCCACGCAGTGTGCAGCGGCAATCTAAAAAGCAAACGGGATGTTAGGAATCGTTAAAAAGGGGATAGAGAATAAGTCAGGGAATATCTTATTGCCCTTATATAAATCCATGGTATGCCCACATCTTGAATACTGCGTACAGATGTGGTCCCATCATCTCAAAAAAGATATACTGGCATGAGAAAAGGTTCAGAGAAGGGCAACTAAAATGATTAGGGGTTTGGAACAGGTCCCATATGAGGAGAGATTAAAGAGGCTAGGACTTTTCAGCTTGGAAAAGAGGAGACTAAGGGGGGATATGATAGAGGTATATACAATCATGAGTGGTGTGGAGAAAATGAATAAGGAAAAGTTATTTACTTCTTCCCATAATATAAGAACTAGGGGCCACCAAATGAAATTAATGGGTATCAGGTTTAAAACAAATAAAAGGAAGTTCTTCTTCACTCAGCGCACAGTCAACCTGTGGAACTCCTTGCCTGAGGAGGTTGTGAAGGCTAGGACTATAACAGGGTTTAAAAGAGAACTGGATAAATTCATGGAGGTTAAGTCCATTAATGGCTATTAGCCAGGATGGGTAAGGAATGGTGTCCCTAGCCTCTGTTTGTCAGAGGGTGGAGATGGATGGCAGAAGAGAGATCAATTGATCATTACCTGTTAGGTTCACTCCCTCTGGGGCACCTGGCATTGACCACTGTCGGTAGACAGGATACTGGGCTGGATGGACCTTTGGTCTGGCCCAGTATGGCCATTCTTATGTTCTTATATTCCTTACTAACTCTCCCCTGTTGTCCTGTGATAGAAGCTTCTTGCCAGCATGGTGTTCTGGGAACTGGCCCTTTAAAACTGGCAGACGGAGTCAGCTGTAGCCTTCAAAAGGTCACTTTGCAGCTAGCTGCTTCATCTCTCTCTCTGTCTCTCAGATAGAAAGTATTCTTATCTCCTGATATAGTTTTCCGTTTACTATCCCTGAGGAGATGCTACATTTTCAGTCCCTACCCAACAATTTCCAGATAATCTATTTGAACTTGCAACCTTTATTTCTATGAGTTTCATTCTTATTTCATTGATTTATTTGGGACTGTTCATAATAATAAGGGCTATATGACTGGGCCCATAGTGAGAGTGTTTATATATAATAGGAATTGTCTGAATTAGTCACCTCCTCCTTTGCACCAATAATTTTAACACTATTAAAATATCTTTTTCTTAAAGGGTAACAATCATAGTTATATGTGGAGAAAAGTAGTTTTATTCCCATGGATCTTGTCTGTATTTGGTTTCACAATGTTAACACTGGTGGTAGTTACTCTGGGGGTAACTACAGACTTCACAGCAAAACTGAACATAGCAATATCAAGCAAAATGTGTACCATTTAGATATTATCTTGCAGTATAAGCAGAGCCTTCAATGTACTTAATCAGAGTTCACAATTTTCCCTTCCTTTCCGTTATGGAGCTACCCACCCCACCTCTAAATGAGGAGCCAGAGGTGACCAGCTAGATGTAAAGGAGAAGATGCTGTTGAAACAAGTTAATAAGATGATGAGAAACCATTTCACTTTTTTTTAAATCTAGTGCCACTGGTATGTATGGTGTCCGAAAGAATTATAAGAAATCAAGTTTCCCTCCCTGAAGAAATTATTTAAATAGACTAAATAGAAACAAGGCATGGGGAAAGGGATACAACATAAATACAAAGTGACTGAATAGTTTGTCATGTGTTTTGTTAGCATTAAGGGATTTTAGAAAGTAAGCTAAATATTCTGAACATTTAAATTGTAATGTAAGTTAAATTAAAGGATTATGAGGTGAAGCACAAGAGGAGAAGGCGATTGGTTATTACATACTTACTTTGGCTTGAATTTAGCCCTGTTATTTAATGCTCCTACATTGGCGTCTGATTATCCAAATACGTAATACATTTCTAAAAGGGTAAAACATAGTAATTATTTTCAATAAAGAGAAAGTATTTTGCTCAGAGTGGAGTAATCTGAAGCCAGATTTCTCTCAATACTATGTTGCCTGTGGCTACACTGGAAGAGCATACCATTGAGAATATTTTTTCTATTTTTCTTCATATTCATATTTTCTGTGTATAAAGGAGAGATGGGTGTAATGGATTCAGTCAGGGTGGCTGCACTACTTATAGCAGCTATGATGGTTGGCTATGGTTTAGGAATTCTCTTCCTGGGGCCAATGAATGGTATAATACAGTAGCTGGAGGTCATAAGCTCTTGCTAACTTTAGCACAGATCAATGCTTTGAAAAAGACCTTTTAAAATTTAATTTATATGCAAGGGTAACATCAATTTAATATAAGAGATGTCTCCTGTCCTGTCTTTGCTGGGGGATTAATTTAGGATCCAATTCCACTCCCACGGTAGTCAGTGGAATTTTTGCCAGTGCCCAATCTAACAGGGATTTTTTTCTACCTTTAATGACTACAGACCTGTGAGACTATACACATGTATATTTCCTAATGAAAATGAATAAAATATGTTGCCCCATTAACTTTTTTGATTACATGTCTGCATGGGGTGATATATGTTCTTACCCCAGGACTATAAACTGTATAGTTTTCGCTTTTGTGCCCTTCCCGAATGAACAATAAATGTGGTGGCCTAAAGGTGAAGGACTTTCTCTCCTATTACCAGTCACTTGAATTATCTAGTCATGAACTGTATGGAATAAAAATGGTGGCCTACAGGTGATGGTCTCCCAATTCCAGAACTGTAGTGGTAGCCTGAACCATTAGCAGAGAGACTGGGGGTGAAAGTAGGATGGGATACATATCGGAGAAGCCATGTAGATGGCCTTGCCTCCATTTCCCACCTGGCATTAGAGGGACTTCCCATCTCAGAGCAGCAACAGAGTCTGCAGCCCCTCAAGAGAGGCTATGTGAGTACGAGTTGGATTAATGGAAAGTGGTGATTGCTGGAGATGTGGCAAGGTATGTTCAAATTCTGTGCAGATCTCCAACTGATTTCAATGGGATTCCATATAGTTTGAATTCACACAGATAACTTATTACTTCTTTTCATAATTTTACTTGGGAGAATTAAAGGGTAGCCAGCACTGGCACAGATAATTTTGTTATAAAACTACTAAGGCCCCAATCCTGCAAATTATGTTGTATAAGCAGAACACTACGGAAGTCAATGGGGCTCATTGTGGTGTCTATGAGGCA
This sequence comes from Lepidochelys kempii, assembly GCF_965140285.1. NCBI lineage: Eukaryota > Metazoa > Chordata > Testudines > Cheloniidae > Lepidochelys > Lepidochelys kempii. The sequence goes on along the minus strand of NC_136384.1, from coordinate 88,813,306 downwards.
TTCATTGCAGGACCAAGGCATAAATGCCGAAGGTTCCAACAAGAATTTTTAAACAGTGGATATCAGTTGTTTTTTCTTGTGCCAACAGAGTAATTTTACTCAGATGGAGAAATTATATGATCCCAGTGTCAAAGACTGATATGGAAAAATGGCAGAGATTGCTTTGTATAAAATTTTGACGTATGAAACAATTTAAAGGCAACAATGTAAGTGTTTATGGAAATAAGTTTATAAAGGCATAGCAGGAAAAATGCAAGCAGATTCTAACAGGGCTTTTTGGAGGGTGGAAGTGATATGATACAAGGTGGGATCAGCCTGGTAATTCTCTTGTAATTTTCTTTTATTGTTTTAGTTTTAATTTTCTGTTCTTCTTCATGTGTGAAATCATTGAATGTAGGCATGGAAGGTTGTTGTATGAGTTGACTCAATATAAAGAACCATGGCATAATAAAACAACAATATGTGAGTTAGGGTAGCTAACATAAGTGACTTTTTTACCAATTTGCAAACATAACATTGGATCACTCGCAGACACTTCAATTATGTAGTACTGTGTTACCATTGATATGTTAATGCATTTTTATTCATGATTCCCAGTACTTAGAAATGTACATTTTACTTGCATTTACTGCATTTCCCCCTTTCATCTGTTAGCATTGTGTGTGCGCATAAAACTACAAATTCTAATAGAAATATATGTATCAAGAAGAAAGATTAATTAAAGTACTGAGAAATAGGGCAAAATATGGAACTATATGAATAATTCATCTTCATTAAGAAGTTAAATAGTATCTTTTGAAGCAGATTAACAGCCTTGTTGAAGCAAATAATGCAATTATGAAGGAAGCGGAAGAACGGAAGGAAGATTTCTTATTTAAACATAGACATACTATAAATATACTGCATGAGGCCAGATCCTCCAGCCTTTGTGAATTAAAAGCTAAAGTGAACTAAGGCCATTTTACTTCTGAATGAGAGAGATCATCCATACAGGGGTTTACAATAGTTCAATGTGCTTTAAATTCACACCTTTATTTAATTTGTTTTTACTTTCCTAGTGTCTCTGTGTAGACATGCTTTAAATCACAATAACCATCTAGTTTCTAACTTGGTAACTAAGGGCTTGTCTACAGTCTGAAAGCTAGGGTGTAAAGTTAAAGTGCAATAACTATTCTAGAATAACTCTGTGTGGACACTTTTGACACATTTGAATCCCACTTATTTAAATTTACTTTCAAAGTGGATTAAGCTAAACTGGAACAGGACCCTCTTATTCCCAGAAAAAGAGTGTCCACACATGAAGTTATTCCGGAATAGTTTTTTGGAATAGCTACTCTACATTCAGCTTTTCATAGAAATTTTGCAGGTCACTTAAACAAATCTCTCTTTTGTTTCGGCATGTTTTTCTCCTGTGTATTTTTACAGCAAATACATTTTTTGTTTTATCTAACCTGGGCTGAATTAGGCTGTTCTTTCTGGGAAGTTTCTGAATGTTATTGTCTTGTAGAGGGAGTTATTTAACTGGCTCCAGTTCCAGAAGAAGAGAATGGAGGACAGGGGCATTTCCAGTTGGGTTGCTGAGCCAGTATTATGGAATGCCCCCTGCAACAAAGAAAGATTCCCCAGTGCAGAGGGGAAAACCTGTCAGAAGGATTCCAGTGATTTCCCCTACAGATTCAGGGATAAGAAGAACCTTGCTACCCACACCTTAGGCTTTGAGGAGCTGGTATCCCATGGCATCCCCTGGAGGGGTTTTGTACAGTCAGAATGAAGCAGACAACATGTTGCAGGAGTGAAATCCCCCATTTTCTGTGCACAGGTTCCAGTTAGTGTGTATTAACTCCCTTTTGGACATTCACAGGATGTGGATGGGAGCATGCTGTAAAGTACAGCCACTCCCTGAGTCCACCAACATCTGCTCCCGAATTTGCATGGGGCATTGACAAATATGAAACTCGCATGGAAAGGCTTCTATAGAAGGGAGGGGATGGAGCGGCAGCATGGTGTGGACACATCCGTCACCGTGCTGTGAGTGCCTCAAGATTTGGTTGCGGGGTTTGTGATCTGGTGCTTCACTTAAAGCCCCAGCTCCTGGAGACAAGTATCACCTGAGAGTCACAGCTTCCGTTAAATGAGGGAAAATATGGCTGGTCCTCCTGGGTGTGGGGAAAAAAATCTTGAAAATGTGAGCCAAGTGCAGCTTCAAGACTCAAAACCGGAAGGTGAATGAAGAATCCAGCATGCATTCTATCTAAAAATATCCCTGTGGGGCTGACTCATGATGTCTGAGAGTTTGGTGCTGGCAATGTTTCAGTCCCTCTCTTTCAAATACCTCCAGTTAATTCTGCCCCATTTGGAACGGGGCCCATGGTCTCAGGACTACTGACTCGGGGCTGAATCCGTTCAAAGGCGGAATAACGCCCCTTTTGCGACAACAACTGCTATATTTACATTATGCTTTCCATCCCCATAGCATTTTACAAACCACTCACTGCTGAAGCCACCTCTGGGGTGGCACATGTCAGCTGTTTAATAGTGCACACCAATTTTACACCAAAGTGTACAATGGGAACTAGGAAGTAAAGGAGAATACAGTATTCATTTAGGTTGATGGAATGCAATTGCAAAGACGTAATCTAGCCAAAATTTCAGGGCTAACTTTGCTGCCTTCATTTAAAGTGCCTGGGGATCTTTGATTAGCACAAGTGCTCAGGATCTCAGGTTGTTTTATATCTCACCTGAAAGACAGGACTTCTAGTGATTGCATTCACCCTGACACCCTGGGATATTAGTTTAATATGGACTCAGGGTATTAATACTGATTCTGCTTTTGATAAATGGTGCTAGATGTCAGTGATGTTTGCTGCCTAGGAAGGAAGGAAGGAAGAGACTCCACCAGGTAATACATTCTTCTGGAGAATTACAACGTGTAGTAACATTGCTGAGCAAATAAAAGTTTATGAAACTCTTAGGCCTAGAGTGAGACTGGCCTCCTGTCGGGGAGTGCACTGGTGTGTATGGAGCCTCCCCAAACGCATACCTCACACAAATGCCAGTTTCGCTTCCTGCACTTTGGGGAGTGCAGAGTCTACTGATTGTGTACGTGGGGCTGCATCTTGCCTCAGAGGAGTTGACAGGGGCAGGTTTGAGGTGGGATCATGGCTTCACCCCCACACCAGCCTGCTGAAGGGAGCAGGCGCAATCTCCCTACATACCAGGTTGTTAGAAGAATGATTGGGCCTCACTGAAGCACAAACTCTCACTTGAGTGATAACAGGTCCATATGACATCTAGTGTTAGCCAATGCCTAATTGGCAAACTGTGTCCTCTGCTATATTTCGGTTTGTTTCAGGTAGAGTCACATTTACATTCCACATTCTAGGAAACACTTAAAACTGAAAAAACGCAGGCAGGGCAATTGCATTTCTTATTTGGTAACAACAAAATCTAAACCGTTTGAAATCAGCTCCACTAAGGTGTCCCACTGCGTGCTAAAGATGAGCAACTTGACAGAGAGCAGCCACAATTGATGCAGGCGGGACTACAGTGATACTGGTGAGAAGAGAAATACTTCAAGGATCCAGCCATGAGGCTGACCTCCACTGAAGGTATCTACCCTCTGCCTGCCTAAGGCAGCGTAGTCTTACTTGATTTTTCACAAATCCAGGGCACTGAGCTAGCATTAGGAGCGAGAAATGTTTCTTTCACATCCAGCTTGCTAGGTAATCATGCCTATTTCTTTAGGATGAAAATTTGATCACTGTGATCTGTGTTCATTACATCAACACAGGAGTACAGTAACTCATTATATCTGGGGTTAATGGTGAACACAGAAACTACCAGTAGAATGCTGTAGTTCACCTCCTTAGCAGAAAAAACAGAGAACACATCACCCAAGTCCTCCATGGCTTCCGTTTTACTTCCAGGGCCAATTCAAGGCCCTGGACTTAATCTTTCCCTTTCCATTTGTGGCCCACTGTGAGAAATTGTCATTTTGGTTTGAAGCTTTTCATGTTAAACAGATTTTAAACAAAATCTCTTGTTTTGTGAGCTATTTTTAAAAACAACTGGATGTGGTGTTTATTGTAGCCACAGACTGCTTGTGTGATTCCTAAGAGATTGTTCCTTTTTAATCTATTGATTTTGCTCTCCAAAGTGAACACTATCTTGAGTACAAATAAGTGAACACCCCATCGAAGGGTGAAAGGGAGTGAATAAGCATAAGAACCACAATTGTTATTTGCTGGCGGTCTATTGGAAGAGAGAACTTTGGTCCCAGGTATCGGGGGAGACAGAAAGGGGCAGCTATGAGGCTGGGGAAACAGTATTGCCTAGTGACTAGAACACTGGGCTGGGATTCACAAGGCCTGGGCTCTATGCCGAGCTGTGTCACTGGCCTATGGTTCAGGAGCACAGAATAATAACTGGCATGCAAGTTTGCAGGTTAACCACTTGGTGTCATAGAAGCACAGCACACCATTGCTTATATGTTCTTATGTCTTGTTTTCCCAGAATCAGTCAACCTGTCAGTTGAAACTAACAGCATTCAGGTTTATTTTTAAGATGGTGCTTCAACAAAAGATGATCTCTGGTTTTTCTTATTCCGATTTCTGTTTTCTATGACAATTTCCGTGTGCATCATTAACTTCCATTTTTACTTCGCCTTTCTTTCTTTTTTATCTGCAATATGTTATCATAGTGGAAAGTCTGCTGCAAGGTTTCTGACAGGAGCTGTTCGTAAGAGATGTGCTCTTTTTCCCTTGGGATGTTTTGCATGCTTATAATTTCCCAAAAGGGTATTATGTGTAATAGGTAAAAGAATGACAGGTTTCAGAGTAACAGCCGTGTTAGTCTGTATTCGCAAAAAGAAAAGGAGTACTTGTGGCACCTTAGAGACTACCCAATTTATTTGAGCATGAGCTTTCGTGAGCTACAGCTCACTTAAAGCTCATGCTCAAATAAATTGGGTAGTCTCTAAGGTGCCACAAGTACTCCTTTTCTTTTAGGTAAAAGAATGTATCTTTTAAAATGAGTCTTAGAGTCATAAAATTACTCATGCAGGAGAGTTTATTAGCATAAATATGCATCTATAAAAAGAATTAATAACCCCCCTTTAGGATAAATATAAAATTAAAGAATTAGGGTTAACTTTGGTTAAAATTGCTTAAGCAAATATATATATGTGTGTGTGTTGTAAAGAAAGGCCTGGACTAGCAAGTAGAAGGGAAGGCCTTGAAAATAATAAAGTCAGGAGGAATAAAGTAGAGAGGACTTCTGGTTTAAAGAATAACTAATGGGATAAGGGAAAGTTTCTAGAAATAAGGCCTCTGACCATCTGACCGCAGATGGTTTTAAGACAGAAAGAATCTGTCTTAAAATGAGCCAACTCACATGCCAAAGTTAAAGCTTATGTGAACCCAGGTGCAATGGAAAGACTGTTGGTCAGCAAGAAGAAGGGGAGGAGACAGGGTGGAATGGTCTTGGGAAGAAAGGCAGTTGTAAATCTTATCTGGATTAAGACTGGAAATAAGGATGAACTGTCTCAAATTGGTTTCTAACTGAAGTCAGTAAGTGGCAATGACATCACTTGTTTGTTAAAGAGTATTAAAAAGTAAATTCTTAAAGGGTGTGTTGCTAATACCTGCTTGACAATGTTGGAGCTGACCAATATGGCTCTAAGCATTGCTGGGTTTAGCCTGTTTGTAAATATCTTGATCAAATGCTTATAAATGTTTTGTTACTGTTTGGATGTAGTAAATTGGTTATTATTTAGCCTTTTTAGGCATATTTACAGCAACTGTATAAAATACCATTTGGCCTTTGGACTTAAAGGAATTTATGGTTAATTTAATGTTGTGGTAATACTCTGCATAAATAATAATAATTCCAAACCCTCCCAACCCTTACTGTCCTAATTTGGAAAAGGGGAGCTATAAACCCAATGAGGAAGAACATCAAGGATAATTAACTGGCAACCTTATGTTCCTTTTAAGAAACCATGTTGATCCATCATGTCTTGGGATTAGAAAGTCCTCTTGAATGAGAACTCAGGGGCATGGAGGAATTCAGTGGATCTCTTTCACACACACAAACAAGCACACACATTCCCCTTGTATGCCCAATGTAAAGTCAAGGGATGGTTGCAGTCTTTGCTCTTGTGGGAGCACAGGGATATTATCTCGGAGTGCTCCCAGGGAAACATATGACCCCAGAGGAGATGGGGAGGGGGTAGGGCCATGGCTCTGCTTCCTCTCTGCACTGGTCTGTGTGCAGCATACTATGGGAGAGAGGTGGGTGCGGAGCATGCTACATCATCCCAATTGACAGAGCGCTGCACTCTGTCAGAAGTCTGAAGAAGTCTAGAAGTTCATTCTAGAAAGCAGCTTTATTTCTTCTTGCAAATAGCTTATAATCAATAACTTAGAGATAGGTCCAAATTGAGCCCCTGGATTTAGATATCCTCATGTTTAGGGTGTTCAAAATCTGAGTCTACCTCCAACTGTTGGGGCGTCAGTCCATCACTTGGACAATTACAGCTTTGCAAAGGTACACTGGCTTTCTTCAAGATAGAGAAGAATTTGAACCGATAAGGAATAAGTTGTGCTGAATACTCCATTGTTGTCTACCTGTATGGTTTTGTGCAGTTGTGGGATCCTAAATCCCTGCATCCTTAGAGTGTTAAAATGTTTGCTGTTCCAGAGTCTACTTTTGGTCTTTCAGTGCAGTGGCATTTACCTTTCAAGCAAGCATCCCTAAGTTATTCTTCAGTGCAACAGAGATAAAATACCTTTTATGGTTGCTTATTCAAGCAAATATTCACTCAAAAGTGAAATTTAGAAATGGATATTTAACAAGAGTTTAAATTTACATTGGGACTCATTGAAATGACGATCCATGGGATATGCCTTCAGGAGCACAGAGAAGGCACCATCTCTAACAAAGAACTAAAGTATTAGCTTTAATTTGCTACCATCTAAGATGGGGTGGGCAAACTTTTTGGCCCAAGGGCTACATCTGGGTATGGAAATTGCATGGCAGGCCATGAATGCTCATGAAATTGGGGCTGGGATGTAGGAAGGGGTGAGAGCTCTGGCTTGGGGTGTGGGCTCTGGGGTAGGGCTGGAAATGAGGAGTTCAGGGTGCAGGAAGGGGCTCCGGGCTGGGGCAGGGGTGGTCATGAGGGCTCTGGCTGGGGCTGCGGGATTTGGAGGGTTGAAGGGGGATCAGGGCTGGGGCAGGGGGTTGGGGTGCCAGGGGGGTGGCTCAGGGGTGCAGGCTCTGGGTGGTGCTTACCTCCAGTGGCTCCCGGAAGCAGCGGCATGTCCCCTCTCCAGCTCCTATGTGGAGGTGCGGCCAGGCGGCTCTGCTGCGCGTTGCCCCGTCCACAGGCAGCTGCAGGGGCAGTGCTTGGGGCAGGGGCAGGGTGCAGAGCAGAGGCCCCTGACTGCTCGTATGCGAAGGAGCTGGAAGGGGGACATGCCGCTGCTTCCAGGAGCTGTGCAGAGTGACCCCGGACTCTGCTTCCTGGCTGGAGTGTCGGAGTGGGACAAGCCCCAGACCCCACGCCCCAGTGGGAGCTCGAGGGCCGGATTAAAATGGCTGGCAGCCCACAGGCTGTAGTTTGCCCACCCCGATCTAAGATTGCTACTGAAAAATGGGTTCTTTCAAGCAGATAAACAATCACAAACTATAGTTAAATTTTATCGCTGTAAAATGATAAATTGGAAGCTGTGGTGAATTTTTGAGAAATGGAGTCCTCTCATATCTCTTAGTCTATTATAAAGTATTAGATCTGATATATTTCAGGAAGATCTAAGAAAAAATTAGATTAATTAGTGGATGAGCGTTAGGGCTGTAGGGCATTGTGCACACTTTCTAGTCATTCAAACAGTCCTTTGTCACATCACCACAGTACTCTCTCACCACTACCTTGCTGTCTAAACATTTACTTTAAAACATCATTTTATCCCTTTACTGCCTTGAAATCCAATTGCAAAGACATTCACAACACATTTGTAAGGTCACTAGAAAATTGTGGTCACCAGGGGAGTTGTAGATTCCACAATTTTCGTGCAGCACCATGCATATATTGTCTTTATGATCCATTTGGCTGACCCATTCTTTTATGAGGGTAGTGGGACAGCCAGCAGCCTTTCCCTTTCCCCAAAAGCAAAATAGGCCTGAGGGAACAGTCTGGCAATCAGAATCCTTCTCCAAAACCTCTAATGCTGATAAAAATGGACCAATTTAGAGACAAGATGTGGTCTATTGGAAAAAATTATTTTGGCTTCCCAGACCAAAAAAAGAAAGAAATATGTAAATTTATGGAAGAGTCTTTTATCCCTTAGACACCATAGCTTGTCGCTGCTCCCTGAACTTTTACCTGCCTGTTCTATGTTAGAATTTAACTTGTCATTAGAATTCTGAAGAATGCTGCATGTAACAGAGAACATAGTGCTGTTGGCAGGGGGTTGTTTAATATTCATGGTGCATGCTTTCAAAAAAGACAGAGCATGTTTTTCAAACTTCACTGCACATCTGTGCATCACTGCATGTTTTTTTAGACCCTGGCGGCCACTGAACAAGCTGGGCCAAATCTGCTGTCAATTACACTGGTATAAATTTGGAGGAATTCCACTATTTTTCAAGGGGGGTACTCTGGATTTACACCAGTGTAGCTGAAGGCAGATTAGGTCCACTCTCTGTTTCTGGTTGCCATGCTCTGGTGATGGTTTGTGCTTACTGTTATTACAGGCCTAAAGGGGTTCTTGTACAACAATCTCAATTCAATTTGCTGATTTTAAATAAACACACTTCACTGAGATGCTTGTTAGGAAGCCATGGAAAAAGGAGTGGGGCTGAGTGCAAACCTCTTTCTGATTTCCAGACAGAATCCTTTCAATATTTTCTGGAGTCAGAGAGGCCAGATCTAAATGTAACCACCTCCACTCCACTTTTTTCTCTCTCTCACACACAGATGGTTTACCCATTATAATGTTAGACTCCTAGGTAACAGTGTTGAGATGCTAGTATAATCTATGTTCATATAGTGCTCTCAACCTGTATTAATCCAGAAAGTGAGAGACTGTCTCTTGCTATGTTTCATAGCACAATGGAGCTCCCAATCTTGGTTTGGGATCCTATGCACTACAGTTATAAATAATAATAACAACCAGAGCCTGGAATCAAACACAGAGCTCTTGTATGGTAGCACAGGACACTGGCTCCTGGACATTTGAACTCATTTCATTGCAATAACGTACAGTAATATTTTAGCTTACACAATATATCTACAGTAAAATACAACCCTGTATGGCAGGTAGCTTCATAAATCAGTTTTGCTTATTACTTTTTCTGAGTATGTGAAACTTTTTCTGGGTTCTTACCGTGTTCTGACTTGTTCAATTTTATATCCTATTTATATAATTGACCCTTGTGCTGTGTGAGTTTCAAGGTTAACTAGAAGCTGAGTTGTATACTGAGGAAATTAATATTGTACAAATGTGATTAGGACATGTGATTTTTACCCTTTGTGTATTTGTTGCCAGGATAAGTGATAATTATTTAGCTGTGCAAGAGCCAAGAATCTTTATATTTTGTAGCCTCTACAATTCAAGGGCACAAAACAATTCTGGAATTGGCTGTACATAGGAAGAAAACTTGAACGCCAGTTGTTGTCAATTACAGAGACAAGGTGGGTGAGGTAATATCTTTTATTGGACCAACTTCTGTTGCTGAGAGAGAGGAGCTTAAAAGCTCGTCTCTTTCACCAGCAGAGGCGGGTCCAATAAAAGATATTACCTCACCCACCTTGTCTCTCTAATATCTTGGGACCAACACAGCTACAATAACACTGAATACAAGTGTTGTCAATGACGAATCTAATCTATCAACATAACCTACAATGGTCATAAGAAAAAGCTCTGTGAACACTGCAAAGAGGTTAGTATTTTTAGACGTAGCTTTTTGGAACCAGAGAAATATATTATCACAGGTATACTGTAGAGAATTATTTATGTAATCTGTTTTTCTAGCTCCTGTCACTGCAGTATGTCCAACACTTGACTCTGTATCACTGACATTATAGGCATGACAAAGTTCCTCCTCTACTTTGGTGGGTATTGCACTTATTGGCGGATTTGCTCGACTTGGAGCTTCACAGCAGCCCTCAGTTTGGCCGTTTTCGTGAATCCCAGTCCAGGTTAACTCCTCCTGTGTCTAACCAGGAGCTGGGAGGTTTGGGGGAAACCCAGGCCTGCCCTCTACTCCAGGTTTCAGCCCAGGGCCCTGTGGAATGCAGCTGTCTAGAGTGCCTCCTGGAACAGCTGTGCGACAGCTACAACTCCCTGGGCTACTTCCCCATGGCCTCCTCCCAACGCCTTCTTTATCCTCACCGCAGGACCTTCCTCCTGGTGTCTGATAATACTTGTACTCCTCAGTCCCCCAACAGTCCACATTCTCGCTCTCAGCTCCTAGCACCTCTTACTCCCAGCTCTTTACACGCACACCACAAACTGAAGTGAGCTCCTTTTTAAACCCAGGTGCCCTGATTAGCCTGCCTTAATTGATTCTAGCAGCTTCTTGATTGGCTGCAGTTTGTTCTAATCAGCCTGTCTGTCTTAATTGTCTCCAGAAGGTTCCTGATTGTTCTGGAACCTTCCCTGTTGGGAAACGGGACATCCCTCGCTTGCTCCTTAGCTATTTGCTTTCTATTCTTTCCTAAAGCCCCCTGGCCTGGATTTTTCTTACTTTTTGAGCCTGCCTTAGTTCTCCCCCCCCGACCGGGCCAGACGCTTTTTCGTTTCGTTTCGTCTTTCTGCCGTTTTCTGCTGCCGTTGAGTGCTGGTCAGCTGCCAACTTGCCGCCAGCACCCCCCCCCCCACGCCTGCTCCCGGGCGCAGCTATTTGCCTCAGCTGAAACCCCCGGAGGAGGGGGGGAAGATTGCCGACCCGCTATCCAGAGGGGGGAGTGGAAGCCCCCAGACCCAGCCGTTTTGCTGTCAGCTTATTTCTGCTATTTTTCTCAGCCTGCCGAAAGCTTTGGAGCACAGCCAACACAGCTGGAGAAGAAGAAGATAGCAGACAGAAGAAATCACCCTGAGAAGCTACAAATCATTATGGAGGGGGCCATAAGACTGAGTAATTTTTTGAATTATACTCTCGTGGGGGGGAGTTTGACTGTGGCTTAATTGCGTTTGTGGCGGCACAGGGGGTGTGGCACCGAGCTGCCCCCTAATCCATCCGTCCATTATTACAACTGTCACGGCCCCCCCGCCGTCCGTCCCTGCTGGCAACCTGCCATCTGCCTCGGATCCAGTTGTTTGCTTTGAACTTTAGGCCTTTCGGACTGGACATAACAGCCGACCAAACGAGACTCTTTGGACAAACGTGCGTGGGTCCACACACTCCCCCCCCCAGACTGTTTATCCCACAGCTTGTCCCTATCACCAGATCCCGATTCCTGTTTTTCCCCCGCTTCCAGTCCAACCCATTTGGTACCCCCCGCCCCCCGCCTGCAGCCCAGCAGGGAGGAGCGGTTAATCTGCTTCCCCCTCCCCCCTCCTCCTTCCGGTGTCTCCCCGTCTCTCCCTGCTCACAATGGTGAGGAATGAGAGGGGCGAGGCCCCTTTACCAATATCAGTTGTTCCTTCCCCACCTCCCCCCCTACCCAACCCCCGAGCCCCCCCCCACCACCACCACTGTCAAAATACCTGCCACCGCCCCCGCTGGGGCACCGGCAGCAGGAGGCACCGGGGCGATTACTGCCACTGCTACGTCCATCGCCCCCCCAGATTCTAGGAAACCCCCCACCAGCTGGCCGAAAAGGCCAGGATGGGAAGAAAGGAAAGGACCCCGCTAAAACCACTAGGCCCTCCATGGCAGGGGCTGCCCCCACTGCTGTGGCCTTGTCATCGACCGTGGCGCCCCCCCCCCCCCGCTGTTCCCTGCACCAGCTCTGCGAATGTCCCTCCCCCAGCCCCCAGGACGTATGCCCGGGCGGTGGCAGGCTCCCCCTGCCTGCCGCCTCATCATCTTGCCCACCCATTGCCTCCGCTACCATCACCAGCAGCCGGGGCCCCTTCCCCACCTTGACCAGGAGACACGGTGTCTGTTGCCTCCTGGTGCCCGCCTCGCCCCACGTGGAGACATACGTGCAGGCGTTGGTGAAGGTAGTAGGACCCATGGCTATTGTGGCGGCCTCCAAAATGTATGGGAAGGTCGTTTTTTTCTTAGCTTCAGAGGCTGCCGCCCAGGAGGCAGTGGAGAGGGGCCTGGCGGTGGGGGGGGTGTTTGTCCCCCTAGAGCCGCTAGAAGACCTGGGCGTTCGCCTTGTCCTCACCTCCGTTCCTCCCTTTTTACCCAATGCTACCCTGTTAGCCACTCTCTCCACCCTGGGGAAACTTGTCTCTGTCATCAGCCCTCTCCCGTTGGGCTGCAAGGACCCCACCCTCCGTCACGTCCTTTCGTTCCGCCGGCAAGTGCAGCTTCTACCGCCGGCAGCGGTGCGTGGCGGAGAGGCGCTCGAGGGGTCCTTCCTAGTCCCCTACCAAGGAGCCCGCTATCGGGTCTTTTACTCCACCGGAGAGGCCCGGTGCTACCTCTGCCGCTCAGCGGGGCGTGTCCGCAGAGACTGCCCTTTGGCCCCAGGGGAGGGGCACCTGAGACCCCCGAGACCCGGCAGGACATCGGCCCCGTCGTTGCCGACGCCCCTGGCCGCCCGGCACCTGAAACCAACCCTCCTCCTACTCGATCCACCGCTGCTCCTGTCCGGGCCCAAGAAACACCTTCCGTACAACGCCCAGGCGAGCAAGGGAGTCCCACCCTTGCTATTATCAATCTGGTAGAGCCTATGGAGGAGGGTGTGGCAAAGATATTACCGGGTATAGGAGAGGGCCCACCCCAAGGAGAACCCCCCGCCCCTCATGCTGCCTTACTGTTACCCCCCCTCGAACCCCTGAACCATCGCCTCCGCCCCCCGACACGACCCCTGCTAACCAACCTCCAGACGACGCTATGGAGGGCTGGAGCCTAGTCCAGGGAAAGCGAGGCAAGCGGAAGGCTCGAGTTCCGCTGCACCCATCCGATGCGGAAGCCCCCCAGAAGACCAGGAAGGGAGGCACTGATATCGAGCCTTCCGCTACGGCCACGAGTGAGATCCATCCGCTGGTGTCGGGAGGGGAAGACAGACTGGCATTGGAGGGCAGAATCCCCGCTCCATGAGAGACCCTCCCCTCCGAGACCCCTGAGGAAGCTCCTTTTGCCCGGATACCACCCGAACCCCCCGCGAACCCCGAGGCGACCGTTGAGGCGGGCCCTAGAGGAGAGGCCTCCGGGTTAGCAGGAGCTGGCCTCTCCTCCATGTATGCAGAGATTGAGGCCCTAGATTTGACCCCGGTCACCCAGGGAGAAGATGATCTACTGCCGGCTGGCCTCAATCTGGGTAGCCTCACCCCAGCCTCCCTTTCCCCATGCTCCCTCCCGCTAATTGCCTTCCCGGGCAAGTGCACCGCAGAAGGTGGTCCACCACCTGATGCCATGGCTGCCAAGACCGCCACGGAGCCAGCGCCTAGCGTCACTGGGAGCCCCCTCCCTTACCCCTTAACCCTCGACTCTGCTCAGGAGGCACCTTCTTTTAGCTGCTCGCCTCATGAAGTCCAGAGCCTTACCTCTGCCCCCGCCCCCACCCCTGTCCCTGCCCAATTCCCCTCCTCCGGCAATGCTAATGCCGCCCCTGGGGTTATTTCTTTCCCGCCTTTTGCAGATTCCCCCCAGGGAGCAGTCTTTGCACTTTCTAGTCGCGACCCATTAGGAGTTGCAATTTTTTCCCTGCCATCCCCTTCCACCCCAAGGCGTGAAATGGATTTAATAACCCCAGCCTGTCAGATGCCCCATCGGTGGTCCACACCCTGTCTACCCGCCTTAGCGGACCACGAGGCTGCATTAAGAGCCCCACCAGGGAATACCCCGGAAATCGTAACCCCACCCCCCCATGAGCTGCGGCATGCACTACGGAAGTTCCTAGAGCACACCCGTGGCGCCCGCAATAGGGTACAGCTGGCTCTTCAGCTATGGGGGGACTTTGACCAAATCCTCCAGGCCACAAGGGCCCTTATACAGGAGGGCAGGGGGCAAGGAAAGCGCGGTGCTGCAGCCAATGAGCGGGCCCGCGGCTTCCGAAACGATCTACTCATCCACGGGATGGGTCATGGGTTGCTGTGCAACCCGCTGGGGGCCACGAACACCCCCACCAACAAGAAACCCCCACCCCCCCAGCCCTCCGCATGATGCCTCTTATTATTGCAGCCCTGAATACCAGGGGCTGTAGGATGGCTCTCTGCAGGTCCCAGGTGCTCTCTTATCTTCGGGAAGGGGGGTACTCTGTAGTTTTTCTGCAGGAGACCCATACGGACCCGACCGCCAAGGACAGGTGGCTGCTGGAGTGGGGGGACGGGGTATACTTTAGCCACTTCACAACTTGGCAAGCTGGAGTGGCGACCCTGTTCTCCCCCAACCTACGGCCCGAGGTGCTAGGGGTCACTGAGGCAGTACCGGGCCACCTGCTGCACCTTTGAGTCTGTATGGAGGGGCTCGTGGTCAACCTTGTTAACATCTATGTCCTGCAAACGAGCCCAAAGCGGCCACAATTCTATCAGCGGGTGTCCGACTTTCTCGGCACCCTAGATTCGCACGAGTGCCTGGTCCTGGGAGGGGACTTTAACACCACCCTCGAGGAACAGGACCGCTCAGGGGCTGAGCCGAGCCCGTCCGCCGCAAACATTCTCCGAGGAATAGTCGAACATCACTCCCTAGTGGACGTCTGGTGTGACCATCACCCAGATGACACTTCCACGTTCACTTTTGTCCGGGTGGAGGCCCATCGGTCACACCACTCTTGGTTGGACCGTATTTACTTATCCCGTTTCCATCTTTCACAGGCCCACTCCTCCGCCATTCGGCTGGCCCCATTCTCTGACCATCATTTAGTCACCATAACGGTCTCCCTCCATGCAGAGAGACCGGGGCCGGCCTATTGGCACTTTAACAACAGCCTGTTGGAGGACGAGAGCTTCGTGACGTCCTTCCGGGAGTTTTGGCTGGCCTGGCGAGAGCAGTGGCATGCCTTTCCCTCGGTGCGGCGATGGTGGGATCTCGGGAAGGTGCGCGCCAAGCTCTTCTGCCGTGACTACACTCGGGGCACCAGCCGACGGCGAAATGCGGCGATAGAGCGGTTGGAACGGGAGGTCTTAGAGATGGAGAGGCGCTTGGCCGCCAACCCCGAGGACCCGTCCCTCTGCAGAGTGTGCCGGGAGAAGCGGGAGGAGCTCCGGGCCCTTGAGGACCATCGGACCCGAGGTGCCTTCATTCGGTCCTGCATCCGCCTCCTTCGGGAGATGGACTGCGGCTCCCGCTTCTTCTATGCCCTGGAGAAAACGAGGGGGGCCAAGAAACACGTCACCTGCCTTCTTGCGGAAGACGGCACCCGCCTCATGGATCCGGAGGAGATGTGTGGGAGGGCCTGTGACTTCTACACAAGCCCTTTCTCCCCGGATCCGACCGATCCTGGCGCTTGCGGGGTGCTCTGGGAGGAACTACCCACGGTCAGCGTGGGCGACCGAGACTGACTAGAGCTGCCTCTCACCTGGCCGAGTTCTCGGAAGCCCTCCATCGCATGCCCACCAATAAATCTCCAGGCATGGACGGGCTGACCGTGGAGTTTTACCGCGCGTTCTGGGACATCCTCGGCCCAGACCTAGTCACCGTCTGGGCTGAGTCCTTGCAGAGCGGGGTCCTCCCTCTGTCGTGCAGGCGAGCGGTGCTCGCCTTGCTGCCGAAGAAGGGGGACCTCCGCGATTTACGAAACTGGCGTCCCGTCTCACTCCTTAGCACGGATTACAAAATCGTAGCGAAAGCAATCTCGCTGCGGCTAGGGTCCGTGATGGCGGACGTGATCCACCCAGACCAGACCTATACTGTCCCGGGTCGCAGCATTTTTGACAACCTCTTTCTAGTCCGAGACCTTTTGGAACTCGGGCGGAGAGATGGTCTGTCGTTCACCCTCCTGTCTCTTGATCAGGAGAAGGCGTTGGATAGAGTAGACCATGGGTACCTCCTGAGCACTCTGCAGGCGTTTGGATTCGGACCTCAGTTTGTGAGTTTTCTCCGGGTGCTATATGCCTCCGCGGAGTGTTTGGTTAGGCTCAACTGGACCCTGACTGAACCGGTCAGCTTCGGGCGAGGAGTGTGCCACGGGTGCCCCCTCTCGGGCCAGTTGTACGCTCTGGCGATCGATCCTTTCCTCTGTCTCCTCCGCAGGAGGATTACAGGGTTGGTGCTGCGGGAGCCGGAGCTGCGGCTGGTCCTGTCGGCGTACGCCGATGACGTACTCCTCTTGGTCCAGGACCTGGGCGACTTGGTGCGAGTGGAGGCTTGCCAGGCCATCTACTCGGCAGCCTCCTCCGCCCGAGTCAACTGGGTCAAGAGCTCTGGCTTGGCGGTGGGGGACTGGCGGCAGGTAAGCTCCCTCCCACCCGCGCTTCAGACCATCCGGTGGAGTGCGGGTCCACTGCTCTATCTCGGCGTTTTCCTTTCCGCCATGCACCCTTCCCCGCCGGAGAACTGGCTAAATTTAGAGGGCGGGGTGATAGAGCGGATCTGGAAATGGACGAGGCTACTCCGATGTCTCTCCCTCCGAGGGAGAGCACTGGTGCTTAACCAACTAGTCCTGTCCACGCTCTGGTACCGGCTCAACACCCTGGCCCCGGCCCCGGGTTTTCTGACCCACCTCCGGAGATTGATTCTAGAGTTCTTTTGGTCAGGAATGCACTGGGCCCCTGTTGGAGTTCTTCATCTACCCTTGAAGGAAGGAGGGCAGGGCCTGAATTGTCTGTACACTCAGGTCTGCGTTTTCCGCCTCCAGGCCCTGCAGAGGCTCTTTTATAGTGCAAGTAGTTCGACGTGGAGCATACTGGCGCACGCCTTCCTGCGCCGCTTCCAAGGGCTCCGATACGACCGGCAGCTCTTTTATCTTTGTCCGAGGGGTTTTCCGCGAGACCTCTCAGGGCTGCCGGTCTTCTACCAGGACCTCCTCCGGACCTGGAAACTGTTTCTAACGACCAGGTCCGTGGCGGCCACCGTGGGAGCAGATCTCCTCACAGAGCCCCTGCTACACAATCCCCAACTCTGTGTGCAGGTGGCGGAGTCCCGTTCGGTGCGCCAGAGGTTGGTCCTGGCAGAGGTCACGAGGGTCGGAGACCTCCTGGACTACGACCGGAGAGACTGGCTGGATCCCCTGACGTTCGCTCAGGACATGGGGCTCTCCAGCCCTCGTACCCCCCGGCGCGTACTTCAGGAGGTGAAGGCCGCCTTGACCCCCACTGCTCGGGCTTATGTCAACCGAGCCTTGCGCCAGGGCGCACCCCGCCCATCCTCTACCCCAGGCCTGCCGGACCTTTCCATTGGGCCCCTACCGTGCCGATCCCAACAAACCCCTCACCCTTTCACTGCAAGCTGGCTGCATGAACTGCAGCTGGTCAGTTTTCAAATCGCACCACGGAATTATTTATACACACTCACGCTTCACACCCTTCACGCCCACACCCTGGTGTCCCGCCCCGATACAAAGTGGCGGGACCTTCTACCACCCTTGGAGGGTGAGCAACCTCGGTGGGCCAGCCTGTATTCCACCTTGGTCCCGAGGCCCGTCGGGGACATCAGTTGGTGGCTCCTTCACGGAGCTGTGAGCACGGGCGTGTTTCTGACATGGTTTACCCCCATCCCGGATACTTGCCCTTTTTGTAATGTGAAGGAAACCCTGGCGCACATATATTTAGAGTGTGCCAGATTGCAGCCCCTTTTCCGGCTCCTCACAAATATTCTGTTGCGCTTTTGGCTTCATTTGTCCCCTCACCTTTTTATCTATACACTCCCCATCCGTGGCCCCACAAAATCGCGAGACCTCCTGGTTAACCTCCTCCTAGCCTTGGCTAAAACGGCCATCTATAAAATCAGAGAGAGAAGGTTGGCCGATGGAGTTTCCTGTGACTGTGGGGCCGTTTTCCAATCCTCGGTCCGTTCACGTATCCGGGCGGAGTTCCTCTGGGCGGCGTCCACCGACTCCCTTGATACTTTTGAGGAGCGATGGGCACTGTCCGGGGTTCTCTGCTCGGTGACCCTGTCCGGTTCCCTCCATCTGATCCTTTAATTGAGGGGAAGAGCGAGAGACGCCAGCCCCAGCCGTTGCCACTGTGGATACCATCATTACTGTCATCTAGGAGGGGTGACACCTATAATACATAGGTGTCTACCCCCCCCCCCATCCCTAAACCGCCCACCCCGCAGCCGTGCCCATCTTGCCGGGCACTCTCAGGAGAGGGATAATCGGCGACACTGGCGCGGCACTAGGTAACTCGAGGGGGTGGAAGACCACGAGTGTCGAGGAAGCCCCCCCGCTCTGGGCCCAGGCTAGCCTGAACACTTCTCCCTCCTGAAAGTTGCTGTGTTATACCTTCTGTTTGCATTGTTTTGTTGCATAGTTTGTTTTGTTTCCTTTGGTAATTCTTGTAAGTGTTACAAATAAATTTCTTTTCTGTTTCAAAAAAAAAAACAACCCTTCCCTGTTACCTTACACAGGGAAAAGGGACCTACTTAGCCTGCTCTCCTGCTGCTGCCCTCTGGCCTGGGCTTTCCTTGCTTTTGCCCCTGCTTTTGGCTTCCCCCCCGACTGGGCCAGATGCTCTCCCCCCTTTCTTTTCTTTTTGTTGGTTTTTTTTCTTTCTCCGCTGTTGCTAGAATGCTGGCCGGTTGCCGGCTGGCTGTTAGCCCTCCCCCCCCCCGCCCCGGCCCGCCCTTGGACGCTGCTGCTGCTCCAGCTGAAACCCCCCCCAAGAGAGGGGGGACCTGCCGGCCCGCTTTCCCAGAGAGGGGGAATGGAAGGACCCAGCCCCCAGACCCAGCCGCTTGCTGTTTGTCTGCGGACCTGTCTCCGGCTGAGAGAATTTCTTATCATCTGCTCTGGTATCCCTGGAATGCGAAAAAGAAAGCCCGGAACAGACAGAGAAACAGCCGTCTACCGGAGGAACACCGCCCAGGGAATCTACAAATCGCTGTGGAGGGGGCCTAAGACTGAGTAACTTTTGAACTGTGCTCTCGTGTGGGGGGATGCCTTGACTGTGTCGTGACTGTGTTTGTAGGGACACAGGGGGTGTGGCATGGAGCTGCCCCCCCGATCCATCTGTGTCCTCCCAACCCCCACACCACTATCCTCATCACTGCCCCCTCCATCGTCATTGCTGGCTGTTTAACATCTGCCTCTGGACTTAGCTGCTCGCCCTGATTCCACCGTGTGGGCCAGAAGCACCAGCCAACCAAACAGGACTCTCTGGACAAGCATACGGTGCCCCTCTCCCTGAACTGCCCATCCCACAGCCTGTCCCTTTTTACCTGACCCCAACTCCTGTTAACCACCTGCCACCACCCCCACTGGGGCATCGGCAATGGAGGGCACCGGGGTGACCTCTGCCGCTGCCATGCCCACCACCTCCCCAGACTCTAGGGGAGCCCCCCAGCCGGCGGGAAAGGCCAGGGCAAGAAGAAGGGTAAGGGCCCTCCTAAAACCACCAGGCCCTTCGTGGCAGGGCCCACCCCCCCCCTCTGCTGGGGCCCCGCCACCGACCACGGCGTCCCTCCCTGCTGCCCCCTCCACCGGCTCTGCGGCTGTCTCTCCCTCACCCCCCAGGAAGTATGCCTGGGTGGCGGCAGCCCCCCCGCCTGCCGCCTCATCATGTCTCCCACCCACCGCCTCCGCCACCATCAACACTGGCCAGGGCCCCTTCCCCACCATGACAAGGAAGCACGGCGTCCGTTGCCTCCTGGTGCTCACCTCACCCCACGTGGAGACCTACGTGCGGGTGTTGGCGAGGGTGGTGGGGCCCTTGGCCATTGTGGTGGCCTCCAAAATGTATGGGAAGGTCGTCTTCTTCTTAGCATCGGAGGCTGCCATCCAGGAGGCGGTGGAGAGAAGCCTGGAGGTGAGGGGGTGTTTGTCCCCCTAGAGCCGCTGGGAGAACCTGGGCTTCCGCCTGGTCCTGACCTCTGTCCCTCCTTTTCTTCCCAATGCTGCCCTGTTACCCGCCCTTTCCACCCTGGGGAAACCTGTTTCTGTCATCAGCCCTCTCCCGTTGGGCTGCAAGGACCCCACCCTCCGTCACATCTTTTCCTTCCGCCGGCACGTGCAGCTTCTACTGCCATTGGCGGCGCATGACGGAGAGGCGCTTGAGGGGTCCTTCCTAGTCCCCCACCAGGGGGCCCATTACCGGGTGTATTTCTCCACGGGGGAAGCCCGGTGCTACCTCTGCTGGGCGTCAGGACATGTCCAGAGGGACTGCCCCTTAGCCCAGCAAGGAGGGGCACCTGAGATCCCCGAGATGATGATTTAACTGGGAATTGGTCCTGCTTTGAGCAGGGGGTTGGACTAGATGACCTTCTGGGGTCCCTTCCAACCCTGGTATTCTATGATTCTATGAGACCCGGCAGGACATCGGCCCTGTCATTGCTGACGCCCCTGGCTGCCCAATACCCGAACCCACCCCCCTCCTCTTCGGACCACCACTTCTCTCGCTCAGGCCCAAGGGACACCTCCCCTACAATGCCCACACGAGCGGGAGAGCCCCGCCCTCACTGCTGACAATTGGGCGGGGCCTATGGAGGAGGGTGTGGCAGAGATACCACCAAGCATGGGAGAGAGCCTGCCCCAGGGAGAATCCTCCCTCCCTTTTGCCGCCACACCGTCACCCCGCCAAGTCCCTGAGCTATCGCCTTTACTCCCTGATATGACCCCTGCTAACCAGCCCCCAGATGATGCCATGGAGGGCTGGGCCCTAGTCCAGGGGAAGCGAGGCGGGTGGAAGGCTCGAGCTCCGCCTCATCTACTCAAGGCGGACGCCCCCCGGAAGACCAGGAAGGGGGCACCGATGCCGAACCTTCCGCTTTGCCCACGAGTGCGTCCCATCCACCGGTGTCAGCCGGGAAAGACCTGGTAGCACCGGAAGGTAGCGTCTCCCCTCCACGGGAGACCCTGCCGTCCGAGACCCTTGAGGAAGCCCCTTCTGTCCTGACACTATCTGAAGCCCCCGTGAACCCCGAGGCAACTGTCGTGGCGAGTGCCAGCGGGGAGAACCCCAGGGTGACGGAAAGTGTCCTCTCCTCCATGTTCGAGGAGATTGAGGCCCTAGATCTGACCCCAGTCGCCCAGGGGGAGGACGACCTTTTGCCAGCAAACCTAGATTTGGGCAATCTCACTCCACCCCTCTTTTCCCCATGCTCCCTCCCCCTAACTGCTGCTTCTGCTCCCACCTCTGAGGAGCCCCTGGACTCCTCCATCGACCTGGCCGCTGATGGCACCCCGCTGACTGCCACCGAGCCTGCTCAGGTGACAGCCGGCGCCACGCGGCCGGGACACGAGCCGCCAGGGGCATCCCCCGTTGGTGCGGAGCAATCGATTTCCTTCCCGAGTGGCGGCCCAACAGAAGATAATCCACCTCCTGATGGTGTGGCCGCTAAATCCACCACAGAGCCCGTGCCCGGTATCACTGAGAGCTCCCTCCTCACCCCCTTAACCCTTGAGCCTGATCGGGAGGCGCCACCATCCAGCTGCTTGCCTCCCGAAACCCAGAACCTCGCCTCTGCCCCTGCCCCTGCCCCTACGCCTATCCAGTCTACCTCTTGCGATGTTATCACCGCCCCCGGGGCTGTCTCCTTCCCTTTTCCAACCGATGACCCCCGGGAGCGGCCTCTGCATTCTCCTGCCCCGACCCATTAGGGGCTGTTATTTTCCCTCCACCCCCCCTATCGTCCCAGGGCTTGAGGCGGGCCTAGAAGCTCCAGCCCATCAGGCACTCCGTCGGGGGTCTGCACCCTGCTTGCCCGTTTTAGTGGGCCAAGGGGCTGCACCAAGGGCCCCACCGGGAAACAACCAGGAAACCGTAACCCCACCCCACCATGAGCTGCGAGGAGAGCTGCGGAAATTTTTAGAGGATGTCCGTGGCTCCCGCAACAAGGTACAGCTTGCTCTCCAGCGATGGGGGGATTTTTTTCAAATCCTCTGGGCCGCAAGGCCCCTCATGTGGGAAGGTAAAGGGACGGGGAAGCAGGATGCTGCGGCCTACTGGCGGGTCCGTGTCTTCCGTGACCAATTACTCACCTATGGGGTGGGTCAAAGACTGTTGCATGGCCTGCTGGGGGATGCGAGCGTCCCTGACAGTGAGGATCCCGCCCGGTCCTCCCCATGACACCTCTCACCATCGCAACATTGAACACCCGGGGCTGTAGGATGGCTTTCCGCAGGTCCCAGGTGCTCTCCTTCCTTCCGGAGGGAGGGTACTCTGTGATTTTCCTGCAGGAGACCCATACGGATCCGACCGCCGAAGATAGTTGGCGGCTGGAGTGGGCGGATAGGGTCTACTTTAGCCATTCCACGATTCAGCAGGCTGGAGTGGCGACCCTGTTCTCCCCTGACCTACAGCCCGAGGTGCTAGGGGTTGCCGAGGCTGTGCAGGGTCACCTGCTGCATCTCGGGGTCCATATAGAGGGGCTCGTGGTTAACCTCGTTAACGTCTATGCCCCGACATAGGGGCCCAGAGCGGCTGCAATTCTATCAGCAGGCGTCCGCCTTCCTCGGCACCTTAGATTCTCATGAGTGCCTGGTCCTGGGAGGGGATTTTAATACCACCCTCGAGGAGCGAGACCGCTCGGGGACCGAGCAGAGCCCAGCTGCCGCGGACACCCTCCGGGAGATAGTTGAACATCACTCCCTAGTGGACATCTGGCGTGACCACCACCCGGATGACACTTTCACGTTCACCTTTCTCCGCATTGAAGCCCATTGGTCGAGCCACTTCCGGTTGGACCGTATTTATTTATCATGCTTCCATCTCTCACGAGCCCACTTCTCCAGCATTCGGCTGGCCCCATTTTCTGACCATCACCTAGCCACCATGACAGCCTCCCTCTGTGCGGAGAGGCCAGGGCCGGCCTATTGGCATTTTAACAACAGCCTGTTGGAGGATGAGGGCTTCGTGACGTCCTTCCAGGAATTCTGGCTGGCCTGGCGAGGGCAGCGGTGTGCCTTTCCCTCGGCGCAGCGATGGTGGGACCTGGGGAAGGTGCGTGCCCGGCTTTTCTGCTGCGACTACACCCGGGGCACCAGCTGACGGAGAAATGCGGTGATAGAGCAGTTGGAATGGGAGGTCTTAGAGCTGGAGAGGCATCTGGTCGCCAGCCCCGAAGACCCGCTCCTCTGCGGAGCATGCCAGGAGTAGCGGGAGGAGCTCCAGGCCCTTGAGGACCATCGGGCCTGGGGCACCTTTATTCGATCCCGCATCTGCCTCCTTCGGGAGATGGATCGCGGCTCCTGCTTCTTCTATGCCCTGGAGAAAATGAGGGGGGCCAAGAAACACGTCACCTGCCTCCTGGCAGAAGACGGCACCCCCCTCACGGAACCAGCAGAGATGTGTGGGAGGGCCCGAGCCTTCTACGCAAGTGTTTTCTCCCCGGATCTGACCGACCCTAGCGCTTGCAGAGTGCTTTGGGAGGAGCTCCCTATGGTCGGCGCGAGTGACCGAGACCGGCTAGAGTTGCATCTCACTGTGGCCGAGTTCTCGGAAGCCCTCCGTCAGAAGCCCACTAATAAGTCTCCAGGCATGGATGGGCTGACCGTGGAGTTCTACCGCGTGTTTTGGGATGTCCTCAGCCCAGACCTAGTCACCGTCTGGGCTGAGTCTCTGCAGAGCGGGGTCCTCCCTCTTTCGTGCAGGCGAGCTGTGCTTGCCTTATTGCCGAAGAAGGGGGACCTCCACGATTTACAAAATTGGCATCCCATCTCGCTCCTCAGCACGGACTACAAAATCATAGCGAAAGCAATCTCGCTGCGGCTAGGGTCTGTGCTGGCGGACGTGATCCACCCAGACCAGACCTACACCATCCCGGACCGCAGTATCTTTGATAACCTATTTATGGCTCTGGACCTTTTGGAACTCGGGCATAGAGACGGTCTGTCGTTCACCCTCCTGTCCCTAGATGAGGAGAAGGCGTTCGATAGGGTGGACCACGGGTACCTCCTGAGCACTCTGCGGGCGTTTGGCTTTGGACCCCAGTTTGTGGGTTTTCTCCGGGTGCTGTACACTTCCGCAGAGTGACTGGTTAAGCTCAACTGGACCCTGACCGAACAGGTCAGCTTCAGGAGAGGAGTACTGCAGGGGTGCCCCTTCTCGGGCCAGCTGTAAGCTCTGGCGATCGAGCCCTTTCTCTGTCACCTCCGCAGGAGGTTGACAGGGTTGGTGCTGCGGGAGCTGGAGCTGCGGCTGGTCCTGTCAGCGTACGCTGATGACGTGCTCCTCATGATCCAGGACCCCGGCGACTTGGCGCGGGTGGAGGCTTGCCAGTCCATCTATTCGGCAGCCTCCTCCACCCGGGTCAACTGGGTCAAGAGCTCTGGCTTGGCGGTAGGAGACTGGCGGCAGGCGAGCTCCCTCCCACCTGCGCTTCAGACCGTCCGGTGGAGCGCGGGTCCGCTGCTCTACCTCGGCGTTTACCTTTCTGCCATGCAACCCTCTCCACCGGAGAACTGGGAAAATTTAGAGGGCGAGTGATAGAGCGGCTCCGGAAATGGACGGGACTACTCCGATGTCTCTCCCTCCGAGGGAGAGCGCTGGTGCTTAATCAACTAGTCCTGTCCATGCTCTGGTACCGGCTCAACACCCTGGTCCCGGCCCCAGGTTTCCTGACCAACCTCCGGACATCAATTCTGGGGTTCTTTTGGTCAGGAACACACTGGGCCCCTGTAGGGGTTCTTCAGCTACCCCTGAAGGAAGCAAGACAGGGCCTGAAGTGTCTACACACTCAGGTTCGTGTCTTCTGCCTCCAGGCCCTACAGAGGCTCCTTTATGGTGCAGGCAGTTCAGCGTGGAGCATACTGGTGCGTGCCATCCTGCGCCGCATCCGAGGGCTCCAATATGACCGGCAGCTCTTTTATCTCCGTCCGGGAGGTCTTCCACGAGACCTCTTGGGGCTGCCGGTCTTCTACCAGGACCTCCTCCGAACTTGGAAACTGTTTTTAATGACCATGTCATGGCGGCCACCGAGGGGGTAGATCTCCTCACGGAGCCCCTGCTACACAACCCCCAGCTCCGTGTGCAGGTGGCAGAGTCCCGCTTGGTGAGCCAGAGCTTGATCCTGGTGGAAGTCACGAGAGTCGGAGACCTCCTGGACTATGACCGGGGAGACTGGCTGGATCCCCTGATGCTCGCCCGGTGCATGGGGCTCTCCAGACCTCGCACCCCCCGGCGCGTACTTCAGGAGGCGAAGGCCACTTTGCCGCCCGTTGCTCAAGCTTACCTCGACTGGGTGCACGCCCCGCCCACTCTCTACCCCAGGCCCGCCAGACCTTTTAATTGGACCCCTGCCCCGCAGACCCAATTGACCCCCTCACCTCTTCACTGCGAGTCAGCTGCATGAACTGCAGCCGGTATGCTTCCAAACCAAGGAAACATCTATACACACTCGTGCTCCACACCCTTCATGCCCTCACCCTAGTGTCCCGCCCCGACACAAAGTGGCGAGACCTGTTGCGGTTCAAATACAAGACAGAACAAGGCTTTAAGCAAGCAAGCAGGCTGGTCTGCCGACGGGCTGGTCTCCTGTCAGCTTTCCACCCTCTCTTTTATTCTATCTCTCCCCCCGCGCATTACATACTCCAACAGATAAAAGGAATACACTGGCTTTGTTTAATATTCTTATTTACCAATATCTATCTACTGCATTCCTTGCTCTCGGGCCTTGAGCCCAGTCCTGGGAGGCTTCCCATGGTTCATGTCATCTGGGCGAGATTCCAAGGTTCATGCCCTTGAGAGGGGCCGTGTGTGCACTGCTCCTACACAAAACTCCAGGTGTGCCCTGAATGTTGCCAATGCATGAACCCTGCATGAATGCTACAGAGACCTTCTGCCACCGTTGGAGGGTGAGCAGCCCCGGTGGGCCAGCCTATATTCCACCTCCGAGGCCTGTCTGAGGTCTGTTGGGGACATCAGTTGGCGGCTCCGTCATGGAGCTGTGAGCACGGGCACGTACTTGGCGCGGTTCATCCCCGTCCCAGATACTTGTCCCTTTTGCGGTGTGAGGGAAACCCTGGTGCACATATATTTGGAGTGTACCAGGCTGCAGCCCCTGTTCCAGCTCCTCACAAATCTCCTATTATGTTTTTGGTTGCATTTTTCCCCTCAGCTTTTTATTTATGCACTCCCCATCGGTGGCCTCACAAAGTCGCGGGATCTCCTAGTTAGCCTCCTCCTGGCCCTGGCTAAAACGGCCATCTATAAAATCAGAGAGAGAAGGTTGGCCGATGGAGTTTCCTGTGACTGTGGGGCCGTTTTCCAATCCTCGGTCCGTTCACGTATCCGGGCGGAGTTCCTCTGGGCGGTGTCCACCGACTCCCTTGATACTTTTGAGGAGCGGTGGGCACTGACCGAGGTTCTCTGCTCGGTGTCCCCGTCCGGGTCCCTTTGTCTGACTCTTTGATTGGGGGAGAGAGTAAGGGACCCCAGCCCCAGCCACTGCTGCTGCGGACACCACCACCTTAGAGGGATCCTTTCACACGTGGGTGCATGTGCCCCCCCGCCCCGGATTGTCCACCCCACAGCCTGCCTCTCTTGTTGGGTGCTTTCAGAAGAGGAAATTGTCGGTGACACTTGGGCGTGGTGCCAGGTAACTCGAGGGGGTGGAAGACCACGAGAGTCAATGAAGCCCCTTTGCTCTGGGCCACCAGGAAACTCGGAAGGGTGGAAGACCACAAGAGTCGAGGAAGCCCCCTGCTCTGGGCCCGGGCAAGCTTGAACACTTCCCTCTCCTGAAGCTAATGAGAAAACAATTGTGATTGGTTGCTGTGTTACACATTGCATATGCTGTTGCTTTTACTTTGTAAGTGTGTTATGCAAATAAAAACATCTTTTGCTTCAAAAAAAAAATTATTCTCCTGTAGCCATCTGGCCTGACCCTGTCACATAGGGTACCATATTTGTTCTTTTAGTGACATCCCTGTGTGCTAAATTTCAGTAATTCTTTCTAACTTCTAGTCCTGCAAATTCTAAGAGGGATCTGAAACTCAAGCTGCGTTATCGCTGTCTTATTTATTATGACCAGTAAAGAGTCTGCAATTAGAGCTCAGGTGATGATTTTGATGATCATGTATGACTGTGATGAGGTATTCACTCTACATTATCCCTAAAGGGGTTAAGGTGTCTCAGAAGGGGCTGTTTTATGTGGTAGGCTGCACCTGGGGGGATATTTAGGCTTAACTGACAAGCAGTAATTGAAGATGTAGCCCACCTGGGCAGGAGTAGGCAGTGACTTCTATATGGTCAAGAAGTGAGAGAAGACGTGTGGAGGTTTGTAGTCACTTTCTGGGCCTGGTAATGTAGAAGCTCTGTGATCCTGACTTTTGGGGATGGGGTTTACTCAGAGGGGTGGGGGAGAAAGAACACTGTAGAGGTTGGAGCTGGAAGAAGAACAGGGAAATGGCAGCAAGAGTTGAAATGGTGCAGACCTTGGCTGATGACTGTAGGATCTCTGGGCTGGAACAGCATGGGTTTTCCTACTACCAGCCACTGAGAAAGTGGCACAGTCTTGAGTTGGAGGACTGCCTGGGATAGCACCTGGACAGCTGGTCCAGTGAGACTCTGTTATGAACCTTGAAGGGGAAAGCTGTATAGTGACCTGGCTGGAGGGTGAAGCCATGAAGATGAGCCCCTGAGACTCCTGGAGAGCAAGAGGGGCTGTGGCACTGGTGAGAAAAGGAAGGCATCTGACTGGGCAGAGCTAATCCCCAGATTCAGCGACAAGGTGGTTCCCCAGTGGTAAATAAACTCTGTGACAAGGAGACAAAACAGAAATTAGCTCCCTCCCCAATAGTGGCATTGTCTTTGCAGAGCAAGCTTTAATGAAAATACATTAGTCAAACCTTGTTTTAGAGAGGGAAAACTCGCTCTCTCATATACCCTTTCCCATAATGTAAGCAAAAGGGAAGATCTGAACAAATTGAAAGTCAGCAAATTTTAAAATGATAAAAGGAAGGACTTTTGTTTCAAAGGCAATATAATAGCCACTAGATGTCTGTTTGGAACAGGAGCTTGGTTGAATTCAGTAATAAAAGATTAGACATGCTTTCCATCTGTGACTGGTCAGCAGTTGCATGATCTCTCAGAAGTCCATGTCCTGGTGCTCAATAGTCCTAGTCCCTTACATGAGACCATCAGCGTAGCACTGAATAAATGCTCACTCTGGTGCCATTGGCAACATGTACATTCTCCTTCACCACCATTTCCTGCTGCTGTGTCCCCTTCCCCCTGCTCTGGTGTTGCTGTTTGTCACCACCTTCTGTGGCACTGCTGCTCCTCAACCACCCTTGCTGTTGCTACTGTTCATCATCCCCATCCTGCTACTGCTTCTTGCCACTTCTCGGTACAGACGTTGCTTCTTGCCACCTCTGATGCCATCACCTTGTAGATCAAATGGCTGGCTGTGCCCAGCGCATGGCTGGTTGTGGCTTACAAGGACACATCACATCATACATTTCTGAATACCATTTTCCCACATAGTAGCAGGCCTGAGGCATCAACCTTCTCTTCTCCTCCCTGTGTGGCCACATGTCCAGCACTCAGCCAGAGGAGCACGTGCATCCCTGGTCCTGAAATGTCACCAGTTTAGAGACCTTTCTGCTCATGCCCTGGAGGTGGTGGTTGATCGTCATTCCCACCAATTTAGCATTTCACTACTGCGGCCTGCCAACTTAGTCTTCTCAGCGTTCAGCTTTAGCTAGTTCTTAATTCAGATATTGATTTTTGGCTAAGCACTGTGAAAGTTGGGAGATTATGCCTTTTAACTCTGACATAAAAGAGCTGTAGAGCTGGGTGTCGTCCCTGCATTGCTGCCACTTCAGCTCCTGTTGACTTCCCAGCTCTCTGACTTGCACAGAAAGGTGCTAAATAATGTAGAGGAGAGGACTGGTTCTGTGGAAGTAGAGGAACAGTGTCCATAACACCCTCTGGGTTAGACAGAAGGGGCATGGGAGGGCTCTGAACCATTTCATGGCATTTCCATTCATCCCGACAGATTCTTGGAGTAGGATGAATTTCTGCCTTGTCTATTGATCAGTTCTATAGAAGAAGGTTGGGTATCCTAAATAGAAATAGACTGAAATTACTCTGAAAAAGATCAATGCAAAGAATAAGAGACATTAAAGGTGACACTTTTTTTCTCTATTATGATTGCGACTGGTACTCATGCCATTTTACAAGGCATTGGTAAGACCTCATTTGGAATACTGTGTACAATTCTGGCCAAGAAAGGTGACTTCAAACTAGAACAGGTGCAGAGAAGAGATGCTAAGTTTATCAGGGGAATGGTGGGACTAACTTATATGAGCAGACTGGAAGAGCTTGCTTTGTTCAGTGTAACAAAATGAAGGCTGAGAGATTATATGATTGCTGTTTGTAAATATGAGGGAAGGTGAAGAGCTATTTAAGCTAAAGCACAATGTTGGCCTAAGAACAAATGGGTATAAACTAGCCATGAATAAATTCAGGCTGGAAATTAGAAGAAGGTTTCCAATCATCAGGGAAGGGAAGGAAGTTCTGGAATCCGCCTCCCAATAGGACTTGTGGGGGCAAGCAACTTAATTAGTTTTGAGAGCTGGATGCATTTATGAATGGGATTGTATGGCGGGGTTGCTTATAAAGGTAGGGGGCAGGCTCAATAGCCCTGGTTCTTACTTCAAGTTTATATTTTATGTTCCTAAAAGCTTATGCTTCAGGATTTCAGCTGGCCACTTGTAGGGGTCAGGAAGGGTTATATATTCTGTTAGGGCTTTTTATCATCACCTTCTGAAGCATCAGGGATGGCCATAACTAGAGATAGGACATTGGATGGGGAGGGCCAGGGCTTTGAGGTGGCACTGAGCATTCTTTCTCTAAGGCACTTGGCTGGCTGGTTCTTGTTCATTTGCTCAGGGTCTAACTCAGGGGTGGCCAGCCTGAACCTGAGAAGGAGCCAGAATTTACCAATGTACATTGCCAAAGAGCCACAGTAATATGTCAGCAGTCCGTCCCCCCATTAGCTTCCCCCACAGCTCCCAGCACCTCCCGCCCACCAGCAGCTCCACTGATCAGTGCCTCCCCTTCCCTCCCCTCCCCAATCCGCTGTTTCGTGGCATGCAGGAGGCTCTGGGAGTGGGTGGGGAGGAGCAAGGGCACAGCAGTCTGAGGGGAGGGTGTGGGAAGGGGTGGAGTGAGGGTAGGGCCGGTGGCAGAGCCAGGGGTTGAGCAGTGAGCACCCGCCCCCGGCACATTGGAAAGTTGGCACCTGTAGCTCCAGCCCTGGAATCGCTGCCTATACAAGGAGCTGCATACAAACTTCTGAAGAGCTGCATGCGGCTACCCCTGGTCTAACTGATTACCATTATGTGGGGTCAGGAAGGAATTTTTCCCGAGGTCAGATTGACCTTTGCAGTATGTGGGTGTGGGTCACTTGCCAGGATTATCTGGCTGTATCTCACTTAATCATTTCCCTGCCATTGCAGAGACCTCAGGTATTGATGCACCTTGGTCCCTCCTATTCTTTGCCTGTGGCACATTGTAATGTCGTCTCCGGAGGACTGTTATACTTTGGTTGTTGGGTTTAGTGTGCGGGTGCTGGGTGATTCTGGTGGTCTGTGTTATACAGGAGGTCAGGCTAGATGATCTCCTGGCCTTAAACTCTGTGATTGTATGACTCTTCCCTCAGGCACTCATTGATCTCAAGAAAAACAGCTCCCTAGCTCTTAGTACTAAAATTCTTAATTTTTAAAGGAAGAACGGGGAGTACTTGTGGCACCTTAGAGACTAACAAATTTATTTGAGCATAAACTTTCATGGGCTAAAGCCCACTTCCTACTGTATTTTCCACTGCATGCATCTGATGAAGAGATATATACACAGAGAACATGAAAAAATGGAGGTTGCCATACCAACTCTTAATGAGACCAATCCATTAAGGTGGGCTATTATCAGCAGGAGAAAAAAACCTTTTGTAGTGATGATCAGCATGGCCCATTTCAAACAGTTGACAAGAAGGTGAGAGTAACAGTAGGGGGGAAATTAGCATGGGTAAATAGTTTAGTTAGTGTAATGACTCATCCACTCCCAGTCTTTATTCAAGACTAATTTAATGGTTTCCAGTTCTACTATTTCTCGTTGGAGTCTGTTTTTTGTTGTTGAATAATTGCGACTTTTAGGTCTGTAATTGAGTGTCCAGGGAGATTGAAGTGTTCTCTGACTGGTTTTTGAATGTTGTAATTCTTGACTTCTGATTTATGTCCATTTATTCTTTTGCATAGAGACTGTCCGGTTTTGCCAATGTACATGGCAGAGGGGCATTGCTGGCATACGATGGCATATATGACATTGGTAGATGTGCAGGTGAATGAGCCTCTGATAGTGTGGCTGATGTGATTAGGTCCTATGATGGTGTCCCTTGAATAGATATGTGGACAGAGTTGGCAACAGGCTTTGTTTCAAGGATAGGTTCCTGGGTTAGTGTTTTTGTTGTGTGGTGGTGGTTGCTGGTGAGTATTTGCTTCAGGCTGGGGGGCTGTCTGTAAGCAAAGACTGGCCTGTCTCCAAAGATCTATGAAAGTGAGGGATCATCCTTCAGGATAAGTTGTAGATCTTTGATGATGCGCTGGAGAGGTTTTAGCTGGGGGCTGAAGGTGACGGCAAGTGGCGTTCTGTTACTTTCTTTGTAATTTTGGCACTGGGGAAAGCTGCTGGATTGACAGGGCTGTAAAACAAAGTCCTCAGTCTGTATCCGAACAGTTGATCTAGCATAAGCAGCAGCATTTCAGGCTTTCCCTCACTGGCCCACCGATTTTCATTCAACCATAATCTGAAGGGGCCACCTCTGTATGTTTAACAGTAGTTCAGTCTCCAGTCAGTGTTTGACAGTTAGTGCCACTTGTTGTTGTGGATTTATGATGTGATACCCGGTCAACTAGAAACTGGACCCATTTCACATATGCCACTGAATAACCTGGATTATTTTTACTTATGATACTTACGGTGTGTAGGTTTTGTATCTTAATCCCCTGAGCTATCCAGGCCTAGACCCAACCGAACTAAGTACTAAAATTCTCAACTATTTGTGCAATCCACATTCAAGACATTATGTTGCATATGTGCCACAGAAGATCATTTGTACTTAATTTGGTTAAGGCTACTAAATATACTAAATATTAACAGTTAAATTATATTCCTATCGGCTATAGCAGGTTTGTTCCTAAATAAACACTCCTTGAGGTCTTTGCAGTATACTAGCTAGAAAAGTTTCAGAGTAGCAGCTGTGTTAGTCTGTATTTGCAAAAAGAAAAGGAGTACTTGTGGCACCTTAGAGACTAACCAATTTATTTGAGCATGAGCTTTCATGAGCTACAGCTCACTTCATCGGATGCTTTCAGAAAAGGACTCCACTAGATGGTGCTATTTATTAAGATTAGGTTTCCATCTGATTTAATTGGATAAATGTATAGATGCACTTTAAAGTTTGTAGACAGAATAGTATATAAAAATGTTCCATATGGCAATGCTGTGAATTCAATAAATCTTGATATTTAGTTTAAATTAATGTTACAATGTTTTTAATATTGCCAAATTAATGTGTGAAAAATTAATTAAATGTAATCTTTTTTCTTTATCACTATAATTATATGTTTTGTTCATACAAGTATCATGTCATTGACACAGATGAGACTGCATCTCAAATACAAGTGTGATTGTCTTTATTTGTAATTCAGTTGATCATCCCTTTCAATGAAGGGAAGGAATAAAGGTTCCAAGTGAATCTTGTCTGTTGTTAGATCATACTCTCCTCCAGTTCAGTTCCACCTCAGTTCAAAGCAGAACTGGAACATGCCCTCATATGCACATGCAAACTGTAAACCACTGCACATCGGGCCGGTTTCCTAGGGCTTGGGGAGGTCTCTGGGGTCCTGGGCTGGGCAGAAGGGAAGCTCTTCTTATCAGGAAGGACAGAACAGTGGTTTTCCCAGCATAGCAATCTCACCCACTTTCTCACAGGTAGGAACTCTCTATTCTCTATAACCCAGAATAACTCCACGCTCAAGAGGCTGCTTGCCAAAGAAGCAAGGTAGATCAGCAGGTGGGAAGGAGAAAGAAGGGGTAATACAGGAAGGGAGTGTGGGCTGGGAGATGGAGGAGGCAGAGAAGAAACTCAGCTTCTATTCCTTCCCTTGAAATCACAAGGACACCAGGATGTTAAGGATGCCAGGGCTAACGTGTCTTCTGTGCATTTGTCATGTCTAATATTTTAGCATTGTGGATGCTGTATACTCATCTCAAGTGTATTCTTCAGCACTGTTAAAAATGGCCTTGCTCCTGTATTCCTGTGGGTCAACTGCCTTCCCTTCTTCCTCCCAAGTCCACATCCTAGATTTCAATTTATACCTCTAGAGGCATTTTAGCAGCTGACGTGAGTTATTACTAGTACCTTGACTATTATACAGACAACTTGGCCTGTAGAAATAGGTAGTAGGTACAGAGTTAGGTGCAGAGTTAGATATTCTTAAGTTCTAATCCTGACTCTGCAACTGATAGGCTGTGTAGCTTTGGCAAGTCACATCACTTCTCTGCGCGTTTCCCTCTCTGTGAAATTGGGACATCTAAGTTTACTTCCCAACCTCACTTAGATGTTAGGAGTATTTAGCTAATACTTTAAGGTGCTATCTAGATACAAAGTAGTATCATTTTTTATTCAGTGATAACTCTCTAGCTTCCAGATGCCTAAAGCTGCTCAAGAACTGTACACTCATCTGTACAGACTTCATTTGTGCATCTGGCATGTGGTTGAGCTCACTCTACCCATTTTGGCAAAGTAAGGAACAAGTCACATTATGCTGTTGCTCTGCTTAATTGTACTCTGCACGTAATGAGTTTATACAATGCATGGGAGTTTGACAATGCATCAAAGCATCTACCTTTCAGTTTCCGATCTGTGAAAGGCACTCAACATACCCACAGAAAGTATTTCAAATATCCAGCTTTCATTGTAAGTTAAACTGTGTCTTGGTGAGTTTTCTAATTAAGAATGCATGTTTATACTTGTTTGACTGGTGATTTGATAAGCATAAAAATATGAAGCTGTTATAATTAGTATTATTATGGTACCACCTACAGCAGTGTTTTTCAAACTGTGGGCCATGACCCACTACTGGGTCGCAGCATGTAAGGTGCTGGGTTGCCTTGCTCCAGTCAGCACTGCCGACCGGGACGTTAAAAGTCCTGTTGGCGGTGCTGCCCAGCTAAGACAAGCTGGTACCTACCTTTTCTGAAACTGTGCTGCGTCCTGGAAGCGACCAGTAGCGGGTCCATCTCCTAGGCAGGGGAACCATGGGGCTCCGCGTGCTGTCCCTACCCCAAGCACCGGCTCCGGCCAATGGGAACTGGGGGTGGGGGCAGGTGACTGCGGGCGAGAGTCACGTGGAGCTGCTTGCCCACCTCCGCCTAGGAGCCAGACCTGCTGCTGGCTGCTTCCAGGGTGCAGCGTGGTCTGCGCTGCCAGGACAGGCAGGAAGCCTGCCTCTGCACCCTGGCTCTCGTGCTGACTGGGAGCAGCCAGAAGTAAGTCCGTGCCCCAACCCCATGCCCCAATCCCCAGCCCTGAGCACCCCCAAACCTGGAACCCCTTCCTGCATCCCAAACCCCTCATCTCTGGCCCAACCCCAGAGCCTGCACTGACAGCCTAGAGCCCTCTCCCACACCCTGAACCCCTCATTCCTGGCCCCACAACGCAGCCCTCACCCCCGCACCACAAACCTCTGCCCCAGCCCTGAGCCCCTCCCACCCCACAAACGCCTTGTCACCAGCTCTGCTGGGTCACAGGCATCAACAATTTTCTTCAAGTGCGTCCCCAGAAAAAAGGTTGAACACTACTGACCTAGAGAACCCAACCAACACCAGAGCCCTGACAAAACTTCCATTGATTTAAATAGAGCCTGGCTTTTACCTATATAATATATATATGAAATTCCCCAAAGAGTTTACAAACCAGGTAAGAAAGATGGGAGAAAGAAACCATTATTTTCTCCATTTTACAGATGGAAAAACTGAGGCACAGAACTTGAGGACCAGATTTGTAAAGGCATTTAGGTGCCTAGGTACTTTTGAAAATCTCACTAACTCCCACTGAAGGAGATTTCAGCACCTAAAGATGCTGATGGGCATCTACTGGGATTTCCAAAATACTTTTAGAAATCTGGTTCAAAATGAGATGTCCAAGGAAGTGTGTAACAGAGCCCGGACCTGCTGTACTGCCTGTCCTGACCATTCTCCTTCTGTTTAGAAGTGTGGGATATGCATGTGTTGTGGTGTTTGTTGGACTGGCTGACTTGCATAAAATGTAAAGCTTTTGTAATTGTTGCTGAACTGTTATATAAATTTGTGTGTGCATGCATGCACACATGCGTGAAACATTTTATTCAACTAAGAACCTTTTGGCCTGATTCTTAATGACAAAGACCATTTTACACCACTCTTGCAGCATAGAGTGGCCTTACAAAGGATGAGGAGTACTTTTGGCACCGTAGAGATGAACAAATTTATTTGAGCATTAGCTTTCGTGGGCTAAAACCCACTTCATCAGATGCATGCAGTGGAAAATAGAGTAGGAAGATATATATACACACACACACACAGAACATGAAAAAAGCTTATGCGCAAATAAATTTTAGACTCTAAGGTGCCACAAGTACGCCTCTTTCTTTTTGCTGATATAGACTAACACAGCTACTACTCTGAAACCTTACAAAGGATCTTAACGTAACCTGAAATTGCTAGAGCAGTGTGAAAAGACCTTAGTGTAAATGAGAATCACCTGTGCCACCTAATGTCTTTTTTCCCCCCTCAAAGGGCGTGTCTCTTATAATGTTAAGAGGCCCCTGCAACACTGAAAGCCAGCAACCACAGAGACTGTAATACCTACCTTGCACAATGAAAAACTGAAAACAGGCAGCATGCCAAAACATCAATCAGAAACTGAAACACTTATTTGCTGTAGACCACAGTATAAGCAACATATGTTGCACAGCGTATGAATAAATCAAACCCATCCCTGCTTAATGAAAGGCTTTTTAATATGCTTAACACCAGATTACTTTTGATTAAAAAGCTTACTTGGGAGACAAATGTAAACTATTGCTAGGTGTGCTCACTTCAGACAGTTATGTGCTGAACCTAATTTGAAATTGATAAGAGATAACACATTTCATTTCCTGCATACTCAATGATGCAATGTGGTGTTTTTTATTTTTAAACAGCAATTTCAAGTGTCTTTCAAAATGCTTCAGTCAGCAGCACAGCTAGTATGTTTAGCAGAATGATCATGCAAATGAAGTTCAAGTGATCTTAATATGCCCGCCCTCTCAGGTAGATAATTTGATCTATAGTGTACTTATACTCCGCTTGTTCCATCACTATATCAGTGGAGTATTTCAAACAGTTAGTATTGATAGCAAATAACATTTAAGGCAGGCTTATCTTTAGCAAGGAAAACTTCCCTGGAAATATGATGAACAGTAAAATTACAAAAGCAACAAAAACAACAATGAGTCCTTGTGGCACCTTAGAGACTAACACATTTATTTGGGCATAAGCTTTTGTGGGCTAGAACCCACTTCATCAGATGCATGGAGTGGAAAATACAGGAGCAGGTATAAATACATGAAAGGATGGGAGTTGCCTTACCAAGTGTGAGGTCAGTCTAACGAGACAATTCAATTAACAGACAATTCAATTAACAGCAGGATACCAAGGGAGGAAAAATAACTTTTGAAGTGGTAATGAGTGGCTCATTTCAGACAGTTGACAAGAATGTGTGAGTAACAGTAGGGGGAAATTAGTATTGGGGAAAGTAGGTTTAGGTTTTGTAATGATCCAACCACTCCCAGTCTTTATTTAGGCCTAATCTGATGGTGTCCAGTTTGCAAATTAATTCCAGTTCTGCAGTTTCATGTTGGAGTCTGTTTTTGAAGTTTTTTGTTGAATTGCCACTTTTAGGTCTGTTACTGAGTGACCAGAGAGATTGAACTCTTCTACTGGTTTTTGAATGTTATGATTCCTAATGTCAGATTTGTGTCCATTTATTCTTTTGTGTAGAGACTGTCTGGTTTGGCCAATATACATGGCAGAGGGGCATTGCTGGCACATGATGGTATATATCCCATTGGTAGATGTGCAGGTGAATGAGCCCCTGATGGTGTGGCTGATGTGGTTAGGTCCTATTATGGTGTCCCTTGAATACATATGTGACAGAGTTGGCACTGGGGTTTGATGCAGGGTTTGGTTCCTGGGTTGGTGTTTTTGTTGCTGGTGAATATTTGCTTCAGGTTGGGGGGCTGTCTCTAAGCAAGGACTGGCCTGTCCAGGGCTGGTGCAAGGAGGTTTCACGCCCTAGGTGAAACTTCCACCTTGCGCCGCACCCCCACACCCCCGCGGCAGCTCCCCGCCCCCCCTCCACCCTGAGGCGCCCCACCGGGGCAGCTCCCCGCTTCTGCCCCCCTCGGCACATGGAGCCCCCCTTGCAGCAGCTCCCTGCCACCCCCTCCTTCCCTCCCTCCCCTCTGCCCAGGCAGCTCCCCGCAGCTCCTTCCCTCCCCTCCTCAGCCCGGGGAGCCGTGTGCAGCAGCTCCCCACCCCAGCTCATCTCTGCTCCACTTCCTCCCCGAGCACACCACCACTTCTCCCGCCTCCCAGGCTTGCGGCACCAATCAGCTGTTTGGCACGCAAGCCTTGGAGGGAGAGAAGCAGAGCAGGGCGGTGCTCAGGGGAGGAGGCAGAGGAGAAGTGAGCTGGGGCGGGGAGCGGTTCCCCTGTGCGCTGCCCCCCACCCTGTTGTTTGCTGCAGGTGGCCCTCCCTGCACCCCACTGCCCCAGCTTACCTCCGCTCCACTGCTGCTCCCAACCACTTGGCACCGTAGGCGACTGCCTAGTTCTCCTAGTGGTTGCACCGGCCCTGGGCCTGTCTCTCAAGGTCTGTGAGAGTGATGGATCGTCCTTCAGGATAGGTTGTAGATCTTTGATGATGTGCTGGAGAGGTTTTAGTTGGTGGCTGTAGTTGATGGCTAGTGGCGTAGGAGAACACTTCAATCTCTCTGGTCACTCAATAACAGACCTAAAAGTGGCAACTGTTACTCACACCTTCTTGTCAACTGTCTGAAATGAGCCACTCTCATTACCACTTCAAAAGTTATTTTTCCTCCCTTAGTACCCTGCTGTTAATTGAATTGTCTCCTTAGACTGCCCTCACACTTGGTAAGGCAACTCCCATCCTTTCATTTATTTATACCTGCTCCTGTATTTTCTACTCCATGCGGCTGATGAAGTGGGTTCTAGCCCACGGAAGCTTATGACCAAATAAATAAGGTGCCACAAAGACTCCTCATTGTTTTTGCTGATACAGACTAACACGGCTACCACTCTGAAAGCAACAAAAACATTACTAAAGTCATTGTAGTTGTTTACCTGGTTACATTAGTACAGAGCAGAGAACCAATGGTTTAGGTCATACTATTATTCTAGATCTTTAGAAGACTGCCTAGGCCGAATTATGCTCTTATTCAACCTGTGTAAACTTAACAAAGTCCCTTATGGGTGTAAAGGAGATCAGAATTTTGTCTCCCAACTGGAATACTGTGTGCTGTACCAGTCTCCATGCCACAGAAAAGCTATTTATTACCTTGAAAAGGGTGCAGCATAGGGCAATAAAGATGATACCCCGTATCCAGAATCTAATACTATTAGGGCAATATTTTATATATATATATATATAAAATAATATCTCGAGTCTATGATAAAAACGTAAGAGTTGGGATTGAGGAAACTCTGAGAAGGATATAAAAGGACATTTCCAAAGCATGAAAAAGTCTTGATCAAGTTGGTAGAGATGCATCGTATGAATTGGTAAAAATTTTAGAAGTTAGAGGCTCTAATCAATAACTAGGAAACTGGGTAAATGCAGAATTTAAGCAGAACAACTTCACACAAAGAAATGCATTGCTTTAGAAATATAGTAATGGGCAGGTCGTCTTACCTCTTAAATTTTCTTCCCTGGTCTCTTCTCCTTATGACATTGGGGTAAACACGGAGTGTACTTTGTTTCCCCAACACCATTCCTATCAAGCTTACTGACCTATGTAGCAATCAGAATGGACAGGATTTTTGACTTAGGAAATATACTTGTCTTGGAAGAGTGTGTGGTCATTTGTGAAACCCAGACAGGGAATTTGGGGATGAAAGTAAGTTTTTGTTTGTTTAGGGAGGGGTGTGTCTTTTGACAGTACTTAAGCTTTCATCATGTACCTAAGTTACTGATTGTATGCATAAATATAGATCCAGTCTACTTATGTCCCCATTCTTCTCTGAGGGCCAGGCTCTCCCACACGGCATTGCATGGTTGATCCATTGTGGTGCATCATAGCCTCCCTGACTGGCTTACATTTCCTATCTTATAGAAGAAAATAGGGGCATGAGGCACCTAACCACAACTCCTTGCTCTGGTGGACTCTGTTTAGTGTCAAACTTCGCCCAAACAAAGTGCTTTGACATTTCCAAACAGAAATTTTCTGAACTTTCTGTTTTGTGGGGGGAATGGATATTTTGACTTTTTGGCCCAAAGTTGGTCCAGATAAAAGTTCAAGATACTGGAATTTCTGACATTAACTTGTGTTACCCTGGAATCTGAACAACTTTTCCTCTCTCCTGACTAGGTATAAACAGGACATGTCTAATTTCAGGCTAAAATATATATATCTTTAATGTCTACATAGTGACTGGATCTCATTGTTATGAAGTCTGAAAAAGGATTAACCAGTTAAATTATATCAGTATCAATGGAAAAAATGTCAGTATCAGTTCAAACAGGTAAGATACACTTCCACACCTTCATGTAGGAATCCACCTTACAGGATGGAACACTTGTGTTCAAGTCTGATTGGACATTAACAGCCAGCCAGCTTGACTATTTAACCAAACCCACCTGTAAAGGAAGGGTGGCAGCTGTTCTCTTTCAGATCAATGATGGATATGTGCATTTTATCAACCATTTACCTAATTACTGTGAAATATTTTACTTTTTTTCAAGTACAGCAAAGGGGAGATAAGCCTTCTTCCAGGCACACAGCATGCTCTCTATTGCTAGTCCTCCAGTCCAGCTACTAGCTGCAGTATGATCTTCCTTTTGCCATAACCAGTTCAAAGTCAAAAATCCCTGCACTTCACACCAAAATCAATTACTTGAAAACTCTTGCTGAGCCAGACCCATCATGCTGCTTAATTACCTATCCCAGAATGATGCCGTTTCCCCTGATTTTTAAAAACTGTTTTGGTATTTTAACTGCACTAAGGATATTTACTCTTGCTGTGTTTTTAATTGTGTAGAGGGCCAAGTGTTCAGATAGACACTATTACATTTAAATATAGATGTCTGTATCATTATTCAACACTATTGCTCTGTTTATTGACTACTGGGTCTACTCATGTATTGTAGTTCTTCTTAAAGATTATTGCCAGTTGAGGCTCAAACTTTAATTTGTGTTTTTTGGTTTTTTTGTTCTGTTTTTGTTTTTTAATCCAAACCTAATAATATACACGTTTTTTTTATTTTCTTTAAAAATGTTTTAAATGAAGATATAAACTTTAAACTGTCTCTTGCAGTGTTTGCAACCCAGACAAAATCTCTGTGTCAGTGCATGGAAGAGAGAGAGGGATGCCAGCTAACTAGAAAAGTTCTAAATATAACTGGCGAGTCTCACTTCAGTGCTTAACACAAGTGAAAGGAAAATAGTAAATAGCATAAGTAGCAAAGAGGAAATAAGCATGTAGCAATGTATTGACTTAATGACTATAAACTCGTTTAGTTATTATTCAGATTATTCAAAAGCAAATGCCTTAAACATGCTAGGTATTAAATGGAATGAATGACATGTGCCGAGATTCATCACAGTTCAACCTTATCTCAAAAGCTATCCAGTTAAAAAGATGGAAGTATCTGGGACACGTGTTAAGAATGAAGCCCCAGAGTGTTTGCCCTGGCAGGTGTGCCTTTGGGCAGCTGGAGGAAACCACAAAAAGGGCCAACTAAAAGAATCTCTCCATCAAACACTACTCAGAGAGGGAAAACTTATAGTACATAACCACATCGAGGACATGCAAAGAATGACCCAGAATAGACAGATGGCAGAGCCTTGTTTGTGCCCCAAGCAACATTTGACAGCACAAGAAGGATTCAGGTGGCCTGCATTACTGTAATAACTAGACTCTGTATAGTCTTTAAAAAGGACACTGTCAGGTTAATACTTGTTTGGTACAGTACATATTTTTCTACAACTATTGATTTATAATAGCTACAAAAGGGACTAACTAAACGGTGTTGCTTTCTGGTATGTATGTTTGATTCACAGGCTGTGGCCAGAAAAAAGCTGCCAGCACAAAACAAACCTTATGAGACACAAGCCGTCTGTTCAGGAAGAAGAGCCCTGTTCTCAAAGTAGCCTTCTAGTTTCTCCTGCAGTATTCATCCATTCTTGACCATCTCTATAACAATGCTCCTATTGACTCATTAGAAACAAGATTAGGCCCAGTGTAAATTAATTTGTTCATCTCTGATCTCCACATTTCCTAGTTCTACAGTAGCCAGTGCAGATGCATTTTGCATATGCACATCCCTCTGTCTTCAGATTTTTCCACATAAAACAGTTTTGAGAGTTTTAAATCCGCATAAGAGAGTTTTAAATCTAACTAACAAAAATACCATATATATGTAACGTTTTCTCTGCCAAGAGAACTGAGCAGTCATATTCTAGAATTTTCCCTGTTGATCATCTGGGATAGGTCTTCCAGTAACTTTTCCCCCAAGAGGCTGTAGAATTTCTTTCTCAGAACTTTCGGTATTCTACCAAAGCAATCGACATATTACCATTACTCCCTCAGTTCTTTCCTACTTCAGGAGTGCTATTTCAAAAGATGTTAACTGCTTCTTACCCATTTATCATTTTCTTTACCCATTATACAATAAGATAATTTTGGATCCTTCTATGCTTCTTATTCTAACATTTTAATCTTTTCTACTAGTAACGTTGTTCCCTTCTTTATTTGTAAAGGAAGGGGAATAAAGTGAATATTAGTGCTTGTGAAAAGTTCAAGACTTTACAGCTTCAGTGTCTAGCACTGTCGCTAGAACTCAGCAAATTATGGATTTTTTTCCCCCCGTTCACTGGCAATTTTCAAAAGTCAGAAAATTCATTGCCAGTTGGACAAAAACAATTCCCCCTCCCCATTTTTGATGAATCAAAAAGTTTTAAATTCATTTTGGGTCAAACAGTTTTATTTGACCTGAAATGAAATGTATTTAGATTTTTGAGAAAATTTTTTAAACATTTGGGGTTTTAAAAAAAATAAAATTAAAGGAATTTTCAATATAAAATCACTTTGAACCAAACGATGAAACCATGTGGTTCTAAATGTCAAAACAAAATATTAAGTTTTTTCAGAACTTTAGCTTTTTGCCTCCCAAAATAAACAATTTTGCAAAACTGCTATGAATTCGCAAAACACTTTGGTGTTGCCAAATGTGCATTTTTGCCTAATTAAATAAAATAACTAAAAAATCTTGGCTGAAAATTTTTTCCCAGCTCTAGATGTCACCCATATTAGAGCTACAGGATAGACAGTACTAGTGCAAACTTCCGGCTTTGACCTGTTAAAATCTTCTCCCTTGTTTGGAGGGGCAGCTTCTACAAAGGAGAAGATAGCTCACTCTCCAGGGATGTTTAGTCCTTGGCCTGTCAACTGAGAGCACCAACAAGTGTACCAGTTAGAGCCATCTGTGGGAGTGGTTTTGTGATAGACATCCTAATTCTAAGAATTGGCTTGAGATGGTCAACTCATCTCACATAGGCTACCAAATAGTCTTCAGATGGTAGCAATTTTTGGTCATTACTGACATGGGCCAGATTCAAACTGGCAGCTAAGATGTGAAAGGCTCCATATGTCAATTTCTCCTCTGAGTCATTAGGTGACATATGGTTTTATTCTTAGTAATATGATGCCACGCTGATAGATTTGAAATTCTTTATCCAAAGATTAAAGATAGCTTGTGTCATAGTTAGTGGGAGCTTCCTACAAATATTTGTGCCAATTGGGAAAGATTCAGAATGTAGAAACTTGACATCTGTGCTTTAATTTGTTAAACATATTCCACATATTCCAATCAGGTTATAGAATCAGACATAACCTAGCATGATTTTAAAAGGCTTCAGGTCTTAGTATTTCTATCCATCCATCCAAATAATTTTTTTTAGTGGAAGAACTTTAATTATAGCTTGGTCAGTGTCCCTCCAACATTACTTTGGTCCTTTATCTCTCTTCCCCAGGGCTCTTATCTAGGCTGGCTAGTAAGAATAAGTAATCTAGAACTGCCAATGCTGCTTTTAATTTCTAATTGTCTGACAATCTGTTTGTATATCTTCTATTATTCCTGTCAACATTTTAAAATGTAACACTTCTGAGGGTTCTTGAGTGAACTTCCTCAAAAGGATATAAATAAGCTACGTATTTCTGAAGATCACTTTGATACTTGTATTCCCCCAGACCGCAAAATGGATAAAAATTAAAATAGTTCAGATTCTAATTTTCTATCTGAGCAAACATCTGCCATCTAAATGACTTGCAGTCCAAAGGAGAAAAGAACAACTTCAGACTGACTCTCACATGTAGGGTTCTGATCTCCAACAGACTAATCCCATCTCAAATGCCTGTTAATAAAAGAATCTTCTCCATTAAGCGAGAAGTAAATGAATACCAATGAAAATAAATACTTTGGACCTTTGGTTACCAATTATCCATCCAAAATGCTTACTAAGCATGTCTATTAAATGGGAAGTGTGGCATTTGAACTGGGGTGGGAAGGGGGAACCTGTTGACTTTACTGTTGGGTTTCTGTTCAGATTAACTTCTATTTACTAACCAATAGAGGACGTTTTGATTTACCATGCCCTTTGGCAACATCTAATCTACACTCTCAAGATCCAAACATGATACTACACGGTGTTGCTCCAAAGCAATGTTCCTCTTGGTTCTCCAGAATATCCGTTGTAAACTTATCCCAGGTAGGAGGAAATGGATTTATATTTTCCCCGCTTTTACTTTTGAGTGTATGCCACAAGAGAAGACAGGGAACAATGATGGTTTCCAAAGAAAAGCATAAGAGGGGAAAGTCTCTTACAAACCAGAGAAGCCTGAAGCATGCTATCTGGGGGAAGAGAGGAAAAAGTAGAGAACAAAAAATGTGCCGTGGTATGCGTTAGCAGAAGGAGGTGGTGGTGGCGGTGGCAGAGAAGAATGAAATGACATTA
This sequence comes from Lepidochelys kempii, assembly GCF_965140285.1. Classification (NCBI taxonomy): domain Eukaryota; kingdom Metazoa; phylum Chordata; order Testudines; family Cheloniidae; genus Lepidochelys; species Lepidochelys kempii. Next base: position 88,768,809 of record NC_136384.1, on the reverse strand, counting down.
TGGCTACTTGCTTGAAGGGAAGGAGATTGCAAACCGGGGACAGAACAAGACACGACTATTATCAGGGTCACTTTCTTAATCATTTTATGAGAAATATGAATGAAAAGGGATTTCAGTTCTTGCACATGTTAGTCACATTTCAATGGATCTATTCTTTGTGAAAAATAATACTGTGGAATACTAGAAAAGCCAATGAATTCAAGACAGGAATTTTAGAATCCAGAAGCTGTAACTCAAGTTATTCTACAGGCTGACGACAGGAGTAAATCTGAGGATTAAAATTTTAAAAATACTTGACAAGCATCCTACTTCTATTTTTATCCCAGTGCAAAATATTTCAAGTTAAGCTAATGCAGATGTTTCTGCAATAAGCTATTTTTCTTGGTAAGGCACTTCTTTTCTATAGCACACTAGGGAATACTAGCAAATGCAACTTTATGCTCTGCAGCATGTCTTATGTGAACTATATGCCAAAAATATGGCAAAATTAATGATCTCTGTTACTATAGTAAGGAGAAGGCTCTTACAGCTGCCCTGGTGAGGTTGTGGAGAGGAGGCCAGTGCTTGTTAAGCAGAGAGACTTGGGAGAGGAATAGAGGGAGAGCTTCTGAGAATTTCAGTTTTCTCAGAATTGGGCAGTTTTGAGCTGGCTCCTGAAATGAATGAGTAGCCAATGGAATTATTTGAACATGGGAACAACACAGTTGCATGTTTTGGTGTGAGAAGAAATCAGGAAATAGAATGTTGCACATTATTATTATTTATGCTGCAGTTGTAGGAACTGGGTCTTGGTAAGGCCACAGAGGAGGAAGCTGCAACTGTCAAGACAAGAGGAGATGATGATATACCTGAGGACTTCAGCAGAGGCAGTGATGTTCACAAACCTCGTTCTAAAGGTGGTGAGATGATTAGCAGATCTGCAGTAGAAGATGAGAGGAGGTAGAGAGATGATGTCAAGGTTACAGACTGCGCCAGATTATGCCCTGATTTAAAATGTGCAACCCACTTTGATTTTAAGTGTAAATCAGGGCAGAATTTGACTCAAAGGAGGTTGGAGATAGTTATATCTGAGTTGCTTCTTCCTTGCTATTCTTGTAGGTTTCTCTGATCTTCTCCTGTTCCTAACCAACCAACTTTTGCCTGCCTGATCTCTAATTGGCTTATTTTTCAGTCCTACCATTAGCATACTGATCCTCCAATCACCTTCAGACCCTCTCTGATTGGTCCATACTTATAGATCAGAGGTGGGCAAACTATGGCCCGCAGGCCACATCTGGCCCGTGGGACCGTCCTGCCCAGCCCCTGAGCTCCTGGCCTGGGAGGCTCGCCCCCGGCCCCTCTCCTGCAGCCACGCTGCCGCACAAGCAGCGGGGCTGTGAGCTCCTGCCGCTCAGAGAGGCTTGGTAAGGGGACGGCGGCATGCACGGTGGATGGGGGGTTGGGTAGGAGGTCCCGGGGGGAAGTCAAGGGACAGGGAGCAAGGGGCGGTTGGATGTGGGGGGAGGTTCTGGGGCGGTCAGGGGTCAGGTAACAGTGGGAGTTGCATAGGGGGCAGGTTCCCAGGGGGCCTGTCAGAGGGCAGGGTTGTGGATAGGTTGGGGCAGTCAGGGGACAGGGAGTGGGGGGGGTTGGATGGGGGTGGGATCCTGGGTGGGGCGGTTTGGGGCAGGGGGTTCCAGGAGGAGGCAGTCAGGGGACAAGGAACAGGAGGTTTGGATGGGTCAGGGGTTCTGAGGGGGACAGTCAGCGGGTGGGAAGTGGGAGGGGATAGGGGCCAGGCTGTTTGGGGGGCACAGCCTTCCATACCTGGCCTTCATACAGTTTCGTACCCCAGTGTGGCCCTCGGGCCAAAAAGTTTGCCCACCCCTGTTTTTGACCAATCATAACTGCTAAATCTATGGTGACCCACACTTGTTTTTGGACTGAGTAGGCCTAGCTGACCCCTTTCTACAGTTTTGGAATGACCTTTAACTAACTTCACTCCACATTTGCCCAGCAACACACCAGCCATAGGTTCAGCTGCTTAGAACTACCATCTCACTGCCCTTGGCGGTGTGTCAACATGGATCGCACACTTAAATTACCAGACTTTTGAACTATAAACCTTTAAAATATACCGTATATGTATTTGTTAACTTGTGCATCTTAATGTTATGGTCTACTACTGCCACCTTATTTCTTACCAATTTAATTTTATTTTGGTTTTCCCCCTATTCTCTGTTAATGATGCTAAAGCAGCATTTTTCTGTGCTGTGCTTGGAAACAAAATAGAGCAGCTCAAAATCCTTCATATCAATATGGATCCACTTTGTACTGAAGCTTAACATTTTTGTTCAGATCCTACACCGGCACAAATCAGCATAGTTCTACAGGGTTACATTCAACTCGCCATCAATTTCCAGGCCTTTGCACATTAGGGTGACTCATTTTTAAGTTAATGTATTTATCTAAAATTCTACGTAAATAATATTCAAACATTAAAATTATATATTTAAAACATTTTGACCTTTTTATAATTAAAACAAACACTAGGAAATAATCATTTTAACTCGTATGTAAGTGACCAAGATTCTTTTTCAGTTCTACATCTATTTCCAATAGGTGGTGCAATAGCAGTTTCTGAAAGCAGGATGGTATTTGGGTCCTCTTGCAAAAAGTGAATTGGCTGGGCAAATCATGAAACATTGACTTGTATTTTAGACATCACACATGATAGGTGTCTGTCGGGGTGAAAGTAGCACAGATGACTTTCTGGGGCCTCAAGCAGAAGGGGCAGAGTTGGGGTCAGCGTCCCCCAGCCAGCCCATCCGTGCTGCCTGGCCCGCGCTGCCTGGGCCTCTGGTGGGGATTTAAAAGGGCCCGGGGCTCTGGCTGCTGCTGCGGCGGCCGGGAGCCCCGGGCCCTTTTAAATCGCCTGGCCCCAGGACAGCTGCCTCTTTTACCACTTCTCCCCCGCCACAAACACTTTTAAATTGCAGGGCTGCTGATGGGGGGATGGGGGGCAGAGGGCAGCTGCCCCCGGGGCCTGGTGATTTAAAAGGCCCAGGGGCCGCGGCAGCACTTTAACATCAGCTGCATGTGGGCCGGCACCGGCAGCCACTTCTCACCGGTATGCTGTACTGGCCTAGTTTCACCCCTGGTGTCTATTCCTAAATTATATACTCAGATCTATCAACTGGGGAAAGAATGAAAAAAGAAATGTTGAATCATTTATCTATAAAATATTGTGAAATTTATCACATTAATGATTTGAGTATAATTTCACCAGCCCCTGAAAAAAGCTTGGTTTTCTGATAGGTGTTTTGGGATTCCTGATGTGTGGGATGCAATCTTCTCTTCACAGAGAGCATTAGTGCCCTCTGGGGGTATGAACAGGTATTTCTCTGAACTTCAAGGGAGGTATTGAGCCACCTTTGGCCAACAAGAAGGAATTGGGGGACGGTGGAAGCAGACAGTGGGAGGAAGCGGGGATAGAGTAGAAAGAGAACAGTGTGGGGGAAGAGGAAACTGTGGCAGTTGTCTATCTTCTCTCAAAATAATAGTGAGAGATTCTGGGTTGGTTACAATCCTCTAACCTGAACCTTTATTGAACCTAACACCACGTCAATCCTTAAGTGGTATTCTTAATCACTATGAGTGAAACCCCGGCTCCACTGAAGTCTATGGCAAAACTTCCATTGACTTCATGGGGGCTTGGTTTTCATCTCATGGCAATCCATCCCTACCCACGCTCTGTTATGAAAAGTAGCTAATGTGGAAAATACCTGGACTCTCCTGTGCACTCTGTGGCCCCAGTCCTGCAAAGACTTACATATGTGATTCATTCCATGCACTGTAAGTAGTCTAACGCAAGTCAATGAGTCTACAGCCAACAGGGGAGGGATCACAGAGCACAGCGTGGCAGCATGGCTATAAACCAGTTATGCTGCTATTATCAAAGGGTGGTCCTGGAAGGGGCCTGGTGAAATGGTTCAGTCCCTCTGTTTACCTGCTTAGCAGCTGCAAACTTGAGATCAGCATTTTCTATGGATCTTTGGTCTTCACAGCTTTTTATGGTCTCACTCCTTTACCATGATCTCATTAGTACTGTAGAGGGGGTGTGCAGGATGGAGGACAGTTGGTAGATTAGCAGAATCTAATTCAGTGGTTTCACATCAAAACCCACATGGGTTTGTGATTTCCCTCCCCCTCTGTGTATCTTTACATAGGAAGAAAACGCATGACCCTATATAACTTTCACAGGGAGATTGCAAACAGTAGCTACTAAGTGGAACTTTTGCTGATAGCTAAACAGCTAATTTTTATATCTCTAAATTTGTGGGATATTGGGCTGAATTATGAGCTCTGGAAATATTGCCTCAAAAACTGTTAGGAGAAATCTGTTCTGGAGGAAACTTTATTTGAAAGGAAATATGCATAATATGGAAAGCATTAGCAAAACTCTAGAGGGTTTAGTTTCCTAACAGGCACAGACTGCAATGGTTTATGGATATGACAATCCAGATTGCTGAAGGATAAAAATGTATTTCAGATAAACATGGTGTAGGCTGGTAAGCCAAATGCAGAAGTCATTAATTTAATAAATTTTTGGTATTGTGTAGATTAACTTAAGCTTTTACAAGAACGGGCATGGGATTTGTCTCTGTTGCAGTTTTGCTTTGATCATGGAGAATTATATCTCTTATTGAAGTTATTTTTAATGATAGAGTAAGTGAGCATGGATATGTGGAAACAATACATCACTATGCAGTGCTTCTGTGGAAAGCAGTTTACAGGCACATAATGGGGAACTTTGTGGAACATTAACCACATTGTGGAAAGACTGCCCTTTTGACAGCTGTTCAGATTGCTTCTTTGCCATGCCCTTCAAATCATCTGTTTGGTCAAAATACCTCACCATTTTTTAGAGTTGTTTATATTTGGGTTGATGAATCTGCTACACCAAGTTACATGGCACTATAGTGGGACAGTGTGTAATACACTTTATTTTTAGGACTCTAGTAAAAGATTTCTCCCTTTTCCGCTCCCCCACCTCCCAGTCAGGTCTATGGGAAGGCATCATTGCTGAGGAATCCCAAACCTAAATTAAACCACGCAATTTTCCCCACCCCCAAATTAGTAGTGTTATCAAAACATCAGGGAGATTCAATTTCAAAAGCGACGGCAGTATTCCCTGTCTTCCAGCTTGTTTGTCCTTGATTCATCTTTAGTACAGAGGAAATAAACTCTTTAAAATGCACCATGAAGCAGATTCCATGGGCATGTGGGCACCGCTCAATCCTATATTGGTTTTAAAAGTTCATCCGTTCCTAGTGTTAAATACACTGGGTGTTTGAGCAGGTGAGTGTAGATTCATTACTGTACAATTGCCAGGCAGTGGGCTCTATTCCTTATTGTGCAGTCCTAGTGATAGTTAGAAGGCTCTAACGCTTTAAGACCTTACTTTTCCACATTTCCCCTTCCCCTTGCCTCCCATTTCTAGTTATTTATTTCCAAGGCTACAATTTAGTTACGGAGGTCACGGATTCCGTGACTTCACTGGACCTGCGTGACTTCTTCCGCTTCAGCTGTCAGCAGCCTGTCAATCATTCCTCCCCCCCACAGCCCAAGGCACTCCATTCCTCCTCCCTACTTAGCCCTGCCCCCAGTTGTTATTTTTAGTAAAAGTCACAGACAGGTCATAGGCTACATGAATTTTTGTTTATTGCCCGTGACCTGTCCGTGACGTTTTCTAAAAATAACCATGACAAAAACTTAGCCTTATTTATTTCTAATAATGCGAACTGGTTCCTTGGCCATTTAGTGTATATTAATGTCTGCTTGTCTATCTGCTGAGAAGAGTTGCTGTTGGTGCTGGATATGCCAACCAAACTTCCCTCTTTTTTGCTAGGCTGGTTCTCTTTATCAGTTTGGGAATGGGATTTAGTAACACCAGTAATTAAACTTCTCTTGCATTGCACCAACAGGTCAGTTTTCATTCTGAATAGCAGCAGCAATTAATGTATTATACAAGTATACAAAAATATACTTGTATGAGATCCCCAGAGTACTTTAAAGAACATTTTACCTCAGGGCAGCGATTGGAATTTGTATTTTATAAGTGGATAAAGTGAAGCATAGAGATGGTAACGCCAACATTCTCAAACTTGGGTGCTGGAGACAGGCACCCAAATAAAAAGACCTGATTTCTGAAGGTGGAAAGTACTCTCCGCTCCTGTTTTTTTTTCTCTCCCATGGTAGCTGTGGGTGCTAAATCCCTTTGAAAACTTTGTCTAAATATCAAACTAAAAATGGGCCATATAGTGAATGGCCCTTATGTTGCTGTGGTGAGATTGGAGTACAGAAAGGAGGAAGAGCATGCAAGTGGTGAGATTGGAGTACAGAAAGGAGGAAGAGCATGCAAGGAGTCTCTTCATTGTGTTGCTTTCACAAGGTCCAGTCACAACTGCAGGTTGCACTCAAAGGGGGACTCTGGGGAGTAGCTTGCACCATCCTCACTCAGGCCAGTTCCCAAATGGCATAGCTTGGCTCTATGGATTTAGATACCTAACTTCAGTCATGTTTGAAAACTTTGGCCTAAGTGACCTGTTCAGACTATGTGCTAATCTGAACACGGGAATAGAGCAGGACAAAGTAATAACTGTTGAAAATGGGAGGGAAGCTGGAATTTTAATTGACTTTTTGGGGTGCAGAGGAGAAACTTATGAAAAGTTTGATGGGGATGAAAGTTTTTATCTCACTTTTTAAATCCCTACCTTTTTACAAGGATTGAATGGGGAGTGGAGGAGGGGAGTAAAAAAGGCAGAGAAATAGTATGCTTCATTTTTGTAATCTATTTTTTTACAAAATCCATGAAGAACAAGAAAACTGTTGGCAGCAAATATGCCCTGTGCTGTGCTATAGTAAACAACTTAGTTTATTTTTCCTACAGAAAAGGTATCTTACAAATACTTTTCTTGAGTGTCTTTTTTTACATGTTATGGATTTTTTTGTTTTGTTTTTTGGAGATGTTTACTAGAGTATCTTAGTACCCTCTCATAAAGGCCAGTAATGTGTGCACCTCCTGGGGTTTATAGCCAATCATAGCCAGCTCCTATTAGAGACTTTTTTTTTTTTTTTAAATTCCTGATTAGGAATAATGAAGTCCTGTGTGATGGAATCAAAACCTTGTGTCAGGAAGAAGATAAATTAACTCTGACACATTTTCCAGAAGTTAGAATTGTTTAGGAGAAAGATGCATTTAAAACTTAATCTTAAAATGAATTGTGCCAAATTGGAGTATTGATCTAACCATAAATAACAAAACAAAGTTCAACTCTCAAAACTCAGAAAGTGGGCAAAGTTGTCTTTCCCTCAAAGTAGTAGTGAGCATCCTGTTCTAATGATGCTCCCTCTCTTTAGGGTCTTCACCACAGAGTTAACTCACGCTCTCACCTGGATTTCAGCCCAACCCTCTGTTTTCCCCCCTACTGTCCACACACAAACTTTTACTCTGGTTGATGTGTATTTGAACCTGGATTTGCTTACCCAGCTGGGGTTATAGGTTAGATCCTGGGTTTTGCTTTCTGCCCGTTTTGCAATATGGATGCAGCTAAAGCCTGAGTTACAGTGCTTGGGTTGGGATAGTCCTCCAGTGCCTCCCCAGAATTCCCTAGAGGCTGTATTTCCTGCTCTTCTACCTACTCACTCCCTACTCACCTTCTAGGCACTGGAAGCCATCTAACCGTTTATATATACCTGATTGGTGTTCAAATCCCTTGTTCCACATAGCCTGCTCCATCTCTGCACAGGTCATGTAATTCAAACAGTCTCTTTTCCAGAGCTTCATCCAGGAGCTCCGTAACACCGTGTGCTGCTAGCTGGGCAGAGGCACACACCAAGGTCTTGCATAACAATTAAGTGCAGGTTTAGAATAGAAAACCTGTAGGGTGTGTACCACAAGGCAAAAGACACTGTAGTCAGGAATGGAAACTCGCTGTCAACCTGCCCCTATTATGAGGAGTTTGACCAACTTCTCAGCACCACCCTGAACATGAAGCCTACTGCCATGTTTGATGGGCTTTCAAGGCAGAACAGTCTGATTTTTAGACTGGGGGTAGACAGACTAATAGAGCCAGAGGAAACCCTTGTGGCAGAGGGAATGGCCAGAGGGACTCACTGGAGGATGGCCTTGGCCTGGAGTTCATCAACCTGTTTGGGGAAGGGCCTGGGGAACAGAACAGAGAGAAGTAGCATTGGAGCTGGACCACAGCCATGCAAGAGGCAGCTGTTTGTTATTTGGGGGGGAAGGGAGAATTTCAGGGTGAGTGGGAGGGGTTTGCTTGTTTATGAATAATGTATTTGCTATGGAGTATATTGTGTGCTAGGGTGTGGCCTTTGATTCAGTTGAGGGTGGAAACCACGCCACTTCACTGGCCTCTCTTCCTTCCCACTCCCCATGTGTGATCCAAGATAGATTCCAAGTGGGAGAAAGGAAATAAACATGAAACTAGTGATATATTCTTATGAGGATTTAACTGATTAGTGCTAACTAATTTATTCAAAAGTGGGATTACAAGTTTAGCAAGCATCCATGCAAATATATACACTGCACTCTGCTTATAACTCTTTTATACTGGTACTAGCATTAAAACATTGTCTGAGGCCTTGGCTACACTTGCAAGTTACAGCACATTAAATCAGCCCCGGGCATCCTAACTCCTGAGGTGTCCACACTGGCAAGGCATGTTGAGCGCCTGGACTCTAGAGCTGGAGCACCCCTGGTACTCCACCTCCACGAGAAGAATAAAGCTTGCTGCGCCCCGGCTGGAGCGCCGCAGTACCAGTGTGGACGTCCTGGTCTATTAATGTGCTCTGAGTGGCCTCCATGAAGTGTCCCACAATGCCTGTTCTAGTCACTCTGGTCATCACTTTGGTCTACTGTCCTGCCCTCAGGTGACCAACCATCAGATCTGCCCTTTAAATTCTCTGGGAATTTTGAAATTCCTCTTCCTGTTTGCTCAGCAAGGCATGTAGTGCTCTCAGCGCATCTTTCCAGGTGACCATGCCTCCTTGTGCCAGGCGATCCCCAGTATGGAGCAATGGCGAGGTGCTGGACCTCATCAGTGTTTGTGGGGAGGAAGCTGTCCAGTCCCAGCTGCGCTTTTGCTGTAGGAATTATGATATCTACTGGCAGATATCAAGGGCCATGATAGAAAGGGGCCATGACCAGGGTGCAATGCAGTGCAGGGTTAAAGTGAAGGAGCTGCGGAATGCCTACCGCAAAGCCCATGAGGCAAACAACCGTTCCGGTGCTGCCCCTGCGACCTGCCATTTCTACAAAGAGCTGGACATGATACTTGGGGGCGACCCCACCTCTGCTCCGAAGACCACCATGGACACTTCAGAGGCCATAGCAGCCCAGAGTTCAACAAGGCAGGAGGAGGAAAGCGGGAGCGAGGGTGCTGAGGAGGAGGGGGGCCCAGAGCCAGAGGACAGCCCGGCATCTCTACATGCATGCAGCCAGGAGCTGTTTTCAAGCCAGGAGGAAGGTAGCCAGTCGCAGAGGATGGTGTTTGTGGAAGAACAAACAGCAGAGGAAGTGCCCGGTAAGCGGCTTTTATTTTAGAAGGTAGTTGTTTGGTGCGGGCTTTTGGGGCAAGGAGGGTTGCATAAAGAAGGGTTAGGGCTGTGTGCATGCCTAGATGCGCAATAAGGGGCGTTGATGTGCTCCCTCACATTGTGGTAATTGGCCTCAGTGATCTTATCAAAGGTCTCATGCAGAAGCTGGGCAACCCACTTGCACAGGTTCCTTGGCAGAGCTACTGTGCTCCTTGTCCCAGTCAGGCTAACATGTCCACACCATTGTGCCATGAGGGACAGGGGGACCATTGCTGCACACAGGCAAGCAGCGTAAGGACCAGGGCAGAAGCCGCATTGTAGTGGAAGACCCTCCCTTCCTTCCCAGGTCATCTTCAACAGTGAGAGATCTTCCAGGACTAACTCATCCTGTGAAAAATGTGGGGACAGTGTTCAGTATAGGGGCCCCCTGCAGCTGTTGGCTCTCCCCAAGGCACAGAACCCCAGAGGACAGTTTGGCCCTGAAACAATCAGTCTTCCTTGCCCCTGTGCTGACTCACCATTTCGGGGCTCTTGTGGGTTATGTGCACTCGCTTTGGAATGGGCACTTTCTGCTATTGTGTGCACTGTGCTTGTCTTTAAGTTCAGCTGAATCATTGCTCTGTCTAGTATGAACAATGCTGCCTCTGTTAAGTGTTGCATTTTGGCTTTACTGATGCAACCTTGAGCTTCCAGCCATCCTTGTTATCAACAGCCGAAAGGCTGGAAAGAATCAGGAAGCGTCTGCGAAGAACCAAGGAGGACCTTCTGCATGAAGTCATGCAGCAGTCCCTTACTGAAAATCAAAAAGTACAGGAGTGGTGGGACACCAAAAGGAGGCTCCACCAGCAGAATGCAGACTGCCGGCACCAAAGCACAGAGCAGCTCCTAAGCATTGTGGAGCACCAAGCGGACTCGCTGCAGGCGCTCATAGTACTCCAGACGGAGCAGATCTGCGCCCTCCTGCCCCTGCAGCTCTTGTCCCAAAACTCTTTTCCTTGTGCCCCCAAGTCACCACCAATCCACTTACCCCAACATCTGGTTTCTTACCACCACCAGCTGCCTCCAACACCTGTAGCTTCACCACCCAGCCCTGCAAACTACAACCCTTACCCACTGCACTCAACCCCCATCACCATGCATTTTAGCTAGCCTGAAGTGCAGCATTCACTGCATGGCATTCCAGCCAGGAAGGCTGAATATGATAACAAGACATATGCAAATCTGTGATTGTCCTGTTCCCCACCCATCCCCTTCCCTCCTCCCACATAGCACACATCTATCATGCCATGTGTGTTTCCCCAGCTGTTGTTTCTTTTCAATAAATGAAGTTTTTGGCTTTGCAAACATTCATTATTGCATTAAGTAAAAGATACTGTAGCCCAGGAAAGCAAAAGGCACTGCAAGTCAGTGCATCATACATAGCAAACACAGATGCCTATTAGCATTGGAACCACTGCACTTCACTCCCATGCAGGGCACCAAACATTACTGGTGGCTTTCAGCATCAAATTGTTCCCTCAACGCATCCCTAATCCTTACAGCTTCCCATACATACAGCGCCAGTGGCCCTTCAAATGGCCTAAAGCACACTCAACAGTCATTCTGCACCGACTCAGCCGGTTGTTGAACCGCTCCTTGCTGCTGTCAAGGCTCCCTGAGTATGGTTTCATGAGCCGTGGCATTAAAGAGTAAGCGGGGTCTCCAAGGATCACAATGGGCATTTCGACTTCCCCTACAGTGATCTTGTGGTCCCGGCTTGCAGCTTCCTGAACAGGCCTGTGTTCTGAAAGATGCGTGTGTCATGCACCTTTCTGGACCAGCCTGCATTAATGTCCGTGAAATGCCCACGGTGATCCACAAGTCCCTGGAGAACCATCGAGAAATAACCCTTCCAATTTATGTGCACAGAGGCTAGATGGTCTGGTGCCAGAATTGGAATATGCATCCCATCTGTGGCTCCTCCACAGTTAGGGAAACCCATTTGTGCAAAGCCAGCCACGTCGCGCACATTGCCCAGAGTCATGGTTCTTCTGAGCAGGATGCGATTAATGGCCCTGCAAACTTGCATCAACACGATTCCAATGGCCAATTTTCCTACTCTGAACTTGTTAGCGACCGATTGGTAGCTGTCTGGAGTTCTCAGCTTCCAGATTGCAATAGCCACGTGCTTCTCCACCGGCAGGGCAGCTCTTAATCTTGTGTCCTTGCGCCCACAGCACACAGTCCCATGAAAGTGGCTTTCCTCATCCGAAAGTTCTGCAGCCACTGCTCGTCATCCCAGATTTGCATGACAATCTGATCCCACTACTCACTGCTTGTTTCCCGAGCCCCAAAGTGGCATTCTACTGTGGTGAGCATGTCCGTGAATGCCACAAGCAATCTCGTGTTGTATGCGTTATGTGAGTTGACATCATCGTCGGAGTCCTCACTGTCACTTTGTAGCTTAAGGAGTAACTCGACTTCAATTCGTGACGTGCTGGTGAGACTCATCAGCATATTTCTCACAAGTTCGGGATCCAGTCCTGCAGACTGAAAGGGAAGACAGAGCACGCAGTACAAAAACCATTGAAAGATGGCGCCAGATGTGGATGGAAGCACAGGGATTGCTGGGATGTGAAACAATGCATCACGGGACATTGGGACAGAACCCAGGATGCCCTGCACTCCCCTCCCCCTTCCCACAAGCCACAGTGCTAGAATGGGAAGAGGTGCTCTGTGGGATAGCTGCCCATAATGCACGGCTCCCAATGCCGCTGCAAGTACCGCAAATGTGGCCATGCTAGTGCGCTTGCAGCTGACAGTGGGAACACACGGCAGAGCTTTCCCTGCTGTGGTCTCATAGGGCTGGTTTAACTCCTGGCGTTCTACATCTGCAAGTGTAGCCATGCCTGAGGCAGCCTGGATATGCATAAACTCTGATTTGAAGACATGACCTTAGAGACAAAGGGATGTTTCATAGATTCATAGATATTTAGGTCAGAAGGGACCATTATGATCATCTAGTCTGACCTCCTGCACAACACAGGCCACAGAATTTCACCCACCACTCCTGCAAAAAACCCAGCTCTGGCGTCTAGTGATTTTATGAGAATCTCAGCTTTCATTTAAAAATAAGGCACAAGTGTGAGGATCTGGAGCCTAGGTCTGCTGCCGGCTGCCATGTCCACACTGCAACCTGACTACTTGGGCAAAGTGGGCAGCTGCAGCCTATAACCCAATGGGTTCAAGCACCATTGGATGTCCCACCCAGGGAGATTTTTGACTACTGGAGCAAACTGTATTCCCAGATTGGCACAGGCATACTATTTAAGGCCTAGGGAAAACACCTGCAGGGTGTCTGTGCAACTAGGTGGATCCCTCGTTGTTTATGGCAAACAGACCTTGCGGAGCAGTCCTGATACTTGAGCAGGAGACCAAGGGTCAGGAGCAAAGCCTATCTCCTGATGCCTCCCTGCCTTGGTTTCTGAACCCCTGCTCTACTCCTGCCTCAGTTCCACTAACCCTAATTTGGCTGGCTTACACGGCTTTGACCTAGTGCAGTTCATCAAGCTCAATTCTGAGCTGATCTGATGGTGTGTGACACTGGTACAGACTGCTGCTTCTGGCCTTGACCCTCTAGACTGGATTCGGAGTCGGACCATGTTCTTGAGTCCCCTCCAATCCAGGACCCATGCTTAACTTGTGCCAGTGTAGCTGGGGTCATGACAATAAGGGCCAGATAAGCACATTGAGACTTTCAATGTGCCTAGTAAAAATCTGGCCCTAAGCTTCTAGCCTTTATGGTTGCAGGAAAAGCCTGAAAATGTGACCCAAAGGCACCGTAAGCTCAAAAACCAGAAAGCTAATATAAACCTCCCAATGTTTTTAAATCTCTTTGGCTTTTTTTTAAAAAAAAAAACCCCACTCATCTCATGATTTTCTGGGGGGCCTGGCTCATGACTTTGAATGCGTAGAGGTGAGCAATACTGCACAATGGTTTGGGGGTCAATTCCTTATCTCTCTGTTTAAAATTTTGTATAACTCAAGCAAAAGAGTACCAGAGAGCAATTTTAATATGAAAGGGCACAAACCAGAGCATTTTTAAACCTTTGGTCAGACTCATAATCTCAGACGCCCTTTTTTTTGTACAGAGAAGGGTATAAAATAATGGTTCAAAACTTTTCTTTTTTGGCACGCCTTTTTGGATAGTCTTCCTTGTGTCTTGTCCTGTGCATCCTAGTATTATGCCCTGCCACAGTCATTCGCGCTCTCCTCTCTCTCTCTTTTGTTTTTGTTTCAGTCAGTTGGCTCTCTTCTGCCTCACCTGCATATTCCCTCTCTCACCATAAGACTGCAAACTGGACACACCCAGGAGGGCTACCCAGGACTGAGCTGAATGCCATGAGACCAGAGAAGAGAAGCTTGGGCTAATGTGCCACTGGTCTCTGCCAGCCCTACATTTTTATGATACCACACCACTCCCTCCAGGAAGCTGTTTCTCTCAGAACACGGTGTACCTTACACAGAAGATTTGCTCTAACCCCGCCCCCCCCCACACCTATATTTATATCATAGCTAAAAGCATGCTGTGCATCTCTCCCCCCAGCCCATGACTAAATTTTATCCATCAGCTTTTTGTCTTGTTCTTCTGATACAATGGTGTACCTTTCCTTATTTCTCTTTTGAATATTATGTTCCAAACAAGCTGCCTGTGCAGATACCTCCAGACTTGTACCAGGATAAAGAAAATGTATCTTGCCTTTGACAGGGTTCCTATTTTCCAGTACCAAAGCCAGGTATTCCCCATTTTGTAGCTGTGCATCCATTTTTTTTCCCCCTTCCTCAGTGTCATACTTAGCAAGATGAAATTCAGCAAACAAGTGCAAATTTGAGATAATTTCTCTAACGTGTTACGGTTGTCTTGAATTCTAATCATATCTTCTGAAGTTCTTGCAACCCTTCCGAGCTTGTGTCAGCCTCAACTTTTATCTAACCCTTTAATGAAAAATCTTGACTAGTTCTGGACCCAGCACTGATCCACCTTATAGACATTTCATCGAGACCACATTTCCCTTGTATGCATACTTCCCTTTTTTCTACTATATTCCTTTAATTTAAGACGGTAAATTGCCTAAACTTGCGTATTTGGCCTCATGAACATTTTTAATATTGAACCACAAGTGTAATCAAAATCAGTTGGCTGGGCTTCTAGCAATAGTACCATTGGAAACCAAGCAGAATTTGGCCTTAATATTGGAGCTGGATGTAAACCAAGAATTTTGTTTCATGAAAAATATCAAGATTTCAACATTTCTATGTTTAGTATGTGGAACAAAACCAAGACTTTTTCCAAAAATTTTCACAGAAAAATGAAGCTCCCAGAAGAGCCAGTAGCTTGGTATTCAGGTCGCTCATCTGAGATATGGGAGACCCAGGTTTAAGTCTTTGGTCTGAATCAGGTAGGGACTTAAGCCTGGGTCTTGCACATCACATGTGAGTGCCCTAACCACTGGGAGTTTCTTTCAGACCAATATTCCATCCTGGGCCATCAGAACTGATAACTTTCACCAGCAAAGTTCATTTTTCACAAAATAGCATTTTCTATATGAAAACATAGTTTGTTGAACAGTTCCCAGCTAGCTCTACTAACACTGTACTTTTCAAAGCTATCTTACAGGTGAGGTAGCTAGTATTACTCAGATTTTCTCATAGACAGAGCGCTCACGTGAGCAAGTGTCCTAAGCATATGGCATGATTAGTGCAAGATGATTACAGGTACATCATGTCCCTTTTGTCTGCACATTTATAATCAACAATTTCTGTTCGCCCCTATGATTTAGTGAGATGTAGCCAAAACCTCTAGTAAGGCAAACACTATAGCTAATACAATTGAAGCTGTACTTGGTTGTTTGCATCATTAATCTTTTTTTATTTGTGCTAAATATATTAACCCATCACTGTCAATATCCATGTCAGGAAGTTGTAGGACATACTAGTATCTAGGCTTCATATCCTCTTCGAAACGTGCTTTGGGCTGAAAAAAGCCTGTCTTTTGGGGTATTCATAATAATGAGGGAAGAGGAAAGTGATCAGGAACAGTCAGCATGGATTCACCAAGGGACGGTCATGCCTGACTAATCTAATCACCTTCTATGATGAGATTACTGGTTCTTTGGATGAAGGGAAAGCAGTGGATGTATTGTTTCTTGACTTTAGTAAAGCTTTTGACACGGTCTCCCACAGTATTCTTGTCAGCAAGTTAAAGAAGTATGGGCTGGATGAATGCACTATAAAGTGGGTAGAAAGTTGGCTAGATTGTCAGGCTCAACGGGTAGTGATCAATGGCTCCATGTCTAGTTGGCAGCCGGTATCAAGTGGAGTGCCCCAAGGGTCGGTCCTGGGGCCGGTTTTGTTCAATATCTTCATAAATGATCTGGAGGATGGTGTGGCTTGCACTCTCAGAAAATTTGCGGATGATACTAAACTAGGAGGAGTGCTAGATATGCTGGAGGGCAGGGATAGGACACAGAGGGACCTAGACAAATTGGAGGATTGGGCCAAAAGAAATCTGATGAGGTTCAACAAGGATAAGTGCAGGGTCCTGCACTTAAGACGGAAGAACCCAATGCACCGCTAGAAACTAGGGACCTAATGGCTAGGCAGCAGTTCTGCGGAAAAGGACCTAGGGCTGACAGGACGAGAAGCTGGATATGAGTCAACAGTGTGCCCTTGTTGCCAAGAAGGCCAATGGCATTTTGGGATGTATAAGTAGGGGCATAGCGAGAAGATCGAGGGACGTGATCGTTCCCTTCTATTTGACATTGGTGAGGCCTCATCTGGAGTACTATGTCCAGTTTTGGGTCCCGCACTACAAGAAGGATGTGGATAAATTGGAGAGAGTCCAGCGAAGGGCAACAAAAATGATTAGGGGTCTGGAACACATGACTTATGAGGAGAGGCTGAGGGAACTGGGATTGTTTAGTCTGCAGAAGAGAAGAATGAGGGGGGATTTGATAGCTGCTTTCAACTACCTGAGAGGTGGTTCCACAGAGGATGGTTCTAGACTATTCTCAGTGGTAGAAGAGCACAGGACAAGGAGTAATGGTCTCAAGTTGCAGTGGGGGAGGTTTAGGTTGGATATTAGGAAAAACTTTTTCACTAGGAGGGTGGTGAAACACTGGAATGCATTACCTAGGGAGGTGGTAGAATCTCCTTCCTTAGAGGTTTTTAAGGTCAGGCTTGACAGAGCTCTGGCTGGGATGATTTAGTTGGGGATTGGCCCTGCTTTGAGCAGGGGGTTGGACTAGATGACCTCCTGAGGTCCCTTCCAACCCTGATATTCTATGATTCTATGACAAGACTATTCTTTAATACATCGTGGAACCAACAAAACTTAATAGTGTCTAGTATCTCATTTCTACACAGTGAACTATCACATATTCATTACCTCTCGGGTGAGTAGACAGCAAGTGTGAAAAATTGGGACTGGGGTGGGGGATAATAGGCACCTCTATAAGACAAAGCCCCAAAAAATTGGGACTGTCCCTATAAAATTGGGACATTTGGTCACCCTAATTACCTCCATCCTGAGCTCCTATTGAACCTTAAAAGCCAAATCAAAACCAAATAAACAAACCAACTGCTTGACCAAAACCATGCTTCATGGCTTTGATAGCGCTCCAGAGGGGCCTATTCTGGGCTGGAAGTGCTGAAATCCCTGGCCCGTAATTAGGCATAAAACTTTTTCCAAATGTGGTTGCACTCTGTTACTTTGTTGACACACGAATCATTCCACAGGAGTGTCAGCCCCCAAGTACATATTACAGAAGGGTCATTAGTCCTGAGAAAATGGAGTATTTTGTCATCACTCCAGCAGAAGTATGTACATATCATAAATGGAGCCTGAAGGGATTTAGTTCCAGGTTATTAGCTGTTCATTTGAGATGGTGGATAATAACTGCTGCTTCTGATATTGTATATGAAGCTGCCCTTTTTGCTGCTGGTTGGGCTTACTTTTTGGTGGTGGTTAGTGTTGTTATAAATAGGACCATCTGAACAAAATCGGCAATCACATGTATTGAATGAAAGCAGAGTATCTATAAAGCTTTGGAGTTCAATTAATAAGTTACTGCTTTATCACTAGATAGGCCCTAATAAAATCACTGCTAAAGCAATACCCAATATTTATAATATAACATGTCAATTGAAGCTTTGCATGTGTCTGTGTGTGTAAAAGTGATTGTACATTTTTTCCACTTACTAGCATTTCTCCCTATATAAAACTGCTGGTACACATAATTGAGAACACAGTACAAAGGGCCAAAATTAATCCCTGGTAGAACTGCACTGAAATTAGCATTACCTTAAAAACACACCAAGGCCTGGTCTACAATGAGCCGACTTTGTAATGTAAGCCACCTTGCATCAGCCTAGCAGCTAATATGTCTACACTTACATTTGTTTCCCACTAATGTAAGTGCTCCATTATGGTGATGTTGTAAACACCACCTCACTGAGCAGCACGGAGCCCTAATTGATGTTCTGAGGTCAATGAAGCATAAGAGTAGACACTGCACTACTTCTGTCAACTGTAAAGCCATATCTACTCTCCAAACTTTGGTCCACACAAGTTACGTTGGCATAAAATCTGCCACTCTTGTGCCTAGGAATACTTGGCTCCTTGTGTCGGTACTGCGCATACTCACCAAGAGTGCTTGTGTTGATGTACACTGCAGTGCACTGTGGGTAGGTATCCCAGTGTGCAACCAACTACCATCCAGCACACTGTCTTTTGGGAAGCTTTTGGCAATGAATGGCAGAAATGAGGCATGCAAGGGTGCGTGGGAGCAAAGGGTCAACTTGCAGCGTGCAACAGTCTCCATTCCATGTCATCTATATTCCTGTAATTCGTGGTGGGGTTTTTTAAATCCCACAAACTCCAGAGACTCTCCCACTGTCTCCATCTCTGACAGAAGCATGGAGCCTGCACAGCTCTGCAGTAACAAAACCAGTGCACAGAAAAATCAGTGTAATTTAAAAGCAAATACTTTAAAAACATAAATGAAGATGGAACAGAACATTCATGTCCATTTTACCTACATGTACAGCGACCGTGGCTTTCACAAATCTGTGCATGTGAAGCGGTGGTTGTCCTCACTCTCCCCCAGGGCGGAGTGGTAGGTGTAGCGATGTGGCCCTTGATACTCCATAGAATGTTGAGGGAGGGTGTAGGGAGGTAACTGTAAGGAAGTTCTCCATGGACTGCAACGGGAACCAAGCCTGTGATTGTTGAACCTGTTGGTCCACAAGAGTGTTCAGCACCTGTGTCTGCTGCCAGACAAGCCCGATTATGTCCTGGTACATCTCCCTCTCCTCTTCCTGGTGGGGCTTTCTCCTGTCTACTCTTATCTCCTCCAGCTAGCTTCACATTCCAGACACTTTGCTCACAGTCTAATGCAGCACTGGCTTACAGGATCTCACTGAACATGTTATCCCAAGAAAACCTCTTTTTTTCTTTTTTTTCCCTTATCTGGCTCAGGTGCTCCATAGGTGTGGAGGGGAAACCCCTCAAGACCTCAACAGCAGCAGCTGCAGATAAAACACAGAGAAGTACCATTCTCAATATAGTCACCATGGAAATCTAAACTTAAGATTCAGAACTCCCTTCCCTTGCTTGCCCTGAAGTTTTAAAGAAGGCCTACTTCTGTTTGGGAATGCTTGTGCATGGTGCCTCTCACAGCTTCAGCCATGGTGGGTAGGGCATGCCAGGAATGAGGGAAATGAGGAGGGAGCTTCATAAAAATGAGCAATTATGAGTATAGGACAATGGCACTGAATATTAGTACCATCTTCCACAGGCTGGGGCCGTATGCTGCTAGCCTGTGTACTGCAATGGTGCCTGCTGAAGCTAATGTTGCCTGGTGTGGGAAAGTGTCCTATCACAGAGGAAGAAATAAGGCAGCCAGCCCTAGAGACATTTGGGAGCAGATTGCAGAGTATCTCCATGAAAGTTTCATCGAGATCTCTAAGGAGGATTCAAGGGACATCCCTGTATACATAAACTGATCCACAGCTGAAAAGCAGAATGAAAAGCAAATAATGCTACCACTTTCCCATGTGGGCTTTTTTGTTTTTGTACCACCACTACTTCTAGTATGAGTAGATTAATGAAAAAGTCAATAGTTGTATCCTGTTAAATTGGGGCGCCATCAGTAGTACATCATTGTAATGGGAAATAGAATTACACACTTTCCTGAAGTTCTTTCCCCTGCATTGGGCTTGCCCTTGCTTGATTGCCAAGACTGACTGAACTGTGGGGAAGTCTCAAAGAGGTCCTGGCTCGCAGCACAGCTGGACCATCTTGCAGGTCCATCCTTCCTTCACCTCCTTGTCCTTGCTGTTTGTACAAGGGGCCTGTGGCTTGAGATCCTCAGAGGTATCCACGATGGAGAGTAGGGTGGTGCTCATGTCTCCAAATATAGCATGCACCTCTCTGTAAAAGCAGAAGGCCTGTGTCTCAGCACCAGATCAACTATTGGCCTCTCTGGACTTCTGATGTGCCTGCTGCAGTTACTCTTCTTTCACATGGCACTTTGGCGAGTTCCTGTTGTACCTCTTCTCCTGCATCCCCTGCATCTGCTTGAAGATGTCCATAACTGTCCTTGCACAGCCTCTTGCCCTGCAGGCCCAGGAGATCAATATCTCCTGTCTACTCCAAAGTAGGCGCTTCTGGAGCATGTAGCCAGCACGGTCAGCTGAGCAGTTACACACAATGATGGATTGCTGCTAGCTGTGCTCCCCAAGTTAGACAACAAGGAAAAGGCATCTTAAAAGCTCTTGGAGCTTTAAAGTGCAGGGGGAGACAAGGTGGATGCTTCCAGACTTCATAACCCCTGGACAGTGGAGTTCATAACTGTGACCAGAGTGGTCAGAGTTGGGCATTATGGGACAGGTGATGGGGGACTGTTAGGGTCTGTGTAGGTAACACAGCATTTCGACTTGTGCTGTCAACCTCAGTACATCAACCATGGCTCAAGGCCACGCAGAGAGCTGGGGCTATTGTGTCACTGTAAAGGGGCACTTATATCTGTGGTGAGACATAATTAGGTTTAGATACATGCACAACTATGTCAATGCAAGGTAGCTTACATCGACCTAACTTTGTAGTGTAGATCAGACCTAAGGTCCTCCAGCATCTGTCCCACGCTAGTTGCAGACACTTTTGTGGACCTGCAGGTTCAACAATCACAGGTTCACTTTCTTTTGCAGTCCATGGAGAAATCCATTACAGCACCTCCCTGAACCCCCTTAACATTCTACATGGTATCAGGGGCCACATTCCTACCCCTATCACTCCACCCTGGGGACATTAAGGACAGCTACAGCTTCACATACATGGATGTGTGAAAGCCATGATTGCTCTTTGTGTAGGTAAAATAGATATGAATGCTCTTCCCCTCAAGTTCTATTCCAGTTTTTAATGTATTTGCTTTTAAATTGCACAGGATTTTCTGTGCTGTGGTTTTGTTACTACAGAGCTGTGCAGGTGCCACGCTTTTGTCCAAGATGGTGACAATGAGGAGGGCCTCCTGGGTTCATGGTGGGTTTTTTTTTTTTAAAGGTGCAAGAATTATGAGATATAGTTGACGTTATGGGATAGAGACAGTTGCATGCTGGCAAGTTGACCCCTTGTTCCCAGTCACCCTTGCGTGACTCATTTCTGCCCCACCATGCATTTCCAAAAGTTTTGGATGGTGGCGGATTCTACACTGGGATATCTACCCATAGTGCACTGCAGTGTGCATCATCACAAGCACTCTTTGTGAGTTTGCATAGCGCTGATGCAAGAAGCCAAGTAAGCATGCGCACAAGCGATATACTAACTGCAGTGTCTGGAGTGCAGACATGACTTAAGATTCAGAAGTCACTAGTGCAACTGCAGGTCCTTTCCCAAAAAATTATGTTCAGAAGTTGCAAGTGATCACTCCAAAGGTGATATTGTTCTCTTAGCTAGGTACATATGCAAACTTTGTACCCAAAAACTCTAAGCACAATCCACAGTTTAACTAGAATGGGATTTCAGACAAAAATAAAATGGTAATAAAATTGTGTAGAAAACCTGTTTCTTTAGCATTAAGGTATGTTTAAAGGAGCCTGTCAAGTTAAACATTACCTGTTGGGGTTTTTTTTTAATTAAAAAAAAATCTTCCTATATTTACAGATATTCAAACTAAATGAATTTTGAAAACTTATTTTTCACTACTGAACTTAAGGGGTTTCTTTTACTTTGTTTTTTGCATTGTTCTCAAGGATAATTAGAATGGACTATCAATTACATTCTGGTCAGGTTCTAATTAATTTCACATTCAGGTTCTCATATCTTAGTACAGGGTCTCAGTGGTTGAGTTGTAAACACAACGGGAGAGAAATTTTAGCTTCTTTCTTTTTTTTTTTAAGTTTCCACTGTGTGTGGGTGTGTTTATATGAGAGAGGGAGAATTAATAGTAAGGTGAGTTTTTACAGATTTTGTATTTTGGGGTCTAATTTAACAGTGTTCCTTCAAAGACCTACTGATGCCTCTTAGAAAAACACTTTAGAGATACAAATTGGGTGAGATAATATCCTTACTGGATCTTTATTTCTTGAGAGTTCATCTGCTCCTGCTATTAATTCTTCCTTTGAAGCTATAATTCTCTGATACTGCAATGAACAGCTTTGGAAAACGATTATCATGGGCCTGATCTTGCAAACACATCTGAAAGTAGTGCTTACTGCCAGGAGTTTTCCTGCTGAAGTCAATGTCTGGTAGTAAGTATTTTTAGGCTATGTCTACACTAGCGCAGTAAGTCGACATAAGCTTCGCAACTCCAGCTACGAAAGCTCATGCTCAAATAAATTGACAGTTTCCACGGTATGCATCCGATGAAGTGAGCTGTAGCTCACGAAAGCTCATGCTCAAATAAATTGGTTAGTCTCTAAGGTGCCACAAGTACTCCTTTTTTTGTAGCTGGAGTTGACATAGCTTAAGCTGACTTATCGCTGGGTCGACAGGAGACACTCTCTTGTCAACTTACCTTACTCTTCTCATTTGGGGTAGAGTATTGGGGTCGACTGGAGAGCGATCTGTGGTCGATTTGGCGGGTCTTCACTAGACCTGCTAAATTGACCCCGGTGCATCGATCCCTGGAGCATCAATTTGGGAGGTAGTGTAGACATAGCTTAAGGATAAGGCCTATAGTCAATAAAAGTATGTCTACAGTGCAATTAGACATCTGTGACTGGCCCGTAGCTGACTCAGGCTAAGGCTCTGGTAAGAGGCTGTCTAACTGTAGTAGGCATTTGGGCTTGGGCTGGAGCTTGGGCTCTAGGACCCTGAGAGATGGGAAGATCCTGGCCGGCTGCGGGTGTTTAACTTCAGTGCAGACATATCCTGACAGAAAATGGTAACTTCAAGTGAGAAATAGTATGTCATGTAGATGCCCTTAATTATAGGCATAGCATATAACTAATGGAAAATCCTTTAGGTTCAGATTACACATATTGTGTAATCTGTGTTTTTGTGTTTTGTTGGGTTTTTTTGAGAGTGAGATGAGTGAGCCACAACTTTTTGGATGGTCCATTCCAGCTGGAATTGTTGTGACTGATTTTTCACAAAAACTATGCTTGCTGCTTTCAAAGATGTTTGCTAATAATTGCAAAGCAGAGGGCACGATCTAAAGTGCTGGTACAACATTTTGCCTTGGGTTTTGTCCATAGCCAAGTCTATATGTAAAGGTACATCTGGCTTCGAAGTGTAATAATTTCTAGCACTTGATTCTTTTCTCAGACTGGCCCGTGTGTATAGTAGCACCAAAAATGTGGCAGAACATATGTATTTGGTGGCTAAAAGTAGCTGCTGCTCAATTCTGTAGGGTTGCTAAGATACTGCTGTCTTGTAAAATGTGTTGGGACACATAAGCATGTCTAATGCATGTACACTCAGATTCTCCAAAGGACTACATTTTGACTAGAAGTGGGAGGATTTTAGCTTTTCGCGCCAGCTATGTGCGTACTCTCCTGCAATGAATGTATCATGAGCACATTTCACAAGTGAAATACATTCTGTATACTTGCTGGCATAAACAATGCTCATGAGACTCCTCGGATGTGTAATCAATATGATGCTATCTGCTTGCAATAGAAGTGATTTTACCTATCGCTCAGCCCACTCAGAGATCCAAAAATGGAAACTCTAGTGCTCAGGGGCATCATGTGGGTCTCCAGGACTCTCTGGAGAGTGCTGAATTCCTAAACGAATGTGTGGATTGCTCTCATTCATTTAGTCTTTTCAGCTGCCTCACATAATGTTACTATTAACTTACTAAGCAACCAGATATAATTCAATAAACTCCTAGTGTACATTAGAAATATTGTCATTAAGAAATTTCATAGAAAAGAATCTGTTGACCTTATATAAACACAAAGGGCCTGATTCTCCTCTCACACCAAATATAAGTTGCAAATAACCCCTATTAATGTTAGTGAACTGCACCATTATAAAAATGTGAGTGGCCAATCAGGACAGAGGTACGTAGAAAGGCAACCCTACTCTCATAGATTATCAGATCTTGCCTCCTGTAGACATCCATAGCAGGTTAGTGGAAAGGTGGCTGGAATTTTTTTTTTGTGTGTAAATGGGTGCAGGTTCAAATCCCGTTTAATTTGCCATACGATAGGAAAGTTGTCTTAAATTGATGGTGATGAAGGCAGTATAAGAATCTATACAGAATGGAATAGGAAGCCCTCAGGAAGTTATTTTGTTTAAATCAAAACACAGAACTGAGTTCCTAATAATTTACACAAGTAATAGAGAATTGCCAGAGTGGCTTCAGAAATATTCTTGTACATCATTAATTCATTTTCCACTACAACAAATGTTTGGGTTAAATGAGCACATAAGGAGGAGACTTACAGTGCACAGTGAAAAGCAACTACACTTTTATTATAACTCAGCATATTGATGATTTTTAAGTTCATTGTCTGCTGAAAAGCATGCAATCACAGCACATATCAGTTGGGATGGGGTCCGATCAAAAGAGGGCCTTGTATTTTGTGGAGTGCATTACCCCTGTAAAAAAGCTGGTGCAAGTCACTACTAGAGCTGGTCAAAAAATTTCTGACAGAACATTTTCCTTCTGAAAATGTACCTTTTGTCAAAATAGAAACTGTCTGCCAGAATGTATTGTTTTTGTCGAAATTTGGTTTAAAAAAATTAAAAACGTGTTTCAAAATGGGACATTTGGGGGTTTTTGTTTCAAAATGACTTTGTTTGAAATTTATTTTATTTTATACTCTAAATTGAGATAAAAAGCCAAAATCTGAATGAAAGGTTTGACTTTTATCAAACCTAAACGCTTCGATTAACCCCAAACAATATTTTTTCAAAAATGTTGTTTTGTGAGAAATTTTGAAAAAATTGCTTTAGTTCCAGTTCAGAACAAAAACAAATTTCAAGGTGTCCATTTCCCATGGAATAGATATTCCAGGTTTTGACCAGCTGTAGTCACTAACATGCTGGTTTTGGTAACATTTACATTCTATTAGCTCTGATGTAAATGACTACACAGGGTGCAAGGTTAAGGAGAATAAGGCTCGGCTTTGCTAGAGAAGTAACTCTTTGCACTTGTGCACTGTTTTCCAGCAAGTGGCAGTCAATACAGTGAACTGAAATGATGAATAGATTGTTATGCACAAGAAGAAAAGGAGTACTAGTGGGACCTTAGAGACTAACCAATTTATTTGAGCATAAGCTTTCGTGAGCTACAGCTCACTTCATCAGATGCATCTAGTGCCACTAGTACTCCTTTTCTTTTTGTGAATACAGACTAACACGGCTGCTACTCTGAAACCTGTCATTATGCACAAGAAGTAATCCAAGAATTGCTAAAGTGTCAGAGTGGCTACAGAAATATTCTTATGCATCATTAATCCATATTTCACTATCTTTCATCTATCCTATTTTTTCTTTTTAAAGAAAATGCAGCAAGTGTTTGGGTTATCTCAGATTGGCGAGTGATACGCTGTGGAGCATGAATATTGCGATACATTGCATTGTTGCCCCTGCTTCAAACTTTAGTTTCTTTACCCAGACATTCCTGATGCTAATTCATAACCTTGTTCTTATCTAACCCACACCAACGCCAAAATCCTTTATTCCCTTGATTTAAAAATGAAGATCTGGAAAATCACCTGTATTTTGACCAAAAGTGCTCATTCTTTTTTTCCTGATTCCATTTTTTTTGCTACTTGTAACCTGCTGACCACAGTAATTCTTATCTCACTTCACAGGCGGCTCATCAAAGCAGACAGAACAGCATGTATCTACATTAAGTCAGGCACAGTATGCTTGATCTCTGTAAGTGGAAATGTGCAAACTGTTCAAGTTAACTTTACCCCCAGGCATCTGAATGTATTAAACCCATTAAATAAGTGATCTTCTTTCCTATGTGTGTTTATGTCATCACTTCAAAATGCAAAGCTAAGTCCTTCTGCATCAAAATGATATATCGTGTAGAACTGATGATACTTAGTTCTTGTCTTTTTCATGGCCTGATTTGTAGCAATCATGTACTATAGTCTTATTGAAATTCTACAGGGTTTTACTATTACCTACAGTAGCTTTTGGAGCAGGCTGAGCTCTTGAGAAACAATGGACCTGATTCTGATCTCTCACCAGTTTAGTGGAGTTACTTGTGGTTAACAATAAAAAGAAAAGGAGTACTTGTGGCACCTTAGAGACTAACCAATTTATTTGAGCATGAGCTTTCGTGAGCTACAGCTCACTTCATCGGATGCATACCGTGGAAACTGCAGCAGACATTATATACACACAGAGACCATGAAACAATACCTCCTCCCACCCCACTGTCCTGCTGGTAATAGCTTATCTAAAGTGATCATCAAGTTGGGCCATTTCCAGCACAAATCCAGGTTTTCTCACCCTCCACCCCCCCCACACAAACTCACTGAGGCACACACTGAGTTTGTGTGTGGGGGGGGTGGAGGGTGAGAAAACCTGGATTTGTGCTGGAAATGGCCCAACTTGATGATCACTTTAGATAAGCTATTACCAGCAGGACAGTGGGGTGGGAGGAGGTATTGTTTCATGGTCTCTGTGTGTATATAATGTCTGCTGCAGTTTCCACGGTATGCATCCGATGAAGTGAGCTATAGCTCACGAAAGCTCATGCTCAAATAAATTGGTTAGTCTCTAAGGTGCCACAAGTACTCCTTTTCTTTTTGCGAATACAGACTAACCCGGCTGTTACTCTGAAACCTGTGGTTAACAATGGTATACATGAAATCAGAATCTGGCTCAATACTTCCTATCTTCCAGCAAGAAAAGGAGTACTTGTGGCACCTTAGAGACTAACAAATTTATTTGAGCATAAGCTTTCGTGAATGCATCCGATGAAGTGAGCTGTAGAATGCATCCGATGAAGTGAGCTGTAGCTCACGAAAGCTTATGCTCAAATAAATTGGTTAGTCTCTAAGGTGCCATAAATACTCCTTTTCTTTTTGCGAATACAAACTAACACAGCGGCTACTCTGAAACCTGTCTTCCAACAGTAACTTTATGCAGCTGTTTTATCTATTGGCTGAAATGTTTGAACTGATAATAGGGACATCTGTGCTTCCTGCTCTCCACAGGACTTTTGTAGCATTTTTATTCGGCCTTCCAGCCTCTGGGTCCATTCACGTCGGAGTCTGGGAACAAGGAACAAACACTCTAATCAGTAAGCGCTGAGCCAAATTTTTCAAATGTATCTAGATCTTTTTAGAGATATCAAAGCTTTCTCCTCTCTTTCATCACCAAGGCACTTGCCTTAGATTTATTTACCATGTAGGCATCTCTTTGGCTTTCTAGTTTAGGAACACAGAGCATGGTGATGGCAATGATGGTATCACTCAACAGTGAGTGACATTCCTGGATTCCTAATGAGTCAAACAACTGCTGAAGTACTTTCATTAGTATGAAATGCTCTTTCTTCTCCTCTGGGGCATTCTCAAGGCCACACAGAAATACTCTTTCTGGTAAGGTCATGTGATATGCAAATTTAAAGTTGCACTGAGAAAACATAATTTACCATGCTGCATTGGAGAAGAAATATGAAAAGCCTATGTATATCTTTCTGTAATTGTGATGTTACTTTGTGTCCTGAACCTTTAAATGTAATCAAATCCTTTTTCTTCATTGTCATCAAACCTCATATGTATATAATGAAGGGAACTGATGTCATGAGGGAGAGAAGCCACAGAGCTTTAAGGTTCAGTATGGTATAGAGGGAAGGAAATGTCATAAGGACCACTGCAAATTATCTATTGCCATTGTAGTTTTCCAGTGGAATGATGGGTATCAAACACTTGACAAAGATAATGCTATGGGATCAAATGTCACATCAACAAGCTAAAGATAGCGCTGGATATTTTTTGCAAATTACATTTGATGTATCAATAAGGACAGCAGCTAGCAATTTTATTTCAGAATTACCAAGCAGTAAAGGTTGTGGATATTTTACACAGTTACTTATATTAATTTGGTTTCCAGTTTTGACTGCAAATGATGGTTTAACCTTTTCAGATTGATCTGTCCTACACTGACATTGGCATTCTCAAGTGAGCATATTCAGGTTCTCAGAAATCAGTGTAATTAGCCAAAAACATTTGTCATTCAAAACACAGTATTTTCCCTGCTGTTCCTTGTTAACTACTGTCCCAAGGAACAGAAAGAACACTCATCTTCAGTTAAAGCTGCTCATGCTTCCAGGTATCAGCTATGCTAGGCAGCAACTCTGCAGATTTTGCAATATCAATGTACATAGCCTCCTGAAGCTAACTTTGTGTGAATTGGAACAGTTTATGAACAGCTCAGGCACTGGTCAAGCTTATCTTAAATGGGACCTGCTTGGTCCTATTTTGGTGCAGCCAGAATTGCTCTGGAACACTCAGCAAATAAAATATCCTTTTTGTGCACCTTATTCTTTATACAAAACTCACTTTTAAAAAACTCAAATGAAGAAAAAAACCCCTGTCATCTCCACACAAATAGCATGATTTGTGATTGCTGTGGGAGCTGTTTCATTCTGCATGGCCCCCTTTTTGTGGAACTGTAACCCTGTAGATTTTTAGTCATTTGAGGGATGCTGCATGTCTAACTGCTTATAATAAGTTTCTCGTTTTATCAACAACCTGATTATCTTACACCAGGACAGTTATCTAGTAGTTAAAAGGACATTGGGAGCAAGGCTTCTGAGTTCCTCTACTTCTAGCATTGCCACTGACTTGAGACATAGCCTTAAATAAGTCACATGATCTCTGTGTGCCTCAATTTCCATATCTGTAAAGTGGGGATAATACTCCGTCCCTGGAGTACTGTGGGGCTTCGTAAATGTTAAGTGCTATAAAATACATTAAAAGGTGCTATAGAAGTGTACATTATTACTCTAGTTATTAATGGACAGTTTGTACATTATTACTCTAGTTATTAATGGACCTTAATTTAACAATTTTCATTTACTTGTTGTCCCAACTCCAGGTAGAAATCTCACTATTTCCCGACTGTCACAAGTTATAATATTAATACATTTTAATTTTTAGGTAGTTGTGCTCCAAAGCCTTTGAAGAATGACCCAGGGGCTCAAGGGTGAGGGGGCACTTGAGTTTCCACATAGGAGAGCCATGGAAATATGGGACAAAAAATGCCAAACAGCTAGCAGAAAACTTGTGTGCTGTGAATAAAGCAAACTAGTAATGGTCTGTCTTATTATGAATAATGTGGAAATATGACCGAGATGCTGTACAAAAGAAAAAATGCAACTCACTTCTTCAGGGCACTTCTGCTTAATCTAGAGTCTTCGCCTTGTTGTTGCTGAGTGTGTTTTTCAATGATTTTTTCCCAAAAGTTTTTCAGTTCTTTTGCATCATGGACAAAGATATCAGGGCGTCTGAAGCTGATAGTCTTAGTCATTTTCTGAAAAGTAAGCCAAAGGTCAGAAGTCCTTTCCTTGTTAAAACTTCTAAACTGATGCACATGACACATTGCAAAACCTTTGGATACTTTCTTATAAAATGCAATAAAGCAATAGTCTAGTCAGACAAGAATTGGTAACTGAGTCTTATTCTGCCTAGAAATAAAATATCAGACAGTGACATGTGCTTAGGAATGATTTGTATGCTATTCCTATATTTTTGGTAGCCGTTGGAATAGTCTTCCAAGGGACATTGTAGAGGCCCCAATATGTAAGACACTTAAAATGCTACTGACCAATCCACTAGAAAATATTCTGCAGGAAACAATGCTGTCCTCATCAAAGACTAGGCTAGAGAAAGTGGAAAGACCCATTAGGTACTCTCTCTTCTGTAGTTCTACAAGAGATCATAGGTGGTGGTGATCTGTAGGGAATTTGTTACTTTTAAATAATTCCTGTTACTGTTCCAAATCATATCAAGCACAAAATGTGCTGGAGAATTATACATCTAAAATGTGAAGCACACAGTGTGTGAAGCCTTAGGGAGCTTATGTCCTTGTTCTCTCATTTATCAAAATGCCAGTTTAAATACTGTTAAAAACACAGCTTTAGTAAAATAGAGAGATCAGCTTATAGGAAAAAGGGCAGAAGGCAGGGAGATTTCTCCTTGTTAAATGTATAATATTCAAACTCTCGTGGGTATTAAAATTCTCAACATGCCTAGGGTACCTACTGATACCACCAAATGCTTATAGGGTTATCAGGCCTTAATGATACTTTGAAAAGTTATGCTCAGTCAGTTGCTTATTCCCAAAAGAAATGAACTGAAACACTGCACCATGTATTATATGATCTCATTAGTACGTAACACTTCTGCCTCGAGCATGAAACGGAATCCCACATATCATCCTCCTTAAATAACCTCCAGTTCCCTCACAGAATCAAGTGCTTGAGATGAAAGGGAGGAAGGGAGAGAAAAATATGCTCCTGGGGTTACTAATTATAGTCTCATCTCGATCAGTGTGCACCTTGGTTGCCATCCGCTGCTGAAGTCCCTTGCATCAACCATTTACCTGTACTCTGCTAGCTATAGAGTTTGTTTCCTAGTTTCTTCAATGGGGCTGATAATCCCCACTGCCTCATAGGTCCTTGTTGGTATTTGTGGGGCTGCTCTAAGAAAGGTGTCAACCTTTATAAAGCTACTTTTATGAAAATCTAATAAAGCTACACTAGAGAAGGCCAATCTGAATTGTATAGTTATTGGATGACCTCTGAAGGGTGCCATGCTGCCACTAGTAGATCAACAAAGCAGGAAGGAACAATCAGATGTGGCATAAGTTAGAGAAAGGGGCACGTATAAGTCCTTCCCATATAGTGTAGCATTTTAATGCTAAAGATCTTTTAAAAGGCCTTTAAACCTATGATCTGAGGGGTGACTTTGGTACTGGCTTTTTTTTTGGCTATGAAAATTCCATCATAATGAATAGTTTGGTCAAACTCTATGCTCAGTCCATCCAAAGAGGTTGGCAAACTAGTACGACTAAAAGCCAACTTCCAGATGCAATCATTTTCCTTTGAGAAGTCTAGATGCCCAAGGATGAGTGTTGTCTAACTGCAGGAAGTGGGGAAGTGAGCACGTATTGGCCAGTGAGTATGTTTAGCATAATTATCTACGGGATGGAACATCACACCTGCTTGATTGTTGTGTTTGTTGTCCTCTACTGTCTGGTCCTGATGGGTTCCTGATGGGTACTGGAGCAAGCAAATATTTTCCTTTAGGTCAAGAGGTGTCTGCAGGTTTGGCAAAGAAAGACCTAGGATCTATCCCTTCTGTGAAATCTTGGATGAGTAAAGATCTGACACAGAAAGATATATAGGAAGCTGCTTCATTGTAAACTCTGAGGGGCCAATCACCTGTTTTATTAGCATGTTTTGTTTAAAGTGCTTTGTCAATAATAATGTCATTTTTAATAATAATTTGTTTCACTGGGGCACTGTCACAATAGTATTACAGTAACTCCTCACTTAACATTGTAGTTATGTTCCTGAAAAATGAGACTTTAAGCGAAACGATGTTAAGCGAATCCAATTTCCCCATAAGAATTAATGTAAATAGGGTGGGTTAGGTTCCAGGAAAATTTTTTTCACCAGACAAAAGACTATATATATATATATACACACACACACATACAACTTCCCGGGCTGCAGGACCCGGACCCGGACCTGGACCCGGTCCCAGGCCCATATAGGTATTGGGGTTGCAGAGGGGCAACCTGAGGGTGGGTAAAGGCAGCCAGTCCAAGCCCTTTGTTGCCTGTGATAATTGGCTTTTACACTGCAGTCAACTCCAGGGTATGGGGCTAGACAGTGACTGGCAGTAGCCATGACTGAGGTGATGTGGGGATAGTGGGTGAGGGTTCCCTGGGGTGGGGAGACCCAGGGAGTGGGGGTACTGCCAGGGGGGCATCACCCAGGGCAAGGGCACTGGGTCCTGGGAGAGACTGGGAGCCAAAGCTAAGGTGGATCACTGGCCTACAGAGGGTGCTCTGGGCTGGAAATTGAGCTAATTCCTGAGGATGACCAGCAGGAGGTGCTGCTGGGTAAGTCTGAATGCTTGTATACTGGTACACAGTGATGATGATTGTGAAGCTTGGTTGAGGTGGAGGAGTCAGAGGGTGGGATATTTCTCAGGGGATGCCTTACTGCTAAGTGATGAACTAGCAATTAGCTGAGCCCTTAAGGGTTAACTCATTGTTAATGTAGCCTCACACTCTACAAAGCAGCAGGAATGGAGGGAGGGGAGACAGTGACACACACCCTGTGTGTGTGCGAGAAGGGAGCAATGTGCATCTCTAAGTACCTGACTCCACTCTTAAGTACACTGCCTTTTAATTTAATCAGCAAGCTGAGGCGGCTGCTGCTGCCAGGAAGATCCCTCTGTCCTGAGCCCTGTCGTGTGTCACCCCCTGCTCTATGCAAGATGGGGTAAGTGGGGTGCAGAAGCAGGGGAGAGGGGGACACCCTGACATTAACCCCCCCTGCACAGCAAGCAGCAGGCTCCTGGGAGCAGCTCCACGGCAGAGGGCAGGAGCAGCACATGGCAGTGGGGTGAGGGATAGCAGTGGGGGGACGGACAGCTGAACTGCTGGCAATTGATAGCCTGCTGGGTGGCTGCTGCACAGGGAACTTACGGGGGCTGCTGGTCCACCCTGGTTCCAAGCCCCCACCAGCTAGCTCCAATGGGCTGCTCTTCCTGCAAGCAGTGGACAAAGCGGGCGGCTGCCAAACGATGTTATAAGGGAGCATTGCGCAACTTTAAATGAGCATGTTCTCTAATTGATCAGCAATGTAACAAGGTTAACTGAGATGGAAGTGAGGAGTTACTGTACTGCTCTCCAGCTTGTTGCTTCATCCTAAAAAACAAGCATACATCAATGAAACATCCCCCTTCCCTATCTTTAATGCTATAATCTTATAAAGAAACAAAACCTGCATCGTGCAAAGATTAAATATGTTCCCCAGTAATGTTATGAGTGACTGAATATGATATTACTCATAGTTACTCCTTAGCAGAGTGGATCATTACAACACTAAAAGACTCTTCCAGCAGTGGCAGCTACCTACTTGACACTTCAGATAATTATGCTGTTTCGTCAGATGTCAAGTACAAGCTCCCAATGAACTATCTGAGCTGGTCTGCCTTCCAAAGGCTATTCTCCTTTGACTCACATTTGATTCTGCTGTAACGTACTGAGCTTTCATTTGATTTTTAAAAATCCATTAGAAACTCTTCATGTGGTATCAGTGAGGGGTTTCTTTATGCTCCAAATGGCTGCCTTATTTTTCACAAGTAGCTGCCAGTTTTAGATGCCTCCCTTTTTGGGTGCCCAGCTTTGAGGCACTAGGTTTTGTCATGCTGGTTCCCCAACATAAGTGGGTCCTTTTGAAAATTGTGATCCATCATGATTCTGGTGTGTGATTCTGAGCCTGCCTGCTGGCCAGTGGCATTTAGTCAGTTAATACTTCCCATTAACACATTTTTCCTTTCTGAAACAAGTGGGTAGTGAATGGCATTGGCTTCTCACAAATTCTAATGTGAGCGATTACCCCAATCGCATTGCTGTGGTGTCGTTGCTCTGTAAATACCATATGGTTGATATATGGAACGTGACATCACACAGTGTTAACCATTCAGCATTTCTGATGCTGCATCACCTGAAAGCACGCTTTCTGTGGGATCGATGTCGGAACACCAATGTTCAGAAGAATTGGTAGGTGTCATATATTCACTATAATAGCCCTTTCCCCTCTAAGTCTATTTAAAAGTTCAGCTGGAATTTCTAGGTAGCTCCGTATAGGAATGATTTTTTTGAACACCCACATTCTTTAGTGCTCCTTCATTAACCTTTTACCATTAGTTTCCTACTTCCTAAATACATATCCTAATAGATCACTGGAATTCTATAAATTTGACCATAACATTTCAAATTCTACTCTACATAACAAGTTGTTGATATGCCTGTTCTGCCTAATGGCCTCTGGGTACCCCAATGTTCAAATGGAACCCAGGCAGTTAAATCATCTCCAAGTCAAAATTGCCCTTCTTGGGCCCAATCCTCCTCTCACGTACACTGGTGTTAATAAACAGTAACTCAACTGAAGTCAGCTAGAATCCAAATTTATTATGGGCCAAATCTTGAAGTACTTGCTCAGACACTGGGAGTTTTGCCTGAGTAAGAAGAGAGCAAGGAATCCAGGAAACAACGGTTTTTCTTTTACCCCGATTCATTTTAGATGGTCCTATACACTTTGAAATGTGCAGTGGATGTAACATTAAACAGAGAAATGGAAGAAAAGGTCAGGAATCAAATTTCTGACTGCTAAAGGTTAATTTGACATGATTTCCCCTATAAAGACACAACTGTAAAATAGCACCTAAAATAGCTGAAGATTACACAACAATAATACTATCATGGGCCCATAAAACTTTCATCGGGGGGGAGGGGGAGGCAGGGCTTGGGATGGATGTAAGTGATGGTTGTGGAGTGAAGATTCATGCAATGAGCTTTCTGAAATCTATTCCTGCGAGGAACATATTTGAGACCACTAGTCTGTGTGACCCTTGTGGCAGGAAGAGTCCATTATTTATATCTCCTCGTATACGTGAAAGAGGTTGCCTTTAATAGTATCTTTCTAAGCTTGCTATCTTCTCTCAAAAGATAAGAATAGATATTTGTCTGAGGTGTATATAATACTAAATGCATCACTGAGGTTTAATAGCCTGTTTTTCATGTGAGTTAAGTTGGCAAAACACAATTTTAATAATTACACATAGTCCAAACACAATTTTAATAATTACACATAGTCCAAATTGTGTTTTTGCTGAAACAGATCACTTACTACATTTGGCTCTGCACTGCAGAATAAGATTTCAGTACATTGGCAAGGATAACTTCAATCACTGTAAAAGAGTAACCTCATAACTATGCAGTCAAATTTTAAGGCATTGGGTTGTGCAGTGCACTGGAATGCACAGCTGACCTGTCAGGTTTGCAAATCACACTTGAAAAATGTAGCATGAAATCTGTTAAGATAGTCTCTGCATCCCTGCACCAGCCTTGTCTCCTGTAGTCCAGGGAAATTCACTCGGAGGGAGATTGATAGGTTTTTCACTGCTCTCCCTTGTGGCTTCTGCTTGGAAGCAACTTTGATTTCTGCTGGAAACGGATCTGCACATGGTTTTTGTACCCCTATCATAACATTGGCTTAAACTGATATAATTACAGCAGTACAACCCTGTAGTGTGGCCACACTTTTTTACTAGTATAAAGGTGTTTGTCAGTATAGCTTAGTTATACTTCAGGAAGGTGTTAAATCAATACACTTCTGCATATCCTGACCACACGCTTTCACTAATCCTACTATTTTGTGGGTTTAGTTTGGGTAACTGCAGGCCCCCTCTAAGGTGCAAGGAAGGTTATAACCAGTATTTTGCTACTGCAACTTACTTTCTCTCTCTCTCCTTTTTTGCAGGGAGGATGGTGGAGTGAGGTGTGTGGGTGATCAATCATTGGGGGAACCTTTTTGATATGGTCTATACCAGTAGAAGCCTGTAGAACTAGGAATGAATCTTGCTTGTTGCTTTTAACAAAAATAGCTGGTTTTGGTCAAAACAGAGGAAAAACATTTTAACTTTTTATCAATTTTTCTCTCGGTTATTCATACAAATATATATTTTGAATGTTTCTAGTTGACTCCCCCAGAACTGAAACCTATATTAAAATACATAGATAATATCTGCTAATTAATAAAATATGAAACTTTTTTCTCATAACACTTTTGCTTTCATTAATGCTTTAGTGTATTAAATAAAGCTGATGCAGTGAGGAGTATATTTTGTGGAAAAAATTTCCTTTTCTTTTTTTTTCTTCACTGAAACAGTGTGTTGGTGAGGGGAAAATCATACACTCACTCTTTTTTCCATTGGGGAAAGGAGGGAAGTGAGCAGGAGAGAATCTCTTCCAAGTGAAACATTTTTTTTTTTTTTTAAATTGAGAGCTTTGTTTCCAAAATGTGTGTTTGAAAACAAAACAAAAAAAAAACCTTGGTCAAACTAAAAATATTCCCACAATATTTTATTTTGGCTTAAAATGCATTTTCCTTTCGAAAAGAGGCTTAGTCAGAAAATTTTCAACCAGCTTCACTGTCCGACCAGTTTGATTGCACATTGAATATGAACGTTTAGGGTCTCTTATTTTGATCGGAATGTCCTAGGCACCTAGTCCACTGAAGATGATAGACTGCCATTATCTTCAGTTGACTTTGTATGGGGCAAGGGGCCTTAAGCCATATCATTCCCTTGAGCTCTCATCTTTATCAAGCACTAATTAGTCTTCTACTTTTAGTGACATCAAGTAAGATTTGTTTGCCTAAATGTAGCTTTATACAGCACTGTAGAGATGTTAAAATGGTACACTTAATGTACTTTTTAAAAACTGTTTTTTAATAAGGATCTAAAATGTGCTTATATACGTATGTAGGATGCATCTTTAGGTTAAAAGTGTCTCTCTACAAATCTATAAGGTTCCAGATTTTCTTTTGTGAGTAACTACACAAGTTCTCATATCAACACACAGACATATTATGAGGAAGCAAAATAAAAAACCCAAAGAAATTGAATTAATGCAAGTGAGAAAAACAAATTAGAAGGAGAGTACATCTGAGACTTTATCAACTGAGCAGAGTCTGATTATTTTCCTATAAAATTTTAAAAAATCAAACCTAGAAAAGGGGGAAAAAGTAATATTAAACTTCTCAGTATCTAAAAAGGCAAATTGCACTTATATATCCAGTTGTGTAATAAATCAAAATATGAAGAGAAAATCATATTTACTCTATACAAAATGTAATCTATCAAATTATCAAATCTTACTTTTATAATACAGTAGCTTCCTCTTCTGCCAAAACATGGATTCTCTTGTGGGATTATTGAATACTGTCAATTTTAACCTCTAGGTTCCTCTTTTGTATAAGACTCACTGTGGGCAGTGGGAGTAACCACTGAGATTTCTTCATCCGTCACTCATTTTTATTTGGGACTGGTGACATGAGCTATTTTGAATCAGTTCAGTAGCGGGGAGGGGGAAGGGGAAGAACCCACAGTCTCGTTTTATGAAGTCTGTGACACATGAACTGGAATGACCAAACAGCTACAGGGCACCAATTCCAAATGCCACATTTGAGCTGCACTATAATTTCTGGTAGGTACCACTGATGTCATAACTTGGCTTAGAGAAACAGTAATCTGCACTTGTCAAAGAATAACTGGAACATGACTTCCATGTGACTTGCAAGTATTCAGTGTTGTCCCTTCCAATGAAAGGGAGAGATCTGAACAGTGCCAATTGTATAACACAGCTTGTTTCAGGATTGTGTTACTGAGTGACTGACAGAAATATTTTTTTCTCTTTTGAACTGCTACTCTGTCGGAACACCTGGTAGGTTAGATGACAGAACTCCAGCTAAGCTGTTAATGCTGTGAATAGCATAGGAATCTGAACTCAAATGGAGGGCAGCTGGATTCATATTCTACAGGAATGTGTGACAAAATGCAGTACTTCCATTACAATAAAATGACTGAGCAGCAAAGACTTTTCCATACCTGCACTTCATAGGCCAGATTCTGCCATACTTACTAATGTTGAATAGTATCCCATTCCTCCAATAATTTCACTGAAAGGAATGGAATTACTCATGGGGTAAGGTGCTACTCCCCTTGTATGAGCTAGGGTAACAGACTCTGCTCCCATGTGTAACACAATTTCAGGGTTCTAATTCATTTTTTAAATGCTCAATGGTGAGGTGAACTGCAAAGCTAATTTCCCCATTAACCAGGCTGGCTAATGGAGACACTCAGCACTGCCACCTTTAATGGAAATTATCCATGGAAATGCCACGCTTACTAATGCAAATATGAGACTTTCAAACCATCATTTTATTCTTTTTGCTTATATACTATATTCCTTTCGCTGACCTTCTATCTTAGAAAGTCCACACCCCTGAGCAACGCTGTTATACTCACTGAACTCCCGATGTAGACAGTGCTATGTGGATGGGAGGGCTTCACCCATCTACATAGCCACTATCTCTTGGAGGTGGAGTGCCTACACTGATAGAAGAAGCTCTCCCTTCAGCATAGATAGTGTCTTCACTCAGCACTACAGCATTGCAGCTATGCCACTGCAGTGCTGTAAGTGTAGACAAGCCCTTGGATTGTAAACTCTTTGGGGCAAGACTGTCTATTAATCTGTTTGTACAGTGCCTAGCACAAGGAGACAGTGGCATAGCCAGGTGGAGAAAACAGGGGGAGCAGAGAGAAAAAAGGCGCCACCCACTCGTACTCACCCGGTGGCGCTCCGGGTCTTCAGCAGCACTTCGGCGTTGGGTCCTTCACACGCTCTGGTCTTCAGTGGCATTGCGGTGCGGGGGGAGGGGTGTCCGCCTGGAGCGCCGCCTGACCCGCCACCCAAGACCCGGAGCACTGCCAGGTGAGTAAAAATTAAAAAGGCGCCACTTCTGCTCGGTGGGGGAGCGGCCACTGCCCTGTTCCACCCCCCCCCCCATGGCTATGCTACTGCAAGGGGACCGAGTCACTACTGTAATACAAATGATAAATAATAATGGGAGGTAGAGTCCTGTAGGGTTTATACCCTGCTCAAAAGCACGAGGTGAGCAAAGTGGAAGGGGAGCTGCTTTATTTCTTTTCAAGTAGAGAAAGACCTTTTCAGTCTGTCATAACTCATGATCCTGGCAAATGCCAAGGGGATCCAGCCACTTTACAGATTGAGTGCCACCGAGATCGATCTCTGTCTAGGTCCTTAAGGGGATCTGGCTGGGTATTCAGTGTATTTCCATCATTGGCAATTGTATCACACCACGGAGGCTTCACGTGATCACCAGCAGTGTGGCATTCCTTAGTACATCTGCTTGGGAATTTGTTGGTCTATTATGGAGCTGGTCAAAACTTAAATGAATCTTTGCAGGAAATTTGTTACAAATCCAAGGATCCAAAAAGTTTCATTTGAGATACCTAAACATGGTGTTTCTGAAACAAAATATGATCCCCTGCAGCTTCACTGTTGGGAGGTAGGTCTGGGACTCTAAAGGAGCTCTGTCATGAGGACTGCTCTGGGGCCATGTACCCTAAGGCTACCACATTGCTGTGCCTGCAACTCCCTTAGCTGTGTGGCTCCCAACTGGCCTAGGAGTTTTCCAGGCTTCTGGATCAGTGGCAAGGAGCCCAGAAGGCTTGAGAGGCCCAGCTCCAGTTGAGGGTCTCAGGGCTTCCAGGCTCCCTGCTATGGGTCCACAGCTTGAGCCAAGACTGCCAGGTTCCCAGCTCTGGGACAGTCTGGGTTTTGGCTTGTGTGTCCAGGTGCCATTTGGCAAGCCCTGATATCCATTGTGATGGGGTTTTTTTTTTGGTTTTTTATAATCTGTGGAAAATGTGGCAACCCTAAGTAGAAGGAAGGAGGCCGTGCAGCAGCACGGCCTCTGGGGCCAGGCTGCTCATGCAGCTTGTGGCAGCGTGTGGCCCTGTGCATCCCACGGGTCGCAGGCAAGGCAGCCTCGGCCACGCTGGTGAAGACCCTATGAGTGATGGGGGCGGGGCCTCACGGGAAGAGGTGGAGCAGGGGTGGTGTCTTGTGGGTCTGGTTATCATCCGTTAGAACCCTAGCTCTGCGCAGGGAGCATGAAAGCCCCAGACTACAGACTTCAGAGTCCTAGGCAAGCTGTCAGGGAACCTGGCCGGTTTGCAAGGGAACTGTGATCTGACTAAAATTCATTACAACGGTTTCCATGAAACACTTTGGGTTGGACTAATTGGCATTTTCCAATGAAAATTTGTTTGCAACTGTGTTTATGGGCATGAATGTGAGTGTGAGTGAGGAATAAACTAAAGTGCATAGAGATCAAGGGCAGCGCAGGAGAAAAACCAGGAAACCATTTTATGATCTAGGTAATTAAAATGTGTTGCAGGCTGAGACTTGACATACAAGTATTGTAAGAACAGCCCTACTGGGTCAGACCAAAGGTCCATCTAGCCCAGTATCCTGTCTTCCAACAGTGGCCAGTGCCAGGTGCCCCAGACGGAATGAACAGAACAGGGAAACATCAGGTGATCCTTTCCCGTCGCTCATTCCCAGCTTCTGGCAAACAGAGGACCCCATCCCTGCCCATCCTAGCTAACAGCCATTGATGGACCTATCCTCCATGAACTTATCTAGTTCTTTTTTGAACCCTGTTATAGACTTGGCCTTCACAACATCCTCTGGCAGAGAATTCCACAGGTTGCTTGTCTGTTGTGTGAAAAAATGCTTCCTTTTGTTTGTTTTAAACCAGCTGCCTATTTCATTTGGTGACTCCCTAGTTCTTGTATTTTGAGAAGGAGTAAATAACACTTCCTTATTTACTTTCTCCACACCAGTCATGATTTTATAGATCTCTATCATATCTCCCCTTTGTGTTCTCTTTTCCAAGCTGAAAAGTTCCACTCTTATTAATCTCTCCTCATACAGAATCATTTCCTCATTTCCAATCTCCTCATACCCCTAATCATTTTTGTCGCCCCTTTCTGAAACTTTTCCAATTCCAATATATCTTTTTTGAGATGGAGCAACCACGTCTGCACGCAGTATTCAAGATGTGGGCGTACCATGGATGTATATAGAGGCAATGTATTTTGTCTTATTATCTATCCCTTTCTTAATGATGCCCAACATTCTGTTTGCTTTTTTGACTGCTGCTGCACATTGAGTAGATGTTTTCAGAGAACTATCCACAATGATTCCAAGATCTTCCTTGTGTAGTAACAGCTAATTTAGACGCCATCATTTTATATGTATAGTTGGGATTATGTTTTCCAATGTGCATTACTTTGAATTTATCAACATTGAATTCTATCTACCATTTTGTTGCCCAGTCACCTAGTTTTGAGAGATCCTTTTGTAGCTCTTCACAGTCTGCCTGGGACTTACAAAAAGCTACTCAAGATAGTTATCATCTGCACATTTTGCCACCTCACTGTTTAGCCCTTTTTCCAGATCATTTATGAATATTTAATAGGACTGGTCCCAGTACAAACCCCTGGGGGATACCACTATTTACCTCTCTCCATTCTGAAAACTTACCATTTATTCCTACCCTTTTTCCTATCTTTTAACCAGTTACCCGTTTAACCAGTTTAGCAGGCTTCCTGCTTCTGGTGTACTTAAAATTTTGTTTGCTGTTACTTTTTGAGTCTTTGGATAGCTGTTCTTCAAATTCTTTTTTGGCCTTCCTAATTTGACACACTGTCAATCTGACACTGAATAGAGATTGACACAATAGACCACAGTGACCCTGAAGCAGTTGATATAGTCATTACCATAAATACCATTTGACCTCAGAACTTCTTGATATACAGATTTACATAATAGTGATAACAAAAGAACCATTATTTTGAATGAGTTCCTGCTTTGAAAAGCATTTAGATACATTTGTATCTTTGGCGGTATGATAGCCTATTCTGAAACAGCCCATAGTTATTTTACCAGTTCAACTCTGGGACTGAAAGCAATTGCTGTCTAATGGCTGTTTATACTAAACGAGAGACAAGTTTGGTGGCTGAAGGCCAGATTCTAGTGGACAAGCACCCACTGCATAGTAATCACCAAGACAGCAGTGGCAGAATGGCAAGACAATCATGGGCAGGTAGTGCTCTCGATCCATGCTATAATTAGTCTTTTAATCAACAGATTACTTTAATGTCCAGGCCAGTCAGTCATGCAGTAGCATGAGATTAATTTAAAAATAAAAAGGCCATAGTTAATATCTTACACTTTATAAAAACTCAGAAATCTATAGTCAACCAATAACTTTAACCCCTTCAATCCTCCTTTCCCACATGCTGTCATTCATTAACATAGGATTTAAATTAACAGAAGGTATTGTGTAACCATTAGGATCCTACTGCAGGGAAAAAATCCCTTCAGATTCTTAGGGAAGATCTTGGGTCCATTGCAAAAATGGCCTCTAGAGATGGATGGATGTGTTGTACCAGATACTTGTCCCTGCTCCAGCTGCTCTGGTGGTGCAGAACAGCTTGAAACCTGTTTGATCTAGTTGCCTGAGAACCCCACCTCCCTGGGGGAATCTTCAGGTGATGAAGAGATGTAGTAGCAGCTCCTATGCCATCACCCCTCTGAAAGAAGAGGCATGACTGGGGTACCTCTGTGCTCTGGCATTTGGCTGCCAGAATAGCCCATAGGATCAAGCCTATAGTCTCCTATCATTGGTGGCTAGCCCCACGATCAAGGGGGATGTGAAAATGGCTTAACATCACCTTTTCACCCTATCCTGAACTTCACCAACCACACCTTAAACATTGGGAACCTGTCCAGAGAGCCACAAATGTATTTGTTAATATAAAGACCAGAATCCGGATAATAGCAATTAAGAACATTAACTATGTATTCTTTCGACCATGTCTGCATGCAGTCCACAGTTTTGAGCTGCCAACTTGCTGGCACTTTGTGAATCCCACATGATCATATGTTAAGATGTTGAAACATCAACAGGTTCACTGATCAACATGAAGACATTCTGAAGCAGGGAATAAAATGAATGCACATTATTTATCCCAGAAGTATTCCCACCTTGATCAGAGCCAAGTGAGGATGGTGGTCTGCGAATCAATACTGAGCACTATGTATAAGGGAAAAACTGGCACTGTATGACACTGTGATACCACACAGTCTATCACAATTTCTTGCCGCATCAGTGGGCGTGTCGCATGCAGGTCAGGGCAAAGTTATTTTGCATGCATCGTTGTGACTGTATAGAGTCAAGGGGTTATTTCTGGTAAATTACTTGATGCTATTATACATGACCATAGTGATTGTGTCATGTATCTTTCGAGGTTGCTATGATGCCCACATTTGTTTCCATACATTAGACTTGTTAATAGTTGTGTGCAGCATTTTCTGGTATTGGCTTAAGCTTTTGGTGCTAGTGATCTGGACTCACGGTCCTGAATTCCTGTTGTAGGTATTACCTACTTTTTTTTTTGTTCTCATGTATTTGGTTGAGCCTATGTTTGAAGTATAGTATGGTAAACCCCAAGCATTCACAAATCATCCTTCAGCCCCTCTGCCCTCCCAAACATGAGTGGTTTAAAAATGTTTTTTTCATTTACGTTTTTTTTTAATCTTTATGGTATACTCAGGTCACATTTCAAGTTTTTCTCCACAACCCCAAGGCCTAGAAACTCACCCGGGGGATTGAGGAGGGGAGGGATAGGGACATAATTGGGAAGAGAGAAAGCTGAGATTCTCATATATTCATGCGACTTCAGGAGCTGGGTCTTTAAGAAACACACCAAACATCATAAAACATGCCACAAAATCATGAGAGTTGGCAACATTAGTGCCATGATGGATTATCTCTAAATATCAGACTTTCTTTTCTGATCCTGTTACAGATACGCACAATAGTATCACAGATTCTGTTTATGTGAATGGTTGAGGACCAACGGAGAGTGGTCACTATTAGCCAACTGAACTAGGGAACATGAAACTAAACCCACCTGTTTAAGTATGTCCCAGATATGCAACTAACTGTTAAGCAAACACTGACCATGTGCAGATCTTACAAAACCTTCCCCATGTCAAAGGCAATTTTGTTTGGATAAGGAGGGTTGCACTGGAACCAAGATATTTAAGATTGCAGCGTTGTTGTGATATTCCATTGTCCTTGCATATTGTGTAATCAGATGTCCTGAAAGGATTAGATATTTTCCATAGCTGGAAGGAATGATTTTATGGTGCTTAGAACAGCCAAGGCTTCCTGGAATTCTGTTAGCAACAGCAGACTTTGCAAGGGCTTAACCAGGCACAGCTATTTCTGTACCTTGCAGCAGAAGCCATGAAAAGGTGCCAAAGAATTTTCTGTTAACTGCAGGCATTGGTCCCGGAGAGCAACAAAATTCCAGTTCTTTCTCCACATGTGGCAAATGGCTCAGAAATATGTCATAATTGCTGTTATGAAAAAGATCTATAGAATCTGATGGGGATTAAACAGAT
Source organism: Lepidochelys kempii (assembly GCF_965140285.1). Lineage (NCBI taxonomy): Eukaryota > Metazoa > Chordata > Testudines > Cheloniidae > Lepidochelys > Lepidochelys kempii. Next base: position 88,724,603 of record NC_136384.1, on the reverse strand, counting down.
AGGGTTTTACAGAAATTAAAAAGGGATCCATAGAAATTATTCTAAAAACCTATAGAACGACTAGAGAAAGGATATTGTCTCTCTAAAGACATTTGAAAAGCATCTTACAGAATTTAATTGACTTCTTTCCTTTGTTAAAATACTGTAGAAACATAACTTTGAATTAAATGCCACTGAGCTCTTTCATAAGGGTGGATGGAAATATAGAGGCTCTCATATGTGCATGCAAGTTTTTGCATTCTCCACAAAGTAGCAAAAATGTATGAAAAGCTACCTAGCGGGGACCCTTTCCTCCAGGCTGCTTTACAGTAACAATTACAGGAAAAAAACCTACTATGGCTGTGTCTCTATTAGCACTTTTTGGGAAATCTTCCCTCATACTCCCATTGAGGCAACTTCACTGGTGGTATCAATACGGGAGCATTAGCATAGACAGAGTACGGTCAGTCATACTCAGGAGAGACTGTCTAGAATAAGATGCCCACACTAATGCTCCCACCAGTGCTATTGCAATTTGGTAAGATTCCCCCCAAATGCTGGTGTAGACAAGGTCACATGCACGCAGATTGTCTATGCCATCTTGACAAGAATGTTGGTGTTACTAATTAGTAGTTGCAAACAGATGTTCGCCCTTCTTGTACAAGAAAAGCTCTAATTAGAGTTTAACAGATGCAGCAATTACATAACAGGCTGAAAACATTGTAGTAGCAGTTGTGTATCATCCAAATGGGTGGAGCATTAAGTCAGTAATGTCAGGTGTGGCAAGGTTAAGGGGAGGACTCTTCAGACCTATTTTTCTCTGAGGGGAGCCTTAACCTGTCCATACAATTAATGAGCTATGATATAGCACATTTATAGGTTGTGTAGAAGTGATCAACATTATCAAAACCAGGGACGTAAAATTAAATTCCTAAACCTACATGTAGGCACCTAAAAGAGAAGCAACCTAAGTAGAGCAATAAAAACTTTCATCAGACAAATTTGAAAACTTTGCCCAAAATTTCTAAGTTACCAGTTTAAAAGGGCTCCTTTTGTTTAATAGCATAACATGCAGCCTGTGATATGTAAAAGGAAGCACTAGCATTTTTAAAATAACCATTTATGGTTCACCTCCTTTCAGAGATTAACTTAAGCATAGTTTTTTACATCTATGCATTGCTAGCAGCTGCTTTTATTCAGACAAAAAAAAGTGAACCTCTGCAAATGCAGATTGTAGTTAATAATTTTGGTACAATGTGGAAAAATGGGGAAGGGAGAAGGCAAAAGCATGGTAGGTGTGGGCGGTATGAGACATACAATGCAACAAAAATAGGAAAAGGGGTGCTATTTTAAAAAACGCAGTAGAACATAAACAGCATTGGTGTAAAGATTTGAGTCCCCCAGACTAACAATCACTTTGCAATGTTTGTATCTTCATGATATAACATTGCATCATGAATAATTGCACCGTCATGTCACGATGTTGCCTTTTTGACACTACAGAGACATTGTGTTTGGAACAGGGAAGTTCACGCTGCTTAGGCATAGATCATTAGAGAGTCCCCCTGTGGTCACAGGTGTATGTGTGTATATGCTTAAAGCAAGCCATCATCTTAAAGAGCATTTCCAGATGATCAGAGTTCTTTTAGGAAATTACCAACCCTGTACTGGCTTATACAGTAATAAGGCTTGTCTACATGAGGAAATTTCATCAGCATAGCTATGGGGCTATAATTCCCTATGTGGACACTCTTATTCCAGTGTAAGTGGCTTTTTTTTTTTTTAGTTTAGCTCAAACTACTTCCAAAGTGACATAACACAAATTGGAAAAAAAGCTTTTTTACTGGAATAAATGTCCATGTGGGTGAGTTATGCCAGTATACATCAGTTTAAATTCACACACTACCTCTCTACCTGTAAAACTTCCCTGTGCAGACAGGCCCTAAATGTATTACTCTAACGGTTTAACTAGAAAAATCTCCCATGTAGACAAGCCCCTATTTTAGGTGACAGATGGAAAGAAATTCCATTTGGATAGTTAATTCCCAAATTAATTCATTATCTACATTAACTTTTTCAGGACAAGTAATTTTTTTAAACTCATTATAAACATGCAGCTTACTCCACTGAAGTTTTATTTGCCCCTCCCTTAATTAATTAATCCACAAAGAAAGCTGCATGAATGATACACAGAATTTGTTAACACTCTGTTTGAACTTTTAAGCAACATCACTTATACAGTAATCACTACTCTTTCATGTTCACTTGCTGGTAATATTCCAGCAAATGAGCTTATGGGCAGGAAAGTTTTGAGAAATAGAATTTTAAGTAATTATTGTAGATTATATACAGAGAGCTTTTTCTCATGATTGTTTCCCTTGTCATCCCATCCTTGTAGATTTGTTTTATACCCATTTATTGTATCCTGTTTTAATAAGATTGTGAACTCTTCAGGGCATAGACCATCTTTTACTCTGTTCAGCACCTAATACAATGGGGCTCTGATCCTAACTGGATCTATAGGTTCAACTGTAATACGAAATATTTTTTCATCTATTATACTTGCCCTTCCTTCCAATACTTAAATATTGGAATAAGAGCTTTAGAAATATCTGAGGTTTTTTTATACTGTTCATTTTACAATAAGGCAAGCAGAGAGAAACCAAATAATAGAAAAGTGTAATAACACCCAATCCGATACACAGTGCAGGAGTCATTTCTCCTGACATTTGATGAAGCCTCTATTTGTAAGTGAGGTGATGGAAACACACTCATTTAAGATACTTTAAAATTAGACTAGGTAAATATACTTTAAGGGACAATAGTCAAATGGCAGGGGAATAGGTTTGATGACCTTCGAGGTCTTTTCCGTTTATGATTTTTATGATTCCATATTCCATTTCATTTGTGTTCCATTCCTCTTATTTGTGGTTACTATGTTAAGATAAAGGAAGTAAAATGTCATTCTTCAAGAGTTAAACTCATCACCACAGGGGATAAGAAGGTGGTGTGTTTTTGGGGGGTTTTTTGAGTCTAGTGTTGCACTATTGGGTAGGTGTATTATGGATTTTTTTTCTACTGAGGCTGGATACTGGACATGATGGATGAAAGGTCTGATCTGGAATGGTGGTCCTATGCATCTAAGGCCTGTGCAAGCAAAATCAGTCTCTGTAGCTACCTACCGGGTCCACAAAAGATCTTGTTACTTTCAAAATGACAACCTTTGGGACAAAATTCTTAAATCTTAGCATTATGATTTTGCATCAGTTCCAAAGTTATTTTAGAATTCCTTAATATTTGAATGCATAGGTTGCAGGACCCAGCTGGGATATCCTCTAGAAAATCAGAACTCTTCCTTGAAAACTGGAATGGGGCCTCCTGAATCTTACAAATGTGTTTCAATGGAGAGTTAACGAAGTTCCCAAATGAGAGAGAATTTTAACACAATTTCTACAACTTCAACTCTCCTGCCTCATAAAAAGCATTAAGAAGTCTGGTAATGAAGCATTAGGAGGTCTAATCAGTTCCCAGTGCTATAAACCTCTTAATCACTCCATATGACTTACACCATAAGTAGTCAATAGGCAGATCGTGGGCCAAATCTGGACTGCCAGATGCTTTTGAATGGACCCGGAAATCTTTTAATTTACTTATTATTATTATAATTATTGGTCTTTTTATTATTTTCTCTGGGGTCTGTAACTTAACTATATCTTGACCAAGAAATTTGAACCTTGACAAAAAAAAATTGACTACCCCGACTTACACTGTCCACCCAACTTTAACTTCATTCTTCCTCCAAATTTGCAAAAGGCAAAATAACCAGTTGCTAGAGATGATTGGAAATGGATCTCCGGAATAGAAAATGGAATTTTATCTTCTAGCTGTGTGTTGTTTTGACAATTGTCTATTTTCTTTAGATTATGCCTTTTGCACATGATGTGGGCTTTATGCTTATGGGGAGAAGAGGTTGAAATGTGAACGTGCTTAGCTGAAGGGAAAGCTAAGTCTGAGCAGGGTATTCATCTCTCAACAATACCCACAAAGGAGTGCACATAGCAGTATAGGTCCTTAAGTCTCAGATATGCTGCAGATAGTATCTTGGCTTGGTCTAACTCATGTTAGTATAACTACATCCTCAGTGGAGTGGAAAATCCTAACTCTCAGTGTAGACTGTGCTATGTTGATGGGAGGGCTTCTAGCATCAACATAGCTACCACCTCTCAAAGGGGTGGAGTACCTATGCTGAATGGAGAAGCTCTCCTGTCAGCATACGTAGTATCTTCACTTAGTGCTACAGTGATGCCGCTGGACCAATGCTATTGTGCCTCTGCAGTGCTGTAAGTGTAGACAAGCCCATTGTGTCTGAGGGAGTCCATCACTTTTCCTCTCCACCTGCATCCTACACAAGATGAGTTTTACATATCCTGATCTAAGAAATGGTTGACTCTGTCAGTAGATTCCATGGGCTTTGTGCAGTTCCTTTGTCTTGACTCTGTTTTTGGAATCTTCAAGAGCTTTCAATTAAAGATCTATCCCCCCTCCTTCCATCTGTCTGACAGCCCAATAGGTTTGTTTCTGCTAGGTCTTTCCTCCTTTCCAATTTCATGTAAGATGACTACCTACGGCAGATGTGAAATGTGAATGATTTTGGACTGCTAGGCGTATGCAACACTTTCCATTTGCTGTGTCTGGCTTACTCTTTTCTGAGATTGTGATGTACATATTTTCAGTTGTGTCCTCATAATTAATTGTCTCTGTAAATATTGGCTATGAACTGAGTATTTTTTTTCCCTACTTAGAAATACTATGCAATTTGTATTCTTAAAAAACATTTAGTTTGGATTATGTCCCAGTTATCAAATAGTTAAGAACAATACCTGGTAATCCCCGGAAGAAAGTGATTTATGAAATGTTAAAAGAGCTAAATATGTATTGCTGAGCAAAACAGTATCTGAAGGCAGTCCCGGGTTTACAATGGTGCCAGGGAGCTGGGCCCATGCTCAGAAGGGGCCCCTGCCTGCTCTGCTTGCACTGCCCCCGGAGACTCTGCCAGCCGCACCCACCACTTGCTGCTCTCGGCCTGCCTGCCAGCCGGCTGAGGGCTCCTTTCAGCCCCCTGGCCGGACCCCAGTGCACTTCCAGCTCCGGGCAGTCTCTGCTTCCCATCACCTGTGGGGCCCCACCTGTCTCCCCAGAGCTGAGCTGCCTGGGTCTGGTGCAGAAGCCTGGCCAGTTTCAGTCAGGTGTGGGGAGATGTTGGGGTGGGAGAGTGCTTGGCTGGGCTCTTCCAGGCAAGTGGGTTCTGAGGGAGCATGGCTGGGGCAGGCCCTGGCCTGGCAGATCGCACCACTCCTAAGGGACTGGAGCAATTTCCTGCCCCCCTGGGACCAGCCCTGGCTGCACTGCTGGCTCAGCAGTAACATCCCGGGAGGGTGGTGAGTGCAGCTGGGAGGCAGGGCGTGGGAGAGGGGGTCTCTGGGGGGTCTGGGGTGGTGCTGGGCTGTGAGGGGGTGGGGAAGATGTGTGTGTTGGGGCACTAGGGTGTGGGGTTTGTGTGTGGGGTGCTGGGCAGTTGTGCTGGGGCTGTGGGCAGGGGGTGCTGAACAGGGGTGGTATTGTGCAGGGCGCTGTGCATTTGTGGCAGGGTTGGGGGGGTGCTGGGCATAGAGAGTTGGGGGGTGTTTGTGTTGGGCAGGGGGATGTGTGGCATGACATGGGCCCACCCACAAGGGGAAGGGGCATGCTGGCAGCACAGTGCCAGGCAGGCCAGTGCATCTGGCAGCTGCCGGTTTGTACATAGTACCCTTGAACTGGGCAGGGCCACCCCTGCCATGCCATGTCCCATTGCCCTTGGCTGGCCCCTCGCTCTGGGGACCGACCCTCCTCATGCCATGCACCATTGCCTCCATGGAGGGCCACATATATGTTTCCAAGTGTTTGAAATGACATTTTTTGTGTTCTGTTTTTTAATATTTTGCAATTTTTAAATTATTTACCACCTACATTTCTATAAAAAGTATTATAGAAAAGTTTCATTTATAGAAAATCTGGACTGGGGGAAAAAAAGCATGAAGTTTGTCATTAAAAATGAAATTTTTGGCAAGGTTGACAATTTTTCATGAAAAATATTGTTTTTGACATTTTCTGGTGGGGGGAAAAAACCTTCTTGTTTGAAAATTTTGGTCAGCTCTAGAAAAAGATAGATTAAATTAAGGCTGAAAATCAGGAAAATATTCCTTACAGTGGGGTCAAATAGAACTCTGAAGCATTCTCCCAAGGGAAGTGGAATGAAAGCTTCATTAGAACACATTTGTAATTAGGCTGGACAATGCATTAGCAAAACATAGTAGGGAACAATTCTGTATTTCTCAGAGAGATGGACAAAGTGAACAAGTAGGTCATTTACAGCTCTACTGTCTATGATTCTTTTGAATAATCCTCTCTTTTAGTCTTTAACTTTATTTAGATCAAGTATGCCTCCCTAACCTTTATGAAATCACGTACCAAAGCAATTCAGTTCAATCAATATCTACATAAAAGCACTCTTAACCTACCTTCAGCCCTTTCATACATTCCCTCAACAGCATGGGAAATAAAATATGCTTTACAGCCTATCATTGAGATCAGCAAATTTTGGCTGTGCTGGATGAAGTGGAGGATGTAGAGAGGAGTGTAAATTCCACAGTGAAGAACCCTTCTCTCTGAAATCACCAGCTGGCTCCTCCTTAAACAAAGGAACTACTAGCTCCAGCTCCATAGGTGATTATGTGAAAATTTTGACATTTGCAGTGAGAATTGATCTCTGAAGTAGCAGGACCTGGTCTTTAAAGGTCAGCACCGACACCTTAAAGTCATCTGAAAACAGACTAGGAGCCACTGCAGAGCACAGAAACCAATGTAATCTGCTGCTGAGAGAACACTACTAAATCCTCTCAGTTGGGTTTATTCTCCATGAGCTGAAGTTTCCAGGAATTTTTCAGACATAGTTCCATGAAGAGCATATTGCAATAATCTGTTGGTCCACCCCAGAAGGAAATGGTTGCAACCATTTTAGAAAGTACAGATGGAAAAATCCAACAATGTGAACTGTCACAATACAAACTATTTTGCAAAACTAGATTTTCTAAGAATAAGGGAATGTCATATGTTGGGAACCAAACAAATTGTATTGTGGGTTCATTTGCTGCTGTTATGCTATATTTTGTTTAGTTTAACATTTATATTTGAATCTAGTAATATTCTCCCCAACTGACTATAAATGCAGTAATTGTCCTTTATAATCAAGCTACTAGAATGGTTTAAGATTGTAATCCTGATGCACAACATAGTTATCAAATGATGTTAGTTTACAAATTCTTTATTATGAGTCTAGTCCCTAGATTAATAATTACTTCAGACATGTCATTTTTTATGTTTGATATCCACAAAAACAAGAGTGGATCAGATTCTGAACTCAGTTTTGTCACTGTAAATCTAGGATAACTCCAATGAACACAACGGAGAAATTACTCCAAATTTATACTGGTGTAACATAATCTGGCCCAGTATCTCATTCAGAGGCAAACCACCCTATCTAAAGATTTCCCTTTTAGTCTGGCATAGTGAAGACATTGTTCCTTTCAAGCTGTGTATCTTCTGATTTCCTTGCCTGATGGAAAAAACTAGGTCAGGAAAAGAGAAGCATTTTTTCCTAATGTTACTAAGTGCCATATGGAGCATCATCTATTATGCACTTCACATTGGTTGAGTTTTCTAATATCTCAGCTGTCGTTTTTCCTTCTAATCTAGTTATGTTTTGAAAACTTGTGAGTTATGTATGGACATAAATGTCAATTTCTGAAAGCTATTAATCAGGATTTTTGGAGGGACTTTTCTTCCTGTTTGAAATGCACTGGAATCGATTTATTTATTTATTTTTTTAATTTTATTTATTTTTTTGGTGGGCCAGAATGGATGTAAGAAACATTTTGGTGAAAAATAGGAACTGACTCCAAGTTGGGAGCAGTTGGCATCTATGTAATACTTTTCTTAACTTAATATTTGTTACTTTTTTATTAGGTTTTGTAAAATCCAGCAAATCATATACCAAGCCAGCAGTATGTGAACAAATTTTCCAATAAGTATCAATTACATTGTAAGTATTAAAAGAAAATTGTTCAGCACATCTAGCCTGCTGACTTGTAAGGTACAGAACTACCATATTCCATCTCAAATGATAAATGAAAGTGAGAGAGAATTAGTACAGGAGGCATGACTTTTTTTTTTTTTTTTTTTAGACAAGCCAGAGGAGATCAAGGATAGGGGAATTAACAATGTATAATAATAAATGCTCAGTTTGTATATGGTGCTTTTCATCTATAGATCTCAAAGCAGTTTACAAAAGAAGGTAAGTATAATTATTCCCATTTTATAGATGGGGAAACTGAGGCATAGAGTGTTGAAGTGACTTGTCCATCCATGGTCATGCACCAGGTCAGCAGCAAACTTGAGACTAGATTTCATTTGTTATGTAACTGATCTGAACCTACTTTAGTTCATGCGCAAATTGAACATTCTTTGAGACTCATAATCACTTGGTGAACTATTTCCCTCACTTATCTCTGCATCTCTTCTTTTGGCCACAAGAGGAAAAGCAGAAATGTTACAGAGAAGATGTTTCTGTGGTATTTTTCAACGCAGATAAACTAAGGAAGTGTGAGAAATCTGTCTGCTCTCGTGGTAAGACCTCAGTAGCTCTGTAAACCAGTCTAGTATGGACATTTCACTAAGGAATGTTCTCTGTTCTTGCTGAATTTCCCCCCCCTCCTACCCTCCACTATTTTCTGCATTATCATGATCCAGCATTAACAATTCTATCTATCCTAGGTACATATATAGTCCCCATTACTGTAGTACCCAACACCTTTCACAATCTTCAATTTATTTAGGCCCAGACCATTCCTGTGAGGTATGGAAGTATAATTATTTTCCAGTCTATAAATGGAGAACCAAGGCAGAGGGACTAAATGACTTGTGTAGGGAATGAATTGAACCAGGCTTTCCTGAAAAGTCCCAGGTTGCCACTGGACAATTCTTTCATCTTATCGCTGTTCTGTCTATGTCACATCTTTCTCTCTACCATATCTCCCTTAAATCTGCATAATGCTAGATAGGGTCCCTGTTTTGGATATGTACATTCAGCTTCTTGTGCAGGGCATATTTTCCAGGAATGTTATATTTTACTGTTAGTGTTGCGCAGGTTTTTGTTGTTGGTTTTTTTCAGCTTTTTTTGTTGTTGAAAGTCACAGTACTGAAATTTGCATCCTTATATTTCTTTCTGTTCTTCTGACCTCTCAGTCCTTGTCCTCAAAGAAAACCTGAACAACACCTTCTTTAAAAGACAAGCCTGGGAACTTAAATTCATAACTCTACTGGATACTTGAAAACCATGGATTTAACAGAGACAGTGGCTTTATGGCTCATTACCATAATTTGTAACACATCCTGCTGCCTACTAACCCTCCTTTATTCTACAACTACAGAAGTATTAAGTGAAGCGCTACAGAAGCCCAGCTGTAGACATAGCCTAAGTCCTTAAGATCTTCTGTTGGTCTCTCTCCCTTTTTGTTTTTTAATTGTATTTCATTTTGAGCCTTTTTGTTGAAACACACTGTATTGAAAATTTGAATCCTTACATTTCTCTTTGTTCTTCAGTGGCTCAGGTTCCTGCAGTGACATGTGTGTCAATCAGTTTCTTCTGATTTGGAGTGAGGCCTGATGTTGTCAGCATACAATATGCCAAATCAAATGGGGGTAGTTAATAAAAAGAGGGTTGGGATAGTTATTCCATTTCAGGGTTTGGTGGCCAAGAATGAGCAGGCAGGACTTGGCTGGAACCAATCGCTAGGAACCAATGGGGAGCTGTTATTTTTTTAAGATTCCCAGTCATTGGGATAGGACTATGTTGTACCAATAAAATAAAAACCAGCAGGATCTTATTAAAGGGAAAAAGGCAAAATACCACATTTATTGTGAATACAGAAAGAATCATAGTAAGCAGTTAGTTATAGCTATAACATTCCATTCAATCTCATATTTATTCACACATTCATTCATACAAACACACACACACACACATACACACCCCCACACACAGGTTCTGCAAGGTTGTTATCATAGTTACCAGCCTTAGAGTTCCTCATGCCAAGCCACTGGCCAGGTGGCCTGGACATGAGGAGGGAGCAGGGCCTTGTCAGATGCTCATCTGATGCTCCTGGAAGTTGGTTTGCAGAATCAGACCCCAAAGTTCTCACTTTTTAGAGTCTATTTTTATAGGAATTTCTTCCTATGCCAGTCTATGGGAATTGCTTCATCATGCTGTTGCTGAATCAATCAGCAGATAGCACATTCCTGATGGCTCCAAGATGTTATCTTGTTCTTTGGTTCTCCCATTCTTGAGGCTGTTGGGTGGATTCCAGTCTGCCCTCCGGGGGGTCCTCTGGTTATTTCCACTTGACGCCTTCTTCAGCCGATGGACACTGGATTCTTAGGCTGGCACCTCCCTGATCATTCAGTTATTATCCACACCAAGCATCCATCCACATACATCCTCTATCTCTATTTTAATCACAATTGTTAATACAACAAAAGGGCGGGGAGTCTCTGGGTGTTGTTTCTGTTGTTAGAGTATTGCTTTGAGTCTCTCTCTCTGTGAACTGCTTTGAGAACAGACTCTGTCTTAGAATGTACTAACACAATTAGCAGCTTGCAAGTTTCACACATAGAGGGAGAGAAACAGCACCAAAAACCAAGAGACCTCTTAATTAGTAATACCCTGGAATTGAAACTCTGGGGAATCAAACTCATTTGTGATTTTAATACAGAACTTCTTTAATATGATCCAACAACTACTGGTATAATAAAAGTGCTGAGAAGCTTGAAATTTCATATACAATAGGTTTGCATATAGCCTTCAGGTTCCATTTCAGGAGTCTTGCTTCTGGTATCCATTTCAAATTTAGCCCTCAAGTACACGGCTTTCTCTTTTTGTGAGTATGCACTTCAGCACACCTTAATTTTGGGCAGCTTTCCTCATCTGATTTGTTCTAAGCTTCCTTTTTTATTATTTTAGTGGAAACAAAACAATAAGTAAAGTTCTACCCAGGCAGAAAGGATAATTTATTGTCATTCTATTTCTTTTAAAGACCTAGTATATCAAATTACAGGATCACTCTACTGTTCTCATAATGTGTTGTTGTATTCCCACTGCTATATTTTTCTTTCAATCGTCTTTTATACCCAGATACTGCTGAAGTTCTTAAGCTATATTTCACAATTAAACAGATTTCTTTCAACAGTTTAATAACATCTTAGCAACAAGTATACATTAATTTAGAAAACAGTTGGTAAAATGATAAAATGTTGTATTTGGATCCTGTATCCCAAGGGACGAAGGAAGTAAGAGGAGGAAAAAGCCTGGAATTGCAAGAAATAAGGAGGTTATGCTGGTTTGAGACCAGACAGAATCTGTGTTACCATTTGGTCAGTGACAATAATTTGCTTATGTGATTTCTATATCTCTAGCCAAACCATAACTTTAGCATTCATTTTGTGAGATTTTTATAATGTGTTGGTCCTTTTTTGTTGGATGGTACTGAAGGGTTCTGATTCAGTAAAACAAAGGGCTAATCTCTGCTTGAAACGCTAGAGTGGTTCAGGTGTAGTGCTGCGCTATAGCACTTCAGTGTAGACACGGACCACAGCGACAGGAGGGTTCTCCTGTCACCATAGTTAATCCACCTCTCTGAGAAACAGGAGCTAGAATGATGGAAGAATTCTTTTTCACACAACTGCGTTGACTTAACTTTTCAGTGTAGACCTAGCCAACGAAACAAAAACTAAGGGCCTGATCCAACTCCCACGTTAGTCAGCAGGGCTGGATTGAGGTATAAATCAAGACTCCTGTCCTATTTAGAGCCTATATTCAATAGTTTGAGGTATATGTTTACACTGAAGAGCTGTGGTCAGCACAGCTTTGCTGGCATAATCCCCTAGCGTAGGTGAGGTGTTTGACATTCTGCTAGTATAGGAACACCATCTCCCTGAAGGACACTAGCTGTCTTCTGTTGGCATAGCTGCATCTACATTGGGCACAGCTGTGTCACTAAGGAGTGTGTTTTTTCATAACTATGCTGTAAGTTGTAAGGGTAGACCAGGCTTCAATTGGTTTGGGATTTCCTGCCCTTGAATGCTATGTGAAATGGGATGAGGCACTGGCTCAAGAGCCTTTAGCCTTGTGGACTTCTCAAGCCAATCCGGCTGCTGAAGCACATCCAGCCATTAGTATAGGGAATGGGAGAAGAAAGTAAGACTGGGTCTACACTGAAAAGTTATATCAGCATATACAGACGTAGCTATGCCAACAAAACCACCAGTGCAGCTGTGTTGATGGGCAAGGGCTTCCATTAAGGTAACTAACTGGTTCAGGGTGGTGTTCCTACACCTACAGAAGAACCCCTTCTGTCAGCATAGGCTGCATCTACACCACAGACCTATGTCAGCAAATTTGCTCACCGTCTGCTTGTTTGAGTGTCCAGGATTTAAAAAAACTGGGCCTTTTGTGCATGTTAGTTTCTAAACTGGGGAGGGGAAACACTCTGATGGATGAAGTAGAGGAACAGAAGTGAGTGCTTTATTTGTGCATACTGAGGAGCCTAAGTATCATGTCTTGTCAGTACTACATTAAGCACTACTTGAAAAGGCTAGGTTCCCTGTACCACTGTTTCAGTTTGGGTTTTCAGTCTTACTATAAATGACTGAACAGACAGTTAATTATAGTAAAACATGACAACAGAATGAATCCTTGTGTCCAATAGGTCACAAGACTGCATCATAGTCCTTTGGCAGCATCTCCATGTCAGCCCCTATCATTTAAACCAGCGTAGACTGGTTTTGAAAGGCAATATGAGTATATATAGCTTTGTTGATCAGAGAAATGCCAGAATGTGTCTGGCAGCATTGTGGTTTGTGACACTAGTTTTTCTGGTGGTAATTTTATACTGTGAAAGAGATCTTTGATTTCACTGCAGTTGTCAACCAACACATTACTGGCTGGCTGATATCACAAGAACCTCCCAGCTTCTACACAAGAAAAATGTGACTAAATTTTGTAAAATATAGAGGAATAGATTGTGCTATCAGTTTTTAAATCTAAATCCACATAGTTTATGTGAATACATTTCAGCTCATGATCTGTGGATATTACAGATGTCACTAGCTATTTACTAATCATTATTCTTATTGTAAAAAGAAAAGGAGTACTAGTACCAATTTATTTGAGCATAAGCTTTCATGAGCTACAGCTCACTTCAGCTCACGAAAGCTTATGCTGAAATAAATTGGTTAGTCTCTAAGGTGCCACAAGTACTCCTTTTCTTTTTGCGAATACAGACTAACACGACTGCTACTCTGAAACCTATTCTTATTGTGTGATTGGGCATCTCAGTCACATGGTATTGTTTCTATTTGATTGGAATGGGGAAAAAATGATCAGTGAATAACAAGTTAAAACTTTAGACAGGTAATCAATCATGCTAAAAATTGTGAAACTTTCAGGATTCAAAACCAATCGGTGGGAAGAAATTATTGTGGACACATGACACCATGAATATCAGTGTAGCAAATTTATCACATTTATTTGTGAAAATATTTGTAAACCATCTTTTGTATTTTTGTCTAGCTCTAATATGCATGTTTAAACCTGGATTGTGCTTCCTACTATGTGATCAAACATTGATATATAACATGTAAAGTGATCATCTAGACTCAATTACAGCATAAGAACTGCAGATTTTACAAGGTATTTGAAAATTTGTGTAATATCTTCAGAGGAAGGACTTCAGCTTTTTCTTTGTGTATCTCTTTCTATATGTGAAACACCAACGCTATACTGCTATATAAATAATATTATTTGTATAGCACCATCCTCAGACTTCTGAAAAGCCTGTGATAAAGTAAACTTAAGTACTCATGATAAACCCAAATTAAGCTGAACATCTTATCTACATATTGCTGTTCTGGACTTCATTCAGGTTCTTGTCTAATCCAAATGACAGCCCTAGTTATTATCAGTAAGTGCTAAGTAGATTACTTTTTAAAAAGGAAATAGTATTTCAAAACTTTGTTAATAATGTGAGATGGCAAGGTCGGCAGCACACCTCAAAATCATCACCTGAGCATCTGCTCATTCAGGCTTGCATGGACAATATCTAGCATAATGAGGTTATAATATAAGTAATAAATAACATTACATATAAAGGCTAATCTTGTAAATGGTCCTTTTGTGGAACTCAGGTACATGGGACTTCGGTACATGGAGACCTTAAGACTGGGTCTTACTTTTATGAATGTTATAAAATTATTTCTATTGCTACAATACTGCAAAGTCACAATCTAAAGTTAGGAGAGTGGATGGCCAAAGAAATTACTGTTACCAACCCTTCACCCTGGCATAGGGAATTAGCTAACTTCTTTGTAGTTGTACTCTGTCGAAGAGGTGGATCTGAAAAGTGACAGCGCAGCACTGGACAGCTATAACTGACACACAATAAAAATACATCAGGAGACGTGACTTCTTAGGGTGGCATATCAAATGACTTTCTGCCTTTTTTTTCTCCTGTTGAGTTCATGAAGGAAACCAAGGAACTGATTGTGCAAGATCCTGTTCACAGAACAAAGTTTTGCAGTTTTTCTTCTCAGGGACTTAATTCTTTGCAAAAGGTTTCTGTGGTTTCATTGCCCCTCAGATGGAATAAATGTCATCCAGTTAGATTGCTGGGTGATGGCTAGAGTTTATTTCCAGATAAAACATGTGTTTATAAAACTCTGAGAAGGTCCAGTCCCACCCTATAAATAATATATGGCTATGTAGGCAATGCATGGCTCACCTGTGCTTCTCAGCAGCAGCTATTCTATTACCTAAGGGAGAAGCAATGGCCAGGAGGCAGCGACATAAAGATAGTTGCATAGACTCATCGAAATGTAGGGCTGGAAGGGACCTCAGGAAATCAGCAAGGCAGGGTTAAGTATACCTAGACCACCCCAATAGATGTCTGTCTAACCTGTGCTTAAAAACTTGGGGGATTCCAAAGCCTCCCTTGGTAATTGGTTCCAGTGCTTAACTATCCTTATAGTTAAAAGCTTTTCCCTAAAAGCTAACATAAATCTTCCTTGCTGCAAATTAGACTGATTACCTGTTGTCCTATCCTTAGCTGACATGGAGAACAATTAATCACCATCCTCTTTATAACAACATTTTACACATTTGAAGACTGTTATCATGTCCCCCTCTTCAGTCTTCTCTTCTCTAGATTAAACATTAGGGTTACCAAGTGTCTGGTTTTCAACCAGAACACCTGGTTGAAAAGGGACCCTCCCCGCCCAGTGAAAATGAGTGAGTGAGGGTGGGGAACAGCAAGCAACGGAGGGAGGGGAAATGCGGGGGGTGCCTCGGAGAAGCGGCATGCCCCGTTCTTTCACCCTTTCCTCATAGGTCACGGTTTCTAAACCTCTTGTCATTTTTTTTTTTTTTTTGGTTTCTTCTGGACTCTCTCCAATTTGATCTCACTTTTGTTTTTAAAGGGTGGTGTCCAAAACTGGCCACAGTACTCTACCTGAGGCCTCACCAATGTCAAGCACAGCTCAAGAAGTATCTGCTATATCTTACATAGAGTTTAAGGCCAGAAAGGACCACTAGATCATCTAGTCTGACCTTCTGTATAGTACAGGCCACCAACAACACCTGCACCCGGACATTCTTCCATCTACATCAGATATTCCCTGTTAATATATCCCAACATACGGTTCCCAAAATCCTCCCCATTCCCAGGGGCGGAGTTTGTGATACTGCCACACCAGCTATGGCATTCAGGTTCTAAGGGATGACAGCTAGGGGGGGTACTGATCATGTTCTCTGCTTCCCTGACATACTAGTGAGGACAGGGCAAGTGCTTCATGTCTGACTGGGGAGAAAATTCTCTTCTACTGTAGTGAAATTTTGCCTATTCACGTAGCCTCAACTTAGGGCTCCATAAAGGTGGATAGAGAGGATGAATGTGAAACAGGGCAAAGTGGAAACCCTGCTGGCTTCAAATACAATTAACACTCAATTTTAAAAAATAAACTGAGTAAAAATATTGAGTTTAGAAAGAGTGACGAGTCACCTGGATAACTGGCATGTGAATGAGGACTGATTCTAGTGTAGATTCAAGCAGAAACACAAATATATGCTCTCTTTTTACTAGCATTTCCCTCCCCTTGCTTTTTTCTGGCAAATGAAAACTAGTGATCACCACCACAGTGGGATAATATGTCAATCCAGATTAATTACTATTAAAGCAGGTAGGTGTATTTTCACTACATGTACGTGATAGCTAGGGACATCCTTTGCAAAGTGAGAGATGTCAAAGTTTAATTGGGGTCCTCTGGACTCTCCCATTCTCAAATCTACATATAGCAAATCACGGATTAAATAAGTTTTCTTTATTTTACGTTAGTTGTAGATGGCTGAGATGAAAAAAATACATGAAATGCAACCCCATAAATGTCAACACCTAACTGGAAAAAATGACCAGTATTTGCCACTTGTATTTTTGTGTAATTATGCCAACTGCATTTCAGAGTTTGTTACCCTATCTCTACAATAGCCTAAAAGAATTAAAGAATTATCAGTTAAGCCTTCCTAATGAAGAGGACAGAAAACATTAAGTGGTATATGCACAGTGAGAAAACACATTATGTGAGAAAATGTATTAGCTAATTTTTTAAACTAAACTGATACTGTACATGATATAGCACTTAGTATACAGACAGGGATAAATTGTTTATTGTGTTCAGCTCACATATTTTTAAACATGTCCATCTTTGTCCATGCTAAGAGCACAATAGGGTCTAATGTCATAAAATGTGCTAGATAAAATGTGCGTTAGCTCCTCTTCCCACTGTAGACAAGGGCTAAGTAAATGATGGTTTGCTCTGGTGAAATCCTCAATGTAGACAAAGTTAGCGTGTGCATGAGGAAACGCAACTGCTTGTTCAATGGACACCTGGAGGGGGCGGAGGGTATGTTTTGTTGTTTGTGTATCTATCTCACTGAATGTGTACAAATCAGGAAACATCTAGGACTACTCTCCTAGAGATTTTTTGGGAAATAATGTATTATACGGGATACTTAAATGTTCCTGATTTCAGATATACAAGCAGCCTTGACAACATCCTTTGATCTCACTCAGTCAGGTGGGAAGTTCTTCTTGGGGGCAAAAGAATACTTTTGAAAAAATCTGATTAATACCCCAAATCAAATAATCCATAATATTTATATTTACTTCTACAAACATTTGTCAAACCTCTATAACTAATTCAGAACCCAACATATTCAGATCTGATTAAAAAGTGCAGCCCTAAGACATATGGTGTCCTCTACATAGACAGTAAAATATAAAATCCACTATAGAGACATTTGTATCCCAAGGCAGTTAAAAGGTATGTGGAAAAATCAAGTTACTTTTTACAAGAAAGAGTCTTAAATAATGAATAAAATAATAATAAATCAACATTTATACTATGGTAGTGCCTAGGGGCTTCAACCAGGTTTGAACCCCACTATGCCACGCAATGTTACAAACATACAATAAATGATGGTCTTTGACCCTTTTGACTCTTATATAATGTAAATATGATGTGACTAAATTTTGAGTCCTTCTGGCACTTCTGTAGTTTAAAAGGAAACTCTTTAAAGTGTAAAGTAAGCAATTCAGTCAGGAAATTATCTGCCAAAGCTAAGAAAGATCAGGAAATGCCAGCTCTACAATGCAGGAACACGACTGCTTGTACAAAGGCTCAGAGTGTATACCATTCAAATTGAAAGACACCATTTTGTATGTTAACACTTCTGGTATGTGTGAATTCCCCAGTCCTGCCAAAAGAAATACAGCTGAGAAGAGTATGAGTTGACTTGTCTGACAGGAATGGACAATCTCAATGACTTCTTTAATATTGTAGTTTTTATTTTTGTAAGACAGGATATTGGGTCTTCCATTTTTCTGATGTCATCAGTACAGTTTAACAATTAGGTTGTTATGGCTCAATGGATATATTGGAAACTGATGGAGGAATCTTGCTTCAGATAAGCATCTAGAATGTCCGTCTCCATGGCTGTTGAAAAGGGTTTGGGTGGGTAGAACCAGGTGGTAGTGGTTATAGGTGGAATGCTTCCTTCAAAGCTCTCACATAGTTTGCAATAGAAGGTACATTACAAATTATTAGATCTTGTCTAAGTTAGAGCTCTTTGCAGCAGCAAAAATCCATGTCAATGTAAATCATCAGTGTAGAGGCACTGCAGGGGTGTAAAAGGGCCTTGCATTGGTGTTGCAGTGCATTTACAGGGTGGGGTTTGCACCAGTGTATCTGCACTGGTGCAAAAAATTCTAATCCAACCAAGCCTTTAATGCTGCAGGTAGCAACAACTACTTCTTTGTAGCTTCGCCTGCACTCTGAGTTGGCGGTGGAACTCAGCATAGCAACTGAGCCAGAATCAATGGTGTCATAGGCACAGATCTAGGTGTGCTGTCAATGGGGAGTCCAATACTGGGCATGGATGGCCTCCACATTGATGCTTTGACTTCTCCGGAATTGGGATGGGAATCCTTGGTAGATCCTGGAATTCTGAGTGGTTGGAAGGATGTGCCCCCTACTCCTTGCACTTAATTCCCCCTTCACGGGAGGATTCTAAACGGACTTCAAGTCACGGAGTTGTGACATTACATTTTGCCTTGCCCTCCTCAGTCCTGCCATTTCCCTAACACTGCCACTGGTGCCAGTCACCACCATGACTACGTGCCTGTATGTTATATCCCTGTCCCCCACTTTACATTTGTTCACTTATCTTTTTGTTTGCAGACTCTTTGGGGCAGGGACTGGCTCAATGGTCCCCATGTCTTGATTGAGACCCGTGAGTGTATTATAAATGATGACATATTATGTGCTTTTTGTCCACAATGTCCCATAATAACTAGGAACTAACAGGCATGGGCCCTATCCTGATAGGTGCTGAGTACTCCCAAGTCACTAAGGAAAACTGGTTGTTCAACAACCCTCAATATTAGACTCTCTAATCATTGTAGAATGTGCTATGGCTTGAAGCTACAGACCATATTCCAATCACAGGGAGAGGTGGTTTGTCCACAGAAGCTGTGCTGTAATAGGAGCCTCTAGGGAAGAGTTCTCCATACTTTGCTAGAATTGCTCATGAGGACTCCTAGTGACCACGTGCCGCAACTGCAGCAGCAGCTCCCCCACCTGGGACAGGTTGTACAGTGCACTCCTCCCAGTGATGTAGTTAATGAAGGAGTGGCCTTGCCTTCAGCCCTCCCCTATGAGGATATGGCATTAATGTGGAGTGGTGGCTCTACTTGCTGTCCAGCTACACTGTCTCTGCCCCCTCCCTAAGGGATATGTGGGTGGAGACGGTGCTCTCCCATCTGTAGCCCCTACATCCAGAATGGCTGCTTCCCTTGCAATTCCCCACCCAGCTCCTTCCAATGTATGCGAGATCCTCAGCCTCTGATCCCATCCACATCCTGTGGCCTCATCTAAATTCAGCCTTTGCAATATCTTCCCTCGTGATTCCTCCTTAGCTCTTGAGGACAGGATAGTAATTTCAATCCCTCTCTTTTTCCCCAAATAAGAGTGAACTGGCTGGGTAGGGAGAGGAACCAGAAGTTATCAGACATGTTTGTGGATGGCACATGTGTTGGGAGTTCTGAGAACTTTAGCTTCAATCATGTATAATCGTGTATGGGTATTAAAAATGACTCTAGTGATTAACAATACAGTGAATGTGCAAATCCCTCTGCCCTGATTGGCTAAGGGCCATTAAGAAGCTCTGAATTTGCATACTTTACAATTATTGAGAAACAGTCATACAGACATTATGCAAATCAAATCCACTCAGCTAAAGGGCAAGGAATTGCATAATTTGATAACTGAGGGTTTGTCTACACATGGAATTATTCCAGAATAGCTGTTTTGGAATAAAGTTCTGGAATAACTATTCCTGAATATTATGTATGAACACTCTTATGTCATAATAAACGTAATCCAGTTTACTTATTGAAGCGCAACAATGCATATCTTATTGAGACTTGTGAAACATCAAAAAATGGTTTTCAAAAGTGAAATTGAGTGAGAGGGCATGGGAAGGAAAGGGGTGGGGACGAAAAGAATTAGGACCTCAAATGCCATTCAGATCTGCTGATGGTTCTAGACAGTCTAAGGTGGGGGAGGGACAATTAACAAAATGAACACAATGGATAAGCATCCATAATCTTGACTAAATACTCTTTAGTGATGTGTGTAGGAAACGTCTTTTGAACATAATCCACTTTCTGGAAACACATTTTCCAAAGTAATTCGGTCAAATCAACAAAGGCCCTTTTGAAAAATTGTACCATCTGAAAAATTAAGTGTTTGGACTAAAATTTTAAAATAATATTTATTTGCATGTAGGGATAGTGGCTGAAATGATTACTTATACAATATCTTCAAGTATGAAACTATTATAATACAAATGACTGTCTCTTTAGGATGGCTCTTTCAAAGTTTTAATTTAGTTAGTGGGAAAACAAATCAATCCAGATTGACAAGAAAACCATTACTTAATGACTTAGTTTTCTGTCTTTTCAACAGCTGAAATAGCCAAAAGAGATAATAAATTATTAAAAATTAGATATTTAAAGCAAAATCATATTAACAATACAATTATGGCTGTCTTAGCCTAAGTAGGTGTAAATATAACATCTTCCACTGGAAGAATTGATCTTTCAATATTAAACGTCATAGAAGCCAATATTTGAAAGCAATTAATAGGGCCACTTCAAGATGGGTGGGGGAAGAGACATACTTATAGCCCCTGTTTTAATGCATAGGAATAGATGGATTTGTTGTAGGATAAAATAAAAATTCTGTTCTTTTCCTAATCACCCACCTATTAAAGCAGTCAGTTGGCATCCATGAAACACTAATATCAAGTGCAGATAATCAGTTCCTGCTGCTTGCCATTATACAATTAAAAGATAAAACAAAAGGCTTCATATTCATTTTACTTTCTCATTGTTAAAGTAACTACCTTTCTTGCTTCTTATCTTTGTTAGTCATTAGAGGAGCTGACAAAGCAGAGGAAACAGTAACGAAACTATAAGGATGTCTGTTGTGTGTTGAAGTTTTAGTCCTTCAGAACTCATTCCAAGATGAATCCAAGCAGGCATGTTTTTCTTTGTAGGACCTGAAGGAACAAAGCATGAATTTAAATTCCTTTAAATTAAACAGAAAAAGGTATGATTTGCATGTACTTCATTGCTCCAAAGTACTTCCTTTCAGGCTTCAGCTGAACACCCAGCTATGGAGACTCTTTCAAGGGAGTGTTTACAGTTCTGAAAGAGTTGTGAATGGCAGCACTCAGAGAACATTTAAGAAATGACTGATGAGATTTGATGACACTTGGGAGAGAAAACCTCCAGGTATTTGTATGTAAATCCCAGATATTTGCCAGAATGTTGCTTTTAAGTACTGCCATATTTTCTTTGCAAGTGCATATGGAGTAAGTACATGGAGGTAATGTTCCCCCTAGAGACCCAGAAACTGGTTTTAATGTGAAAGAAAAATGTCAGAGTACTAACAGCTTTCAGGTTTTTCCTTTCTAAATAAAAGCCTCCAGGGAACTTGAATGGAAAAATTCCTTCTAAAGAGATTACCAAATTTGTTAATTCACTTGATGGTCTTTCCAGGTTAATTGGATTTTGCTAATCAGAATGCTGGCCCCTTGTATTTACCTTGATTCTAACTTCTTAAGGGCTTAACATGGTAAACATTTAATGAAGAGAGATCTTTTCTTTTGTCCCACACAAACACAGATAAATTATAGTTTAGCAGGTCTCTGTCTAAATTAAAGGAAATCTGGAAGGAACAATTTTCTGTTACATTATGTACTATATAAAGATTTTCACTGTGTGTGTGTGTAATATATATTATAAAAATGCTATATAACATTCTGTATACATATTTTATATGCATTATAGGTCACAATTTATATATATATATATATATATATATAAAATCGAAAAAGAAGTGTACCCTGTAACTCCCCCTCAATTCAGAGAATTTTCTAAGTTAAAAAATATTAATCTCTGACCATAAGGGAATTGAGGAATTCTTGAACTCCACCTCTCACTCCATTAACTTTCTCTGAGAGGTTTAGTATTTCACCCCACACTCCAGATACTTATCCAGATCTTTAAAAACCAAAAATATTAACATGAACTTTGTGCTATTGAAAGGTGTTGACATACAAAATCTCTTATTTATCCACTGGTCAAGTCCATTGTGGTCAGAGACTGTACAGACTTTCCCATAATATCCTGACAGTGTGCCTCCATACTGGGCTAGAGGGGTCACCTCTAGTGAAGGCAAGTCCCTACACTTATCTTTCTAAAATTTCCCATCATTGCTACCACTGGTGGGTTTCTACTGATGATAGCAACAGTGAGAACTCCAAGGTAACCAAGACCCCAGCAACTGTCAATGTGTTAATCACAGTGTCAACTAGATCTGATTTGAGCAGGATTAGATGACAGAATGATTACACTGCCAGTGGGCAGTATACAGTAGGGCCTGGTCTAGGTTGACATAGCTACGGTGCTTGGGGGCATGAAAAATTCACAACACCGAGTCCCATAATTAAACTGACCTAACCTCCCGTGTGTACATGGCTAGGTCAATGGAAGAATTCTTCTGTCAACTTCTTATCTACCGCTTAGGGAAGTGGATTACCTACATAAATGGAAAAAGAAAAGGAGTACTTGTGGCACCTTAGAGACTAACAAATTTATTTGAGCATAAGCTTTTGTGAGCTACAGCTCACTTCACTGGACGCATTCAGTGGAAAATATGGTATTTTCGATTGTAGCTCACGAAAGCTTATGCTCAAATAAATTGGTGAGTCTCTAAGGTGCCACAAGTACTCCTTTTCTTTGTACGAATACAGACGAACACGGCTGCTACTCTGAAACCTGTCATAGATGGAAAAAACCCTTCTGTCACTGTAGTAAGCCCTTATGTTACAGCGTTACAGCTGTAGTGCTGTAGCTGTGCCTCTTTGGGACCCGTAATGTAAATATGGCCTGGCACTCCCACGATTGGTGGGAGTGCAGTGGTGTTGGCACTGGTGGGAAATTTTCTGTCAAGAAGGCTAATAATGTAGAGATACCAGTGTAATCTTTGGTCTCTGGATTGAGAGCAAACTCATTCTAATACAGTCCAACGCTCATCCCTATGACCATGAATGTCTAATTAGGCCACTGATAAGTCATTACTTACCCGGGCGGGCACTTGAAATGGTAACAGAGGTAAAAAAACAAGACTGTACAGCTTAGTACCAGTTCCCTGATAAATCCATTCCTCCTGACGCCTGGCCTCAGTGTCTGGACTCACTTTCCTCACCTACGCTGGACCCCAATGTTAAGTTTGGTCCAGGCAAAGTGTTAAATTTCCCCTTATTCTGTACATCTGGAATCCTCATTTCTTTCATTTTATTCCCAGTTTTGGAATTTGTCAGAACTCAAGAGACTCCCTTTCACTGAGTCAGACCTCCTGTCTTGAGAGGTACCTGAGGCTGCTTCTTGAATGATTCTGAATAATCCTGACACTGCCCAAGTGTTTACTCCCCTCATAGCTGATTACTGAATATATGACAGAGTTGAGCTGTGAATAGTAAAAATATGCAATAGTAATAGATATGTGACTGACTGACATGAATTGTGCTTTAGAAAGGAATAATGATGCCTCTTACCACAACCATCTTTCTGGTCTTGAGGGAAACAGTGCAGAATCCCATAAATACACTGGCAAAATAAACATCCTTCCTGGGTCCACTCTCCATGGCCAATGACACCGCAGCTACTGCGGGAGGAGAACAGATTCCATAAACAGGAGTGCTGTGACTGAAAATTGAGTTTCCTCTTTCTCCTTCACTGGGAGATAATCCCCTGTTTGTTGCTTACCTGATCCGTTTATCACGTTCACAGTGTCTGCCAGTAAAGTGTTTTGGACATATGCAAAAACTCCCCAGGAAACAGGTCCCTCCATTCTGACAGCAGCTTCTGTTCAGTTTGCTGGCTTGAGTCAAAAGTAGAGAGAGCAGAAAGGAAGAACTACAAGTTATCTGAGGAACCAGCCTGTCAAACAGAGAGACTTGCCATGCACAGCTAGGTCACCACTAGGAAGCTGTCTGGTAAAGAGTTACCATCTGATGGCTTTTAGGGCCCACTTCTTTGTAGAAAATACTTGTCCACTGGGAAGAACCCACTACAGTTGGTTGAATTTGTTAGTCTTTTCAAATAAAACAAAGATTGAAATTAATTTCTTCCTAAATTCAGGTTTGATTATCCTCTCATTCACAGAGGCCGTGATGCCCACAGCCATATGAGCAGTATGTGTAGTGTGTACCATTGGCAGGGGCAGAGCCAGCCCCACAGCAGTGGTGAGGAGGAACAGCACTGGCTGCCCCACTACTTTTTCAAGTTTGGCCCCACAGCCCTCAGTCATGAGAGGGGAGCACCAGAACCAAAACTGAGAGAGTTGCGACATGGCACACTGGGTTGCAGCGCTGCTGCTCAGGTTATGACAAAGGGGCCACGGGGCCAAACATGAGTGTCGCTGTGACCTCCGTGCACCAGGTCTCGATGTCACTCTCAAGTTTGATCCCACTACTCCCCTGTGATGACAGACAGCAGCGGGTGCCAAACCTGAGGAGGCAGTGGGGTGGCTAGCGCTACTCCGCCTAGTCACTGTGGGGCTAGCTTCTGTGTCATGGCAACCCCTTCCATCCTCCGGAGCCTTGCCCCGTCCACAGGACTCACTCATCAACAGCCCCAGGACCTGCTCAGGGAGCTGTGGTGAGTGCCCATGTTGGGGAGCTGGCTGGGAGAGGTACAGCAGGGAGCCGTGGGTGGAAAGTGAACATGAGGGGCTTTTACTTAGGGCCCAGTGATGGGTCTTGGTGCGTGACTCTGTTTTGTTTCCTTGTTCTGGATGGGAGTTTTGTTGAAGAAGAAACTTTGGCCTGGAACCCCCAGAGGTACCTTGCATTGTGCCTATCATCTGAAAAAATTCTGGGGGTGCCTCTGCACAGACGTAGTCCCTTTTAGAGCCCAGTTTTGCCTGCTCTGTGGGCAGTAGAGGACTTCAGTCTCCAGAGGTGTTAATCTAGTACTTTTCACAAACACTTCACTTGCTTTAAAGTAGAGGAAGTGTTTCAAAACATTTGCATCTGTTGGTAAGATATTTACATGTGAACTATTGAGAATATAAAAGATAGTTTGGATGACAGAGAGAATATGGACTGTGCCAAATTACAACAGAATGCTAGAAATCTTTCATGGGAGGAAAAAAAACAACCAAGTACAGAAGCGTAGATCAGATAGCTCTGATAGGACTGGATTCCAAAATGAAATAACAGCAGTAGGAAGATATTACACAGATTTCAAGATATATACTCTCTGCGCTAACACACATTTTAGAAGTTCTTCTGAAATATGCTGGGTTAAAACAATGGAGACTAAGTTCTATTTATCTACAGAACAACTATAGCAGAGGCAACAGCTGTTTAAAAGTACCTCACCCACTAATATGCATGAAGCCTGACCTCTAAAGAGTTCTTTATAGTTTGTTTTCCACTAAAGAGGTGGGGAAGTGTAAGAATAATTACAAGAACATGCTCTCTGAATCATGGCAATAGCTTTCAGCACAGCTCCCTCGATATTCACATAATGAAGAGCATTTTCATATTTAGATAGACCAGAGGTTTGTTCCTATTCTTCTAGTGTGGGGTTGTTTTTTTTTTCCCCAGTTGTCTTAATAACAATCAAACCAAAACAAGCGTTTCTGGGAAAAACAGAATTCATAAGAAGATTTAATGTGAGTGGCAATGGCTCTCAAATGCCAGAGGAGCACTTATTTCCGAATTCTTCTCACAGATTTGTACACTTCAAGCATGGCCTCATGCAGAGGGGCATATCTATTTTCATGGAGCAGTTCTAACTGTAGAATGTGATTTTTATGACCGACTATTGTACATACATTGTAGCTTGTTCCTGCTAATAAGCTACATCATGTGTAGCATTCTTAAATTATTCATTATTTGTATTAGTGTAATGGCTCAGAGCCCCAGTCACAGACCAGGACCCCATTGTGCTAGGCCTTGTACAAACACAGAACAAGTCAATTAAGAGGTATACCACACAGTTCAGACTTCTCTTTTTAACCTGGAAACATGAGATTTTGCAAGGCAGATCAGACTACTGATCCACCTAGTGTGTGGTATCCTCTGTCTGGTCATGAGAATTGCTGATATTTCAGAGAACAAAGTCTTGCCTGCTTCCGTAGTGCATCTAAGCAGTTTTGCAGTGCTGTACATGAGAGAGATTCCGTCTCAACCCCCATAGTTCATGCCAAGAAGTGTGCAAAATGATTCTTTCTTAGCATGCATACACAATTACAAATTCTAAATCACAGTGTTAGGCAGCCCCTTTAAAACAATTTACCTACAGTGCCTGACTAGACTATACGCTGTGCTACTGAGGCTATGTCTACACTGCACTTATGTCGTTAAAACTTTTATTGCTCAGGGGTGTGAAAAAACACTCCCCCACACACACCCCTGAACGACAAAAGTTTTAATGACAAAAAGCAGCAGTGTGGACAGTGATTCGTCAGCAGGTTTCTTTAGTTATTGTAAACAAATAGTTAAATTTGGATCATGTACACAGTGAAGCTTGATTTCCCCCTTTCCCCCACCTCGAAAATGCAAATATATGAACTGTGAGCATAGAAAATAATTTTTTTTTTTTAAGAGTAGCAGCCGTGTTAGTCTGTATCCGCAAAAAGAGCAGGAGTCCTTGTGGCACCTTAGAGACTAACAAATTAAGTTGAGCATAAGCTTTCGTGGGCTACAGCCCACTTCATTGCATCCGATGAAGTGGGCTGTAGCCCACGAAAGCTTATGCTCAACTAAATTTGTTAGTCTCTCAGGTGCCACAAGGACTCCTGCTCTTTTTGCGGATATTTTTTTGATCATGTACCAGTAAGTGGCAACAAAACCCTAATGCCATGCTCCCCCCAAAAGAGATGATTTGAGCCAACTTTCCCTTCATCTGTTTGCAAACGGCAAAAGTGAGAAGGATGTGTATGAGGTATCACCTTTAACCCTTTCCATCAATTACAGCATTAGTGCTGACATGGACTAGCAGCATTTTCTGATTATCCATGGGGCTACATTTTCCAAGTGTCACAGGATATTTTGATGGGATTTTGGGTGGCTAAATGCCATATAACACTTTGACAAGTTACAGATTGAGGTTAGATTTATACAGTGTTGCCAAGTTCGAGTATTTAAAAATCAGAAGTGTCACCCCGAAAACAGCATGAGTGGCATACAAATCAGGAGATTAAAAAAAAAAAGTTACATTTATTTGCCTTCTCATTTCTAAGCCACTAGAGTTGGCCGCATGGTTTATATTTAATTTTTACCTGGGGGTAGCTCTAATTTTTAAAGAAATCTAATCTGCTGTACAATTTTCTCTTTTCAAGACTGGATCATAAACTAGACTTTTGAGAGTTTTCCACTTTCTGGGCACTTGGCTGCTATTCATTTATTCAGTGTAACTGCTTAAAAATGGGCTCTAAAAGTTTTAGATGTGGCCATATGCAGCAAGGTCAATCTACAAAAATACATATATATACTCCTTGTGTGCAAAAACATGCATTTTCACACACACAGGTGTATCTTGAGTGCGTATGGGATGAATGCACAACATAATCAGAGCCCCATGATTCCATGGAATTTACTGTGGAATCCTTATCTTCCTGCAGAATTTAGATTCAGTTTCTATTAAGTACAAAGGGTCTTTCATGCAAGTATATATTTCTGTGTACAATGACACAGGTTATTCATACAAACATCACTATGTATGCAAATACAGAGTTTTGTGCATCCAACAGGTGGGCACAGAAGAATAGCCCTTGATTTTTTTAACATAAAGAAGTCAGGTTATTATGCAATGGTGCTTGCGTGAAAGGGTTTCTCCTCGAGAAGCTAGTTCACATTGGACATGAAAAACCTGTTGCCTCCCAATTCAATGAATAACTTACCATCTGTAAGCCCAGTGAAAGGTAAGACTTCAGAGGGGTTCCTCCTTCTCCTCTCAGAATTGAGATTATTTATATCATTAAAGGTGGTTAAGGAAGTGTTTGGATTTTTCTGGTCTGGGTTATCATCACAGTTCTCCCCTTCACAGCCTTTAAATATATATTAAAAAACAACAAAAATTAGGTCAGACTCTCAGTGATGGCTATACTGTAGATTTAGCTTTGACAGCTGCACAGATGATGTTCAAATAAAGTTCCCATGCAAATTTGAGGTGATGGTAAAGATATTCCATCGTGGTATGGAAGCTGGTCAGTATTTTATTTACCTTTTTTCTGTTTGTTTTTCTGCTTCAGGCCTGATCTAATTCTCATTGTCTGCTCTCAGTGAGAGTTGGGACAGGGAAAAAGTTTTTTGGAATGTTCTGAAATATCCCGCTGAAGCTTAGTAGTATGTATTACAATAGTATCAAGCAGCTCTGAACGAAGGATTCAGGCCTGTTGTGCTAGCCACTGTACACACATAGTTAAAAGTTGCCCCCCAAAAACTGTACATATCCTGAGACATCAGTATTGAGCCAAATTCTGTCCTCAGTTGGGTTTAGAGTGGAACTGGCAACTGATTCAGTGTGCAGTGTTAATGGAAGACTCCAATCCTGCAAACAATCTGGTACATGCTTAATGTTACTCACATGAATAGAAGCATTTAGGATTATTCACATATGCAAGTGTTTGCAGGGTGAGGGTAAAAGCAGTTTTTGGTTTGTATTACAAGTAAAAGTATTCAAAGTGCACAGAAAAACACATTTTTCGTTTAAGAAAACCAACAAAAGCAAAATGGGGGTGGGAAGGGGGAGAGAAGGAGTTCTCTTACCATTTCCAAATTGGATTACTTGTAAAGATAGCGCCAAGCTTAAAAGAAACCTAAAACACAAAAAGAAAAGGAGTACTTGTGGCACCTTAGCGACTAACCAATTTATTTGAGCATGAGCTTTCGTGAGCTACAGCTCACTTCATCGGATGCATGCTAGTTGATAGATTTCCACTCCATACGGCTAAATGCAGTGCCTTGCATAATGACAGGTTTCAGAGTAACAGCCGTGTTAGTCTGTATTCGCAAAAAGAAAAGGAGTACTTGTGGCACCTTAGAGACTAACCAATTTATTTGGGCATGAGCATGCATCCGATGAAGTGAGCTGTAGCTCACGAAAGCTCATGCTCAAATAAATTGGTTAGTCTCTAAGGTGCCACAAGTACTCCTTTTCTTTTTGTGAATACAGACTAACACGGCTGTTACTCTGAAACCTAAAACACAAAATGATACATATAAGGAAATGCTGATCTCACTAAAAGGAGTTAAATTACACCATCAAAGGAGCAATAAACCTAGAATTTATTATGCTCAACAGTCCTGGAGTAACATAGGCTTTGAGGAAGGGAAATCAACACCTACATACAGTACTTCATTGATGAGTACAAAGGAAAAAGATAGCTATAGAGAAAGATAAAATTGAAGTTAAGGATCTTAAATATAAGATTTTATAAAATGTCAATACACTTCACTAGAATGAAAGAACATTGGCATTTTCCAGACTGACTATAGGTATATAAAGTAGCATTAGCTTACCTAATAAGCAGCATTTTTCCTCAGGTCAGTCTGTATTTCTCTCCTTTCCTTAAACCTAAAATCCCTCTGCTGTATTTTTCACACCACAGTCCATACAATGAAGAACTCTTTCTGACAGAAGGGAACACAGAAGGCAGACTAAAGCTACTTCCTTGCACACCTCAGCTCACAGGGTAATGCTTATCCCCCTGAGCTTTAACACTGAGTTGACACTGTATGTATTCCCTGGCTCCCTGCAGCAGGCCACTTACAATTAGCACCTTCCAACTCTCTCTTCCCACCTCCTTGCTTGACCTCTTCTCATTAACTCAGCAATTTGCCAAGGGGCAAGAGGGGTGATGTTATACTGGCCCCATTATGGGGTGGCCCTGGGGCACCATAGTTAAGGTTGAACTGAACTTTCTAATATCCACATGCACACTCAGATTGTCTTGAAAATTTCTGTGCAGCATCAGGATGCAGGATGATAGGGCTAATGGTGCAAATTTGGAGTCTTTTGATCAAGATATAGAGCCCAGAAAAAAATAAAATGAGTCAGGAACCAGCAAAGGGACCATATTTGGAGTTTTTGTATGTTTGTTTTTGTGTAATATGCTACCTTGTTTGGGACTTTTTAAATATTATATACAATATTTTAATGGTTGGTAACTTATTATTTAACTGTGCAGTCCCATAAGGACCTTGACAGATAAGGGAGGGATGCAATAATAATGTATTATTTATTAGATTATAAAATGTGCATATCCCTAAATAAGTGCTTGTCTACATGCAGAGTGTCATGGGTTTAACTTAAGATATGATTTTAAACAGATTTAGTTACACTTGTGCAAAAGGCCATGTAGACACACTTGTTTCTGTTTAAACCATACTTTATTCTGGTGTAGTTTAAGGAACAGGTTTGAATGAAACTGAAATAATTCCACACAGGGATTTGCACTTTAACTAAACCAGTTTGACTAAATGAGTGCAAGTATGTTTGCAGAAAACCCTCCATGCTCTATATTAGTGGAGGCCTGTTGCACTTATTGGGTGCATGCCTATCTCAAAGTGGTTTCTTGTTATTTCAGGTGCAGTATTGCATACCCAAGCATTTATCATTTATGAGTTCAGACCCCAATATTGAGAGATTTGCTTTAAAAAACCGTATGATTTTAAACAGTAATAAATTCTGAAGTCTTTTTTGCTTTCTTGTTTTTGAGCTTTCAAGGTTCATATTTTCTACTTTTCTCTGCAAAAACAAAGGCTAGAAACCTAATTTGTATTAAATGAAGGCTAAAATTCTCATATGATCCAGGAGCATAGGCTTTAATAAAAATCACAAACATCATGAGGTGTGCAGTAAAATTGCAAGAAGTAGAAACTCTGCAATGGCGCCTCAGAAATAAACCAAACATTTTGACGTTTTCATTTCAAGTAAGTAAGTTAATATAATGGGGGCCATTGAGTTTCTATTAAAAACAGGAGCCGGTGTGACAGTCTTGTCCAGTTTGTTTTTACCTTCAGAGTTCACTGGTGAAAGAGTGCCTATGTAAAGGTATAATAAGGAAGGAGAAATTTACAGTACTCACTAATCTCACAAAGCAATTCATTCTTCTTGTAATGATTCCCTCCCTAATTGACCCCGAAAATTGATCCTCTCTCTCACCATGATCCTACTCTCTCACACACATACAAGTGGCCGATAAACAATGATCTTCATCAGGTCTCTGCATTTAAAAAAAAGAAGTTTACAACCTAAGGGGAGTCAAAGACTTGCAAATTGAAGTACTATTTGTTTCCATGAACTTTGACTCAGGATAATGATGGTAAACAATAATTAGTACCTGATATTTATAGATCTCAAACGATGGGCCACTTACTTATGTGAGTGGTTCCATTCATTTCAAGGGGATTACTCATCACAGATAAGGTGAGCAGGCTCCTGCAAAGACTTAAGCACACGCTTAACTTTTCATACAGTGAGGAGTTCAACAGTGCGTAAAGTTAAGCATGTTCATAAGGCCATGTCTACATTACGGGCACTAGTGTCAGGGCATAGCTACTGCACCATAACTTTGCTGCTGTAATGCCATAGTGTACGCATAGGAAGGGGTTTTTCCGTCACTGTAGAAACTCTGTCTCCCCAAGCAATGGTAGCTTTCTTCTATTGAATTAGCTGCATCTACACCAGGGTTTAAGTCATCATAGTTATGGCGCTCAGGGGTTTAGATTTTTCACACCTCTGAGCACCGAAGCTATGTTGGCCTAAGTTTTAAGTGTAGACCAGAACACAGTCTTTGCAGGACTGGGATCTTAGCCACTTCTGGGGTGGAAGCACATAGCAAACATGCACCATAATTCAGAACAGAAAGTGCAGAATAGTAAAGGATTAAAGAAAGTGAAGAACATATCTGAATGTCTAGGGAGACTTTTAGATAGGCAGAATGCAATTATTTGAATGGGAATTCATCCGAGACACTAGGCCTAACATTCCTATCTCTTGTTAAAGTGTTAGAGGAGCTGTAATTACCACAAGCTGTCTTTGGTTTTACGTTTCTTCCTCTGAAAAAGGAAGATTCTGAAAAGCAGGCTAACTATGTCAACAAGGGGGTGATTTTTACTGATGTAATTATACCAGTACAAACCTTAATATGGGCACAATTAGACCAGTATTAAGCTATCTTATACTAGAATAGCTTTCAGAGTAACAGCCGTGTTAGTCTGTATTCGCAAAAAGAAAAGGAGTACTTGTGGCACCTTAGAGACTAACCAATTTATTTGAGCATGAGCTTTCGTGAGCTACAGCTCACTTCATCAGATGCATGCCGTGGAAACTGCAGCAGACTTTATATATACACAGAGAATATGAAAAAATACCTCCTCCCACCCCATTGTCCAGCTGGTAATAGCTTATCTAAAGTGATCATCAGACTAACCAATTTATTTGAGCATGAGCTTTCGTGAGCTACAGCTCGACTAACCAATTTATTTGAGCATGAGCTTTCGTGAGCTACAGCTCAAGACTAACCAATTTATTTGAGCATGAGCTTTCGTGAGCTACAGCTCTGACTAACCAATTTATTTGAGCATGAGCTTTCGTGAGCTACAGCTCTGACTAACCAATTTATTTGAGCATGAGCTTTCGTGAGCTACAGCTCTGACTAACCAATTTATTTGAGCATGAGCTTTCGTGAGCTACAGCTCTGACTAACCAATTTATTTGAGCATGAGCTTTCGTGAGCTACAGCTTGTTTCCCTTCCTGTACTGAAATAAGATGTACCAGTATAAAACACATTCATACTGAAATAACTCCTTGGTGGTACAACTGTCTAATGCAGAGAAGGTGTGAGGGCTTGTCTGTATTTAAAACGCTTCCCCACTGCAGCTGCACTGCTGTAGCACTCCAGTGTAGACACTACCCATGCTGATAGGAGGGATTTTCCCTTTGGTGCAGGTAATCCACCTTTCTGAAAGGTGGTAGCTAGGTTGACTGAAGAATTCTTCAGTTGACCTAGTGCTGTCTACATGGGGACTTCAGGTTGGTTTAACTACTCAGCTCAGGGGTATGGATTTTCACACCCCTGACTGACATAGTTAAACCGATCTAATTTTCTAGTGTAACCAGGCTTCAGAGTCCCTTTTTTTGTGGTTTAACTTAATGCATTTTAGAAGTAGATTAAACTAACCACACAAAGGCATTTTGGGCGCAGAATAAGAAAGGAATTCTGCAATAGCTTATTCTGGGTTATTTCTCCGTGTAGACAAGCCCTGAATCTCTTACTCTTGAAAATGCAAAATAATTATATAGTGGCCATCACAAGCCCTCAACAACATATAGCTAATGGAATGGTTAATGTGATGTGGTTGTGGTTAGCTAATGAATAAACGTTGACTGTTCCAGATGTTTATTACATAGATGAAACTTTTTTTTTGGTATTTTCTCTTCTTTTATTTGTAGCTTAAGTTTGCTAAGATCAGTGTCAGAAGGTTATTCATTTTTGGCCAATTGTTTTCTTACTGATTCCTGTAACTTCAGATCAGACATTGTTTTCAGATATCTACATTTATTATAAAGCTTAATAAAAATAAAATTGAAAAACCTCACTGATGGATTTGTTGGAGATGCTGCTGATGTTAGAATGAAAAATGCATCTCCTTGTTTTCTCTTCTGAATTATGTTACATTTGATTTTAAATGCAGCAACGTGGTGAAAACTGACATTTCTGGAGGGGTTCAGTACAATTTAGCAGCTCTTTAAAAGCTAATAGCTCTAAGGTGTGCCAGGGACTAGCAAGACAATTAGCACCAGGAACCCTTGACTTTGCTATTGTTGGGTTCTATTATCATGTTGCCATTTGCTTGGCTGTATGAAACCAGTGTGGTTTCTCAGAGGCATAGATTAAATCTCAAGAGAATTGCCACCAGACTCCTTGTTACATCACAATAGTTAACTCATTCATTATTATTTCAGCTCCATCAGTATGAATTAACAGATTTCCTTAATGCACTTGATTTTTGAAAGAGTTTTACTGCTTAAGAAAGTATTTAATCTTCCCCCTCCTTTTTAGTGTGTATTTATTACCAAGGGCACTATCAGTTCAGTGTATTGCTATGGTATAGCAGCCTAATAGCAATGTAAATGTAAACTCTATTAGCTGCATTAAACTTTGCATTCTGTACCCAGTTATTTGCATGAAAGCATAGTGTATAAAGGAAGTTTAAGTGGAACATGTTCTGAATATGTCAACTGGTATCTAGAGAATCATAAGACATGCCTATACAACACAAAAAGATCTAGCTATTGAAGGATGATCTTATGACTGAATTTTAGGAAATTTGAGTTCTGTCCTTGGCTCTTATACAGATTTCCACTTTGACATTGGACAAGTTACTTCACTTTTCTGTACCTCAGTTTCCCATCTGTAAAACTGGGATAAAATGCTTTTGCTTGGCTCCCAGTGGTATTGTGAAGTGTCATTAATGTATGTGAAGTGATGTGCATCGTTAGAGAAACCTATAAATTAACAGTAGCTGGCAAACTAGTTGTATAAATCAGTGGTTCAAAAAACTTTTGTACCGGTGACCCCTTTCACATAGCAAGCCTCTGAGTGTGACCCCCCCCCCCATAAATTAAAAACACTCTATCTATCTATCTATCTATCTATCTATCTATCTATCTATCTATCTATCTATCACCATTATAAATGCTGGAGGCAAAGCGGGG
The DNA here is from genome assembly GCF_965140285.1 of Lepidochelys kempii. Taxonomy (NCBI): domain Eukaryota; kingdom Metazoa; phylum Chordata; order Testudines; family Cheloniidae; genus Lepidochelys; species Lepidochelys kempii. Next base: position 88,689,560 of record NC_136384.1, on the reverse strand, counting down.
TTTGGGGTGTAGGTTGACAGCTCGCGACCCCCCATGTAGTACCTCATGACCCCCTAAGGTGTTCTGACCCTCCAGTTTGAGAATCCCTGGTATAGATAAAAAGAAAAGGAGTACGTGTGGAACCTTAGAGACTAACAAATTTATTTGAGCATAAGCTTTCGTGAGCTACAGAACTTATGCTCAAATAAATTTGTTAGTCTCTAAGGTGCCACACGTACTCCTTTTCTTTTTGCGGATACAGACTAACACGGCTGCTACACTGAAACCTGGTATAAACGGTTTCTTATAACCTGGGTTTGCCCCTGGATAAGATGGCTTTGAAAACCATTATCAAGACTATAGGTTCTACCTTTTTGATATACATGTCAGAGGAAAGCTCATGCCTTGTAGTGATAATGAGAGATTTTGCACTCCATAGCTTCATGGACTTTTCACCCTTGGTGAGTATTGCCAAGTGTCAGTCTTCCAGAGATACTTTACAGATCCATCTGCATATCCTGTGGTGTGGCAAAACCAAATCATGGCCAACGTAAATCAAGTGAACACATGCAGTATCGGTCATATAAAATATATTTTTTGAGCATGTCCATTGGAGTTCTCCTGGGTTTTCCATGTTAGAACTACACTCTGTAGCCTTGAAGGATCTGCCTACCCTAGGAAAATGAATTGTGTGAATTGTATCATATATTGTGATTCTTTTAGCTAATTGGATGTTCTTTATAGTAAAGTAAATAGGTTCCATAATAAAAGTAACTGCTTTACTTGTTTAAATGGTCATTTAAAAAAATTCTAGCTCATTTAAATTGCTTCTTTTACAGAATTAGGTTCTGAAGGAAAGAGACACTCATAAGCTGTTTAGGCCTTTTAAATGTACCTTTCAGAAAAGCTGGTAAACCCCATGCATTTTCTCTGGGAGATCCCATGTTTACCAACGATTTAAACATCAGTTGATGTTCATGGACAGTGCAAAATTCAAGCAAAAATTAATTGAATATTTACTAATCATTGATCAGAACAATAAATATCCTAGTCAAGTTCCAATGGAAGGTATACATGTCTTGGTTTTCAAAAGTTGACTGTGCTACAGAGAGGTCATGTATGGATCTGACAAAAAATAAGATGAGTGAACTTCCTGCTAATGAAATTCAGGAAATTGAGCAGGAAACATTGCCAAAAGACCCCTGGGATAGGGCTTAATTATGCCTCTGCAGAAAAAGAGGGGAGGGGAGAATAGCACATCATCTTACTTACTTGTAGTACAGGGATCGGGTAACTCACTATAAATTGGGACCAAAGCCTGCTGGGAAGAGGGAATGCTACCTGGTGGAGAGGGACAAGGGGGGGCTGAAATTCTATAGGGACCAGGGCTGGGGCAACCCCTTGTTGAGAGAGAACCAGGGAATAAGCACAGGAAAGGCTCAGCTGAAGCCATATGAGAAGGCCTGGAAGAAGACCTCGGGAAGAGCAGCAGCATATTGGTAAGGGTTTCCTTGGACTAGAGGTAGTGAGTATCCTCAGATGGTGAGGTGGATGTGCTAAGCTGCACCTTTCACAGTGTCTCTCTCTTTCACTCTCTGGGGCTAGTCAATGCTGTACGCATCACTAGCCCCATTCCACAATATGGGGAGAGAAATTGTACCTGGTCCCTGTGACAGTGTATATTCCCTCCCCACTCTAGCAAACTCTCAATGGGAGTGGCATAATTTAGCCTGTAGCATTAGGAACCTTCTAGTTATTCACCGTTGGGTTCTACTTTACTAATTGCCTTTTAAAGTAAAAAGAAAAGGAGTACTTGTGGCACCTTAGAAGCTCATGCTCAAATAAATTGGTTAGTCTCTAAGGTGCCACAAGTACTCCTTTTCTTTTTGCGAATACAGACTAACACGGCTGTTCCTCTGAAACCTTTTAAAGTAAGTGAGTCAATGAATCATAGTCACTTTATAAAGCAATTAAAAAAGGATTAGAGTGTTCTAAAGAGGCAGATTATGTCAGAACATTATATTATATTAATTTCCTTATTACTGCACCATCATAAGGAGTAGTACATTTATTAATAGATTAAAAGTTGTAGTTTCCTCTTTAATTAAAATTAGTTTATAAAGGTGAACTGTAAAACTTTTGGGAGGAAGAAAAGGAGGAAGGAAAAGAAGAAATGAAGGCATTATTTAAATTCATTAACTCTTACATCTATTGCTTATGTCACCGAGACTTTTTTTTTGTATAAAACTTTACCCACTGAACACAGTTGTTAAAAAGTGAGTTAGTTGATATGATGCTGACCACAACTTTCATGTTCCATATCATGTCAGCTAATTGTAATTAAACCCTAATGGTCTGCGTTGGTTGAAAAATCATGCACAACATCATGTCAGCTAACTTGATTCTTCACAGTCATGTTCAAACAATGTAAAATATTACAGTGTAGGCCCCTCCATCCTAACTGGGGGTATTTTGCATTAGAGAAGTGTACCACAAGTCACTGAAGCAAGTGCCACTTCCTAAGTACTTTCTCCAAAGAGATGCCAGGATGAATGCTCAGCTCTTATTCAGGAAAACAACCTGGATGTATCAGAGGCAGTTGCAGCAAAGCAACAGAAGGAATACGAGCAGCACCTGTGGGGAGCCAGGGACTGATACCAGAATGGTATGCCCCTCCCGGTTATCTCTGGGAAGTCTGCTCCATTCAGTACTTGTGGATGATGTTCAGCAGGTTTTGAGACTGGGCCACAGCCAGACTCAATGGGCTGAGTTTTAGTCACATCTTGGGCTGAGAGGAAGGATATATGTCTGAACGGCAAGTCTGATATTCAGTCATTCCAAAGAACAGATCTGAGCCTGCAAACTCACATGAGGAGTCCTACTGAAGCCAATAGAAACCCTTGTGTGAGTGAGAACTGCTCATGTGACTATGGAGTTGCTAGGCGGTGGCTTGTTCCAACACACATTTCCTTTTTTGCCTCTACCTGTTACAGCTTGCTGTGTCAGGATTGCACGGGGCTGGACTGGACTAAGAAGTAATTTGCTATTGGCTAGTCTGACATGAGTCTTCAAATCAAATCAAACAACATGGAATCTTTGAAAAGAGAGTGACCTGAAACTGACATATGGTTTCACAGAAGTTTTACGTTATCGTCATTGAATATGGCGCCGTAGGGCTTTGGCAAGCATCATGGCTCATATGACTGGCAAAGAACTATGGAGACCTTCTGGTTTTAGGTCACTGGGACAGTGACTGAAGTGTTGTATCATCTTTGGGTCGGTTTTTTGTGTGTCATTCCTTAGTGGGCAGGTGTCCCCATCGCCAAGCCAGCAGCCCAGATGGCCCAAGGTATTCTTATTGCCAGCCTCAGAATAGAGGCTAAAGACTAAATGGACGTGGAAATGAAGGTACTCTTTTGTGCCTATGGGTTGGTCACTTGGGGTTTAAAAATATCAGAAGTGTGGTATGGAAACTTGGAGGGCTGCTGTCCATGCTCTAACTTTTCTATGGAGAAAGAACTTTATTTTTCAGGCCTGTCAAGTCCATGCCTTCAGAAGTACTAAATTTACCTTTTAAAAAGAGACTGATCAAGATTTTCATAGTGATTCTGGGTGATTAATTTGTAGGGGGCTCAACCTGAGATTCCTTAAAAGGTCCTTTACTTACAGAAAGTACTTGAACCTCAGCGTCCTCTGACTATGAGTACCCTTCTAAAGGTATTTCAAGTTGGCCACCCAAAAATGGAGGCATGCAGAATGACTCGTCACTTCTGAAAATCTTGGCCATTAGTGCAAATAAATATTTAAAAGATGTAGAAGCTGGTTAGCTAGCCTGTGATCATTGTGTGACAACCATTTATTTCTTCCCATACCTCAAAATAGGAAAATGGACTGATTATTCAGTAATGCATCTCCTTGACTAACAGGTATACACTCTGGCTGTGACTAAGGTAAATCAGGTGCTTTTGAGTCAGCTGCACTAACTAGCACTGTTTGAAAATTTCACAGCAAAACTTTTCCAATGGAAGATTGGGTTTTCAATTTCATCCCTCTGACCCACAAGTGTCTCGTTTACTCAAAACTGTTCAATTTTCTTGCCAAAAACTGAAGTTGGGGGCTTGGGGCTTTGATGAGAAGTTGAAATTTTCCACGTAAAAAAAATTATAAATTTTCCAGTTAGCTCTAGGACTAACCAATGTAGCACAGAAGCAACTCCAGTCCCCTCAGTGAGGCTGATGTGTGCTGACTGCTCCCCTCTGTAAGTAAATGTGAGCCTGACCAAATAGAGTAACCTTTAGTCTAGTTTCAGAGTAGCAGCTGTGTTAGTCTGTATTCGCAAAAAGAAAAGGAGTACTTGTGGCACCTTAGAGACTAACAAATTTATTTGAGCATAAGCTTTCGTGAGCTGAGCTGTAGCTCACGAAAGCTTATGAGCTGTAGCTCACGAAAGCTTATGCTCAAATAAATTTGTTAGTCTCTAAGGTGCCACAAGTACTCCTTTTCTTTAGTCTAGTGGTAGCAAATTCAACAGTTCTAAGTAGCTGTGGGAGAACCAATCTGGATAAATAAGAAACTTCACCTCCAGATTTGAGTGCAAAGCCAAATCCTTTGTGAGAGATTCAGGAAATATTTAAACTCTTTTTGTAAATCACTTCTTGGTCTGGCCACACTCTGAGCTTTCTGGTTCCCTGTTGATCCTGACTTGTGATTCTGAATGCTATCCTGGCTGACATTGCGATGGTGGGAGCTGTGTGCTAGCAAAAGTGCTATCTGTAAAATTTTCTAGCGTAGTTCTGGCCCAGATGGACTCAAGTCTGTCTTAACTCATTTGTACTGAGGAGCTGGAGACTTTTATTTACATTCCCTTGAGCTCGAGTTTAATGAAGTTATAAAAAAGGAGATCAAGGTCAGCTTAATTATAAGAATAATTTGTGGTGTCCCATAACCTATTTGTAAAGGACGATGGTTTAGTTGGCTGCATAAAACAGCCTCTGCCCAGTGATAACGGCTTCCTGATTTAATCCATTTAACATGAAAATAATTGGAGTGAGTGAACTGGCTTGGAAAAAGATAATAAACAATGAACATTTTCATTCAGTTCTCCAAACAGATGCCTACATTGAGTCTTCTTTACAGATTCAGTTTCGATCAATGTGTGTAAGTCCCCATATATCTTCTAAATGTATAAATCATGGAGGGTTTATTTAGCTGCTTTGCACAGAGCTGTTCCAAGGGGTATGGGGAATTTTGAACCCCAATACAACAAATAATAATGGCAAGAGTACATTCCTTTAACCTTGATTTAGGAACGACATATTTTTCACACAGCTGCAGTAAAAACTTCTGTTTTGTCACAGAGGTCGTGGAAGTCACAGATTCTGTGACTTTCTGTGACCTCTGTGACTTTTGGAGCAGCCAGGGTGGCTGACCCCAGCTGCTCAGGTGGCCCCAGGGACAGCCACGCAGGCTGCTGATGGAGCAGCTCTGCAGCCAGCCTCTCGGGCAGCCCCCAGCAGCAGTCCTTGGTCCCGCAGCCCCAGGCAGCTGGTGCCCCCCGCCCTGGGCCAGCACCCCTTCCCCATCCACAGTCCTCTCCACCCCCACCCCCAAGATTTAGTCACAGAGCATCTCTTCCTCTTCTGCCGCCAAGAGTTGTGGGAAGGTGGAAGGGTTCACGGGGCATCCTGTGTCCTGTCCCAATGCCCTGTGATGCATTGCTTCGCATCCCAGCAATCCCTGTGCTTCCATCCGCATTTGCTGCCATCTTTCAACAGTTTGTGTACTGCGCACCCTGCTGCTTCAGTCTGCAGGAATGGATCCCAATATGCTGCTCACTCTGACCAACGTGTCACAAGTGGCAATGGAGTTATTCCTTAAACTACAAAGGCCAGAGGAGTGTGGCACTGATCTCATCATGCGTAGCAGCTACGACATGAGATTGCTTGTGGCATTCACGGAGGTGCTGACCACAGAGGAATGCTGCTTTTGGGCTCAGGAAACAAGCACTGAGTGGTGGGATCACGTCGTGATGCATGTCTGGGATGATGAGCACTGGCTGCAGAACTTTCAGATGAGGAAAGCCACATTCATGGGACTGTGTGATGAGCTCGCCCCAGCCCTGCTGTGCAAGGACACGAGAATGAGAGCTGCCCTGCCGTTGGAGAAGCATTTGGCGATTGCACTGTGGAAGCTGGCTACAAGACTGCTACCGATTGGTTGCTAAACAGTTCGGAGTGGGAAAGTTGTTGGACTCGTGTTGACGGAAGTGTACAGAGCCATTAATCGCATCCTGCTCCAAAAGACCGTGACTCTGGGCAACATGCACGACATTGTGGATGGCTTTGCACAAATGGGCTTCCCTAACTACGGAGGGATGATAGATGGCACGCATATTCAAATTCTGGCACCAGACCACCTAGCCTCTGAGTACATTAATCAGAAGGGGTATTTCTCAATGGTTCTCCAGGCACTTGTAGATCACTGTGCGTGTTTCACAGACATTAATGCAGGCTGATCCGGAAAGGTGTATGACGCACACATCTTTTGGAACACTGGCCTGTTCAGGAAGCTGCAAGCAGGGACTTTCTTCCGGGACCAGAAGATCACCATAGGGCAGGGGTGGGTAAACTTTTTGGCCCGAAGGTCACATTGGGGTTGCAAAACTGTATGGAGGGTCAGATAGGGAAGGCTGTGCCTCCCCAAACAGCCTAGCCCTGCTCCCTATCCGACCCCTCCCACTTCCCACCCCTGACTGCCCCCCTCAGAAATCCCCACCCATCCAACCCCCCTGCTCCTTGTCCCCTGACCACCCTCTCCCGGGATCCCCCACCCCTATCCACACACCCCCTGCTCCCTGTCACCTGCCTGTCCTGACCCCTATCCACACCCCCGCCCCCTGATAGGCCCACCGGGACTCCCACGCCTTTCCAACTCTCCCTGTTCCCCATCCCCTGATTGCTCCCCCAGAACCTCTGCCCCACCCAACCACCCCCTGACAAGCCCCCTGGGACTCCCCCACCTATTCAACTTCTCCCGGTCCCCTGACTGCCCCCCAGGAACCCCCAGCCCCCTTACCATGCTGCTCAAAGCAGCATGTCTGGCAGCTGTGCCACCCGGCCGGAGCCAGACATGCTGCCGCACTGCCCTGCAGAAGTGCGCAGCCCCGTCGCCCGGAGCGCTGCCTGTGTGGCGGCATGGCTGGGGGGGAGGGGAGACAGCGGGGGAGGGGCTAGATTTGTTTGAACCCAAGACTCGGGTTGTGATCCTGTGTGAACTGAAATTAAGAAAAAGCCTTGTACCGCTGATCTCTGAAATCTGAAACTGCAAAGTTTCATAGAGTGAAACCTAAGAGTGGGGCAAAACCCTGTGTAATAAGAGTCCTGCAAGTCATGGAAAATATCAGGGGATGGGGAGAGAATCCTTAGTTCACAAGCAGCCAAGCTGTCTGCACACCTAGGTCACAGGCTGCAATGCAGGCCATTGAGAAGAATAGCCGATGCTCACTGTTACACCGCATATAGGGCTTTTGTGCTACTGAATCTTAGTATTCCCATACATCTGTAGTTTCCAGCAAAGATGAAGTGGGGGAAAGGAGTTTCAGTAGGCCTCTGGCTGGCTGAGTTTCTTTTGAAATGATTACTCGAATGCTGTTGGGATTTCATTGTATTATTGATGATCCATTAAGGTGCCTGGAGCATTGGCTCAACGGCTTCATTTTAAATCTAAATAAGTATTGCGTGGCCCCATGGTCGAACACATTGCATGCCTGTCCACATAGCTCCTTCTGGTGGTGGAAACTCAGGCTATCAACTGAGATCTCATTTGTAATCGTATAGCATGGTGCATGGCCCCACAGCACAGAATCTCCACTGCTATTGACTTTCTGCACAGCTGAGCCTTGGCTTTGAAGTTAATTTGGGGCATTCTGTGGGCATGTAGGCTGCCCCAGGATTTGACTTTCAATGCATACATTGCATATTAATAACCTGCAAACAGTATAAGGATTATACAAGCTGCTTTCTGTTTGTTTTTCTTTGTGAATAGACTACTTGATAATTTCCCACCTCTTCCTTTTAAAAACACCATCTAAAACAGTGGACGCCACTTATATGTTTTGAAAAAACAGTGTTTAATTTAAGTAAATCAAATCAAATAAAGAGCATATTCTTTCTCCTGTTGTGTGCTGATCCATTCCTTCTAATTACAATAATCTTAAATGACATGACACATCACTTGGACATGAAATGAACTATGAGATAGTGTAGGATTAGAGAGACATCAAAGCCCTGATTGATTTTCAACATTATGCAAAGCCTCTCATTTTCCTTTTGACTCAGCGCGCCATGCAGATTATAGATTGTGTTCAGTAATCATAGCAGAGCTGTTCTTCCCTGGCGGTGGCTAAGTCTGTATCAGCATTCCCCTTATAAACCCCTAGTTTCAAAGGGCTTTATAGCTTGTCCATAAAAATTTGTTCTGTGATGGAATTTGGTATTAAGGTCTCATCCCAGGATAAGAAGAATTTTTCTTTAAACATTTGATTACTGTTTGCCATTTCTGAGATGCTGTCTGAGTTTTAAAATGGTAGAACTCAGTTCCTTAAAGTGCTCCCCACTCCTACAATTCAAAAAACAGCTTTATTTTCCAAAGTGAAAGTTGACAGGTCATTATTAGACTGTTCTGTGGATTTGTGCCTTTCATTTCCTAGGCAGTGAGGGGTTGGGAGGGTCAGAGAAGCAATGCACTCAACTCACAGAGTGAACTTCACCTAACAGTGACTCCTGCCACCAAGGTTACCCCACTCAGCTCTCTTGGACAGAAGAATGATGGGATAAAGCAAAGCCCTGTTTTCAAGCAGGAGGGAGAAGGGGATTAAAGTACGCTTCTCAGGAAGGTGTAGGCATTCTTTAGGCAGGCTGCAGACAAGGCCATGCACATTGTTTCCACAAGTAAGTCAGCAAATGGTTAGAAGAGATTGGGTTTGTAAGGAAAATCCTGGGGGTAAACTGGAGGGATTGCAGTAATAAACAGTGGTGGAAAGGGTGGTTATGTTTACTCATAAACAAAAAGCAAACTCTATGATAATGACATTTACTTTATATTGAGAAACAGCAAGTCAAGAGAGAACAAAAGTAACATTTGTGTGAGAGCCAACTGTGTGTGTCATCTCTGTGGCAGACAGCACAGAACATTGCTGCTCAAAATGGCTGCCAAGGAGCTGCAGACAGCAAACTTCTAGACATTTAGAAGTGCTGTACACAGACAACAAGTCATAACATTCGTAAGCTACACAGAGTACAGCTGTCTGCCCTGAGACTTTCCCTTTAGGTGCAATGGGCCTAATTTTGAGCCTACTGAAGTCAATTGGAATCTTTCCATAGACTTGAATGGGCTTCAGATCTGGCCTCATGTGAAGTTGCTGCATCAGTCCAGAAGAATCTTTGGGATTGTCCCAAGTGCTGTTTGCAGGATGTGAGAAGGTTTGATTAAAATAAGGGCTGTTCCATGCTCACTGGGGTGTTGTGTAGCTCTCAGCTGTGGTCTTGCACAGATTATAAAAAGCCCCAAAAGAAATGGTACTTAACTTAGGGTGCACAATTATACATTTAGGAGCTCAAATTGGCAGGTAGGCAGCTAAAACAGATGCTTGAGGGGTGATTGGAGTACTCTGGTGCAACGTGGTTGCCCAAATTTGAAAATTGGTTCCACAGACTGAAGGTTTTATCCTGCAGACCAAGTTCTGTAAAATGGGGCCCTTAATGTGTATGTGCAACAGGTGGACCAACACAAGAGTGGTGATGCCTTTCAGAGACCACAGGTGTAATAAGTAGGGATGAATGGGCCAGTTCAAAATAACACTTGTCCTGAATCTTAGTCCTTCAAATGAACCACATCTAAGCCCTGTTAGTTTCAGATACTACCCCTCCTTCCAAAATCTTTGACTGCCCTTCTAAAAATTATCTATCCTGCTTCTTTAAATTCAGTCATCTGGCCTGGGTCTAGTGAGTCTTCTTGTTCTTTACCCCTCTGCCCACATAGTTTTGCTTCTCAGGAATCCCCTTCTCAATCCATTCCTGATGATATGTTCACTAGATCCCACAGTCTCTGATGGTTCTGGGCCCTGGATGGTTTTATTTTTCAAATATCAAGCTTCAGGTCTACTCTGGATTATGAGAGAGTGGTGGTGGTTGTATGAACGGAGGCAATGTGATCCAATGATTCGGACATTGGATTGGGGCTTGGTACTTGGACTGGATAACATAGCTGTACCACTGACCTTGGGCAAGTCACTTCAGTTCTTTTGCCTCTGTTTTTCCCTCCTGCTTTTTCTGTCTTGCCTATTTAGATTGTAATCTGTACGAAGCAGGGATTGTCTCTTACTAAATGTATGGATAGTGACTAGGACAAAGAGGGTCCTGATCTTGGTTGAGGCCTCTGTGTGCCACTGTAATACAAATAACTCCAATACTTTAACACAGTATAGAATATCTAGTAAGAGTCATGATGATGCGTGACCTGCTTATCTTTGAACTGGGATGGAGCTCAGTCTGTCTGTCTTTTCTTTAGGTAGTGCTGCCACTATTAAAAGAAAAAACCCAAACACTGAGGGCCCTCTGCAGCAGCTGGACATACAGTTCATTAAGGGTATGTCTACACTGGCAAGTTTCTGCACCACAAGTTATACCACTTTCATTAAACCGCTGGAATTAAACCGCTGTTGCGTGTCCACACTGTGCTCCTTGTGATGCTGGAGCGCATCCACATTAGCAGCTCTTGCAACAGCAAAGACAGCAGTGCATTGTGGTAGCTATCCCACTGTGCAACTGGCCTCAGGGTGCTTTGGGAAGGGTTTGCAATGCCTCATGGGGCAGACACAGCGTCACATGATGCAGGTTTCCCAGTCCCATTGTTCCGTTTGAAAAGCAGCTGGCAATGAAGTGGAGGGGGCAGAAAGAGTGTGTGACCGGGAGCGTGTGTGTGTTTGGAGCAGGGGAGAGAGACAGTGTGTTTGGGGGGGCAGAGAGTGTGTCAGCATGCTGTCTTGTAAGTTCACACAGTGGCAGGAAGCAGCCAGTTGTAAGGCAGGGGGAGGGGAAAACCCTTCCTGGGCTCTCTGCACCGCACACACCTGCCTCTGTGTTCAACAGCAGGAGCATTCCACATTAATGGTTTGCTTTGTGTCCCAGAGCAGATCAGCACAGTGCGCAAAGGTTGTCAGAAATGGTGCTTTGAAAGAGGAGGGGCGCATGTCTCTAGGGCAGCCGAGTTCGAAACAATGAGCAGAGCGGTCACTTGAGGCATTATGGGACAGCTCCGGAGGCCAATTACAGCCCAGAAAGCAATCAAGTGTTTTCAATGGCAATAGAGCGCTGGAGCCTCTGCGCAAATAGCCTTGCGACTCTCGTCGAGGTGGGTTTTTCTGCAGCGCTGCAACTGAGGCGTTTCTGCGCACAAAGTGGCTTGGCAGCGTGTACATGTCTGCAGTTTGAGCGCAAAAAGCTGCTTTACTGCGCAGAAACTTGCCAGTGTAGACAAGCCCTAAGGAAACTGCGCTGGGTCAGGTTTGTGAAAGTTCACCCAGTCCCATTCGGACTCGCTGACAAAATTGACACTACTGTATTAGCAAGAAAGAACTCTGCTCTGATTTCAGTAGGTCATTCAGGTTCAAAGCATTGCATAAACGAGCACAAAGACAATTCCTAGTTTGTGGAAAACAATGGACTCAGGAACAATGTTAAGGAACTGTTTTTAAACTCTCCCTTAAACACAGTTTTACAGTTGTCAGACCTTATCCACACAACAGAAGGGCCATTAATACAGGTAAAATGGAGTATGTGTCATTCCCATGGTAGCATTGAATATACTTCTCATAAATAAAGCCTGAGAGGGATTGGATTGTTTTAGATGATGGTAAAACTATGCTACTTCCAATTTTGTCTGTGTTATAAGCTTTTAAAACGTTGTTCTGAATCGTGCATATGTAATAAAACAGGCATAATACATCTTCTAGGAACACGGTATCCAGGTTAGGAAGAAGAATGGTAAAATAATGAAAGCTAGAAAGGATAAACAAACGTATTATATTTTAATCACAAAAAATAATTAAAATGGATTGGCATAGTTGAAATATCCCATTTTTATATTCATTTGGTTTGAAAAAATCAAATGAAATGAAGTGGTCCTCTGAAGAAGTGTTTTTTAAAAATTCCTAGATCTCACTGTATTGGTTGCACATCCCACACTGCTAAAAGCTCTGCCTTTACTAAGAGCGACTGATAAATAATCCAGAGGGACCTTTGGCTCATTCTGTTAAGCAATAATGATTCTACAGTGCCCACATAGTTTTATCAATAACTAAACCACAACCTTTTCTGTCCTATAGTCTCTAGAGGTAAGGAACATTTTTCAGTGTTTTGGCTTGTCTTAAAGTTTACTCTTCACTTCCTTTTGACTGTTATAATGACCTTCAAGGAGAATTAAAGACTTATACTCCCATCTTTTCAATTGACCCCAAACATTTTCATCTCACATTCTGCTCCTGCTTCTGATTAAGTTTGTTTCTTGACATGAATTTCAGTTTTATCGTATTTTAGTTTTTGCTGATTGATCTTAAATCGTATGTATTGCTGTGGGAATGTACTGTTTTGTTACTAGTAATTTATAAAGCTACTAGTCAGATTGCCCTGGAAAAAGAGATTGAGTTTGTAATCAAAATGGGTTGCTACCACCTGGATAAATAAAGATCACAACATGACCCAAAGTCCTAAATCTAACACTGTGAAACCTGAGCCCAAAATAATTCATTTAAACACTCAAGGTAAATTGCAAAGCTAAACTGAACACTGGGCTAAACCCAGAAATATGTTCTTAGAGCTCCCAGAATCCAGGCTGGGGAGGATCCATTCAGCACAAAGATAAGTTTCAGTTTACTATTTTAAAAATATATATTATTCACTTCTCTTCAAATCTATTGGCACATCCTAATTTGCTCAAGACATCCCACTATGCATCATTCTGTGATATCACTGAAATAAAGTTCAGTGACATCAGGAGCCTGTAGTATCTTGGGGAAATGCTTTGGAAAGCAGGCACTCTGTTCTCTTTCTTAGTCTTTCCCCCTAGTGGATTCTGACAGGTTTGCTCCCCATGATTCATTTAATTGGAAGAGAATATGTATGGAAAGTAGTCAATCCATCTGAATCCTGTAGTAAAATTTTCACTCCTAGATTTTCAGGTACAGTAAGTCTGAGTCTCTCTTGTACTGCACGTTTTAGCAGCTGCACTGATGCAGCTGTGCTGCTGTAAGCTCTCTAATGAAGCTGCTCTAAGCCAGGGGAAGGCAACCTATGGCACGCTTGCCAAAGGCGGCACGCGAGCTGATTTTCAGTGGCACTCACGCTGCCCGGGTCCTGGCCACTGGTCCGGGGGGGCTCTGCATTTTAATTTAATTTTAAATGAAGCTTCTTAAACATGTTAAAAACCTTATTTACTTTACATACAACAATAGTTCAGTTATATATTATAGACTTATAGAAGGAGACCTTCTAAAAACGTTAAAATGTATTACTGGCACGTGAAACCTTAAATTAGAGTGAATAAATGAAGACTTCTAAAAGGTTGCCGACCTCTGCTCTAAGCCGATGGGAGAGAGCTCTCCCATCAGCTTAATTTCTCCAGCCCCATGAGTGGTGGTAGCCATGTTGCTGGGAGATGCTCCTCCACTGACATAGCACTGTCCACACTGGCACTTAAATCGGCATAAATTATGTTGCTCAGGGAAGTGGCTAATTCACACTCCTGAATGACATAATTTATGTCGACTTAAGCTGTAGTGCAGCCATAACCTTTGGCCCTTGGGTTTTTGATTTCTGCTACACCAATGTAAAATCTAGTGCAACCCTGAGAGCAGAATTTGGTCTTGGCTTTAGGAGGTGCTGAGCACAGGCAAGTCAGGAGAAAATTGAGCTGCACAGCCTGGGATTTTCAAAGGAGCTAACTCCTACTAAAACTTAATGGGAGCTGTGTGCCTAACTCCCTTGAGGCTTGTCTACATGGGGACATTTACAGGTATAATTATATGGTTATAGTTATAGTGTTATAACTCCCTATGTAGATGTGAAATAAGAGTGCCTTTTCAGTTTAGCTTATGTCATTTTGAAAGCAGTGTAAGAAAACCATATTGAAGAAATGGAGCATAGCATATTTTAGGCAGTTTCAGCCCACAGGGAAATTCTTTTCAAAAGTTGCGATGACTTGATTTCTGAGCATGTGGTCCGAGGTAGTTTTTTATATTTGAACTGCTTTTTTCAGGCTCCAGATCAGCCTGTCATTTCCATGTGGACAACTCCTATTGGATGCCATATTTGTTTTTTGCCCTCAGGTCACTCCAAAGTTGCATATTTGAAATGTGATGTACAAAGGAAAATATAACATTTTAAATGTGCTTTATGATAACAATTTACCTAAGCTATTTACAAACCAGAATCTCGCTTTTACTGATTTCTCCTCTGCGCCCCCCTCCCCCTTGGCAATACAAATTTTGTCTACCCTGGAACAATATGGAGACTGGAGAAGTAGTCAAATGATGTCATCGCAAGAGACTGACAGCTGAGCAATTGAGGCAAAGGGATTTTTTGTGTGTTTTGTAAGAACCCATTTTGCCATGCATTACTCCTGTGGCAGTCACTCTAAAAAAGAAGCAACTGGATAGCATTATTCCACTGAAACATTTCCATTTTAGTAAAGGCTATTGCACATTTGTGGTAGGGGTTAGACGGATACACTTTGAAACAATCTGTCTTATAAGGAGGAGGAATTGGACCTGCTCCCAAAGTGTATTAGTAATAAATGAATATATTTTAAGTGTATTTGTTCTCTGTGTATATTTGTGGTTTCATAGTAGTCAAAAACCCAAAAATGTATTAAACAATTTCAAAGGAAAACCATGACATTAAATTGCTGTATAATATCAGTATGTATAGAAACCTAAGGCGTATTTAGTAAAATATACAGGAGACTATTTCAATGAGCATTTAGTTAAAATGATACTAAATTCCTTTTCCAGGCAGTTGTCTGCATCAGGGAACCACAATTTAGGATCCATACACATTTATTCTCTCCTCACTGAATGAGGGGTTCACATAGAGAATAGGTCTCATCAGCAGTAGTCAAGGTTTCACATATGAACTCCCTACATGATGATGGTGCTGTAAAATAAATCTCATCAAAGCTTGTAAATAAAAATAAATTGGGTACACTACGGTTTTCTTCTGCAAAACATTTTTCCTTCTTTTCCCAAATGTGTAAGAAGCCTTCAACTAGCCGGCTCTTCATTTTGAGTCTTCATCATCTGTATCCTTTTTTCCAGCCTCTCCTTCCATTCAGTTCTGAGTCTAAGACAGGAAACATAAACACTGGTATCACCAAAAAGACTCCAGTCTTGCATATCTCTGGGCTTTGAGAGATACCACCAAACTCATCTTTCTAACATTTTCCACCACTGCTACCATTGGTGCTGCTCCACCAGCAGTAGGGAGATCTACCAAACCCTGCTCGTCTGGAGTGTCTTCGAGCATAATGCCCCTGGGATGACATGAGGAAACCTAACCTGAGCTTTGGGGCTCAGTCATCTCTAGTTTTCATCTCTCCTGGCTTGACAAAGCTACTTTGTGAGGTCATCCCTTAATTCTCAAGATTGGCTGCTGCCACCTCCTGGACAACCTCTTACAGTACTTTCTTGGTTTCCTCTGGCACTACTAGATTGAAAGCAAAGGAGAGACTGTGTACAGTTAAATCTACAAGATTCTTGCCAGGAGCAAGACTTCTTACTTGTTGACCAGATAGGTTAGGCGAGAGGTGGGAGTTCATTTCTAGTGCAGTAATACCTAGAGGCCCCAAAAAGGATCAAGGCACTGTACTAGGCACTGCACAGATTCATAGTAAGAGTTCCTGGCCCAAAGAGCGAATAGACAAGACAGACAAAAGATGGGAGAAATTTTACAGGTGGGGAGCCGAGGATGGAGAAATTAAGGGACTTGCCTGAGGTTACAGTGTAAATCTAAGGCAGACCCAGGAACTGAACTAGCTCAGCTCTCACACGTCCTAAGCCAGGGCACTAACTGCAACACCATCCATCCTTCCTTCCTCTTCTGTTGGATTTTAAACTTTTTTCAAAAAAAGAAAAGGAAAAGGGTGGGTGAATTTTGAACGCTTCCTTTATTTGGGACCAGCTTGTGTGAAAAGGTGTATCTTCACTAGGGGAAAAAAAAGAAAAGGCATGTTCTTACTTCGGGGTAACCAACACAAGGTAAGATCCTCTGAAGACAAGGCAGTTTATAGTTTTCACAGGTTAGCAGGCTGAGGTAAAGACTAGAGGGGAGCTTAGGGTGTGCGTTGGCCTGCTGACACATGTTGAAACTACAGCTGCCTTGTTTTAATTAGGGATTGACCGTGTGTTAGTTACATTAGCTACTCTGAGTTAAGAACACACATTTTTTCCTAGCGAACACAAGGCTAGAAAGGCTAAATGATCTAAGGCCAGATTCTCTACTGTGGTTGAGCTGAGGCTCCACACAGCACCAGACTGTGAGGGAGAAAGGTAGCATTAGTGGCTTGAGCAGGGCGCAAGAATAAACTACCCTCTCTCGTCTTTATGAGATGGCCATTGAGGTCATGGTTGAGGCACACAGCGGGAGGGGCAGCGCATGAAGCTTTGTTGTTGTGTATTATACAGAGAACCCATATTTTCTGGGTTGTCCTTCTGGCATCTATGGCATGCACTAAATGTATTTATTTATTATTTTTTTAAAGGATTACAATACCAACCCACAGAAGCAAGCACCCCTTCCCCCCCCCACCCCGCCACCGCAACGTACTTTGGCAGAGCACTTCTCTGTTGACGTTCTTTTTCAATTTGCAGATGCTTAGTTTGTTTTTCAATTGTCTTTTCCCAGAAATCTGTTAGTTCCTCAGTTTCACATCCAAACACTTCAAAGCGCACATATTGACTATTCATTTTCTGTAAAGGAGAAAACCCAAATGACCAGTTACCAGTCCTCTTCTATTTTGCTGTCTGGAATATGGTGCTACTGCAGCATGCTTTAGATCTTTACATTGAATTCACATGCAGTCTTTTTACCATGGAAGCAAAAGAAGAACTTAATGGGAATGAATCATGCTTCTGCTCTGTCATTCAGAAAGCTGGCACTTGAGGTATATGCTGTACTACAGTAATTATGATTCCTAATTGTTCATCTTAAAGTGCCTTTGGTAAAATATCTTTCACCTCCATATAATTGTGGTTGTGACCTTTTAGCACACAATTCGGGATAAAGTTACTGCACTCACTTTAGCATAATGATGAAAACTTTTTGTGTGTGCAGTGCTCATAAGTTAAAGAGATAAATGTAAAAGTAACTGACATTTGTAAGATTTTTCCAAGGTTTCTCTGAAAGTAAATTGCCAACAGGCTAATTACCAGTTCATGTTAACACCTGCATTAATGAGTAAACCCATTTCTGGCAAGTATGTTCTCATAGTATCTACGCTTCCACAAGATGTAGGCAAGCACATCTCTATTTGACTATTTAATTATTTATACAAAGATAATAGAAACGTCCCCCAAAGTTCCACAGGCCAAAGACTTTACAGTGAAATTAATAGCACTCTTAATAGCTTAGTCTTTCCTTTCACTTTATTTCCACTGATTGTAGTTGATATTGATACATTTTGTAGTGTTGTAACAAAGGGTATTAATGACTTGCACATTTGGGTTTAACAGGGTGAAACTCTCCAGAGGAAGAGTTAAGGGTGTCAGGCAGTAACCATACTCAATCGTTAAGGGTATTGTGTGGGTTAAAGCACTTTCAGTGTAGTTATTATTCCTTCCAGAGCTTCCTTTTATATTGCAAAGCAAGTGCACAAAAGGAGGGTTAAGGGTTCACCTTTCTGGCCAGGGATGTTCTTGGTAAGAGTTTTGGGCTAGGGGTGTTTCTGTTCTTGAGGGCTAAGTGTTAACCTTGAGTTTTGCACTGAGATTGGAGGGAGGTAGCCGCTTCTGGGGCTGGAGCAGAGCCTCAGTTAGGGTTTATGCAAAAGACAGTTGCCTTTGTGCAGTGTGTTGCCATCTTAGTTCAAGGAAACAGGATGGTGTGTACATTTTGTAAGGAAACAAATTCCCTAGAAAATACCTGACTCCACAATTTCTGCTACAAATGGGAAACCGACCTGTCGGAGTCAAAATCTGCTACTGCTTGGGAAAGGGGAACAATAACAACTGAGGTGAGTGAAAACGTTCCCCAGCCTGATGGAATGAATCGAGGTAGCCCTTCAGGGGGAGCCTCATGAAGTGTTCCTCGTTGTAGGCACTGATCCTGCAATTGTCTGTGTGAGGGCATACCTCTGTGCCTACCCAAAGTGCCATTAACATAAGTGGGGCTGTGCAGGCCCAGGCATGTGATTAAGTGCAATCATCAATGGGAGCACTGGGGTCTGAATCAACAAAATAGATATAACTTGGCAACACATCTGGGCCCTGAATATGGAAGGTATTGGATCATGTACCCATGCTTAAGGTTACATACAGAAATAAGTGCCTTCCTGGATAGGCCCCGTAGAATAGGACGATGCCATTTTTGCATAGTCTTTACTGTTTTGTTAACATAATTATCCTCTAAATCACAACATATATTAGGGGGTTACATGCTTTGTTGCTTCTGCTGGCCATGCTCCTGGCATCCGTTCATGATCCCAACGTGTTCCCTGTGTTCCATTTTCCTGTCCCCATCTATTTCAGGGACTTGCTGCAACTCCCCGCAATCACCTCCCTGCTAGGGTCTCTGTGTGCCCCCAAGTCTCTTTCCTCCCATACCAGAGTCCCCCATTCTTTTCCCTATTGCAGTGACTCTGTGCGCCTCCCTTCCCCATACCAAGGTCCCCCACCAGGGTTCCCCAGTTTCCTCCACTAATGGTTCTGTGTACCCCTGCACAGCAGGGTCCCCCATTCTCCACGCCATACCAGAGGCTCTGTTCCTCTCCATTCCCTTTTCCCCCCCCACCAGGTTCCTTCATTTTCACAGCATGTCAGGGATTCTGATCCCCTCCAATCCTCCTTATGCCCACACCAGGGTCCCCCATTCTCTAGTCTACACCATGTCAAGGGTGCTGTGTGTCTCTCCTCCTCCACTGCCCCCATCAAGGTCACACATTTTCCTCACCATACCTAGAGCTCTGTTTTCCTCTGTTGCTCTCTGCCCATTCCTGCTATGATCCTCCATTCTCTGCAATATGCCAGGGAAGCCCTGTGTTTCTTCTTCCCTTACCCCAGACTGCCTTTCTTTCTCCCAGATTGGAAGGAAGGGGTGGATGGCTGGTGCCGTCTTTCTTCCCACTTGGGACAGGCTGAGGAGGCAGGACATTAGGAAGGAAGATGGAATGAATGAAGCCTTCTCTCTCTTCTCCCTCTGGCTGCCCCTGCAAGCTAAGAAGCTACCTCATCGCTCCCCAGCAGGTCTACACTGAAAAGTTACATTGGTATAGCTATGTCTCTCGGGGTGTGAAAAATCCACACTCTGAGTGGCGTGCCTAAGCCAACTTAGCCCTCAATGTAGACAGTGCTAGGTTAATGGAAGAATTCTGTCGACCTAGCTACTGCCTCTCAGGGAGGTGGATTACCTACAGCAATGCGAAAGCCCCTCCTGTCACTGTATGGAGTGTCTACACAGAAGTGCTACAGTACAGTGGCAAAGCTGCAGCAGTGTTTTAAGTGTAGACATAACCTCAGTGTGTCAACATGTTAAACTCTCCTGAGATATGAACAGGGGAAATGTTATGCTGCAAGGGGTTAATGAGTGCCATCAAGAGATGACAGGAGCTCTACGTGTCCCCCTTTTCCCTCTTTTGGCATTCTGATTGCCCTCCAAATCAAGAGGGTTCTGGCCACTGATGTCTAGAATGTTCCCTGAAATTTTGGAATAGGTCAGATGTGGCATTCAAAAGTTATGGCACAACAGACAGATTCCATCAAGTTGAGTGCAGGGCCTCGCAAGCTTGGCTAACTATTACAAGTGGTACATTCCTGTGCTTATAGAGACTAGGAGGGTTCTTTTAGTGGTATTCCTGCAGCATTGTGGGGTTGGCATTGGCTCTGCTAGTAGGATAAGTCTGTACAGCAGCTGGGAGGGTAGGCAGATATGTATTAGCTCTGCTTGAGCTAATGTACTAAAAACAGCAGTATGGGTGTGGCCGTGGTGGCATATGCAGCAGCATGGGTTACCTGCATGAGCACAAACCCACCTGACCTCCTGAATACTATTGCTGTGGCCACGTTGCTATTTTTCTCATGCTTTTCTTTTGCTCAGGCATGTTATGGGGGGGTACCAATACAAAGCACCAGTTTGCCAATATAGTTTGCATCCATGCTAGGAGCATTTTGCTGCCTAGTATAGTATACTGGTATTCCTATACCAGTAAAGCACTCCTAATGTAGACATAGCGTGAGACCAGGTCTACATTACAAAGTTTTGCCAGTATAGCTATATTGGTCAGGAGTGTGGAAAAATCTGCACCCCTGACGGACATATCTATGCCATCAAAAAAAAACAACCAACCAACCAATTGTGTGAACACAATTATATTGGCAAAAGAGCACTTTTTCCATTATAGCTTATGTCATCTGGGAAGGTGGTTTCACTATACCGTCAAAAGATTGCCTTATGACGGTATATAAGCTGCATCTCCCCTGGAGGCTCTGCTGGTATATCTGTCCCAGTACGGCCATGTCTACACTACCACATATGTTGGCAAAACGTAGTTGCTCAGGGTGTGAAAAACGCACATCCCTGAGCGACATATATTTTGCCGGCATAAGTGGTAGTACGCGTTGCACTATGTCGGTGGGAGAGCTTCTCCCACCTACATAGCTACCACCACTCGTTGTGGGTGGTTTTATTATGTTGACGGGACAGCTCTCTCCTGTCAGCAAAGATCAGCTACACGTGTGATCTTACAGTGGCGCAGCTGCATCGTTACAGCTGTGCTGCTTTAAGCTCACTAGTGTAGACATGGCCAATAGCTGTATCAGCAAAACCTTTCTAGTATAGACATAGCCTGAGCCAAAGAGAGAACAAGAAACTCTACTGACCACCAATGATGGCATGGGGGAATGAGACAGCAGGTTATTCATTCTGAAGTTGAGTTCTTGTTGAACTTGTACTAGAGACTGTAAAATGGCTACAATAGGCCACGGTATTGAAGGGATAGAGTTCTATTCGTTTTTCCATTAATCAGTACAGCATTTACCTTTATTTTTCTCAGAAATGGGGAAGGTTAAAGATTATACAGGATGCAAAATTGCAAAAGCCCATGAATTATTAAAAAAAATCAAAACAAAGCCATCTTAATTGAATATAGTTTGTCTCTTTTATTACATTTCTTTCTGATAGTCATCTTGTACCAAGGCAGTTTACATTCAACATCAGCTTGAGAAATAAATTTTGGGACAAATTTTATAAAATAATAATCTCTCTCTCTCAATGGGACTATTAACGGGTTAATAGCAATGCTTCTGCGCCCCATGTTACAGCTAGAAAATGTCATTATTTCAAAAAATATTCCTTTGTAGTCTTCATTAAGCATGGAACGGGTTTTAGATTATACTTATACATCCTACTTTC
The DNA here is from genome assembly GCF_965140285.1 of Lepidochelys kempii. NCBI lineage: Eukaryota > Metazoa > Chordata > Testudines > Cheloniidae > Lepidochelys > Lepidochelys kempii. The sequence continues at coordinate 88,667,910 of NC_136384.1, read as the reverse complement.
CAAATGATGTGGTTTTGCATGAAAATGTCATTACAACCATCTTCCACAACATTTAATTTTTAACAAGTATGTAGGGTTTTTATGCCTTGTCTGAATTTGTAGCAATTATTTATAATTTATTTTAATCAGAGCTGCAGAGAGCTAGTAAAATAGTCCTTATAGGCTTGGTTGGAAAAGCTTGAAGAAATTGCTGCCATTCACCTGCCAGGCATGGTATGAAAAGCAAAGCTGGGAGCTTGTAATGTTTATATAATTCTATTTAGAGATTCAGTTGTTTATGAGAAAATGTGACACATATTACAAAGAGACTAGGAGCTCAGAACAAAAACAGCCTCTTTGAAGGGATTGTTTTCTTTACTTTTTGAGATTTTGCTGTGACTTTGGGTTCTTCTTGGGTTTCTGAGTTTGAAAACCCCCTTATTTGCCAACCCATTTCCCCTGAATTATTGGGGCTCTTCATTTTGAGTCTGATTTTCAGAAAGATTTCACTATGGTAGTCACTTTTCTGAAGGTGACATGTTGAACAAGTAAATCTGATAGGTATATGTGTGCTGGCATTTGTATTTGGGATTAATTGCAGGTACAATTGTATGCTGCAAGAAAATTATGGGTTCCATTATTTCTTGATTAAAAGTTATGGCCAAAAACATTTTGGTTGCTTTTGAAAATCTCCTTATATCTTTTTTTGTTTCATGTGTCAATGAAAAAAATTACTTCTTTCTAGTTTTCTCTAAGCACAGCAGAACATTACAAATGTAGGAATATATCACAGCATTTACCAATTTGAATCAGACTAATCGTCCTTCTAGTCCAGTATTCTGTTTCTGAGAATGACCAGTATCAGGTTCTTAAAAAAAGGGAAAAAGAAAAAGAGCCCGTAAGCAAGCAATTAGGAGTATTTTTCCATAGGGGACATTATTTCTTAACTTCCTCAGTCAGATGTGGGCTTATAGCCTGAAGCATAAGGGTTTATAGTTCTTCCTTATTCTTATAAATTCCTGATTAATATAGCCGTGAATGTTCTTACTGTCCATTCATTATTTGAATCCTGCTGAGCTATTGGTCTCAATTATACCTTGTGGCAATGGGTTCCAAAGGCTAAATGTGACTCATAGAAAAAAAGTATTTCCTTTTACCTGCTATAACTATCCTGCCTTTCAGTTTTATTGACTGTCTTCTTGCTCCTGATGTAAATGATGATTTTTGTTTGTTCCTAACCATTAAAAGAACTAAACTATATGTTGAAATAACACCTTGTAAGCTATCAAAAGAAGGGGTTCTGCGTTAGTCTTCACTGTTAAGTCACCTGATATTCTGTGCAGAAATACTGGGAAGAATTTTAGAATAGTCTGGAGTCTGAAGTGCTGTTAATGTGCTATATGAGACATTTGGATCATGACACTTTTCTGTGTGTATGAGTCATTTTGAGATGGGTTCACTTGCTCAGGTAAAATAAGAACTGGCCTATCCTGTCACTCATATCAAGCTTTTTATTGTATGTTCATATGTGGATTAATTTGCGGCTAGGCTTTCTCCCCCATTCTTGTAGCTGGACAAACCTAGAATCTGGCTCAGTGCTGCTTGGGCATTGCAGCTCTGCAGCCCCACCTATGCAGGACACAGTCTGGCCCTATAAAAGGGTTATTCGCCGCCCTTCTTAACACCAGAGCTTTGAAAATTTAGCACATGAATATTCAGTAGTTTTTGAAAACTGAATCTTCCTACCTGTTTCAAATTCCAGTGCTTTTACTGTTTGCCTCAATTAACACACATGCTTACAGGATTCCTGCCCCAAACCTTCCAGAATGATTGACCTCTTTTTCTTCTTGGTCCTTCACATGCTCATGTATCTGAATTCAGCTGCACAATACCTTGGCTATGCCACCTGCTAATCTCTGGCCTGTCCCAGAATGCTGCCCCTGTGCCAGGGGCTTCTGCAAGGATCTGCATCTACCTGAGAAGTCCTCTAAGGGTATGTCTACACAGCAAGGAAAAACTTGCAGCTGGTCCGTGCCAGCCGACTCTAGCTCACAGGGCTGATCTGCAGGGCTGTTTCATTGCTGTATAGTAGACTTCTGGGCTTGGGCTGAAGCCTGAGCTCTGGGGCCCTCCCCCTCTGCATGGTCCTAGAGCAGGGGTGGGCAAACTTTTTGGCCTGAGGGCCACATCCGGTTTCCAAAATTGTACGGAGGGCCGGTTAGGAGAGGCTGTGCCTCCCCAAACAACCAGGCGTGGCCCAGCCCCCACCTCCTATCCGACCCCCCCGCTTCTCTCCCCCAACAGCTCCCCTGGGACTTCTGCCCCATCCGGCCCCCCCTGGACTCCTACCCCATCCACCACCCCCTGCTCCTTGTCCCCTGACCACCCCCAAACCCCCACCCCTGACTGCCCCCTGCCGTCCCATCCAAAGCCCCCTCGACTGCCCCCGCAGGACCTCTGTCCCATCCAACCTCGCTGTTTCCTGCCCTCTGACTGCCCAGACCCCTAGCCACACCCCGACACCCTGCCCACCACCCCCAACTCCCCGGCCCTCTATCCAACCCCCCCCCCCCGCCCCCTTACTGTGGTGCCTGGAGCACCAGTGGCTGGCGGGGCTATAGCCGCACCGCCCAGAACACCAGGTCAGGCCACGGCTTTGCAACTGCGCTTCCTGGCCGTCCAGAGCGTTCTGGCGGCGGCGCGGCACGCTGAGGCTGCAGGGGAGGGGGGAACAGCAGGGAAGGGGCTGGGGACTAGCCTCCCGGGCCAGGAGCTCAGGGGCCAGGCAGGAGGGTCCTGCAGGCTGGATGTGGCCCGCAGGCCATAGTTTGCCCACTTCTGTCCTAGAGCTGGCCCCAGGCTGAGACTGGGTGTCTACACAGCAATGAAACAGCCCTGTAGCCCAAGCTACGCAAGCCTGAGTTGCCTAGCATGGGCCAGGCATGGGAGTCTAGTTGCTGTGTCAATTCTATTCACTCAGCAGGGGGACCTTAACCCTGCCCTCTTTTCCCTTTATGCCAGCAAAGACAAATTGGGCCCGTGTTCCATACAAAATCTATTTCCATTTTAAAAAATCTTGTTTAACACAGTAAACATAAAAAAGCTTCTCAGATAAAGGAGAGGGGAGAGTGAAAATAGGGGAGAAGAACCGGGGAGAAGTGAGATGCTGACTTTGATCAGGGGAGAAGTGAGATGCTGACTTTGAAGTGGACACTGAACACAGCTTGAACTCAGGAACTCTGCATGTGATGAAACATGTACAGTAACACAGTAATGTTTTGTTAAAGTATGTAAAGAGCTCGAAGTAGCCCCCTTGTAAATCTCAGGAGTTAGGACTGACCTGAGTTGGCCTGCCATAACTGCAATAGTTCTGACTGAAAGAGATTTAATTTTAAGCCTCTGGTGACAATCCTTCCAAAGGACAATGAGAAACTCACTCACAGGCAATCATTTTTGACATAGCCCTGGCTGAAAACAAGCTGAACCAAAACTGATTGCTCCCAAATGAAAGAAATAGCTGGAATGACTTTCGAAGGGGTTTTTCCTACACAAGGTTAATATGATTGCTTATTTTTAGATTTAATCATATTAGAGTTCATTGATTATTTTTAGATTTAATTTGCAAAGGTATACCTCCCAGGGTAGGAAAACTATGTTACTGACCGTGCTATTTGGAAACACTAGTAATGTTATTGGGACTAACAAGTGGAATACAAGAGGAGTTAAATAGTGACACCTTGACTTTTCTGTAAGTGGAAGATCAATAGCTAGAGGCTGGAACTCACTGATTCTATGAAACACAGTTACCATTAGCAGAAAAATACCTTTCCATATAAGGAATTGGAACTCAAGTTCCTTTATTAGAAAAGAGTAGATACAAAGGGGCTTCGCTAGCACAGATGGAAAGTTGATATCCAGGGATACAACTCAACATTTTACAAGATTTTTAAATCCGTCATGTTTTAGTATAAGTATACTCACCTGCAGGGGTCACAAAGACATTTTTCCTCCATGTATAAATCACAGTACAGTTGTCTAGGGCAGTGGTTCTCAAACTTTATTTTCTATGGACCACTTGAAAATTGCTGAGGGTCTTGGTGGACCGCTTAATGATCTTTCCAAATGTTGTTTGTACCGTTGGCTAACTATTGTAAAGTGCTTTGGATAAAAGTGCTATACAAAGAAACCTTAATAATAATTAACTTTTTTGTTCTACAAATGAAAGCACACAACTCATATTTTAATATTGGTAGTCTTACCTTTCTAATGAGATAGATGTGCCCTCTCTCCCCTGCCATGGCAGCTCCCGAGTTGGGGCTGGGAAGAAGGGGGTTTCCTGTGCTGTGGCAGCCACAAAGTTGGGCTGGGAAGGAGCGGGGTCTCTCCGCAACAGCCTTGGAGCTGGGGAAAGTCACCTTTTTCTCTGGCCACCACAGTCCTACACGTCCCAAATTCCCTCCCACCCCCTCTTCGAATTCCCCTACCACCTACCCTCTATTCCCCCCAAGGCCACCACCTCACCTTACATGTGCATCTTCTCCAGGGTCCAGGCACCTAATTAGTGGAGCCATGCCTGTGTGGCTCTACTAATTAGGTGGGTGATCCTTCATTCTCTTGTGTGCGGCCACCCAGGCATGCACCTTAGGGGGAACTATCCGCGGACCACCTGAATGGAGCTTGCAGACCACTGTTGGTCCACGGACCACGGTTTGAGAACCTCTGGTCTAGAGCAATTGATGGGTCATTGCCTTCCTCTGAGGCATCAGGTATTAAGCACTACTGGGGACAAGAGTGGTCCAGATTCTGCTTTCCCTTATACCAGCATAAACCCCAAGTTGTTTTCTGCCAGAATTGGGAAATGACTAAACCCAAGCAAGACTTCATTTATGTATGTTGCATAGATGGTATTACAAATCCGGTGCTGCTAAGGCCACTGGACCCTGCAATACCTCATGCTCTTCTTGCTAACTTCAGGTGAATGTCTTCTCTGTAGCAAGGCCTCAACTTCCTGAGTGTTGTTACAGGGAAAAGGCCTATTATTTTTCTTTCGTTATTATTTGTGTGACCATATAAAACATAGGAGACCTAGTCACGGACTGTGCTAGGTGCTCTATGAGCACAGAACAAAAAGATGTTAGCTGCCCTCAATCTAAGCATAACACATGAGACAATAGACGGAGACAGACAGACAGAAGGGGAGTACAAGGCAACAATGAGACCCTATTGGTGAGCGTGTTAGGCTGTGGTCTTTGCACACCAGCAGCCTAGCCGTTGTCAATTTTTTTGGCAGGTGTTCTGGCAAAAGAGAGTTTAAGGAGGGACTGGAAAGGCCAAGAGACTGGGCATGATGGAGGGGGCTGATGGCAATGTTGAAGGAGATGGTCGGAGAGGGAGAACTCTGCAACAAAGAGATCAGAGACAATTTAAATAATATAATGATATAAATAATAGAAGAAAAATAAAAAACAATGGTTGTGATAAGGTCTCTGAGAGTTCATGTCTCAGAAACTGAGAGAATGCTATACAAAGAAAGAGATCCTGTTGGAATGTATTGTAATGATATATTTAAGTGTTTTGGTTCCTTGCAGACCAGTATAGAGTGTACTAAAAGTATTTACAGTCATCACCAGTACTGCACACTATTTGTATCTGCTGTTTTCTCATTGCTGTAACAAATCTTTCTATATTGGTCATATCCAGATCGCTACTGCCAGTTCATTCTACCTGGGTTTCTAGGTATTATTCATCTCCTGCTATAAAATTCCAATTGTGTATTCATATTCCCTTACATGTAGTTTGCTTAGCAAGTGCACTTCATAATATAGATATGCTGGATAAATACAGAAATTGCACAGCAGAGAGGTCTGTGTAATATATATATAATGTCATTGTTGACATTTGACTAAAATACTAGGAACTCTGTTTAGAGGTTAGACAATAAGACTGGTAATTAGGATGTGTGTGTCCCCCTCCGTTTTTATTATTGGCTCTGCCACTGACTTCCTCATTTGGAAAATAGGGGTGGCAATTCTTATCTCAGATACATGTTTGAGGATTCATTTTAGATCCCATCGATATGCAAAGAATTATTGTATTACGAGATCTGAAATACCAGTTTCCATTACGGTTTTAAATCTCCGTTTGGTTTTCAGATCATGGACAAAAATCTGTATGTGGGAAGAAAAGTAGTTGTAAGGATAAAGCAGAAAATGTTCCCTATTTTGGGGGAGGGGGAGGGCGGGGGACGGGAAGTTGTACAGTAAATATTTCCAGACATTGTCCTATTAAAATTTGTGTTGGAAAAGCTGCAACAATTTTGCGGGTTTAAGGAAATGTACCAATGTTTGCCGACATATCAAGAATTCTATCTGTAAATTCTGGGGTGCATAGTAATTGGAGCTAGTTGAAAATTTTCCATGGGAATATTTTTATGTTGCAAAATGATGATTTGTTGAAACAGAGTAATTTCAGGGGAATGTGTTGATTTTTTGACAACATTTTCCCTTTTAAAAAATGTTTTAAAACAAAACACTTCAAAGAGGTCAAAATATGCTCTTTCAATGTATTCAGAACAGAACATGTTGATTTTTTATTTTGAAATGACTTCTCGTTTTAAAATGTATTATTTTTTTATATATTTTAATAATAATAATAATAATAATTAATAAACAGATCACAATTGAAACAAAACATTTCAAATTTTTCAATATTCAGTGAATTGAGTCCAAACACATTTTTTTGGAATATTTCGGCTCACAAACAATTATGACTTTTTGTCCTGAATTGGGATGAAACAAAATCTTGAAATCTCAAATTTATTTGTGGCATGAAAAATCCATTTTCCAGCCAGCTCTATCAGTCATTACATTGTGGGGCCAAAATATAGGAACATAGAGAGTTGGTCTGATTTTTGGGAGGCTTCATGAGAAAGGAAGGAGTGGCTAGTTATGGAGTTTTGGCTAGCTGCATGCTGGGGAGCTGCAGAGTATGGTCAGGATTTGTCCACCATCAGTCGTGTGGCTAGAAGCTATGAGGAATATATTTTCCAAACAGGATGACTTTCAATGAAATAAAATACACCACCTTTAGAATCACTGGTACCTGGACTCTCATCATTACAGGGCAATTGCATTGCACAGCCTATCCCCCAATGTTATTCAGAAAATCAATAATATTGGGGTCTTCCTGAAACCACAATACTAGAACTTATTTTGGGGATTTAATGGGACGTCGGCTTAGAAACCCAAATGTGTATCTATATTGCAGTGTATCTCTGTAGTTAAAGAGAAGGTGGTTTTTATGTATGTATTTTGGATAAGCACAATTTTTCATTTAGACCCAAGAATCATCGAGTACTTAGATAAGAGTAGCATGGTTCAGTGTAGCACTGTCTACAGACATCAGTGAAAGAATAGAACTCTGGATTGTTTTATTCCCTTGCACACATCTATTCTCCCTTCTACACTTGACAGAATTCGAGGTATGCAGTGTTGTAGCCATGTTGGTCCCAGAATATTAGACAGACAGGGTGACTTGAGCGAGGTAATATTTGAAGTATATGTTCTCTTTCCTATCTGTGGCCAGTGTAAATCCCAAGGGAGTCAAGGAGAGTTTTCTGTGCACAAGAACTTCAGGATCGGAACCATGTTTGAGTATGACTCTGACTCATTTTAATGGGAGCTACCTGCATACATCAAGAGAATAGACACTGAAACATTCATGTTAGAAGGAAACATTTGCATACCAGTATCACACAACACTCTAAAGTTTGCCAGTCCTTCCTGTTAACAGCACCACTTTTAGACTTTTGTTTTCTGCGAAATATTGATCACTCTGTCCCATTTGCCAGAATCGGAACATGCTGATTCTTGTTAGACTGCCCTAAAACACAGCACAGACTAGTTTTCCTGAGACATTTTCTTACATAATAGCACTGTGTGAAATAAATCTGGAATAATGCAAGGCTACTGGCAGCTGACTCGTGTACTATGATATCTGTAATGCTGCTATTATGGTTAATCTCTGGAGAGTGGAGACTACTCCGTCTAAGACAGCAGCATCAAGGCTTTTATAATGTCATGTACTGAAGGGTTTTTTCAGTTATCCTTGTCCTCAGTTGGCCTCATTTTCTCTGTCCTCCCCTACCAAAGGTCAAAAACATTTAGGGCCTGCATGTGGGACCCTTACACTGAGATGAGTACTTTCGGGTGTAGACCCGTTGACTTCAATAAGACTACTTATGTGCATGAGCACTTACACAAGAGTAGCACATCAGAGCATGTTTGAATGACTACCCTTTTCTGAGCTATTCATCACTCTGTCCATCTATTATTGACTTTCTTTTAATGGTCCACATTTAAAGCAGTTGTAGTTTGTTTTCTTGATCAAGTATTGTCTGTAGTACATGAGTTTTTCCCCACCCGTCCCATTTGAAACCTGATCCTGTGAATTGCTAAATTCAAGGCTCTTGGTAAATAGCATAAATTATTGTCTATGAAAACTTATGTTAAGATCCTAAATGATGATTGTTGAGTGGGAGAGCTTGATGCTGTGGGATGAAGGAAGACAACAGATCCTGTCTGCAGCTCATGTTCTTCATCAGATGAGAGAATTTTGACACAGCATACCAGACAGGAGAGAGGTCCACTCTCAGGTTTGGGTGTCTATTTTTTTAAAAAAAATCTTCCATCTAATGGATAATGATTGAAAGTCTTTGCAGAAGGAGTGTGTGTAACCCCAGCTGCCATTTGGCACACCAATCTATAATATACAGAGACGCCCATTGGTGTTTTGTCCAGTGCTGTGCCAAGGGACTTCATCCTAAAATATATTTTCTGTGTCAATACTTCTAATCTTTTCCAGAATGCTGTTAAACTGGGCACCATTCCCTGGCTTGCCTCACACCTTGACCTTTATCTGAATATACTTCATATAAGAATTAAAGTTAGAGAAGGTACTCACCTCTTGCGACATTAAGATGATGAAATGTATTATGAAAAACAAATCTTTACTTACCTCGGAGATGGATTCTTCCTGCAATAAATCCTCTGTCTGACACAAACCAGTGATGAATATTGCAACTGCAGCCCTGGCTTCTACAGTGCGACAGGGCAGCAATGAAATCCATCCCTCAGTACTTTTTATTTGAAGTGGGGGTAACATAAATCCTTCATCGTATCAAGGCTATTTTGAACAGAACTAGTAGAGAGATAAGATCAGCCTCATTTAATGAACTTTGCAGCCCCCTGCCTGAGATGACCATGAAACACAGGCCCCTTGAGAGCATGCCTCCCTCCCACTCTGGCAGATACCACAGAGAGCATGACTTGGCAAGAACTAGGAATTATTCTTTAAAATACACCCTGATATTATCCATTCTAATATTCGTCCTGTGAAGCTTGAAAAATTCCATATGACCATCTTGGCTGTAATGGTGTCTGGGATGGTGCGACAAATCACACTTGGTTTTGCATTAGAGGGTGACTTGTAGAAGTATGCTGTTCTTCTGAGCTGCTGATCTAAGAATGTGTGCTTGATTATGACATATCACACAGTCTGTTCTCTCAAGACAATAGTCACAGGAGTCTGTTCCGTTAATGTTAGCTGCCAAAAGGTGTTATTCTGGCACTAGTTTAATCATTTGGAGTGGTTATAACTCTATTATAGATGATCACTTGAATTCTTATATTTCATTTTCAGAGAAAAGATTTCATACATTTGTTTAATGACAGATGTAGACCCCAATCTCAGTTTTCATTGTATCCATCTATGTTGCTAATATACCATATGTGACACTTAGCTTAAGTGGTATTTATAACGTCACTGATTACTTTAACCTTCCTTTGCTGTCATATTTCAAACTCCAAGCAGCTAAAGGCACAGGCAGTATTTTTAGGTCTGTGCTTTTGTAGTTCAGAGTTTAAAAGGCTTTTACTGTAGCTAGCCTTGTAGCCAAACTCCATAAATATAAAAAAGTTGATCAAAACCCTAATTGCTGTAACCTTTTTTTATAGAGCACCATTTCAATTTATTCCTAATAGATTGATCTGTTAAATATTTAAAGCAGTTTTTAATGTACGGTTTTTTTCCCTCTAGAGTACAGGCCCTTTAAAAATAAAACTCATATTGATCTAGAGATCTAGTCTCTGTATGTGTGTGTACACGTGTGTGTATAGTAACTCCCATGAAAATGACCTATAAACAGCAAAGTTACTATAAGCTGTAAGTTCATGATCCTGCAGACATGCATGTACTTAAAGTTAAGCATATGTTCAAGTGTTTGCGGGATCGGGCCTAACTCAGCAAAGACTGATCTGGCAATACTATTTCTTTTTAGAAAATAGTCAGTAACGTCTTTGGAAATCACAAGCAAATATTACACACACATACTCTACCTCTGTGTGTGTGTATTATAATATTATAACCAGATGCAAGATTACTTTGACTGCTTTTTTCTGTTATTGTCCTTAATTACATCTACACAAAAAAACAGCCAGTTGGTTCACCTGAATCCGTTTTAAAATTGCTTGAGTGCCAGTGTACACAAGGCACTGCTGGCAGTATCTAAAATGGGTTGGAATGTTTTTTAACTTGTCTGAGGTGTAGACGAAGCCTTACATGTGGTGAAAATTATTTTGGTTGTATCGGTCTTTGTTCGCTCCATTAGCAAATCTCCATGAAGCAGTACACCATAAACTGTTAGTACGTTGCTCCCCTTCTGTGGCTCAGAAATATACTGTAAACACCTGCTTAGTGCCATTAACATGGACCTCTGTAGAATCCACAAAATGTTTCCTGAGTACAAAGAACAAATCTCTGGAGAGGCTGAGGTTTTATTTATCTGTAGCTATCAAATTCTGCCTCTGTGTTCAGAGCACGTACTGCCACTTATGAGGGTTGTGGAATTTAAAGGCAAAATATTTAAGTCGTCTCCCATACTTATGTGAGCGGTCTCGCTGATCAGGACCTTAATTTCCAATCTGGCCGTCTTCTGCCATAAAGTTTTAGTGCATGTTTGTAAGAGATTTCAAGGATCCAACATAAAGGGAACCAACAAAAAGAAACAGAGATTGTATGAAAGCTAGAGGAGCTTGTCATCAGAGCAAGCTTCTCATATTCTTTTTTCTAAATGCTGAATCAAGTAGAAAAATACCTGAAGGTGTTTCTGGATGTGCAAGTTTTTAAAGACCATCGATTCTGCCACACTGGGGGACCTTCTTCTTCATTCACCTGTTTTTGGAATCTACATAATTTAAATTCTGCTCCCTTTTGGCCGATACTTTAATAGTCAGAAGGAAAGGTGGCCTGCTCATCAGTATCAGAGCAGCAGTGGCTCTGTGAGTTCTCCCCACACCTCTTGATCTCCAGAATGAAACTGTCAACCAGAGAGGTTCTGAGGGCCAGATTAGGTTAGGCACCTTTCAAGAAAGTGAGGTGCCTAACCTGCTTAGGCACTTTTGTAAATCCCACTAGGTGCCTAAATAGCGTTGCAAATTTGGCCTTGCAAGCTTTCAGGCTAAAGCACCTCTAAATGCTCATCTGAGAGAGGACCTACTCCACATTAGAACATCAGAGAAGGGACTCCCTGAAGATGTGGAGTGAAATCCCCCAAAGTCCTCCCTGAGAGGCCACTTACTACTTCTGTAGTCAGAAGGCTAGATTCTTCTCATGTACACCTGTGTAGCCACATTGACTTTAGCTGTGTTACACTGATTTACACCTCTATGATATGTACATGGACAAAACAAGCCAACTTTGAAGTTTCTAGCTTGTTGGAGATAGCACAAAATACCCAATCACATTATATTGGGAAAAGTGCTTTTTTAATGCTTGAAGAATTCAATGGCTTAACCCATTTCACTCAAAAAACATAATTTCACTCTTGGGTTGAGCATCAGCGCGGACAATTTTATCCTAATAGGAACTTTGTTTAAAAAAAAAAGAAAGTGACAAACAACTGAAAAATGAGAATGAAACGGGAATTCATCTTTAACTTCAGTGGGTGCCAGCACCTCCCACCAAAATACTTTATCATTTCATAAGATTTTTAATCTAGGCCCATTATAGATGGCACACAAATCACACCATCCAGCGCTAAACTATAGGCGCCATGTCACACCTTTTTTTTCCTTTAATACCTTTTATAGGGAAATCTCAAGGTCAGTAAGGCAGCAGATTGGAGAGTTGGCATGTTTCATTAGCTGACTGCAACTTCTTATTGACACCAGTTATATGACATATGAAACATTTATAGAGGTCACTTAGTGTTTATTGCAGTCATAATACTGCTTCTGTGACACAGACTGGTAAAATTACATATGGAAGGTCCATTCTGTTGTTTTGCTGGCACCTTGCAGCAACACTGTGGGTGTCTGCCTGAAGCTTTTCCATTATTAATTCCATTTCCAGGAGTTTATAACTTTCAGCTGTTTCAGTTGCAACTGGCTAAAATTTACCACACAGAGCTGGATTCAAAGACTCTGAAGAAGGTGTAATTTATGTGTCTTTCAGTTAGCCTGGCTCCTTGAACTAGGGGGGGGGGGGGGGGATTCCTTCATGAAGGGAGGGGGCAGGAGCAGTTGATATCTCCTGTCCTCAGGTAGAGGCAGTTTTACAGTCTGCGCCGGCAGATACTTGTCATCGGATGCTTCCAAAGGGATGCATGAAATCAGTTGTCTTTGTGTTGTCTTTTTCAGCTTCAACCTCTCTAGTGCCAGAGACTCAGCATGAAATTCACTAGGAATTTTGCTCTGGCTATTGATTTTTCATGGAAGGTGCTCAGATACTACGATGATGGGCAGCAGTATAAAACCTGAGGATAGTCAATGTTGTTAGAATGATTTTTCATCTTCATTTAATTTCTGACAAATGTTAAGTGCACAGATATCTGTGAAAGAGAGTGAATGTTGGTGTGTTGTTTTTCTTAAATGCAAACCAAGACTTCACTGGAGATTAGCTCATGAAGTCTTGGTTTGGGGGAAAATAGACATAAATCATCATTATGCTTTGTTTATGAATGGCAAAAATCTCGTCCATCCATAGTATTGGTTATGGATTCTTTGGGCCAGATTCTAAGGTGCGGTATTCAAGTGGGCATTGCTGCTTAAACTCTAATGGAACTTGCACTTGGGCCCAACATTAAAATCTGGCTAAACAACCATTTTGACCAGCCTCAGTAGGTTCACCCCAATTCAGTGGGGATCCTTCATCATAGAGGCTTGTACACACTCAGCGGCCAGTTGCTGGCTTAGCAGGGGAAGGGGACATGGATGGGACACCCTGAAAGTACATTGATTCATGGCTGCTGTTTTAGCCCTTGAGATCATTTGCAGTTGATATAAATCTGAGCAGCCTGAACTGCTCTAACTGGTGGACAGACCTCACACAAAATAGACTCAGGACCAGAAGAGCATAATGCCACCTTTGCGCTTCCGATACACTCCTTCTGACTTGCATTATATGAAGTTCAGCTGGACCCTAGGATCTGACCCACTGTGACTCTAAATCAAAATGGGCTAACTCAGGGGGCAGATAAACATGATTTTAAATCCTGCATGAATCTAGCAATAAAAAGAAATGTAGGATGTGAATGGTTTTCATCAGCATGTTGTCACCATAAACAATGAGATAGAAACTGACCATAAAGCCTTAGAAGCTATCATTAAAAAAGCCTTTGAATGGAACAGACTTCAGAATACAAAGATTGTTTTTGAGATTACAAAAGGTACCAGGCACATGTCAAGTAAAACGTTAGTTGAGGCAGATTAAAATCTCATATTTACCAGAAAACTGAGAGTCTCCTGTAACATTGTACAGAAACATAATGAATATACTCACTGAAAAAACCTACAGATCCCAGCTGATCAAACTGCAGGAACTGATACATGGATTGTTTTGAGGATGCAGAATTGCAGTCTGAAACAGGATACTTGAGGGATGGACGGAGGCAAGAGATAGATCTCATCCTGAGCTCATCTTTCCTTTTCCTGTGTGGGTGGAGCGGTTTCTGGGAGTTAGTGAGATAGGTAACATTTTCAAATGTGGGCGTTTTGACCTCAATGGGCGAGCAGTAGAACTGATCAAATATTTTCCAATGGAAGGTTTTTCTGTGGGAAAAAGTCATTTTGTTGACATCAAAACTTTCCACGGGAATGTGTCACTTTTGACAATTTTGTTTTCAAAAGAATGGAAGCAAAGTATTTCAGCAAGGTTAAAAGTGCTCAGTTTCAACCTTATTGGAATAGAATGTTTTGATCATTTTAAAATGATTTTTCATTGTGAAATTTATATTTTATTTTTTTTAAAAGTTAGCAATGAAAAGAAACATTTCAATTTCATTGAAATGGAACATTTTGACTTATCCCAAATTATTTTTTTTCCAAAATTGACTTTGACTTTTTTTAGTTTTTCTTCCGATTCAGAACATCGTCTTTGAACAATCAGGCCACTTATGTAAATTAATATGGATTTTAAAAGGCTTAAAAGTAGATTGAAAATTTTGACCATATTTTTTGAGAGAGAACCCCAATTATTTCAAACAAGGAAATGATAGGTTTCATTTGCCAAGGACATTTTTATTCCAAAGAGCCAGAGAAATCCTTTGATGGTCTGGTATGTACACCTATTGCTGATATGGTTTTGAAATATTTAATGTGTCAAATGTAGCCATCAAAAGAGCCATTGCGTCCTTATCAACTACCAGTAAAACCGTCACAAAATGCATCCCCTGACCTTCACTTGAAGGTAAAAACTCTTTGATGTGTATTTGACCTATATTCCAGCTACTTGGAGTTGAATCATCCACAAAATAACCTTAGTTATTAATCTTCTCAAATCTCTCTTCACAAGGAAGGGAATCCAAGATCAAGCAGTTTCTGATGATGATCTGGGAATGCTATTGTACAATTTGGGCAGTAGCTCTTTCCTCCTGAGTGTGCGCTTGGGTTGTGTTTCACAAAGTTCCATCTTGTCTCCCTCTCTTGTTCAGTGTGTATATGGGGTCGTTGGAAGGGCTAGTGAGGGGAAAATGGTCTGTGGTGTCTTCACTACACGGACATCGACACTCAGTTGTATCATATGATCTAGCTATTGCAGCTGAGCACTTGGCCTGCTGTATGGTAGAGATTGAGGCCTGGATTAGGGCAAACTTGTTGAGGCTCACAATCTAGATATGAGGGAAGCAATACTAGTTGATTGAGGGAATCAACCAGGAGATGTGGCAAGCTTTCTGTCAGGCCCCAACTAAAACCTCTCCAGTGCATCAAGGATCTACAACCTATCCTGTGTTGTACCAATAAAATAAAAACCAGCAGGATCTTATTAAAGGGAAAAAGGCAAAATACCACATTTATTGTGAATACAGAAAGAATCATAGTAAGCAGTTAGTTATAGCTATAACATTCCATTCAATCTCATATTTATTCACACATTCATTCATACACACACACACACAGGTTCTGCAAGGTTGTTATCATAGTTACCAGCCTTAGAGTTGCTCATGCCAAGCCACTGGCCAGGTGGCCTGGACATGAGGAGGGAGCAGGGCCTTGTCAGATGCTCATCTGATGCTCCTGGAAGTTGGTTTGCAGAATCAGACCCCCCAAAGTTCTCACTTTTTAGAGTCTATTTTTATAGGAATTTCTTCCTATGCCAGTCTATGGGAATTGCTTCATCATGCTGTTGCTGAATCAATCAGCAGATAGCACATTCCTGACGGCTCCAAGATGTTATCTTGTTCTTTGGTTCTCCCATTCTTGAGGCTGTTGGGTGGATTCCAGTCTGCCCACCGGGGGGGGGGTCCTCTGGTTATTTCCACTTGACCCCTTCTTCAGCCGATGGACACTGGATTCTTAGGCTGGCACCTCCCTGATCATTCAGTTATTATCCACACCAAGCATCCATCCACATACATCCTCTATCTCTATTTTAATCACAATGGTTAATACAACAAAAGGGTGGGGAGTCTCTGGGTGCTGTTTCTGTTGTTAGAGTATTGCTTTGAGTCTCTCTCTCTTGTGAATTGCTTTGAGAACAGACTCTGTCTTGGAATGTACTAACACAATTAGCAGCTTGCAAGTTTCACACATAGAGGGAGAGAAACAGCACCAAAAACCAAGAGACCTCTTAATTAGTAATACCCTGGAATTGAAACTCTGGGGAATCAAACTCATTTGTGATTTTAATACAGAACTTCTTTAATATGATCCAACATAATCCCCCTTTTGACACTAAGATTTATAATCGTCAGTGTCACTTTCTATGTAGCCTATTCAAGAGAAAGTACTGTGAGGCAATTTGAGTTTGTGATTCCAATTCATGCCACATACATGATCCTAGTGATGTATCTTTACTACAAGGTTCTGGGGAAACAGGCAAGGTGAGGCACACCCACTTTTGAGGAGTCCATTCGGTACAACCTCTAGTGTCCAATAGCTTCCCTCCCTCCCCAGCCCACTGGCTCAAGGTCCAGGGTAGCCAAAAGGATCCCATGTGTAATATGGGGAGTGGGTTAACCTTCAATACCTTTGCCTCCAGGGACTGTTGGTGTGCAATTTTGACAACAATTTCTCCCATTAACAAGTCTGGTTTACAATAGTGGAAACATATTGCATCCATTCATATTGATAGGTGTCAAACAATGATCTCTTTCTTTTTTAACAAATGCATCAAACCCTTAATATTTCCCAATATGACCCAGAACATTTTGTGTTCCAAAGTAGCTAGTGCAAGTATCTGCATTTCAGTGCATCCCATAGCTATGGCTGTGTAGTTTCCTATTTCTAATATATATATTTTTTTCTTATGGATAAGCCATGTGGTAGTATTAAGCCATTACTAAAGATTCCATTGGCCTTTTAGGTTACCCAGACCAATTTGGACCAAGTCTACATTGGCATGTACTTGTTTTTGTATCAGGCTGTCCTGTAGCTGGGACAGAAAGCTTAATTTATTTTTAAGTTCCTGCAGGTCTTCAGTATTTTTTTTTTTAAAACACACAACAGTGCTAGCAACAAGACAAAACAGAACACAGAACACAATTTCTATTGTGACAGTAGATTCATGGTATTGGGTTGCTTTTCAGCTGGCATCAGCTTTTCCTGATTTTCTGAAAGACAAAAAGAACATGTTTCTACCCCTTTTGGGGTGGCAGATTATTGCTTAAAATATTTCTTTTACAAATACCCTTGCTGATTGCAGGCAAAACAGAGAAATTGCCCCCATATTTTCCTGTTTTTGTTCTATAGGCAGGCCAGGTTTCAAAGGCTTTTATCTTTTAAGGGTTATGGGGAAATTCTCCCACTGTTTAGTCATTAAATCCCTGAGTTTTCCTTCTTATACAGCAGACCAAGTTTATAATGTTTTTCCTGCTGTGTTAAGCTTTAAGTTTTATTTACAGGTAATAACTGAGAAGCATCATTACCATACGACCTTAAAGGATTTTTCCAAAAATCATACACACTATACGTTGTTACAGGGATACTTATTATCATTACATTTATTAAAATTATCTTGTTATCCCATGCCTTTTATTTAGACAATTTGTTTGCTGACCAGGTATGTCCTTTATCTGCAGCTCCTTTGTGCTGCTAGTTCTTTCCTTCCTTTATCATTTAGACAGGTTTCAGAGGAACAGCCGTGTTAGTCTGTATTCGCAAAAAGAAAAGGAGTACTTGTGGCACCTTAGAGACTAACCAATTTATTTGAGCATGAGCTTTCGTGAGCTACAGCTCACTTCATCAGATGTTTACCGTGGAAACTGCAGCAGACTTTATATACACACAGAAATCATGAAACAATACCTCCTCCCACCCCACTGTCCAGCAGGACAGTGGGGTGGGAGGAGGTATTGTTTCATGATTTCTGTGTGTATATAAAGTCTGCTGCAGTTTCCACGGTAAACATCTGATGAAGTGAGCTGTAGCTCACGAAAGCTCATGCTCAAATAAATTGGTTAGTCTCTAAGGTGCCACAAGTACTCCTTTTCTTTTATCATTTAGGTAATTTGCATTTTCACAGAAACTTCCTGCTTTTGGATTTAAAGCCATCAGCAGCTCAGAGACTCTATCTTAAAAGGGACACAATCAACTTTCACCAGAGTTTTGATTACTTTTAACTTCTGCTTCCAAAACACACAGCAATCTGAAAAAGAAAACCCAACCTATTGTGGCTCCCTTTGGAGCCCTAATAGCATTTTAATTAAGTAGCATGGTATGTTTGCATTTCTTTTGCCCCTTCTACAATATACCCTGCACATGTTCTGGGGCAAATGCACATTTCTTCCATAGTTTAACTTCTATAACATTATCCAGATCCATTTTTACATAAGGTGTCACTATTTCTTTTTTTGCTTACAGAGTTTTCATGTACCTTTATCAAAGTGACAGTCTGATTACTCAGAGCCATTTTAAGACTCAGTGTTTCTAACATTGCTTCTTTTTGTTTTGTGCACCTCACCCCTGCTGTTGCTTCAGAGAGGCACTGTCTTTTTTTAATTTTTTTTTTTACTACAACTCTCATCTGCTATTTTGTTACAAAAACAAACAAACAAAAAACAAACAAACAAAAAGAATCCAAAAATTTTTTTTTTTATATTCTCCTGATTTTGACTGCCCTGCTGCAGCCACAACTTAAAAACATTTTAAATTTTGTAAAGCATTGAGTTACCTTTTAAGGGTTAAATGCCAAATCCCAAAGCCAAACAACACTAATTACCTGTGTCTAGCAAAAAGGTCTGTCAGTTTTGCAACTTTGAATTAAAGAGTCAAATGGATTTTTAGTGGCATTATTTAAAACAAAAACAAAACTAACTGGTCCTTAGAACTTTACATATTTACACACACACAGACAGATACATACACATTTTCTTTTCCTTAACATCCCTTCCACACTGCTCTGTTTTTTACATCTTACATTCCCTTTATACATTTGAGGCAGTTAAGTTCCAATAGAACCCTCTTATGTTCTTTTAGCAAATTTGACTAAATTGTCCAGTCAAATGGTTTTAATCAGATAGTTTATTTTTGCCTGGCTAATTTACGGACATTCCTTTGGAAAAGGGCCCATTTTTCTTTCAGAATGGCTGCAAAGAAACCAAGAATGCTCTAACACTTTTCCTTTTTAACATTTTCGGTTAAAAGTTGTTTGGGTGAAATACAAAGTTTAACTGCTTAATTCCCTCCAGCCTCTGCAGAGTTAACTTTTTTTTTTTTTTTTTACTCTCTTTTCTCTTTGTAATTATGCCTGGGGGTGCCGTACATAGGACCTTCTCCCCCTTTACCTGCCTCCCTCCAGCCTCTGCAGAGTTAACTTTTTCACTCTTTTTGTATTCCTGGAGTGCCTCTTTCACTATTTTCAGCTGGCTTTGGATATTTGTAGCCAGCACCTTCCAATTGTCTGCTCCCTTTTCCATTTGTGCCTTTTCCTCTTTACATGAAGACAAGCGGAGGGAAGAATCCTTACATGCCTCCCACAACAACCAAATTGCTGCTGCATCTCTTTTGGCAGCACTAGAAGGTTTGTATATGAGGATATACTGAGCCAATCTATCCTCTAGGTCCGAAATAGTGCAGACATCAGCTAGGGCTTGTTTAGTCCAAGGACTGTGCCCAAATTTTTGAAGGATTTGTTTAAAAGGTGTAATTTCTTTAACAAAAGGTGAGGTTGGAGTTCCTTCTGACTCCATTCCTCCCTCTAGTACTGGCTTACCCTGTTTTCTTTTAAACATCTTAACATGGATATTTCAATCTCTTTGTCACTGCTGGTATTACTTAGCAAGTGACACAGCCTAGATTCTGAAATCATAGCTTAATCTATGCGTTTTTCCCCTGCTACCTTCCCGGAGGCCAGCAGGTCCCCTGCTACCTTCTCGGAGGCCAGCAGGTCTGGTTAACCTGTTTCTCCCTGCTACCTTCTCGGAGGCCAGCAGGTCTGGTTAACCTGTTTCTCCCTGCTACCTTCTCGGAGGCCAGCAGGTCCGGTTAACCTGTTCTTCCCTGCTACCTTCTCGGAGGCCAGCAGGTCCCCTGCTACCTTCTCGGAGGCCAGCAGGTCTGGTTTAATCTGTTTTCCCTACTACCTTCTCGGAGGCCAGCAGGTCCCCTGCTACCTTCTCGGAGGCCAGCAGGTCTGGTTTAATCTGTTTTTCCTGCTACCTTCTCGGAGGCCAGCAGGTCCCCTGCTACCTTCTCGGAGGCCAGCAGGTCTGGTTTAATCTGTTTTCCCTACTACCTTCTCGGAGGCCAGCAGGTCTCCTGCTACCTTCTCGGAGGCCAGCAGGTCTGGTTTAATCTGTTTTTCCTGCTACCTTCTCGGAGGCCAGCAGGTCCCCTGCTACCTTCTCGGAGGCCAGCAGGTCTGGTTTAATCTGTTTTTCCTGCTACCTTCTCGGAGGCCAGCAGGTCCCCTGCTACCTTCTCGGAGGCCAGCAGGTCTGGTTTAATCTGTTTTTCCTGCTACCTTCTCGGAGGCCAGCAGGTCCCCTGCTACCTTCTCGGAGGCCAGCAGGTCTGGTTAACCTAATAGAAATGCCTAGCTCACTAGAGCTGGCGGTGTGCACACCAATATTTACAATAACTGAGGTTTTTTACCAATATTCCCCCTTTCGCAATTCTCCACCAAAATGTTGTACCAATAAAATAAAAACCAGCAGGATCTTATTAAAGGGAAAAAGGCAAAATACCACATTTATTGTGAATACAGAAAGAATCATAGTAAGCAGTTAGTTATAGCTATAACATTCCATTCAATCTCATATTTATTCACACATTCATTCATACACACACACACACAGGTTCTGCAAGGTTGTTATCATAGTTACCAGCCTTAGAGTTGCTCATGCCAAGCCACTGGCCAGGTGGCCTGGACATGAGGAGGGAGCAGGGCCTTGTCAGATGCTCATCTGATGCTCCTGGAAGTTGGTTTGCAGAATCAGACCCCCCAAAGTTCTCACTTTTTAGAGTCTATTTTTATAGGAATTTCTTCCTATGCCAGTCTATGGGAATTGCTTCATCATGCTGTTGCTGAATCAATCAGCAGATAGCACATTCCTGACGGCTCCAAGATGTTATCTTGTTCTTTGGTTCTCCCATTCTTGAGGCTGTTGGGTGGATTCCAGTCTGCCCTCCGGGTGGGGTCCTCTGGTTATTTCCACTTGACGCCTTCTTTAGCCGATGGACACTGGATTCTTAGGCTGGCACCTCCCTGATCATTCAGTTATTATCCACACCAAGCATCCATCCACATACATCCTCTATCTCTATTTTAATCACAATGGTTAATACAACAAAAGGGTGGGGAGTCTCTGGGTGCTGTTTCTGTTGTTAGAGTATTGCTTTGAGTCTCTCTCTCTGTGAATTGCTTTGAGAATAGACTCTGTCTTAGAATGTACTAACACAATTAGCAGCTTGCAAGTTTCACACATAGAGGGAGAGAAACAGCACCAAAAACCAAGAGACCTCTTCATTAGTAATACCCTGGAATTGAAACTCTGGGGAATCAAACTCATTTGTGATTTTAATACAGAACTTCTTTAATATGATCCAACACCTGAAGGACGACCCATCACTCTCACAGATCTTGGGAGAGAGGCCAGTCCTCGCTTACAGACAGCCCCCCAAACTGGAGCAAATAGTCGCCTGCAACCACACACCACACAACAAAACCACTGACCCAGGAACCTATCCTTGCAACAAAGCCCATTGCCAACTCTGTCCACATATCTATTCAAGGGACACCATCATAGGACCTAATCACATCAGCCACACTATCAGAGGCTCGTTCACCTGCACATCTACCAATGTGATATATGCCATCATGTGCCAACAATGCCCCTCTGCCATGTACATTGGCCAAACCGGACAATCTCTATGCAAAAGAATAAATGGACACAAATCAGATGTCAAGAATTATAACATTCAAAAACCAGTCGGAGAACACTTCAGCCTCCCTGGACACTCAATTACAGACCTAAAAGTTGCAATTATTCAACAAAAAAGCTTCAGAAACAGACTCCAACGAGAAACTGCAGAACTGGAATTAATTTGCAAACTGGAGACCATTAAATTAGACCTGAATAAAGACTGGGAGTGGATGGGTCATTACACAAAGTAAAAACTATTTCCCCATGCCAATTTTTCCCCTACTGTTACTCACACCTTCTTGTCAACTTTTGAAATGGGTCATCCTGATTATCACTCCAAAAGGTTTTTTTCTCCTGCTGATAATAGCCCACCTTAATTGATTAGTCTTGTTACAGTTGGTATGGCAACCCCCATTTTTTCATGTTCTCTGTGTATATATATCTTCCTACTGTATTTTCTATTGCATGCATCCGATAAAGTGGGTTTTAGCCCATGAAAGCTTATACCCAAATAAATTTGTTAGTCTCTAAGTACTTCTCGGTTTTTTTTTGCTGATACAGACTAACACGGCTACCACTCTGAATCCTTTGACAGAGCATCCAGACCTTTGTTCTGTTATTTAAATTTATAATTTGTGCTGCAGTACAACCCCCATTGGATTACACCTTAAATCCATTCCAAAACAAGGGTGTGTCTCTTGTTCAGTAGTGTTTTCCACTAGAAGCGTGTGGCATCAGGGGTCTGTAATGTATATTGGTTGCCTTTTTGTTTCTGAATATACTTTAAACTGTAAATTCTGACCTCTGCAACCTTAAGGCTACTTCTACACTGCCCTGCAGTTCAGACTATGGGGGTACAAATTGTAGTGCGCACCAAAGTGCTACATTGTAAGTCCCCGATGTTGACAGGGCAGGCATGAACTGAAAGATTCCTAGTTTGCATTAATGTAACTATGTTTGAAGAAGACTCCATTTATGCAAACTAGGTACCTTCTTGTTCACGACTGCCGCGTCCCCTTGGGGAGTTACAACACACTTTGGTGTGCACTGCTATTCACACCTCCAGACTCTGAAGTGTGGGGCACCGTTGACAAGCCCTAAATCATTTGTCCTGCTTGCCTGAGAGATGCCTCCCTCCTGTGTGAAATTGCCTTAGTTGTGTTCAGTGGAGGCACTTGAGTCTGAGTTCCTTGGCTTAGCAGGGTGGAAAACAGCCAGCAGGACATTCTTTGTGAGAGGCCTTTGACTTTGGAATTCAATCCTCTTAGCTTGGTCCAAAATACCCTGTTGTTCTTCAGGCCATGCTGCCCATCTGTTTTCTGGGGCAACGGTTCCAGAAGGGCTGAACACCTACAACTCCCTTTGAATTGTAACGAGTGTTTACTAGCACTCATCAAGTAATGGGTGCTTGCTAGCTCTCACCAAGATGAAAAACTAGAAAGAGCAATGTTTTATTATGCGAGTGCAAGGGCTCCACCTAGTGTGTCAGTGTTACCTGTGTAAATAGAAATGTTTCCAACAAAAAAGGGCCCCAAATAGCAACCTTCCTCGATAAAGCATAAGTCCGATGAGACCATGCATGAGACTCCTCTGATACTGGTCAAAAGACATGCAGGCAGTAAAGACACTCTCACAATCTCTGCTGCAAAAATAGACGGTGGTGATATTTAGCTTACCCAGACATCTTAAGTGGTCCTTAAAATTGTTTCTAAATCAGTGTTTTAAAAAGACCTTAACATCAGGTTCCCACTTTTACTCTCTTCAATCCCCATCCTTGTGTGGTGTTTGGTGGATTGGGCCCACCTTCATCCCACCCAGGTCATCTCCTGATGTGTCTCAGAAAAATAGGCATTTTCTTATTGTCCATTTCCCCCATCCCCTCTTTGTTTTGGCTTCTGCCCATTAGTTGTTGAAGGGGGTATTCGTTGATGGCTCTGTAGGGCAGGTTGCACAATTTCTTGTGCCATGAGGGCAGAGAAAACTTGAACCTACAGCCCTAAGTACACATGAGCTGTGGTCTGCTGTGAGAGCAAGGCGGGAAGACTGAGGTGGTCACAAGGAGGTACTTCTTTTTGCCCACAGGCAGCTGAAGGCATAAGAAAGATCTGAGTTATACAGCTTTCCCTGATTCCAGTGGTCCTCTGACCTGTCCACAGGCTAATCTGGCATTCCACTCTGACCACCCATCAGGTGGGGAATTTGCAGTCGTAACAGCAGTCCCCATCAGTATTTAGGAACAGAATGATACACTGGTGGAGTCCAGAATTTCTGGTATATCCCAGAGAAACTTTTCAATATATCATGAATTATTAAAGAAGCATTTTTATTTTGGCTCAGATAATCACATACATAGGACACCAAGGTCAGTGCATAAGAGTGTTAAAGAAAAACAATAAATGTAGTAGGCAACTAATTTTTTTTCTGGCAATGTTATTTCACGCACTGACACATTTTCCTCTTTAGCATCTATAGGGCTGAATTCTTTAAAGTATTTTAATTAATCTACCATTATGTTGTTATTTACTGAGACCCACAAAAATATCATCATCAGTTTACAACTATTTGCTTCCTAGTTCTTCATATTTACATTCTGTGAAATATTTCAAGAGCTGAATATTTATACTAAACAGTAACTGTAGAAAACAAATATTTCCAAACATACTTAATATGCACATCTTTGCACTCTGTTAAACTTTAGCTGCCAGGAGCAAAGCAAGATATTTAGGCGTGGTCTACACTAGAAAATTACATTGGCCAGGAGAGTGAAAAATCCACACCCCTGAGCTGTGCAGTTAAGCCGACCTAAATCCCTGTGTAGACAGTGCTAAGTCGATGGAAGAATTTTTCCATCAGCCTAGCTATTGCCTCTGAGGGAGATGGATTACCTATGCCATCAGGAGAGTTCCTCCCGTTGGTACAGGTAGTGTCTACACTGAAGCACTACAGCAGTGTAGCTGTGCCTCTGTGGTGTTTTAAGTGTAGACAAGCCCTTAGCTTTGAAACATAACAAGCTCCTGTTATTTCTTCTTGTCTCGGTATCAGATAAAGCTTCTCTAAAATTAGTATTCAGAGCCTCAGGATCCATGCACATGGGAGCAGCATAGTTTGTCTTTGTGACATAGTTAACCCGGTCAGTGGGTTCCTCAATCTATTTGAAAGAACAGTGAGATTAAAGGTGATTGTTTCTTTCTGTAAACGTCTTCACACAATTGCACAAGAAACATTCCTACTCCCTGCAGTGAGTGTATTCATGCTTATTCTCTGCCAGTTTGATTTTAATCCATGAAGGGAATAGTGATATGTAAAACTCTTGGAAAAATACTGAATTATTATCCATCACATGTGATAGTTTGTCAGTAATCTTGTTTATATCTGTAATATTGTGCGTACTCATTTTAACTAGCCAAAGATTTTCCTATTCTTAATTGCCTAAGCGAGGATTTCTCTCATCTGGTCCTATAGTAAATACAAGAAGAGTATTTTTTTCTAAGTATTGACAATATGTTCAACTTTGGTAAACACACCAAGAAAGACAGTTCATAGCCTGAGGAGCACATAAAACATCCCTTTGTGATTGCATTCAGAGAACACACTGCTTTTATTCAAATGCTTGGCTATGATATGCTTCAAGTGCATCAGTTTAGTAGTGATGTTAGGTTCTGAATGTTCTGAACGCTTCATTATTACAAAATTTACTTTTCACTCGTATCTAATTGGAAGAGTAGGAGTAAGGCTGGCCAGAAAACAACCATTTTGTTTTGTGAAATATTGGGGTTTTGGTATTTGCTTTCATTCCAGTGTGGAACAAAGCTAAGACCTGCTGAAATTTTTAAGTGAAAAAACACAGGAAAGAGACCCAGGGACTTGAACGTTGATTGAGAATGCCCTCATCCCCAAGCTATGGGCTGTTCTGCTGTGTTGTTTGCTTTCTCTCTTATTCTGTCCCTTCTCACCTCCCACCCGCTCACCCAATCATTATGACCCAGAGAAAACTTCCTGATGACATTTTTGTGAAAACCTGTCAGTGTAATCAAAACTGAAATTTCATGGAAATATGGTATCTCTTGATTGAAAAAAAAGTTTAAGCAAATCTTTTTAAACCAGCTCTGATTGCGAGTGGACTGATCTATTCCAATGGTGCCACTTGGTGGCCAGCTGCACTATCGCAGTGATACCTGTTCCATTGTTATATATGTATATATGGTATTGTGACATTTTGATATAGTCTGTCTACAAAACCAACAGGCCTGATTAACATGACCCACATAACAGCATTACTATGTTCTCAGGCAGCATTTCTCCGAGTTTGCACTTAGTGATAGATGCTTTAGAAATAGACACAAAAATTGCATTTGCTGGGGATTGTCAGCTCTTCAGGGCAGCGACTGTTTTTGACTATGCATTGATACAGGGCCTAGTCTGAGCTGGTAAGCATCTCTGTGATATTGTATGCAGCTCATGATCATGCTTTTAACCAAATTGTTTGCAATAAAATGATAGGCTGCTTTGTACATTACCTATAAATCCTTGCTTTATTTCTTCGGACTTCTCTTATTTCAATCGTAGCACTTTCAGCAACTCTTCCTTCAAAGTCTGCTCGAGAATTGCCTGTTTATATGGAACTGGCTAGATAGACGTTTGCTGTGTCCTCAACTGGGAGCTCCAATTCTGCCAGCAGCTTCTCAGCAAATATTATGATCCCAGATTGTTAACATCATGAGATGAATTTCATTCTCAGACATCAGGGCCACTCCCAGTGACGCTCTGGGCTTTGGTGCTCTCAGTGCTCGACTGTGCACTAGTGAATCTGAGTTCTGTGGGCGTATGAGGGTGGAAATGACACATTCACTGAAATCACAGGACTGAGAATTGAACATTAGTGTTCAGGACAAAGGCATCAATTTCCTCTCCTTGCTACTCTATTTAATAATTTGCACCTTCTTTGTGAGAGGAGATTCTTGGTTTTAGAGCCTGCTTAGCGATGCAGAAGAATATTTGTTTAGAACTTCCCTCCAAGATTTCAGCTAATTCTATGGGTCTAACTTTCATCAATTTTACCCCTGAGTGACTCCAGTGACTTCAGTGGAGATACTCCTGATTTAGGCCCTTATCCTGCAATGAGAGATCCTTCACTTTCTTGGAACTTCACTGGGCTTGGTGCAGGGATCCAACACCTTATAATGGTGCAAAAGGAGATTTGGGTCCTCTGGACTTGATTCTGCTCTCAGGCAGACAGGTGTAACTCCCATTAAGGTCAGTTTAACTGAGGATAGATATATAGATTTTAAGCCAGAAGGTACCATTTTGATAATCTAGTCTGACCTCCTGCACATCACAGGCTATAGAACCTCAGCCAGTGATGTTTAGAGCTGGAATGTTTTTCTGTTGGAGAATGCTGATTTGTCAAAATTAAAATGTTTTGTAGGAACTGTTTAGATTTTGATGAAGTTGGGACAGAACCCAAGCAGAATTTCAAAACATGCCTAGTTTCTTGCCAGCTTTCCTGCTCAGCTCCTTGGCAGCCCACCTGGTAGGATGATGGGGAGCCTGGACTTCCAGGCTCCTAGCTCTTTGGCAGCCTGCAGGTGGGCTGATGGGGAGTTGAGAGCCTTGAAGCCCCGACTCCCAAGCTCTGAAGTTTCCAGGCTCCTCCCAAGCTCTGAAGGTCCCAGGCTCCTCCTCAGCTCTCCTGCTCTGTCAGAGCTTGCAGACTCCCAGCTCCCCTACAGCTTGCAAGCTCCCAGGTTTGTGGCTGGCCCTCCATGGCTCTAGGGCAGTCTCCCAGGTGAACTGTCCCACAGCTGGGGCTTCATTCCTTTTTACAGAGAATTTCAAAATATTGAAACAAAACTACCTTTCTTCGCACAGCTGCAGGAATTTCTGCATCAACCTCACTTTCAGAAATATATCAAGTCTTGATTTAGAGACTTCAAGGGATGGAGAAGCTACCACATCCCTCTGTAAACTGTTCCAATATTTAATTATCCTCACTGTTAAAAATTGGAGCATTATTCCTAGTCTCAAAAAGAAAAGGAGTACTTGTGGCACCTTAGAGACTAACCAATTTATTTGAGCATGAGCTTTCGTGAGCTACAGCTCACTTCATCGGAGCTCACGAAAGCTCATGCTCAAATAAATTGGTTAGTCTCTAAGGTGCCACAAGTACTCCTTTTCTTTTTGCGAATACAGACTAACACGGCTGTTACTCTGAAACCTATTCCTAGTCTGATTTTTGTCTAGTTTCAGCTTCCAGGTATTGGATCTTGTTCCTTTTTCTGCTAGATTAAAGAGCCATTTACTATCAGAAATCTTTTCCCCATGTAGGTACTTGTAGATTGTAATCAAGTCACCTCTTTACCTGCTCTAGGATAAATAAAATAGACTGAGCTCTTAAGTCTCTTAATATAAGGCATGTTTTCCAGACCTTGAATCATTCTCGTAGCTCTTTTTTCTGAACCCGCTCCAATTTTTCAACATTCTTTTTGAAGCCTCGAGATCAGAACTGGACACCGTATTTGAGGTATATGAGGTTATACCGCCCCCCTACTTTTATCTGATATGCTCTGCATTTACATCCAAGTTTTGCATTTGCATTTTATCTACATACAACCTTGCACTGGGAGCTCTTGTTCAGATGGTTATCTGCTATTACCTCTGGGTACATTTCAGTGTCACAGCATTCCAGGATATTGTATCCCATCTTATAAGTGGGATCTATGTTCTTTGCTCCTAGTTTCACAATCTAAGGTCCCAGTCTTAATATTGCTGACACATTCACAACTCCCAATTAATTCCGGGGGTGTGTTTTCTTATTAAGTATAGTTGAACTGGCAATGTAATGGCATCTATTTTAGCACAAATATTTGATGTCTTATCTTGTAGTTTTGATCAGCATTTGGGATACAATGTTATCATCACTCATGACAACCATGCTTGACTGAAAGGAGGACGTGGTATGGCACTTCACTGCATTAGCTTTTGCAGCATATCATTACTATCCTGGAAATGTTGCAATGCACAGTGTTTCAGTACTGGATGGGTTTTCTCTCAGAGGTGTCATTTGTACCTCCACACAGAAACAGTGAAATGCATACTGTCTCCTCTCTGTCTCTCTCCTGTTCACTTTCCTTCATAATTGCAGTGTCCAGCCTACTTCTCTAGTTTACTTTCACAACTCCTCTGTGATGGATGCATCTATTAAAAGGGACATGTTAAAAGCCTAGTTAGGGCACTTTTTTGCCTGTAGTTCCCATCAGCTGAAGAAATTGACTTGAAGCAGCGAGGGGAAATTCCCAAGGTGACCTGCTACAAATGGAAATCAAAGTTAAGTATCAGCAAGTATTATTCTCAGCTGTGAGACTGGGGTGCAATGGTGACATGATCCTGAAAATGAATTGAGATCTGTGTTCCTGGCCAATATTCCTATGTCACCTCACTAAATTTAGCCCCGGCAGTTTGTTTCATATCAGTTACTCTGAAATTACTCATGCAAACATTCTAAACAAAGGACGCTATGACAGGGCAGAATCTTAATACAGTTCTTGAATGGCAGCTCTGTGCTAAACAGAGGTTGCACAACATCTTAAGTATTTACAAAGTGGGATATAGTGTTTGTTTATTACTCAGTGGAAAGAGTGGGCCTTCCAGGATAATACCTGAGAACAGAGTAGATTTATTATTTGACTGGCTCTTAGTTTTCATAGACAGCATGGAACTATCACGATTAATGGGGACTGGATTTACATTGGTGATGGAAAACATGTTTCGTAGATGTTCAGCACATGACACTACTCCATGCTTCCTAATCTTTGGAGAAATTTTAGGTGAGAAAGCAGAGAATATTACTGAGTCAAACCATTCTAGAGAGCTATTCTACACTGAGCTACTTGTTTTTCTTTAGTGTAGAATCTTCTAGGTCCCAATGACCAATGTCCTAAAATATTTCTGACCAAAGCAAGAATCAAGAATCCTTCCCCCATTGCCCAGGAGATTATTCTATGCCAATTTCAATTCTCTTTTAGTTCTATCCAGAATAGGGTGACCAGACAGCAAGTGTGAAAAATCGGGACGGGGGCGGAGGGTAATAGGAGCCTATATAAGAAAAAGACCCCAAAATCGTGACTGTCCTTATAAAATTGGGACAGCTGGTCACCCCAAATCCAGAAGCACTCCTCACATTTCACCATCCCCTCAAAATGATCTGGAAAACAAGAGATCTTTAGGGGAGATTCTCCCACCTCATGAAAAATAGGGGAGTGGATTTTAATATTACTTGCTATAGTTGGTTCTCTTTTTTTGCATATTATCTTTCAATTCAAGGAATTACTGGCATCATGTGGATTCTACAAGAAGTTCAACTGTTTTTAGGTGGAAATTTCTTTACTGAGGGTGTGAAACAGGGACAGGTCTACTGTATGGTAATCTTGAAGATTTCATATACTTGAGATTATTTGTTGAATAATATTAGTATATATATTTAGCACTGTCCAAGACACACAAATAATTGTTTAATTCTTCCCAGAGGTCCCCTTTATGATGCTTATTCACTCATCTAATCTAATCAAGCAGCACCTTGGTATTCAGTGCTGTACAAAGAAAGTACTTCAACCTTAATATTGGGACCAAAGATACTGAATCTAAATCCTTCCTGTGCCATCAGTTGCTTAGGGCACAAATAAGGCTCTGCCATCCACTGTTGCCAACCCTCATGATTTTGTCTTAACTTGGGGGGGGGTGGAGGGAGAGAAAAGGGGTAGGCGTGTGTCGGGGCTTCTGATACCAATGTATGTTCAATGTTGAGTTGGAAAAAGCTTCTTCACAATCTTAAATGAGAAGGAAAGAATTTGGGAAATCAGACTCTACAAGGAGTTGACTGAACTGTGCACCTTTTAACACTATGGGGGAGTTACAAATTCTTCCCTCTACCCTCAGAAATAGTCAGTGAAACAGTGGAGACACAGCAGGTGTCAGTATCAGAGTGGATCACATGATTATAATCTCAGCTACACAGGAAGAGTGTAATCAGACTCTAAGAAGGGCAATAGAGAGAGCACAAGTGTTAAACTTGATGATGTCTCCAGTGATGGCTGGTGAACTTTGGGGCAAGTGGGGCCTGCATAGGATTTTTTCTCCATTCAGCTTCCTTCCTCTCCTTCCCACCAGTGATGCTGAGCAGCTGAGACCTCCCCCACACCTCCCTGTCTACATCCTGGGCCCTCTGTTCTCCCCCCATTACATCCTGTAAGCAGGTCAAGTCAGGGCACAGCTCGAATAACTGGGACTGGTACGGACGTGGCCATCAACAGGGCCAACCCAGCACAGCATGCTGCAGGGGCTCTGGAGAGGAAAAGCACCCAGGGTTCTGGGGCAGGACAGAGCTGCTTGTGGCTTCATGAAGGAGGTTCTTGCAGTGAAGAACTACTCCTCATATCCCTCCACTCCCAGGCTGCTGTTCATGCTGCCGCTGGTCGAGGTCATCAGTGCTGGCCACAGCTGGATTTGTGGCACTGAACTCACGGCTCAAGCCACAAATTGCAGTGACTGTACAGAACTCTAACAGCCCTGTGTAGATCCCGCTGGTCTGCTCTCTGGGTATCTTTTAGAGCAGGCCAGCAGGGCTATACAGGGCAGTTTGAGTGCTGTTCTGTCCAGGGCCGGCTCCAGCGTTTTTGCCTCCCAAAGCAGCAAAAAAAACAAAACAAAACAAAAAACCTTGCCACCGAACACAGAGGCAGAGAGATGGTGCGGCCACCGAATTGTAGCCGGTGACCAAAGAAGAGTCGCGTCCCCGCTGCCGAATTGCTGCTGAGCGCGAAACGCGCGGTGACGGAGCAGACGCTGAATTCCCACCGCCGCCGAGGGCGGATTACCTCCCCAGAGCCCGATGTCCTGCTGCCCCCTTACATTTGCCACTCCAGGCACCTGCTTGGTTCGCTGGTGCCTGGA
The DNA here is from genome assembly GCF_965140285.1 of Lepidochelys kempii. Lineage (NCBI taxonomy): Eukaryota > Metazoa > Chordata > Testudines > Cheloniidae > Lepidochelys > Lepidochelys kempii. Next base: position 88,636,130 of record NC_136384.1, on the reverse strand, counting down.
GCCGGCCCTGGTTCTGTAGCCTGGGGCAGTGAATCTAGCACCCCAAACCCCTCTCACTGCACAGTCTATGAATGTGTCACATGGAGGTGGAGAAGAACTCCTACAGGCACGTGAATGACAAACTCAGAAAATGTATAGCAGGCTGCTTTAGACTTGCTGTGTTCATGACTCATATTTAGTGATACACAGAGACCTATATCTAGGTGTGCTTTTGCATATATTTTGGGGGGGGACATGGTGTCCTAATGCCCTCTATTCATGAGCCGCCACTGGTTTTCTCCTCAAAATATCCAGTTCATGGAGAAGGAAGTTGAGTTCATAGGACTGTGTTGGAAAGTCCTGGTCCACTCTGTACTACCAAAATCTGCAGAATCACTGCAACTGCCTTTTAAGGGCAGCAAGTTAAAAAATAGATTGGAGCAAACCTCTGAGAGTTTAGGGCTCGGTATTACAATTGTCATGGGTACCTAGTCAAGTATGGTGACAATTCTGAAGAGGCAGGAAACAAAACAAAACAAAACAAACAAAAAACCAAACCACACCAAGACAGCTGCTTTCTCAAGATACCAATGATGCTACATATCAGGTCACAATTGTACCCTTTGGTATATTTCCTTTATGAATGGTTTCATGTCTTTACCAATTATATGCTGTAAGGGATGGCATGATAGTACTTTAGAGGACAGGTTGTGCCATTTGTTTTAGTTCTGAGGTAAACTGTGAGGAGTGAGAAGTCTAATGGCCTGGAGAGGTGTGAAGCATTTGATAAATATTTCCCTTTGACAGTTTCCCTTCTCCCCAGAGGTGGCCACATATATGGAGGCACATGCATGAACTTATGGCAACAGATGTCTAGTTTGCTAGGACATGCTATGTTTGACTGAGTGACCTATAAAAAGAGTTAGCATGAAGCTGTAGAATAAACTTCAGTGTTAGCTATAAACAAACCTCACCAAAGTGCTTGTAATTGCTTTGTTAGAAGGATGGCCCAGGCCTCCATCATAGTGGGGGTGGAGGAGCATTTTCTTTTATCTACACTTCTAAACAGCTGGAGACAGATAAGAGCGGAGACGCTTTTGGGCTAGGCAAAGAGTCTGACTATGTGCTTTCCTTTGTCCCTTGCTGCTTTCAGTTTTCAGTCCTTCTATTTGTATTTTAGTGTGTGTGGAAAACTGTATGTGGAACAGCTACCACATATCTTTTTTTTTCTTAAGGAATTAAGGACTCCGTTGCTTCATTTTAAACTGAAATCTTGATCTGTTCCATGGAAGTATCCAAGAAGAGAAAACTAGCCTCATTATTCTCTAGTAACCCACTGACATGCAATGTCTGGAGCACTGAAACAAAGGGAAGGAAAATGGCTTTCAAAATATAGCTATCACTTGAATGCTATGCCTTACCTAGTCTGGTAGATCCAAATAGGTCTTCAAGAGCTCATCTTCAACATTTCCAGTTCCTTAGAATATAAGGGCAGGAGATGGAGGGGGCAGGCATTTTTAAACCATTTTTTAAATGGTGAATCTATGTTCTTTGTCAACTCTTCCTGCCAAATGAGGTTAAATGATCAGATCTTTGCATTTAGAGTGAGCTAGTGATTTCCACTGATGTTAATGGGAAACACTTACCTCTCTGGTCCTAATCAGCAATTCTGGAATGCTGCGTAGCTAGAACTTTCTATTGGTCTAATTCTATCAGGCCCCAACAGCCCAATAATATACAGTTCCATCAGGGTTAGTACACATAGACTTACATACTCCTGCGTCTCATGTCTGTTTGGCTGCCATATGCCTTACTTATGTTACACCATTTAAGACTGTGATTTTGGATGTTTTATATAGTAGATGTACTCTAATTATATTTACTGTGCACTTACACACATTTTGTATTTGTCTTCAAATGTACAGTATATTTCAATTACCCCACAAGTTATATAATCTATAATACACTGAACAAGTATGCTCTATATCAAACTTGAAAACTTTTCCATGGGGCATGCATAGTTTGATCTGCGTGTTTGATACAGAATCCAAATCACCAAGAACTCCAATTTATAACACAATGAATAATTTTTTTCCAAAACAATGTATCCATTTTGGTGTAAATTTTGCCCCATCTTTGTGGTTGCAGTGGTTCCTGGTGGCAGGATGGTGGTTTCATAGGACAAGGGGAGTGGAAAAGACCTGTGCCCTGAGCATCTTGTAGAGCTCAGCTTCATGGGTGATTCCTTGCTTGATCACAGGCATGTAAGGTTTAGATTGAGATAAGCCAGGGGATTTGCTGCTTTGTGGATCTTCAGGCCCTTAACCCTGCCAACACTAGAGGGGGCACTCTATGGCTGAGAATGCTACTTCTTACATTAGGAGTAGGGAGTTTAATGGCGAGCATCACCTCACTAAAGTGACAGGTTTCAGAGTAACAGCCATGTTAGTCTGTCTTTGCAAAAAGAAAAGGAGTACTTGTGGCACCTTAGAGACTAACCAATTTATTTGAGCATAAGCTTTCGTGAGCTACAGCTCACTAGTGGCTTCCTTGGAGCTCTGCAGCTTTTTTGAGGGAAGGAAACAGACTCCACCTTCCCAGAGAATGCTTGGTCAGGGCACTGGTGTGTGGATTTGTCCCTTAGAGAATGGATGTCTTACTTGAATTTGCTTTCTCAGAAAGAGACCTCCATCTCTCTGTGCAGCCTACCCACATCTCCATTGCTGGAGTGGAGAAGAGTATAGGCTGTACACGTGCCACTCATGTAGGTGTGTTGGGAGTGGGCAGAAGGGTGGGGAATGAGCAGAGAGCCTTGGATCTGGCTTGTCAATATAGGGTGGCTGGAGGAATTAATCTGCTAGTTGGGGGCAGTAGCATTTTATTACCTCTGGGATTGCAACTGCTTACACAGGGCTGCATCTCAAGGCACAATCAACTCCTAAGTGCTCACTGGTGGTGGGGCAACACATTTCCAGAGAGCTGCTCAGATTGAATCCCAAGAGCAGCAATTAGTCACAGGAAATGCCACAGCCACTTTCCAACTTTCTCCTGTCCTTTTTTAAAGACCGTGAAATAAGGTTTGAATTAAAAAGTACAAGAGGGATCCTTTCAAATAATATTTGTTTTATTTTTTTAAATAAAATGTTAAATATATACAAAGGAAATAATAGCTATAAATTTCCAATGCTTAAGGCATAGAAATCTTTCCATAGAACATCAGGGGGTTTCTTCCACTGGAAGAGTGAATACTTCAAAACTAGAGAACTGCTTAAATCAGACCCTGATAGAAGTAGTAATAAGAATTAATACATAGCATTCATACAGTTTAGTGCTTTTCATAATCTAAGCTCTTTACTAATGTTAGCTAATTAATCCATGTCCCTTTCAGGCAGATAAGTAAATCGAGGTATCTTTAGGTTAAAGAGGAAAATCCGAGGTAGAGTACATTTCACCTCTTGTCTTTTAGTCTGTTAGAAAAATGGTTTTGTCAATGGGCAAAACTCTGATTCAAAGCGAGGGGATTTCAGTCCTAAATAAATATTCTTTCATATAGCCAGTCTCAAAGCTGCTGATGGAGCCGGCTGCAGAGCAATGCGAAGAAGCAGAGGAGGAGAATGAGAGAGCAGATTGTTTGCTGTGATCTCGGGCCACTAGAACGTAACCGGAGGAGTTCCTCCTCCTCTTCCATTTTTAGATCTGAGAAAATAATAATAATTAAGAAGAAAAGTTAACATGGGAGTGAAATAGGAATGATTTCAACAGACTTTGAAATGTCCTCCCAACATCTTTGCAGGTACTTAAGTTAAAGCTGTCAGATGTGAAAGCCGATCAAAAAGTCTATTCTCAGAGGAGAGATGTGAATGGATGCCATCAAGGAGCGTTTGAGACGCAACTGATAGCACTTATCAGCTCTTGCAGGCATTAATCTCAGCATAATCAAAAGTAAATACCAAGCACTGGCAAAGATGTTAGCAAGTGGCATGCACTCATTCTTTATGTTGACTGTTAACCCTTTCCTCAAGGGAAAAAAGCCTTCCTTCTATAGCCATTAACACACAAAGCAGAAAATAACTGAGTAATTCAGCCCTAAAAATTCTGCACACTAGTTCTTATACAGCACTTTAAACCAATCTTCAAAACACTTTACAAGTCTATGGCCTGGTCTAATCTAGAAAATTAGGTTGGCATAACTACTTTGCTCAGGGGTGTGAAAAATCCACACCCCATAATTGTGTAGTTTGATGGCCAAAGTCCCCATGTAGACAGCATTAGGTCAACCTAGCTACCACCTCTTGGGGAGTTCGATTAACTACGCTGACAGGAGAATTCCTCCCAGAATAAGGGCTAGTCTACACTGGCAGAGCTTTAACATGGCTTGCTGTGGTCTCCCAGCGCTCTAAAAAAACCCCACCTCCATGAGGGGCGTAGCTCCCAGCACTGGAAGCAGGTCTCCCAGCGCTGGTGCGCTGTCTACACTGGTGCTGTACAGCGCTGAAACTTGCTGTGCTGGGGGGAGGGGTGTTTTTTCACACCCCTAAGCAAGAAAGTTGCAGCGCTGTAAATTGCCACTGTAGACAAGCCCTAAGTTGTATCTACTCTGAAGCGCTAGTGAGGTGCTGCTATAGCGTTTTAAGTGTAGACATACCCTAAGAGTACTCTCATGATTAAGACACAAATTAAAGTGGTATTCATCCACCCCTAGGTTCCCATTCTGACTCTACCACCTGCTTCCTATGGGATCTTGTGCATGCCTCTTAACTTCTTGATGCCTTAGTTTCCTCCTGTATAAAATATGAATAATATAGTCTATCCCTGCCCCAAAGAGTTGAGGTGAAGCTTGTAACATGTAGTGAGATCCTCTGACAAAAGGCTCTAAGTAAGTGTAAAGACTTTATTTGTATTATATGTTGGTAACCATTTTCAAGAAGGTTCTAAACTTTCTGACCCAGCAAATTGTATGCATGTAATTTACACATATGAATAGTCCCATTGACTTAAGTGTTTGAAAAATAGGCCAACTAATTTAACCTCTTTAATTTTTAATTGAAATGGGGGAAATAATTCCCTACTGTACAGGAGTGTTCTCATGCTTTATTAACTAACATTTGCAAAGTACTTTGAGATCTGTGGATGAGATGCTTTAGAAGTGCAAATGTAGAAGTACCCTTACATCAATGTGTTCTCAAAAGTAGACCAGGCCACTGAATAAGTTTCATGTTCTCTGAAAATGCAAATTCTGCAGGAAATAATGTTGTCAGGTGGCTACTAAAAAGCCCCATTTATTCCCCACTAGTGAAATAACCATCTCCTTACCACAGTTGTCTTGCGTTATTTCCGAAAGACAGTGCAGAATCCCATAGCCACATCGACAGAATCGACAACCCTTTTGTACCCAGACTCCATGGGCAACGCTGCCACAGTTGCTGTCAATGACAAGAGAAAGGTTTTGCATTTCCCTACTTGTCTTCAATAATAACCTGGAGGATCTCTGCCATCCTCTTTGCTTTCTTACCTATTCTGCTCATCATGCTCACAATATCTGCCAGTGAAGTGTTTTGGGCATGCACAGAAACTGCCCAGGATACAGGTTCCTCCATTTTGACAACAATGTCTGTTCAGTTTTTTACCTAAAAGACAATGTTCCACAGTTTACTAAGAAACAGGAACACTTTGAACCAACCTCCTTTCTCATTTGTTCTTTCAGTCTCTGTAGCTGCCAAAGGATCTTCGGGTTGTCTAGTGTTATTGGCCTTAGGGGCAATAAAATTAGCTGCCTGTTAGGAATGTTTGTTCAGTTAAGCTGAGTTTGTTTAGTTAAGGATTAAAAGCAAACTACTAGGGATTACAGGATGGTCAAGAAGCAACTCCTGACAACGTCTACAGAAGAAGTCTGTGTGGAACTGAAATATTTCACTTTGACAGAGGCAGATTTCAGTCACACTTATAAATCAGGGTTGTTCTTTAGCACTGTCACTCAGCTTTACTCTGCCATGCAACAGAAACGAATGAGATCTGACTGGGTTGGATTCTTTCACCCAGAACTTTGTGATGAGATGAGAAGCAAAAATCTGCAGTTGTTTTTGGGTGTTACTGTTTGTTTACAGACAGTCACTCTTAAATGAAAATGATTAAAATTTCAATTTAAAGAGAATTTTTAACCATAACCATAAAACAGAAAATCATTTAAAAAACAGTTCGTCTAGTGCACATCTCATTTGTAAGACCAACTTTTGCACTTATTGTCTTTATCCTTGACAGTGGTTTTGTAGATGGAAGAAACCTAGTTCAACCTTAATTTTCTATGCCCACTTTAAAAATAGTAATACACAGGGATTTCTAAATTGTCCAGTTTAAGCGATCAGAATCCAGCCTAGTTAGCGCTTAGGAGCACAGTCTGCAAAGGGTTATTTACGGTGAATGAATGCTTATGAAGACACCTTGCAAATGGTTAATATAGCAATATTACAGCACCGCGCACACATGATGGTATATAAATGTAACCTACTATCTGTAAGCCCAGTGAAAGGTACAAAAGTCCTCGAACTCTGTTGCTTGCTGCTCTCATCACTCCGATTCATGTCATTAAACATATTTAGAGTAGTGCCTTGATTTTTTGGCTGTTGCTTTTGGGCTGTTGCATGCACATTTTCTCCATCACTTTTATGCGCCTCTTTTTCACGGCCTTGGAAAGGTAGTGAAATCGGCAGGGGAGGGAAAGAACAGGTTGAAATGAGCAACACACATTATATATTCAGGAAAACTAGCAAACTAAAAGAGATGGGAAAAATGAAGCTCCCCTTACCGTTTCCATAATGAATGACTTGCAAGGCCAGACTCACAGTGAAAAGAATTCTACAAAAATCAAAAAAGATGAAATCAGTTTATGGACATAAAAATTATGAAGCACATTGTTGACAACTGAAATGAATTATTATTAAAAATATACAGAGGCTGATCGGCTACAGGTAGTGTAATACCAATAATTCAAATTAGCACACCACAAAATAAACTTGTCAATGAAAACAACTGTGTAGGTATAAATCTAGTTTCCCTTCATAATACCACAGATTCCTACTTGTTTTCAAGTTGCTATGTACAGTTGTTGAGTACAGCTGGGCTATTAGTCAGGTAACCCATTACAAAAGCACGGAAGACCAAAGTAGGCATTTAATCTTCATTTGAACTGAAGTTCACAAATACATTGTTTCAACTGTTACTCTTGTTTAAAAGTGTCTGCTCTGAATGATATAAAGAGAGTTGGACTCAAATCAAATGATTCCCAGATTGTAGAAAGTAATTGGCAGGCAGATCTCCTTACCGAACATGCTGTCCCCGGTACATTGTCCGTCACTCTGCAATTCTAGTGTGATTCTCAGCAGCTTGACTAGATGCACGATTCCAAGGTAGATCAGTCTAGGCTGTTACATGCAGCAATCTTCATACCATACACTGTGACTGCTCCATCAAGAGACAGGATAAAGAGCAGAGAAGAGAAAACGGAGGAAACTTTTCCTTTTATCTCCAGACCATAGCAATATAGAGGAGACATAGTTCCCAGCTCTGCAGCTTGTAGATCCTCACTGAGGTAGTGACAGACAGTCAGTTATCATTTCTCTGAGTTTGCTCGTCCACCCCACCCCTAACTCACACACAGCTTGCTGGAGGTGGAGCAAAAAGTGCTATTTACGTCAGTTTCTGTTTGCACGCAGTGAATTGGGGGATCAGGTCATTGGATGCCTAAAGTTCAGTACCTAAATCCATTTTTAGGACTTCAGTAAAGATCATGATTTTCAAAAAGACGGAGCACCCACTTTAGGCATACAAGTTTAGAGTGTGTGGGCCTCAATGTATGATGTGATTTAATTCAATTCGTTGGCTTCTATAACATGAGTTATTGGGCACTGACAGAGGCTGGAAACTAAATTTAATGGTGTGATCCTCTATCGCAAATCCTATATATCGCTGATCATGTAACTTATGTTAACACAAGTTATCACATAACATTATCCTTTTAATTTAATCTATAAATATAGGGGTTCCTTCATTTTACGAACACAGTCAGTGAAATTCTACCCTGTTGAAGAGACAGCTACAGAAAAGAAACACATTCTGGTGAATCTTTGTGCTCTTTAAGGGCAGAAGTATATATGTGTGTATATATATAATTTTCATATTACATGTGGATCTATATTCAAACTTTTTTATGCCTACTATGTCCCTCCTTGCTTGCTCCTAAATTGGTCTCTTCATAATTTCTTTATTAGATGTAACTGACTAGCATAACTATAACAAGACAATATGAGGAAGTAATATTTGTCTGAAACATTATGGTTCAAATAGCTCTGACATCATGCAGTGTAATTTATTTTTGACTCCTGCACCCAAAGTTCTCCAGAGAGTTCACAAATCCATATATTGTCAATGAGAGTTAAGTTTTGCATTTGGAGCCTTAATTTTGATGAAAAATTTGTAACACTCATGTAGCCATCCACCTAAACAATGGCTATGCATTGGGGGAGCATCAAGGGCATCACTATTAATTCCAATGACAGGTTTCAGAGTAGCAGCCGTGTTAGTCTGTATCTGCAAAAAGAAAGGAGTACTTGTGGCACCTTAGAGACTAACCAATTCATTCCAATGTCAACTGTAAATTGAACTTAGTAAATTGCCTACAGAGCTCTCTCTCTTTCCGATACCATAATCAAGATATAATTTTGCTTGCTCTAAACATCATGGGTAAACCACATTTATGGAGATGCCATCACAGGATACGAAGAACACACTGATCTGGCAGATGATGGATCCAATTCCCTGTTTCCTTGAAAAGTCAAATACAACTGTGCAAAGACAATGGAAGGTGGTTGTAAAACTACCACTTTAGAATCACTTATCACGGGTGCAAATGACTACCCAAAGTGCAAGCAGGGGAGAATCAGGCTCCATACATTTTGCAGTGACCACCAGTCAGTTACGCAATTTATTCTCATTGTGTGCAGTGTGGATAAGGGAAGAAAATGTAACCCTACTGTTCATTTAGCAAAACCTGAGGTTGACCTCAACCAGCAACACTGAAGTAAAAAAACTACCCATGTCTTTTCTTCACTAGAATTTACATTGAGATAGCTAACGATGTAAAAACACACCTTTTTTGTAGCAAAGCCTTAGATACCACCTGCTGGCTAAACTGGACCAAAGTTCAACCTTTTCCTCAGTGCAGAGGCAGGACTTTTAGCTCAGTTTTAGTTGCCTGTATTCTAATTTAGGTGTGTTACCACTTTTCGCTAAATCAGCATTAACCACTTTCGTTCCAGAGCACAGACTTGCACCAAAATAACCCAGTCTGTTGTAATTAACTCTTTGCCATTTGGGTGCAAGTTTGTGTGTAGACCAGCCAGCACTGTAAATCCAGAGTAACTCAGAGCATAATTTGATCCAATTGTATGGTGTGGGTATACCAATGACATAGAATCTAGAATTTAGACTTTTATTTTTATCGTGACTGTGTCTATTTAAATAATGTCAGAAAAACAGAATCCTTACCTGAGTTAATAGTATCTTAGATTAGACTGGAATAACTTTTAAAATCTAGTTTACTCTTTCACAATTTTTGCTGTCTGCTCCTTTTGGATCCAGCTCGGAAAAGCACTTAAGCCTGGGCTCAAGTCCAACTCTTTTCAGGACAGCACTTAAGCACGTACTTAGGTTTAGCCATTTGCTTAATCCTATTGACCTTAAATTAAGTACATGCTCAAGTACATGCTCAGGGATGCTTCCCTGAATCTGGGCCATAATGTGTTTCAGGCAGCTTGGGCAAGGTAATTAAACTAGGCAGTGTCAGGTTTGCATGTACTAACAGTGTTTGGTTTTTAACGCTGCTGAGGAATATTTCAATAAAGTGTTTTCCCAATGTTTGTTTTTAAATCAAACTCATTAAATTCCTTTGATTCTAATTGAATCTCCAATTCCATGCCTTATTTTCCATAAGAGTAAAATGAGGATACTGTTTTGAGTTCAAGAAGTAAAGCACTAGATAAATGCTTTTAATAATTTATTATTATTATTATTAGATGAAACATTCTACATGCCAGTGTCCCTTTAGTTTGAAACCTTTAGAAAATAAAGCTAACTGCCACACTATCACTCAAGACCCAGTTTACTGCTTTTCTCCCTCACCACAGATGGAAGCCAGAAAATGTAAACATGGCAAAATAAACATGGAGACCGAATACTTACCGGTAATAGTTTTTTTAGTAAATGTAACCCCGATTCAAATGTCAGTGATGTCGCACTACTTTTTTGGTATCAAGACCCCCGTTTTATACGAGAGGTAACTTTAAAAAGGGGATGCTTGTAAAGAAATATAGATGCATCTTCACACTTTGTGCCATTTGTTTAAGATCTGAAGTCAGCCCTAAGGAGTGAAAGATTTGATGGCCCAGAGAGCTGTAAATCAATTGATAAATGAGGACTTGTGGCACCTTAGAGACTAACAAATTTATTTGAGCATAAGCTTTTGTGACCTACAGCTCACTTCATCGGAAAGCTTATGTTCACTTCACGAAAGCTTATGCTCAAATAAATTTGTTAGTCTCTAAGGTGCCACAAGTCCTCCTTTTCTTTTTGCGGATACAGACTAACATGGCTGCTACTCTGAAACCAAGAATTGATAAATGTTTCTCACCATGTTACCTTATTCCTTTCTTTCTTCTCACTGCAGTCACACAGAAAGGGCACATGTATGGACTGAGGCCACAGACATAGCTAGGATGCCACTTTTGCCTTATGGAGAGGAGTTTGGCATGAAACTGCCTCCAATGTTTGTTGTCAACAAAATCTACCAGAAAGCAATTGCTTATGCACAAGAATCTGAGAGAAACCCATCATGAGAGCAAGCCCACCACCTCCTATCAGCTGTAAACAAGATAAGAATGGAGACAGGAGGAACTGGTCCTAACAGTTTCAATCAAGCTCTATCTCTGCTAGAGAGTTTTTTGATGGTTAAACATTAGTTAGGTGTTTCTAGTACAGTTTGTTATGGGAGGGGTTCAGTGAGCCTCCACTTACCTACCTGGTTTATGTAGATGAGTTCAGCAGCATGTCCACACAAAATTATTTTATCAGGGCACAGGACAAAGCCTTTCCTTTCAGAAATTAATATATCAGTGCATGTGGGTCTCCCAAGGTACCTATCTCACAATTCCCAGCACAGGTCCCTAATGTATAAGCAGCAGGTTATTCTGGAAGATTAAGGACCCTCCACTTTCTGCATTAACCTCTAGTATAGAGCACATCCCAAAGGAATTGAGGCATCTTGCATAGTTGTTCTGACAGCTGTCCTAGCTTCAACAAATCTATTGGCACCTGAGGAAGCCATTGTCAGGATATCAGCAGAGAATGAGGTGGGACAGAAGGCAGGAACTGGAGAATTCAGGTATCACTAACTGCCTGGACTCCATGCTGGGAATATTGACTCAGCTCAGGAGTAAGGAGATTTTAGACTAGGGATGTTGCCAATATAAGAACATAAGAATGGCCAGATTGGGTCAGACCAATGATCCATCTAGCCCGGTATCCTGTCTTCCGACAGCGGCCAATGCCAGGTGCTTCAGAGCTTTTGAACAGAACAGGCAATCATCGAGTGATCCCCTGTCAGCCGCTCCCAGCTTCTGGCAAACAGAGGCTAGAGACACTCAGAGCATGGTATTCCTATCAGTTCCTGATTTAGGTCCAACTAAAGTGTCTGCTGGGTAGGGTGATTTACAGGCTTGAATTCCACTTTAGGGTTAGGACCAGATCTGCTGGTAGAACAGGGTCAAGTTGGCGAGCTAGGATAAGAAGTAATGGAAAACAATTACCTCTTGGGGGAATACTCATTTGAGATTGAGAAATCCACGATGCAAGTTGCATGGCAATACATAGAGTCCTCAATGTGTATCTGATGAAAGTGCAAAATATCTAAGATCACTCTGAAACCCAGCTGGAGATGAATCAAACTGCACATGGGCTATTAATAGCATAGTTACCAAGGGTTGCATTGGAAAGGAAGACTAGTATTTTTCTAGCTAGAGGCTTTTTTAGCTACAGCTGCTTCTACAACTTTCAAGAGCAGCCCAGGGTCTAATAATTTCTGTATTGTAGGAGGTGTCTGTTTGTTCACTTTACAGCTTACAAGTGTTCAATCAAATGTTCTAGTTACATCTATTCTCTACCTCCCCAAACCAAAAGCTGGTCAAAATTGCTCTTCTGTCCCAAGGGATCTCTCATGTGGGGTACCATAGGGATCTGTCTTTTTCACCCGTTCTGCTCAATATGAAGCAGTTAAGGAATTTAGGACTCTTCTACATACAAACTTGCAATGGTTTAATGACAGTAGTTAAATTAAACCAGTAAAACGCTTGTGTGGATGCTCTTACTTCAGTTTGAGTGGCATATTTTAGTTTAGCTTAACCCTATTTCAAACTGATTTAACCTAAACTGAACTAATCCAGTCTTAAAGCAAAATAAGATCCCCCAGGCAGGGGATTGCACCCATTTAACTAAATGTATTTAAATTCACGCCATTAAGTAAACTGGTGCAATTCTCCTTACAGACAAGACCTTTTTTGGAATACATGGGTTATGGTATATTCCCTGTGCATGTGATAATCTACTCTATATTTTCATCCCATTGGACCTGACTGATGCAATGGAGTGAATAACCCAGTGTCTCTCTAGAGAGACAAGATGGGTGACATAATATCTTTTATTGGACCCACTTCTCTCTGTGTCTTTCTGAGATCAGGATATGGATGAAAGGTAGTCCAAGCTAGGCTGAGGTGATATTACTGTGCTGGGGAAACAACTATAACAACTAGTGAGGAAACACCAGGGGGAATCCTTGCCCTCCTTGGAAGTGGTGTGAGGAGAGGATGGGGAGTTCTGCTCTAAATGATGGCTAGATCTGCCCTTGCAATGACTCTATTTCTTACTGCCTGCCCATGCACACATAGAGTGAAATCAGTTTAGTAACAAATATTCTACGTTATCTGGGGGGGTCTTCTTTTATCTAAGTCTACTGTTTGGTCTCAAATTGAGTAGGCTGAAAAATGCTATATATTTTCCATGAAAAATTTTGAATGAAACAAAAGATGTCGATTTCTGTTTTAAAAAAATGTATGGTTTTTTTGAGTTTTTCCCCTTGCCTTTCCCCTGTTTTCTACTGGAAAAACTCTGTGTGTGTATGTGTATGTGTGTGTGTGTGGTGGGGGAACGGTACAGAAAAAAGAATGGGCAGAAGGAGGAACCAAAAAAAAAAACCCTTAACAAAACCTGAAATGTTTGGTTTGTAAAAAACATGTTTTCATTTTTTTCTAGAAAAACAAGAAAATTTTGACCAAAATGAAAATATCCCATTAATTTTGTTTTGACTGAAAAACCATTTTCCATTACAAAAATGCTTTGATGAAAATCTTTTTGCGGCTCTAGTCTCAATCAGTAGGAGGTGGGACAGCAACAGGTTATGGACTTTTGGTCACATTCCTGGTCCAACTCATTGCCACACCACTTATCTGTATCTTATCTTATCCTCCTCCATCACCATTCTACCAGGTGACTCTCTAATGTCCTGCATCATGGGAGGCTGAGTGGGTGCCTTAGGCTCAATAATGGCCTGAAAAGGAGTGGGAGTGTCATCCTAGTGATCTGTTGTTGTCCTGTGCCTTATTGAACTCCCCTTTATGGTTTTTCATTTTATTCTGGCACTGCATTAATGCTAAATTCATTCTGACACTGTGGGTATCACAGTGGGTCTTCACTGCAGAGTTAAGTTGGGCTCTTAATTGGGAGTTTCCCCTAACTCTCCTCTGGTCCACACACACAAATCTTCTTACCCAAGATTGGTGGTGTTTTCAGTCTGAGCTAGCTAGCTTGTGTGGAGCTATTGGCTAAAACTGGAGTGACCTTTTCACTCTGACTGGGAAACAACGCACTTAGCAGTGAGGATGCAGGATAACCACTGCAGGTGTTGATAGTCTTCCAGTGCTTTCCCACAGCTCCTTCCCCTCCATATGCCCAGAAGGACAGAAACATTCTCCCATAATTCACTTGGGAAGAATCATAAAGCAGCTTACCTTACTACAGCTCAAAAACATCTTGGATATGCTCCCAGAAGTCCTAGCAACACAAGAGGGTGAGTGTGGCACCAGTGAAGACACAGTAACTTGTGTATGGCTTTGTATTTGGCTGTTCACCCAAGTTAACTCTGCATGGAAAGCATACTCTGAAATATTTGGTGTACACTAAGTTGTTCTGAATGGCAAAGTTCAGTTCTGAATAGATTGTCTCATTAGCAGATCCTAGTGAGGACTGGGGGCTGGCATTCTTCTTAGGCCAGCTGTCAGCATGGTCCTAGAACATCTTTGTTAGGAAATAATGGTTTCAAATCCAAAAGCACTAGGTGGCCTGGTACAACAATGCAGCAATATCACAGAAGTGGAAGTTGATGATGAGATAGGTACTAAGTAGTCGAAGTAAGTTCAAAGAACAGACAACAGAATTCTTGTAGGATCACCACATGGCACCCTGGGAAGATGCACAGATTGCTGAGGAACCCTTATCAGGAGTGGTCACTGAAGGGGTGAGCAAGAGAACAATGGGTTTGTGCTGGGAGGATCTGTTGAATTGGTGCAGTTGTAATGCATTTGGGTTCTGTTCCACATTAGTGCAGCAACTGTCTGAACTAAAGCTGTGTGGGCAGAGGTGCTGTCAAAACTTGTTCACATCATACTGGTATACTTCTAGCAATAGCTGGAATGTCTGTGCAGTTCTTGGGAACACATTTATGTGTTGACCTGGAAGCCAAAATTTCAGAAGTTGCTCCTTTTAGCATCTGAATCTGAGCTCTTAAAAATGGAGCACCCCATATCAAAAGCCAGTTTTGAAAGTTTGTGGCCTAAGTCCTTTACAGGCTGCCCAGGTGCATGAACTGGCAGTGACTATGCAAAAAATCATCCAGTGCAGATGGAACTAAAAAAGCCAGAAGTAAAGCCAAAAGCATGATCTGGAAATAAAGCAGTTGTTTCAAGTAGTTAAAGCAGACCTAGGACTACAGAATGAATAGAATTGTCTCTCTTTCAGCAATGGGTCACTTCAATGTGCTTGAATGTTGTAAATTGACAAGAAGATTAAAGGGGTGGAACAGAAAAGCAACAAAGATCTTTGGAAGAGCTATATAGATAGAATCAGGTTCTTAGGGAAAGCTGTTCAAACTCAGAATAACACGTTAAAGCTTAACTTGGGAATTATCCTTTTGAAATTACTTTTCCTTTTTTTGGCTAGAGGGATTACAAATTTAAGTGATCAGTGTTGTTTTAATCATTTGTTTGTTGAGATTAGTGAGGAACAGCAAGCTTTTAATTGTGTTTGCGCTTAAATGGTTACATGGTATGCTTGAAACCTTCTGACATGACATTCCAACCAGCTTTGAGTAAATGTAGTCTGCTTATAGACTGAATAGACTCTAATTTCAAAAGACTATACCAACCTCCATCTTCTTCAGGGAAAATGGAGGGGATGAAGGGGAGGGAAAAACCCTGAATCCTGGGGGGAGTGAAATAAAAAAACTTATACTGGTACATAACTTTACTCACCTGAATAGACCCACTGAAGTCAATGCAACTGGATTCACTCAGGTAGACACCCATATACTTGACTTATGTGGGGCTCCATACAGGCCTATGGGTCTAGCCATGCTGAGCCTTATGGTACAAAGGGCTTCCTGCAGTTGCATAGGGGATCCCTCATGTGGATCAGTTTGCATTGCCTTCACTGGGACTATTCATATGAATAAAGTTACTCACATGTTTAAGGCCCAGACCCTCAAAGGTATTTAGGTGCCTAACTCCCATTAAAATCAATAGGAGTTAGATGCCTTTTAGGATATGGGTGTAAATGATTAAAGGATCAGGCCCTTACCTTATATGCCTTCTTATGACAGTTAATTAAATAGCCTTCACCTACTGTTTGTTGAAATATGCCTGGTTAATTCCTTCTCTTACAGAATCCGAGTGGCTGTGAATTGTAAGACATTCCCTTCTTAAGTATGGCTCTGTAACACGCTAAAGAAATATTGCATAGTGCTTGTAGGTATCAAAACAACCGCCAAGAAGGCAATTAATTTAAAACACGTTTAATGGTATTTGTTTTTGTGCTCTTTGCACAGACGCACTCTAAAAACCAAAACATCTACAGTAACCAGAAAAGGAAATGATTGAAATGGTGTACCTCTAGCCCTAAAAGGCACTTAATCACACTGATACAGGAACCAGCTGCCAGGGGATGAATTCCTTTAGGGAGTTAGGCTAAAGTCAAGGAGGTAAAAATACTTTGCGTGGGAAAAATAGCTACGTTATGTATATTATATTCACAGAAAATTAAGCCAACATGTTCACCAGTTCATACCATGTGATTTTGTGCCTCTGAACATTTCCGTATTTGACACATTGGGGCCCTGAATGAACCGTTTGCTAAACTCTAAAATCTATTTTAAAATACACAAATTGCGCAGATCAGCTCCCAAAAGTCTCTCTGGTCAGTGTTTAACCACAAGATGGGAACTAGGAGGTCCTAAGTTCTACTGCCACCTGTGACACTGACAGGACTTTATAATACTTCGTAATTATATGACATTTTACAAACATCGTTTATTAAGTTGCATTGCAATATCAAGACTGGTACATTTCTTACTCATGGGAAGAGCTTACAGAGAGGTTAAAGAAAATAGCATAAGAGAGAGAAAATAACCAAAGAGGAAACAGAGAAAAGGGGTGGGGGTGAGGGAGAAGAGATGAAAACAAGGCTAAATTCATCTGGTTAAAGAGTAGGCCAGACCTTCAGCTGCTATAAACTGGCATGCCTCCATTGAAGTCGGTGATGCTAGCTGAAGATCTTGTACAAATCTCTGCCTTTTTAGGAAAAGAATTCAGGCAAAAGTGTCAGGAAAGGCAAAATCATCTGTAAGCAGAGACAGGGTGGGCTCCACCCTGACATCTGGTGGTGAGGTGTGGCAAGTTGTGGAAAAGAACTTCAGGGGCTGATCTCATTTGCATAGGCACACCCACCCTGCCTAGAATGAGGCCATAACTGCCCAAATCGTCACTTTGGCTGCTGTGGGATCCCCAGTGTCTCTGTTATTGGGGCGGGAAGAATAAATTGTTAGTACCCTGATTATGGGAACTGTGCTTGGAACTGTACTTGGCCTTTTTGTTATGATGGAGGACTCACCATCAACTGAGTAGCACTCACTAGGCAAGGGACATGGGTTCCAAAACTCTGTGAATTGAGAGAGACTTGAGACAGGTATTAGTGCCTGGTGGTGTAGGCCCCTTTTGTGAGGGCCTGAAGCACCAATTGCACCTCTGTCTCTCTCCACTGTGGAATGTCAGAGCTAATTTTGGGTCTATTAAGAGTTTTGTTACAGGTATTGTGCTGAATTCACTTCAGCCTTATAGTGCACCAGCACGAAGGCTCCCACTACTATGAGCTGAAATCACTGAGAGCTGAAATCACTGAGCACTGTGTCAAGTAGGGGGGAGCCGGAAGTTCTAGTGTGCAGTGGAGCCGGTCGTGAGACAGCAGTGTGTTCGTGAGACGGCGAGCTGAGCGGAGCCGGTCGTGAGACAGCAGTGTGTTCGTGAGACGGCGAGCTGAGCGGAGCCGGTCGTGAGACAGCGGTGTGTTCGTGAGACGGCGAGCTGAGCGGAGCCGGTCGTGAGACAGCGGTGTGTTCGTGAGACGGCGAGCTGTCCGGAGCCGGTCGTGAGACAGCGGTGTGTTCGTGAGACGGCGAGCTGTCTGGAGCCGGTCGTGAGACAGCGGTGTGTTCGTGAGACGGCGAGCTGAGCGGAGCCGGTCGTGAGACGGTGAGCTGTGCAGAGCGGAGCCGGTCGTGGTGGAGCGGAGCAGAGCCCTGTGGGGCAGTCAGCTTCAGGACACGTAAGGTGCCCCTTACCTCTTTCCCCCACACCCAGGCACATTTTAGCCAGATTGGGGAGTAACACTCTGCAGGTGAACTTTTGAACTCCGGGGCTGGACTTTTTTTGGACTTTGGGCGATTAGTGGATTGCTGGACTCAAGAGATGTTTGGGTTCTGGGACTCAAGAGCCTGAGGGAAAGGATGTGGCCCAAATTTTCTGGGGTGGGTCAGTGTTCATGGTTTGGTTAATGAACACTAGTTGTGGTGTTTCCCCAATTTAATGCTGATGTTGTTTGCCTCATGTTATTAAAGATTCTCTACTACACCAAGACTCTGTGCTTGCGAGAGGGGAAGTATTGCCTCCTTGAGGCGCCCAGGGGGTGTGTAAGATTTTCCCAGGTCACTGGGTGGGGGCTCGAGCCAGTTTTGCATTTGCTTTAATGAGAGGGAACCCCTGTGTATTGAACCCGGCCCTTGCTGCTATCAACTTGGCCTGGCAGAAGGGTTACACATCTAATGGAAGGGAACAAAACTGAAAACAGGTATGACACTGAAAGACGAGGAGGAAGGAGAGAGGAAGAGAATAGAAGGCTGAGCTCCCAGTGGATAAGAGATAGTGTTCTGGATTTCCATGTGAGATATCCAAGTTTAATTATAGGAGTTTCATTTTTTCTCTCCATGCTGGCACAAAACAAATTCCGCCTGAGATGGGAGGGTGGGGACATAGACTTGTAGACTTTAAGGCCAGAAGGGATCATCATGATCATCTAGTCTGACCTCCTGCCCATTGCAGGCCACAGAACCTCCCACACCCATTCCTGTAATAGAACCATAACATACCTTGCATCACTCAGTTAATTCCCTTCTAGCTGATTAAGTATAAAATTGATAGGTATTTGAAAGAATCCCAATCCTTTTTCAGCTCTGGTGGCTCCAAGCAGAAAGATTAAAAGGGAAGAAATAGTGAGAGAGCCTCAATTTCAACATGGATGTGACAGTCTTAAAGTACCTGACAAAGTCAGAGAGATTAATGGAACTGGGTTCTTCAAGACGTTCAGTATGGAATTTAAAGATTTCTCGGTCACTTGATGTTTGAATCTGGGCTTAGTCCTTAGTGACCAAAGATCGTTGTTATCCAGTTATCTCCAGCCTGTCTGAAATAAGTTGTTGGCCTCACTCCATAAAATCATTGACACCCCACCTGGCCCCTCTGTGCCCCACTGGCAGTTTCCACAAAGGGTATGTCATCACTGAAGACAGGGCAGTTACTCAGGTGTTGCTCCTAACCCCCTTTCCAACCACACACAATACCTCTCATCTGAATCAAGTGGTACTTCCAGCCTAGGCTAGGTGATATTGGTTAGTGTCTGGGTCCCAGGCGCCTACTTTGGTGATGCTCGACCCTGGCCCTTCCTCAGGCCTCACCCCTGCCCCACCTCTTTCTGCCCAGTTTTGTCCCCTCCCCTGAGCATGCTGCGTCCTCACTCCTCCCTCTTCCTCACCCAGCCTCCTGCATGCAGTGAAACAGCTGATTGCAGCAGGTGGGAGGTGCAGGGAAGGAGCGGGAGTACTGATCCACAGAGCCCATCGGTGGGCAGGAGGCACTGAGGGGAGAGGAGGTGCTGATGGGGGCCTGCCAGTGGGTGCTCAGCACTCACCAGTTTTTCCCTGTGAGTGCTCCAGATAGT
The DNA here is from genome assembly GCF_965140285.1 of Lepidochelys kempii. NCBI lineage: Eukaryota > Metazoa > Chordata > Testudines > Cheloniidae > Lepidochelys > Lepidochelys kempii. The sequence continues at coordinate 88,616,513 of NC_136384.1, read as the reverse complement.
CCTCCAGTGCCTTCCCACAATTTCCCTAGGTGCCCAGAAGGACAGACAAGTTCTCCCACAATTCACAGTGAGTCAGCTTAGCCGCACAAAGAGCCATGAGCTATGGCCCCAGAATTCCTATCAAGACAGAGAGACACACACACAAGGGAGTGCAGCATCACACTAACTCCACTATGGCTTTGCAGTGTAGCTGCTGATGCCTGGGATATGCTAACACTGGTGTTGATCAGAGAGGCTAATCTGCTGAGAAGACATAGCCAGAGAGGCCACAGAATGCAAGAACATGGAGACTGAACGAACTTGTCACTCCTTTAGGTGAGTTGCCTGGGTAGTCATGTACTTCATTCTCAGTACTACCTTTTCTGGGGATAAAGAGAGAGTATACCTTTCACAAGTACAGTAGCACATATTTTAAAAACAAATGTTTGACAGAAACTATCAAATGATCTTCAGCTCTTGGTTTGTAGACAGAAATGTTTCTTAAAGGCCTAGTTTTGAAAAATTTATATCTCAAACTAAAGTTTAGTTCTCAGATTTTATCATAGGATGGGCCACATTTTAAAAGAGAGATTATCTTGGGCTCCACCATATTTAACCAAATATTTCTGCCTGTATATACCATGGCCCCACATGTCTTGAAGCTGGGTCTACATTGGTCCTAGTCAGCTATTGCCTCCCTACCCCCAACCAGCAGCTCTACTTACCACCTGCGAGTCATGAGAGACCATGAAGATACATCTGGGAGGGCTTCCCTGGGCCTAACTGGAGGAACACTGGGAACACTGATTGGTCAGGGCTTCCTATTTAAACCCAAAGAGAGGCACAGGAAGTTGCCTGCCCAATTGGGCTCTGTGTGGCTGCTACATTGGACCCAGTCTTCTTGCCTGACTCCTGGTTTATGATCCTTGCACCTGGTCTCTGAATTTGCCTTTGACCTGAGGCTCGACACCGACTCCTGCTCCAACCACTAGACCAGGCTACCTATGTCTTGGCCACAACAGTATGTTTATTCCAGGGAAGCTCCTCTGATTGTATCCCAGAATATCTTCCAATTAAGTGGCTGAAGCATAACAACAACTTGCTGCTGTAAATCTCATGATATTTCCGCAATGTCTGGTTAGCTACCTTATAAAGGTTAAAAAAAAAAGGGAGGTTTCACAGTGTAATCAAAGTTTTTTCAAAAAAACAATTTAACAGAGAGTTCCACAATAGCATGAGTCACGAAGGGAACTCAAAGCCATAAAGGATAACACAAATAGTGAATGTGTGTTCTGTTAACACAGTTTTGTTTGGATAAGGATTAAAGAGGGAAGAGTGTGAATTTCTAATTAGCAAAAATATTGGTCTCAAGCAAATGCCAGCAGAGCAAATATCTATGCATTCAGGTCAAGTTTACAGCTTGACTTAAGTATATATTACCACATTCATGATGAGGCTTGGCTCATCTCAAATGGCTTAAAACTAGCAGTTAGAAGATACTTTGGGAGGGCTCATGAATTTCCTTCTTAAGTGAAAATCCACCATTTTCACAGCAAAATGTTCTTATTTTTTACAGAGGTCACTGAATACAGGGGTACGGGACCACAGTGACCATTTCTCACCTGGAAACCTGCCTTTGCTTTTCACGCACAAGTTAAAGAGGAAAAAAAAAATCCATCCTTTTTTCCCCCAAACTATAAATATTTGATCTTTCTCTTGGGACAAAATGTTCTTCCACAGTTCCACTTACAAACTCTGACCCTAGTCTTGCAGATACTTATACATGTGCATAACTACTTCCCAGTGACTTAAATGGGACTGCTCATATAAATAAAATTATGCACATATATATGGGTTTGCAATATGTGAGCTTATAATAAGACTAACTGGCATTTATAAAGTGCCTCTGAGCACTTGACAAACTCATTTACACACTGGGAGCCAAATCTGTAGTTCCTTAATGAATCATTGCTTAGGCAAGACTGTGGCCATATCTTCACTGCCGAAAAATTGTGAAATTGTGTTTTCACATCAACATAGTGCTCTCGAGGTAGAAACAGACTAGCTCAAATCATAGTGGAGTCAAGGCTTGGATAGTTTTTACTTGGTGGTAGCTAGTCACGTTGAACCCCAAGAGGGGTAGGTAAGGTTCACCCTGACTAACTACATCAAGATAAAAACTATCTGCTTTGACTCTGCTAGGATCTTACACTGAGAGTAGTATCTCAAATTACCTATCTCAACGTAAAAACACACCTTGATTTGCAGTGCAGATATAGCCACATTGACTGATTAACCCTATAAGTGGTGGTCAGAATTATTTTTATTTTTATTTTTTTGTGTGGGGCAGGCAGTGCTGCTGGATGTAGTTGTGTCCATGCACAGGGGTCAGTCTCTCCTCTTCACAGACCAGGGCGGGGGAACTGTAATTGCAAGTCTTTTTTCCAGCATCCCCACAAGCCAGGGAAAGGACTATGTCACAAATGTCTTGCTTCTGTACCCGTTACTATGGCTGGTGTTCACCACAGCCGCTGAAATTTCACCCGATCTTATTCAGAGTGGGCTCAGTGATGCTGACACTTGTTCACTCATCTGGAACATATAGATAAAACTTTCTTTTTTGACGGTCTCCCCTGGAGGGACGGCTTCATTACTTGCTTTCAGAGCTGTTGAGCAGGAAGGAGGTAGCATTGAACTCACATTATTATTTATTTGTATTGTAGTAGCAACTAGGGCCCCATTGTGCTAGGCACTGAACAAACAGGGGGAGGAAGATAGCACCTGACCCAAAAAGTTTGTTACACTCCCCGACTAGGGATGGTTTTAGAACTGGGGTTTTATTAAACTTAGCACTAAAAAAAACAAAAACAAAACTCAACCCCATATAAACACAGCTTGCACAGCCCCACTCCTGCTCTGTCACACTGGTGCACACCAAAACTTTCCTAGGACCACCTCATGCTCCCCAGCTGTGTCCCCTTTAACCTCATCAGCAGAACTCCTTAAAGGGCCAGAGCACAGATAAATATAATTTGGCATTCAATTATGAACTCTACACTTACAATCTAATATGCCTCCATTGCCAGCTGGGTCCAGCTAAGGGCTTCTACTGCTTCCACACCTGTGATCTTTTAAAAATGTAAATAAGGGTGATGTCAAATACAAGTGAAGATGGGCCTGGGGAGGGATGTGAAACCTGCCCATCTAAATTTCAAGGCATTTTGTCCTTTAATACTGTCAGTTGCCTAATTTGGCCATTAACTCCTAGCTTCAAAATGTTAAACTAGCTATGCAGTAAAATAAATAACTTCTTTTTGGGTTGGTTTTCTTCTTTTTGTACCTTTTCTGTTCCTATCTTCCAAATCCTTCTATTATTCCATGTGCTTTCTCTTCAGTCTTGTGTAATGTCTGTGTTTCCTCTCCTGCCACATATATGAATCTCCTAGGAGTGTTTCTTACGCCATGTCTACACTACCAACCTTACAGCAGGACAGCTATACCGCTGCAGCTGCGCTGCTGTAAGATCTCCCATGAGGCCGCTCTATGCCAACACGAGAAAGCTCTCCTGTTGGCATAATTAAACCAACTGCAATGAGCGGCGGCAGCTATGTCATCAGGAAAGCGTCTCCCACCATCATAGCGCTGTCCACACCGGTGCTTCTGTTGGTGAAACTTATGTTGGTTAGCGGTGTGTTTTTTCACACCCCTGACCAACAAAAGTTTTACTGACAAAAATGCTACTGTGGTCATAGCCCAATACTATTTTTCCGTCTCTAAGCCCTGACTAAAATTTGCATTGGTGTCATAAGTGTAGTGGGACAACCCCCTAATGTAGATTTATTCCTCCCACTCCCTGCCCCTCTCCACCCCCTTTTTACCCATTGGCTTGCAGGAGGGTAGAGTAGTAGACTTCTGTGCCTGAGCTGGCAATCCGAATAGGCCATGGAGAGGGCCTGCATGACATGTAGGGACAAGTGACGGGTTTGCTTGTATTGTATTGTGATTGAGTTATTCAGTGATGTGTCAACATAGCTCTTCCTCGGTGGTTGACATCTTGCAGAATTAACAATTTTAGGGAATAATCCATAAACCCAGATCAAAGGGGCAAAACTATATCTCATTTTATCTGAGGCAAGCCTTTCAATAAGTCATTCATACTCACTTGTCACCTCTGTTCTTTTCCCTCCACTCTGTCACTTTGCCTGCTAATGGGAGAGTTTTATGTGTACATTAACATAACTGAGATATCAAACTGCTCTCTCAAAAAACATTATATCATCAGCAATTGAGATTAGAGGGATTCCCCTAAAGATTTTTCACTGTTAGGCAGGGATAGAAATGCCTGATCCACACATTCTGCTCCATATATAATACTTTGCTAACAGACTCAGTTGCAGGGATGCAAAAACCTGGATGGCAAGCTGCCATCCCAGAAATAGCACCTCTAATAATTTACAACAAAGCCCCTGCTGGATTGGTGTTGTGTAACAATGAGATATCACAGCTACTTTATAGGAGATACTTTTGGCAAGGAGTTATATAGTAAGCTTACAGGACTGTTGTCACTCTGTGACACCCTTAAGCCTAGAATGTCTGTTGAGTCAGTGTGAAGCAATGGAAATAGCTATAAGCATGGTTGAGAGCTCTTTTTGTTTAGCATATCACGAGGTTGAATCACCCCTGGGATTTGCGGTCTGTTGCCATCCGGTTTTTAAGTTCTTAGCTTTTTTTTTTTTTTTTTTTTTGCCTTTTTACACTTTACAAATTACACCCATGCGGCATCATAGGCTTCATCGGTAATAGGATCTGCAATCTAGGTATATATAGATAATAGGAAATGCAAAATAATGTTGCGGACATAGAAAATGAGATAAGTCAGGCCAACAAAAACATACAGACTAGTGCACTCACATTACTCCAATTTTTGGAGACAGTTGTGCTGTATAGATCTGTCCATCTTTTAGTTGATCAATATGGTGAGTGTAAACCTGTGTGATCCTCAAACTGAGTATAGACCAGCTCTATCAGACAGCTCAAAACTTGTCTTCACTACAGATTTATAGTGGTATAATTATGCCAGCAGTAACTTTCCTCATGTCGACAGGTCCCATACGTTCTTTTTTTTTTTTTTTTTAAAGGGGAAGGCCCTATGTCTACAAAGAAAAACTGCTGAATCCTGACTGTGACCTGAGGCACTGCTGAATTCCTGAGATTGCAAAATGGCAGCCTGAAGCAATAGCTTTGAGAGAAGTGAGAACTACACCCATTCTCGTCACTGGGGTGTTTTGTCTGGAAGGTAATTATGACAATTTAAATATCAACAATGTTAACTATTTCACTGTTAATCATTGTTTATCCATCACTGCTGGACTTTGCGGGCAGATGAGATTGGTGTGGAGGTTTGACTGCCATCAAACAGTCCTAAACCAAAGTTCTACCTTCCAGATTTCAAGTTCTCATCTCCCCTCCCCACAATGCAAAAAGAAAGAGGAGATGGAAAGCCTCTTCCGAATGCCAACCCCCTAGACCAGGGGTCGGCAACCTGTGGCACGCGTGCCAATTTTTACTGGCACGCTGCTGCCAACCGGGGTCCTGGCCACTGGCCCCGCTCAGCCTGCTGCCTGCCTGGGTGAACGGAACCCCAGACTGGCAGTGGGCTGAGCAGGGCTGGTGGCCAGGATCCTGGCTGGCAGAAGCCAGCGGACGGAACCCCAGATCGGCAGCGGGCTGAGCGCCCGCTGCTGATCTGGGGTTCTGTCCACTGGCCCCTCTCAGCCCGGTGACAGTCTGGAGTTCCGGCCACCGGCCTCTTGCCAGCTGGGATCTCGGCTGCCGGCCCTGCTCAGCCTGCTGCCAGCCTGAGTGAACGGAACCCTAGGCCGGCAGTGGCTGAGCGGAGCCAGCGGCCAGGATCCTGGCTGGCAGGAGCTGGCGGACGGAACCCCAGACTGGCGCCACTCAGTCTGCTGCCGGTCTGGGATACCAGCCGCCAGCCCCGCTCACCTTGTTGCTGGTCTGGCGTTCCAGCTGCCCAGCCCCCGCCAGCTGGGGTCCGGGCCTCTGGCCCCTTGCTGACGGTCTGGAGTTCCAGCCGCCGGCCTCTTGCCAGTTGGATCTCAGCTGCCGGCCCCGCTCAGCCTGCTGCCGGCCTGAGTGAACGGAATCCCAGGCCGGCATCGGCTGAGTGGGGCCAGTGGCCAGGACCCCGGCTGGCAGGAGCCGGCGGACGGAACCCCAGACTGGTTCTGCTCAGCCTGCTGCCAGGCTGGGATACCAGCTGCCGGACCCGCTCATCTTGTTGCTGGTCTGGGGTTCCAGCCACCTGGCCCTGCTCAGCCCTCCTGCCGGCTTGGGATACTGGCAGCCAGCCCAGGGCTCTGCTCCTGGCCTGGGCCCAGCGCTCTGCAGCCCTTATCAAAAACTACACTACAATTAGCTTAAAAACTTGAAAACTTAAAAACTTTGTATATTACAATAATCGTTAAAAATGTATAATGTTAATAAATACATAGGTTTGATGAAACAAAGTAGTTGTACTTATGTGCCTGTGCTTAATTTGTGTTTTTGATGATGTACCTTCTAAAAAAATCTTGCATATCTTGCACCCCCAGAAAGGGCATCTCACACCCCCAGGGGGTGTGTGCACCCCAGGTTAAGAACCACTGCACTAAACTGATAAGATCTGCATTTTAATTTAATTTTAAATGAAGCTACTTAAATATTTTTAAAAAGTTGTTTACTTTACATACAACAATAGTTTATTTATATAATATAAACTTATAGTGAGAGACCTTCTAAAAATGTTAAAATGTATTACCGGCATGCGAAACATTAAATTAGAGTGAATAAATGAAGACTCGGCACACCACTTCTGAAAGGCTGCCGACCCCTGCCCCAGACCAACCTCCTGCTCATTTCAGGGCACTAGAAAGCCCTGACTACTCTTTACCCAGCTGTGAAAATTGTGTGGCTTTCCTCTTGAGCTTCTTCACTGAAGTTTTGCATTATCTTTGCTGCACACTGAAAAGTGAAAATTAGGGGGCAGCATAAAAGTTCAGTACAGGTTTTAAATTTAAAACCTATCAAACAGCCAACAGCAGACACTGCACTGATAGCATTATTTGGTTTCATGTTTAAGTTAATAAAAAAAATGCTGCATTTGAATTTTATTTGCAGCTGCCTCAGAACACTGAGTTCCGGGCAAAATTCACCATGCACTGCAGCATCTTCACAAATCAGGAGGCAGACCTATTGACTTTAGGTCCAGTGTGTTACATTACATGGGGCCCTGCACAGGCCGAGTCCACTCCTGGGCTCTCCCATTGAGTCAGAGCATGCATGGCAATGATTAGTTATTCACTTGGGATCAGACTGTTATATCAGGCCTTGTCTATACTGAAAAAGGTTTGCTGGTATAGCTATATAGGCAGAGCTAGGCTTTGTCTACACTAAAAAGAGTCTGCAATTATAGCAACACTGGCAACCCCTCTAGTGGAGTGCTTTTGCGGGATAGCTTATACCAATTCCCTGAATGGAATACCGGCAAAAGGACTTTTTTGCTGGTGTAACTGTGTCTACATAGTATAACTGTGTCATGTTGGAATGTGATTTTTTCACACTCCTAATGAACGATATATGCTGGTAAAACTTTCTAGTATAACCAGGCCTCTGTCATTAATAGGTAACAATGTCCTATTGCTGCATACGGAGAGCTCTTAACTTGTCACAGCTGTGCAAGCCAATTACTCACATGGCTATGTTGCAAGCAGTGCTTTACAATGACAAAGAACCTTACGGAATGAGGCCACATTGCACTTATTTACCAGTGGAGCACAGTGAAAAATTATGTTTATGTTGTGAATACAGGGACAGAGAAGTTGCCTGAATGTGTGACTCAGACTGTGCTGCTAGTTGTTACTCACTGTATAACAAAGGTAACTTTGTAACGTCTTCCCAAACCACAAGTTAGAATACAGGATTAAATAATAATGACAAACAACAGAAGCTATCAGGGGAAAGGAAAGATGATGTTTTGGTTGGAGGGGAAAAAAAAAAAGTCCACAAACTATTAAATGAAAGTTAATCTGTTTTCCTCTCTCCATAGGAGTGTAGGGCTGAAGTGTAATTGCTATGGCTGTAATATGTCTTTCTTAGCATGGAGTTCTAGAACTAACCTTTGCTATTAAGTAATTTGTGTTTATATTGTGGCCAACAACCTTCTTTGCTTCTGTGGCAAACTATGTCAGAGATTCCATTCTAGAGCTCTCTTTTTTTTATCCCCATTAAGGCTTTATCCCTATTAATTGCTCAGAGTTCGAGTAACAAGGTTCAGTTTGGGCCGCCCTCCCTTGGCCAGGGCAGGTCTGGCTGGGGCTGTGTTCGGACTGCCCCTCCCCTGGCCATGGCACGTCCCGGCCCAGCGGGTTCCGTGAGCACCTGCGCGGGACTAGCTTACAGGGAACTTAGCTGCCAACCCCATCAACTTCCCCCACCCACTGAGGCAAGTGGGTGGCATTTTTTAGTACTCGAGGCCTGGTCTAAACTACAAAGGTGTACCGGCAAAACTTGTTTCTGTTGGCACAGCCTTTTATGTGTCCATACTCTGTTTTGAATCCTTTTGATAAAACCCTGAACTTTTGCTGGTGAAGTTAAACCAGGTCCCCAAGCAACCTAAGCTTTCCACCAGTACCATCCTACTGGCACAATGCCTGTGTGGACAGGGAAGTATGCGTACTGGTACAAGCAGTCCTTCAGTAACAAGCCTACAATGCATCTGTATCCACAGCAGTGACCACTCTGGTGAAAGGTCAAATATTTGTTCAAACAAAAGGTAAGCAGTAAAAATGAGGTTTCAGGGCTGATGTATCATTATTTTGAACATTAATTTTGTCACTTGGGCTTCTCCCCAAGCAAACTTGTCACCCCTTCTATGACAAGAATGAAATAAAACAGGTGATGGAGCAGAAAGGCTGCTGATATGATGTCACTCACAAGACATTGCCAAGCCTAGGAAGAACTCATATTCTCCTGAGGAGTCCCCACATAGCACTAAACTCTGACAGCCAGCTCTGGGCTAAGAGCTAAACAAGAGGATAAAGCTCTTTTAAAACATCTCACACTTTAATTCTTCTTAAGTTCTTAAGCACTTCTTAAGTGCTCAGTAAATCCACAGAGTGGATACATCTGCTTTCCCACCATCAATCTTATAATACAGGAGATCTCATGGACAAGAATGAGCCTTCTAATCTCAATCCAAGTGAGACAACTGTCTGCACTAAAGAGCAGTGGTACGCAAACCCAGTGCTGGTACGTTACAACTTGGATGACACTACTCGTTCCTAATGCCATTATCAATTCCTTCCCAAGCTTGATATGATAAACAAAGCCCTCAATTCCTCAGAAGATTCTGGTAGAGAGAGGAGCTATGTTAAGAATCTCCACAAGAAACCCAAGGCTGGTCTACACATAAGTTTTATGGGTATAACTATTTCAGTTAGGGGTGTGATTTTTTTTAAACAAAAATGACTCTATGAATAAAAGCTCTAGTGTGGATGCAGTTAAATTGGTATAAAGCTCCCTATACCAGCATAGTTTATTCCTTTTCCTATTTGGGAATAGCTATACAAGTGTAAAGCACCTTTACACTGATATAACTGTACCCACACTACGGAATTGTACCACTTTAACTATACTGGTATAGTTACAATGGTACATCTTTCCAGTGTTGACAGAGCTTTAACATGTATTTCCTACCCATCACCCCACAGCGTAGATCAAGGTTTTATCTCCAGTTACCAAAGAACAAAATAAAAAGTACTGTGAATTGAGAAATTACAAAAAACTTCAATATGTCACAAACGGTAAAAAAAAAAGCATTTCTGTGAAGACTTCTCATAGCAGCAGTTGTAGTTGGAGCTGATTGTTTAAACTTTTCAAAGCAGCAGCCACCTAATAAGTCAGATGGCATTGGCTGTGCTATGGTATTTTAAATGTGCTGTGGTCCAAATGAATAACAATGTAATTGCGCATAAAAGCCCTGCACCCAACAAATGGTCACATCAGGTTGCTGTTCAGTTACAGTGAAAAACTGAAATGACAAAGCCAGCTACATATATTTTTTTAAATTTAAACATATGGGAGGAGAACAGGTCTTGTCAACACAAACTGTCCTGCAAGGCTGCAGCTTGGCACCAGCTCCAGCTGTGCACAACAGGCATTTCCCCTCAAGCCGACAGCACTATGCACAAGACACTGAAGAGGATCAGCATCTTTCCTGATCCACTCCTTAAAGAGCACTTAGTGCTGCGAGAGCTTTGTCAGGGAAATATAGTCTGATCCTTAAGTCACATTGTGAGATTAAAACAGTTAAAAAAAAAAAGCAGCAGGCATTTTATTCAGAGTGAAAGATAAATTACTATCCCTCACTTTTGCTAGCAAAAAGGAACAAAGGTAAGTAGACAGACCAATCAGCCAAATCCCTGTGAAGTTGTATCATCTCTCTCTCTCTCTCTGGGTTTGTATGCTCGCAAAAGTTATACCACTTTAACTATATCAGGAGAGTTAAAGCAATTAAACCTCCCTACCATGGATGCAGTGATATTGGTAAAATGGTGCTTTATATTAGTAGAGCTATTCCCATATAGGGGAGGAAATAATTATACCACTGTAAGGCATCTTTATATTGGTATAACTATTAGTTGCTAGGAGTGTGGGTTCTCTCTACTATTCTCCTTCCTGGAAAGATTTAAGTCTGTCTTTAATTAATTAGCACTTAAACAGCTACACTTGTTCTGAATCATCCTATACAGGTTTTGAAGCCACATTCTATCAGATGCTTTAACTAGTGAGTGAACATTCCCTACTGTTTACCATGCAAAAGGTAAGAAAGCTGAAGCATTCAGAGCATGACCATGCATCCAGACTGTCCCTGGGTGCAGAGGTGTTCAGACCAACATTTGGCTTCATGCCCCATCTTTAAGCTTTTCTTGACTGCTGTAAGATCTGGACTGATTGCCCCAGCAGCACTTCATTAACCTATTGAGATAATATCTATATTAGTAATGATATTAACCTATTTATTAACCTACTGAGATAATATCTATATTGGTAATGATATTAGAAAAGAAACTACAGTAGAGTGGGAAGAAATTCAGACCCAATTTAAGATTTCTGTACTATATTTGATGAAATATTGCCAATGATGGCTATACTGTACTGCAACTGGTAACCAAATGAAGTCTGGCTACTGCCTGGGAGGTAATTCTAAGAGGATATAGAGAGGCAACTGACCATACATAAAATATTTATAGAAAATGAAGTATTTCCTACTCCAAAAGTAAGAGCAGTTTGTGGAAGAGTAGTCCCAAGACTTTGTGGGTCTTCAAAGACTAGAAGAAGAATGGTCTTGTGATTTAGACTCAGCAAATCTAGGATCAATGCCTACATCAGCAATAGACTTCCTGACCTTGGACAGGTCACTTCAACTCTGTACCTCACTTTCCTATAAGTAAAATGGAGATAATAGAGCTTACTTTCTCTCCACCTTTGTCTTGTCTATTTTAGATTGTAATCCTTTCACACCTGGGACTGTCTCTTCCTATGTCTGTCCAGTGCCTTGCTCAGTGATACTGTATTATTAATAATAATGTGATGCCCCTAGCCACAGGGCCTCCCCGTTTGATGTTTGTTCAGTCAGCGGATCAGGAAAAGTTAGAAGGAAGACAGCAGCTATAGTAAGCTTCCACTTTGTATTTTTGTGATTAAAGTGAATGGTGCTAGCCATGCTTCCTAGAAATAAAGACAAACCATGCTCTTAGAGGTATGTATTGCATAGCAGCAGAGAACTTGTTTAATAATTATTAATTTAAAGTGCAACCTACTAAAACGCTGACTTGTCAGGCCTAAATTCTTGGCACATGAAAGCTATTCTTCGAACAGATTTCGGTTACTGGAAAGTTTGCTAATGTACATACATGAAGGAATCAAATAGCCACATTAAGATATATTAAGTACTTTTTTCCTTGGAAGGAAAGGGAAAGTGTTCAGAGATTAAAAGAGCACTGAAGTTTATAAGAACAAGACAATAGCTTACAATTTACAAAGTTAGTACGTTTTCACAGTAAAAGATAGTAAGCATAGCAGTGTAGAAGTCTGCAGGTTGGTTCAGATCATTGGTTCACTAAAATTCTATAGCTTGCTCCAATGTTCAAAGAGCCCTAAATTTTGTTCAAGTAGCAGTAATGATAAAATAGCATAAGCAATTATGCATTCAAGTTGACTGATGTTTGTTGGTGTTTTGTTTTTTTTGTGGTCTAGGCGGCTCAGTAAATTTGACTTGACGTACTGTGGTTGGCCAATATTTATTATTTATTGGCCATTTTGCAGATATCATGGGTGAAATTCTGGCTGAATTGAAGTCAATGGCAAAACTCCCACTGAACTCAATGAAGCCAGAATTTCCCCACACTATTTCGTTTTTTTTTTTCCAAAGCAAACACATCACAACACCTTCTCCTCACACACACATGAAAACTGAAAGTTTTCAGTTATTTGAAATTTTAGGCCCTTAACTGCCCTTTTACATGCTAATTAAGTATACTGGGTTCCATTTCTGCTATATTTCTTTCTAGCTACCCAAGCCAGTGTTGTATTACCACACTATGGTGATATGGGAGGTTTATTGTCATTAAACACAACCTGCATTATGCCATGCTTTCCTCCCTCCCATGCCTTTACATTTTAATAAAGCAGCACAGAGTAGCAGTACTGCACAAGTGCCACGACCCTAGACCTGAACACTTGTCTTCACCACTGCTGCCATGGGTATTGGGGTAGGTCCTTTTGATTAGCAGTTTGGTAATGGTAGTTAAGGGGACTAAGAAGAAAATCAGTATTTAGAACTGGGCTGCTTTGCTCTAGATAGCTCATTAGTTCAAAGAAGGGGAAAAAAATATCCTAGTCACCACTACAGAGCCTACCCATGGGGGAAGTAAAGATTTGAGCACTGAAGACTCAGAGTATGGTGCAGGAATTGGGGTAAATGCCCAAAGAGCAAAAAGAGGTAGTGGTGAGAAATTATCATGAACAGAAGTCAGCTCTAACTTTGAGGACTGCTCTACATCTAAAACTTGGGTCAAACTAGCTTCATCATCAGGATTATGAAAAATTTCATAACCTGCACAACAGAGTTAAGTTAACCTAATCTCCACTGGAGATACAGGGCCTGTCTTCACGACAGGGGTAAATCGACCTAAGTTATGCTACTCCAGCTACGTGAATAATGACATAGCTTAGGTTGACTTACCCCGGTGTCTTTACTGCACTGCGTCAATGAGAGACTCTCTCCAGTCAACTTCCCTTAGTCTTCTCAGAGAGCTGGAGTTACCGGGGTTGACCGGAGAGTTCTCTGCCATTGATTTAGCGGGTCATAACTAGACCCGCAAAATCGATCCCTGCTTCACTAGATCCGCAAAATTGATCTCCCTGCAGTGAAGATCCCACAGTTAAGTCGATGGAAGAATTATTCCATTGACCTAACTACATCGAGTCTCAAGTGGAGGTAGCAACTGTCTACACTATAGCAGAATAGCTGTGGCACAACCATTATATCGTGTAGGGTCTGCCAGAGCTGTACACATTCACCAGTTTTATAAAGTGGCTCTTAAACAGTTAAGTAATCACTGCACAAAGGTATTTTAAAGTTAGCTAACTTGGGGTAGAATCATACTGCAGACAAGGCAGCTTGTAATTTCATGCAATTTGGCATGTCAAATTAAAGACTATGGGGCAACTTGGAGTTAATGTGACCTACTACCTAGTATGAAAGCTACATTCTGGCTTTGCTGCACTAGGATTTTACCTCAATTAGCTAACTCATCACTACAAAAAAGTGTGTTCTGAAGTCATGTGGTTGTGTTGTCTTCAGGGGCGGTGGGTGGGAATTACACTGGCTCAGATCAGCCAGTCATATGACACGTTTTGGATCATGATTTGTGTTTTCTATTAAGCAATCTCTAGAGGGTTTTTTTGGTGCCAACAATTAGAATTGTTATATGGAACTTTTTTCAGGTTTCAGAGTAACAGCCGTGTTAGTCTGTCTTTGCAAAAAGAAAAGGAGTACTTGTGGCACCTTAGAAACTAACCAATTTATTTGAGCATGAGCTTTCGTGAGCTACAGCTCACTTCATCGGATGCATCCGATGAAGTGAGCTGTAGCTCACGAAAGCTCATGCTCAAATAAATTGGTTAGTCTCTAAGGTGCCAGGGGTATGCATCCGATGAAGTGAGCTGTAGCTCACGAAAGCTCATGCTCAAATAAATTGGTTAGTCTCTAAGGTGCCACAAGTACTCCTTTTCTTTTATATGGAACTATAATTTATGGTTCTTCCCAAGTTCACTTCATTGTAAAACATGGAATCCAAGGATAAGGAATATATCATGTACATTGGGTAGGAATTTACTATATTCCACTTCAGATTCAATAAAGAGAACCCACTTGCACAGTTTAAGTGGTTGTCCTACCTTTCATATTTGCAGCTAAAACTGAAATATTACATCTTTTGTACATTAGTCTTCCCACTAAATTATCTCTTTAGTATTATCTTACAATGTTTTTGAGTGAGAGCTATTTAAAAAACCTCACTCCACTTCTGGGAAAGTCTTATGAAATCAAAGAGATGAAATCAGGAGAGTTATATAGCAGTTACTCTAAAAAACCTACATAAAATTGAGAGAACAATACATATTTGCTATACATTTTAAAAACCAAACATCCTGTAGATTCCTACAGCGGAAGTCTCCCTTGAGTTCTATGGGACTGTTAAAAGAGCAGATAAAAACCAAACAGCACTATGAAAATTCGACTGGACTTTTCCCATGGGAAAAAAAAGAATGAAGATAAATTAAAAATAAAATCTTGATTACAAGCACAGAGACAAAACAGAACTTTTCTATTCCACTTTCATACCATAAAAATAGAATATAAACAGTGTAAAAAAACAGATATTTTCTGTTGGCTGCAGCTTAGAACTCATGGAAAGTATTCGGAGAATCTCCTCTTCATATTTGTCTTCATCTGAAAGGAAGAATGAAACAAGTAGCTCTTTCAATGGTGAACCTGCACATCTTCTGGTTTTATTAAAAAAACTTGAGTCCTTGGAATGCATTTCTGCTGGGCAGTCAGTAGCACAGGGTGTTTAAAGGAGCTGTTTATGAATAGCTGCTAATACTGAACATTCACAAGATAAAGGAGTCTGAGCTTTTCCAGTCCTCACTATCATTCAGTCTGTAAACTCTAAATAGCTGGCAGAAGTCAAATTCTTTAACTGCAGGTCATCCAATTTACTAGCTTTGGCAACACAGAAATTTTGGATAAGAAGCTAACTCCTGTTTTATTTTGCAAGTCACATAATATTTGGTGTTTTTCTTAAGGCCTTAGCTGCTGGAATCAAACAATTGCATGAGAATCTCAGCTTTCATTAAAAAGAAAATAAAAATAAGCTTCTAACCCTCAGTTACAGGGGGAAAAAAAAATCTTAAAAACATTGAGCATGTGCTTTAAAGGCACAGAAACTAGAACCCAAATTTTGGCTTAAAAAAAATGCTTCTCATGATATTTTGTGACCTGACTCATGATTTTTGAATATCTGGAACTGGCATTAGTGCACACTATTGAAATTACAGTGATGGTGATAGTGCCCTCTTTTGAGAATAGTTACTAAACAGGTTGATCTTCCAAGACTTAAGACATTAAGTTTCCTGATTCTAATGCTTACATTAAGTTTGTTTGCAGCCTAGAGCTTTAGAGCCTGTTTATGTTAAGGAGGAGGATGGAAGATTATGCATCTACTACCCCATTCTCTTAAGCAAATGTACTTACCACAACCATCTTGAAACATTTGTGGGATACAATGCAAAGTCCCATAAACACATTTGCATAGGGAACAATCTTTCTGTAGCCAGTTTCCATGGAGAACAGCACCACAGTCTCTGTTAAGAACAACAGATTTCAGATTTTAAAGGCGATCCCATTGGAACAAAATACACCATTTTCATCAGTTCCTTTACCTTTTCCGTTCATCAAAGTCACAGTATCGCCCAGTGAAATGTTTTGGACATGCGCAAAAACTGCCTAGGATACAGGTTCCTCCATTTTTGCAGCAGTGTCTATTTAACTTCTTGCCTGGGGTTTTGAAAAAATAAATTGTTACACTTATTTGCATGCCTATCAGCATTTGACAGCTAAATGGGGATCCCTTTCACCTGCACTGAAATACATGGAACTAGACAGACAGTGAGAAATAGGTATTTTGTAAAGAATTAGAAGAAGTGTCCCTTCAACAAGAGATTACTTGAGTTTTGGACACCTATATCTTAGTACCAACACAGACTAGGAACCAAAGCAGCCCTTCAGTCCCATAATTTTCTCATGTTATTGTCTACCACACACTGAAATCAAAGAGGGGGAAAAAACCTAGGTCGACAAAGTTGTTTTTAGTAAAATAATCCCAATCCACAGTGATCAGGAAAACTTTACTAGCATGTGACTAGTATAATTTGGCAATGATATGGGGAAGGCCTTTTAGTATCTTTTCAGGTAAAGCTACAGCTAAAGGAAGAAGTGTCAAGAGATTTATTAAATGAGAAATTAGTGCCTTGCAGAAATTTTAAAGACTACTATGGAAAAACTATATTGGACTCATTTATTTATGCTTTTTCATCATCAAGAACAATTCTATGGCCTAATGCAGAGCAAAATATTTTCAAGATGCAGCAAGTAAATTTAATTTCCCACCCTACGCCCACTATTTAAAATGTATTTATTTAACTTAAGCCAATAGAGGATGCATTCATAGCAATCTCAATAGTTGGGGTCTGGAACAAAAGATTTTTAAAAAGACTCAATTAGCCCTGGGCAAATACTGTCAAGTGGTTACTCACTGGAATTGCATTGGCCAGTGATCATGCCTTTGTTGTAGGCTTTCCAAGGGCATCCTAGTAAATGAGTTTTTAGGCAGAAAGGTTTGCAGAAACATTGGATTTTACTTGGCTATTGGAGAACAATCAAAGAAAGTTCATCTTCCATGAGCATTCACATCAGAAATGTGACTTTAAAGAATAGAAACACAGGGAATAGAAACATATAGAGTGATTTAGGTGGCCCATGCCCAGATATGGGCTACAGACCAAGATTTATTTGTTTAATGTCTTTAATAAGTACTTGAGTGCACATAGACAGTTAGCAAAACAGAGCAGAGATAATTTTCAAGTTAGTTATTCATTATGAATTATTCACCCAGCACTCTCCTCACTATTCATACAGTAGAAAGACTGGTGCAGGTGCAGTTTTCCTAATTATACATAATGCAATAACTTACTGTCTGTGAGGCCAATAAAAGGTACACGAGATTGCAGCTCTGAAAAGCCATTTGTTTCATTAATGGTCTTCGGGGAAAAATCAAAATATCTCAGAGGTAGTTGTGTTCCAAGAACAGCCAGATTTGTCCTGTGCTTTGGGTTCCTTTCTTCATGCTCTTAATTTGCATATAGAGAAATACATTTATATAGTATAAGAATCAAAGGTAATATTTTAAAGACCCCTTTTGCCATTCAACCAATAAGATAAATCTCTTACCAGTTCCCAGTTCCAGCTTAACCGTGTCAGAAAACAGAGCCAAAATGAAAACCAATCTAAAGCAGATAG
Source organism: Lepidochelys kempii (assembly GCF_965140285.1). Lineage (NCBI taxonomy): Eukaryota > Metazoa > Chordata > Testudines > Cheloniidae > Lepidochelys > Lepidochelys kempii. The sequence continues at coordinate 88,598,833 of NC_136384.1, read as the reverse complement.
AGAACTCAGCTTAGTTGTAAAGAAGAAACAAAACTACAGTTTGAGAGAAGGGGGAAGAGGGGGGTGGGGGAAGGGAGGGAAAAAACCAAACACATAATGCAGGTAAATATTCAGTTATTAAAATTTCAGCTCTCAAGTAAGTCTTAAGTAATTACTGCCAAGTGGAAAAAAAATAAAGAAAACCTTTTTTTCTTTAAGATAAGAAAGAGTCAGTCAAAAAGTAGACTGTTGCAAAGATGATGTTCTCAATGTTTCTAACCTAGTTGGGACCCTCTTACTCATTATCCTTCTGCCTCAGGAGACAAATGCTGTAAAAATAACTTCAGTATTCCACCAACAACTTAACAGGCACCTTCATTTACTGGCTGGGACCATCATCCACAGAGAAACCTTGGAAGCAACTTTCTTTGTTTTGTCTGGTCGAAACAAGCAGAGAACTGTTGGTGTTACTTCAGCTTTTCCTTGTAACAGCTCAATCAATAAACAATTGAAAGTCAATTATCACCTGTCTACCTCTCCTCCACACACTGATATCCCCACTAGAGCTCACCTAAACAGACAACAGAACTGAGCTTTCAGAGTAACTTGATAGCTTGTTGCTATCAATGAATACTGCCCCAGTTCTCCAGGCTCCACTGGTTCTGCAATGATTCCTATAGGCTGATGTAACTCCATTGGCTTGAGTGGAGTTAGTTGTTATTTACCCCTGTGTAAGCAAAGCTGGGCCCAATATCTTTTAGAAGGGCCAGCAGACAGACCCCTCAGGTGAATGCATATGACTCGTCTACTATTGTATGCAGCGTTGTAGCTGTGGTGGGCTCAGGATATTAGAGAGACAAGGCGGGTGAGGCAATATCTTTTGTTGGACCAACTTCTGTTGGTGAGAGACAAGCCACTGAGCTTACATACAGCTCTTCTTCAGGTCACAGAGCCCCGTGTAAGCTCAAAAGCTTGTCTCACTCACCAACAGAAGTAGGTCCAATAAAATATATTATTTCACCCAACTAGTTTCACTTGCTGTTAAGTTACATGCTCACTGTGCACTGGTAAATGACTACACAGAGGCAAGGCAATGGAGAATCAAGGCTGGAAGTCTTGCTTCCACTAGGGAAATTTTTGCAAAGTTTCATACTGTTACTAATGATGGCCCAGGTCCACCAATGTTAGCAATGGTGGGAGCGCTCACGTTGATGGAGCATAACTGGTGTTAGTACTTTAAGTGTTGCGTCATCTAACCTTGTTTGGAACAAATCTAACTGAATGTTTGCAAAGTTTCCCTAGTGTAGTGTGGTCTTTGAAAAAAATCAACCAACTCTTTTCTCATGTGCAAAATTTTGTGAGCATTTTGTGAAATAACTTTCAAGTTAACTTTTGAACATGTAGCCCTGCATATTTAGATATAAATTGTTGTTTACTAAAATTTAGCTTCAGGCATTAACATGTATCCTGGAATGTCTCTTTGTTCCCCTGTCTTGATATGAAACAAAAAGAAATATACAGAGTACAAACCTTGTTTCTTCTAGAACATAGTAGAGGAAACATTTTCAAGGTGTAGGGTGCTGTGTAGCACTTCTTTGCATAGTTCCTCCCCGCCTTTCTTCTTTTAGTTTCTTGGTGTTAAATTGAACTGGCAGCATTACAGGCCATTTTAAATCAATGCTCTCAGAACTGCAAGAAGTGTGAAGCTGCCAGTGAAGAGTCAATGAGGAAGCAGTGATAGTAGTTATCAGCTCCTCCACATAAATATCCTGAGCATTAGAGCTGGGTGAACCTTCCAAGTCTGATTAAAAAGGGATTAATGAATTTTTTTGTAAGAGAACCAATTTGTGGGGGTTTATAAACCATAAAGTTTGAAGAGGTTTGTATTTAAATGAACCCAGTTTTCCACTGGGCAAATATTATTGCAAACCTTTAGGCAAGACCTGGGTTTGACAAATTTATAGTTTTTCATGGGTTTGCTCCATTTAATTAGTTTGCAAGCACTAGAAGGGGCTTAAGCTCAAATGCTAGACCCAAAATCTGACCAAAGGGAAACAGATGTATTATTATTTGTACAGTGCTGAAAGCATGGTAGGGACTTTACATGCAGTTATGAAGACAAGGGCGTTGATTCTCATTTCATTGATGTTAGCGTGATGGAGTTTCTACTGAGAGGAGAATGAGGCCCCTTGGGTTGGATCCTTGGCTGGTGTAAATTGGTGTGGTTCCAAAGATTTCAATGGCACTATTCTGATTTACACCAGTTGAGAATCTGATTCATAGTCTTTAATTACATATTTAGAAATTAAACCAGGTCTTCAGATGGTGTAAATTGGCACTATTCTGCTGAGGTCAATGGAGCAATGCAAGTTTACACTAGATGAGGATCTAACCCAATATTTTTCTGTAGGATCCCCGCCTCATCAAGTGTGCAGGTTAAACAGAGTGCAGTGAATGAGTCAGGGACATGGGAACTACACAGCCATTCTGCAAATCTATGTCTTATTTTGGCCAGATTCTTTTTGCAATTGCCAGGGTGTAAATCTGGACATAACTCTAATGGGCCTCAGAATGCAGAGACCTCAGAAACATCTGAACTCCTGGGAAGTGGAAAGGCCTAACTGGTGGAAACGTAAGATGGGAGTGAAAAAAATCTTGAAGCAAGAAGTAGTTTGCATAGACTTCCTGACTACACACAGGGATGTGTAGAGGAAAACTGGTACAAATTAAAGTTACCTATATTGGAAATAGCACAGGAAGTCCTAGAAGTGAGGAAATCAGTGCTAAAAAGGGTAAGAAGGGAGCATTGGTGGTAGACTCCTCAAGTTAAATAATTTGTTGAGAAGAACAAGGTAACTTTTAATAAGTGGCAGGCCAGTGGCTTGAGCAGTGATAAAATGGTGAATATGGAGTCAAAAAATGAGGCCAAAAGAAGAGTTGCAACCGCTAAAAATGTGACCCGTGACAAGCTATATAACTGACTAGAACACGAGGGAGGGAAGCTATCTACAAGCTAGGTAAGGAAACAGAGAAGACAAGGGATGTGAATGAGTTTGCTCATATTAGAAATGAACATGGGCTATTGCAAATGAATGGTCAATCAATCACTAAAATCTGGAGTAATTATTTTGAAAGAGTGATGACTGAAGTGAACCCCAGGGAGGAACTAAGGGCTAGTCGACACTCGAACCGCTACTGCGGGCAGCTGGAGCCATCTAGCTGCACTGCTGTGGCGCTGCTAGTGCAGATGGTCTGTGCTGACAGCAGAGAGGTCTCCCGTGGGCATAATTACTCCACCTCCCTGAGCGGCGGCAGCTGTGTCAGCAGAATTTAAATCGCTCGGGGTGGGAGGGTGATTTTTCCACACTCCTGAGTGACTTAAGTTATACTGAAGTAAGTGCTAGTGTGTACAAGCCCTAGAACCATGTAAACGGAACTGGGGAGTGATAGACTGAATACAGGAGGAAGAGGTTCTAGAATAGGCGCACTTAAGAAAATGAAAAAGGAGAAAGCACCTGGGCTAGATAAAGTACCAGTCGATGTACTGAGGTCATTGGAAAGGGATGTCTGGGAGCTGAAATTAACAACTCTGCTAGACGCTAAAAAACATGGACTGAACAGAAACACTGGATTTATGGCTTATTACAACAATCTGTAACCCACTAACCCCCCTTTTTGTCCTATGACTGCAGAGGTGTTAATGGGCCACTTCACCTTGAATGGTCCCATAGAATATGTGCTAACTACTAACGCTAAACAATCCGTTCCATCTTGCCTTTAGCTGTGATGCTCCAGTACCTTTCCCAGATCTGAAGAAGAGCTCTGTGTGGCTCAAAAGCTTGTCTCTCTCACCAGCTGATATTACTTCATCCAGTTTGTCTCTCTTGTATTTTACAAGACTGTTCAATGATATTCTTAAGAAAGAGAAAATGCCAGATGAATGGCATAAAAGCTTTGAAAAAACAACAAGGAGTTTAGTGGCACCTTAAAGCCTAACACATTTATTTGGGCATAAGCTTTCGTGGGTAAAAAACCCACTTCTTCAGGTGCATGAAAGCTTATGCCCAAATAAATGTGTTAGGCTTTAAGGTGCCACCGAACTCCTCGTTGTTTTTGTGGGTACAAACTAACATGGCTACCCCTCTGATACATAAAAGCTTTGTAGTGCTCATTTTAAACATAAAGAGGATATTACACTGTGTGTGTGCTAGTTATTGCCCAATTCAGCTGATGTCACATGCTCTAAAAGTATGGGAGGACATTATTGAAATACATCTGCTTAAAACAATTGAAATTCAGAAGGGTCAGTGTAGATTTATGCTGGGATGAAGTACAACTGATGCCATATTTGTCCAATAAATCCTCATGGAGAAGTTTAGAGAAAAGGGCATGGTCTCTGTCACAGAGTGCTCCCTCAGCAGTGCGTCACCTCACAGCCATAAACCTGCCCAGACTGTTTTCCTTTCACCACACGTACCTTTTATGCCTTTGCTCTTTTTCACACAGAACATAATGCGCACAGCTTGTAGCAAGAGGTTTCCACACAGTCTCTCTCCTCACCACAGTTCACCTTCTAAACTCCCCCTTGCTTCCTGTTCCTTCTACTTATATCCTTCCAAATACAGCATTAGTCCAGTAATTACCACCCATATGCCCATAATCCCTCAACAGAAAGTGCTTAATTGCTCACACCTGCGTCTGAAGTCTTTTCATGCTGCAGCACGTCAGTGATCAGGGTGCTGCTGCGGCTAGCACTCTGTCACAGTGGGCTTGGAGAAGATGTATGATTTTATACCAAGGGAATTGGTTTGGTGGAGTCTGTGATGGAGGAGTATGCTGGAAGGATATGTCCATCTTGTCCAGTTTATTTGTGGTGGAGTGACTGCCATAGTCAAAACCAAATGGGGCTACAGGAGGGAATTTCCAGATAATGTAGACCTGCAGCAGGGGCCAGTGTTGAGCCTCTTCTTTGTTTGCAGTTATCTTAGATGTGATAACTGAGAATATATGAAGGTGGCTGCCTTAGAATATGCTGTTTTCTGATGACTTAGTGATATGTGCAGAAGATTGTGAGACCCTGGAATCCAGCTTTGAACAGTAGCAGCACAGTTTGGAGCAGGCGGGACTTAACGTTGATGTTGGTAAGACTAAGGCTATGATAACTGTGAGAGGAGGACCAATCACAAAAGATATTACAGGCAGAAAGCTTAAAAGAGAGAAAGAATTTAAATGGATGAATGGTTGCTGACAATGGTGGTCTCCAAAGTGATGCCTGGCAATGTACCAAAGCTGCTTGGTGGGAGTTGACCCCAGTTCTCTGTGATAAAAAGATGACAATAAAGTTAAAAGGTAGAGTGTATACAACTGTAATTTGACCCATTCTAGGGCATAGAACAGAGACTTGGCCAGCCACAAGAAAATAAATCAGTATGTTTTCCACCAGGGAAATTAAGATATTGAGATGATGAAATGGTTGGACGCTTTGTGATAGGAAATGAAGTGAGGTTGTGAGAGGCTTAATGTGGGTTGCCCCAGTTGAAGACAGGGAAGTTGAGGGAAGCTATGCTACATTGCTATAGACATGTACAACAGACATCTGAGAGTTATATTGGTAACATGGCCCTTGAAATGATTGTGGATGGAAGATGACCAACGGGGAGGTCAGCAACTTGATACATGAACTGGATATAAGTGGACCTTAGAGAGAACAATTTGCATGACAGCCACATGTACAATCATGAGTTTTTTGGAAGAAAGCTATAAAAGTCAGTGACCCTGATTAGGGAAGTAGAAAGAAAGGAGAGGAGTAAATCTGGAGTAGATTTACATTGAATTTGCTCTACTGTAGCTGAAAGTACATATGAACCCTCAGGGAACAGGCTGGAAAATGTGTAGTAAATGATGCTGGTTTGCATAGTGAAAAAGGCAGAATTCCAGAGGACAGCGAATATAATAGCTGCAGAGGATGTGTGTGGTAGCAATCAGGAAATGCTAGGAATGTAGGCACAACAAATGATGCTTATTGTGACAGTTTTTACAACTTTTTTCCTCTTGTGATTTTTTTTGTTGTGAATATTCTTAAAAGGAAATTAAAATTAAGCAAACAGCCAACTGTGTTCACAAAGGACTAGATTTTGACTTTGACTACACACCCATATAGGGGAGTAAGAACCCAGACCTTTGGTCACAGTACACAGGTGTAAGTTGGCACTGTGCAGACACCAGTCCCCTCCAGAGCAGCTGGGTGAGAAACAGGAGGGAATGGGAGAACCTTGGTTGTGGCCTTCCATCCCATGCACTAGCCAATGCAAATTACTATCCACCTGAAGCAATGGATAAGCAGGGAAGGAATTGTCCCTCAGACAGATGGTATGACTACTGGCAGCTTAGACATTATCTCTTATTGTTGGTGGTATTTTTATGATCCTCATTACTGTAATATCTGAGCATTTCACAATCTTTAATTAATGTATCCTTATAATAACCCTATGAGGTAGGAAAGTGCTACTATCCCATTTTACAGATGAGGAACTTAGGCATAGCGACATTGAGTGACCTTGGGCAAGGTCACTCAGGGCTTGTCTACACTTACCGGTGGATCAGTGAGTGGCGATCGATTCATCGGTAGTCAATTTAGCAGGTCTAGTGAAGATCCACTAAATTGATCGCAGATTGCTCTCCCGTCGACTCCTGTACTGCACCGGATCGACAAGAGTAAGGGGAGTTGACAGGAGAGTGTCTCCCATCAACATTGCGTAGTGTGGACCCCGCAGTAAGTAGATCTAAGCTACGTCAATTTGAGTTACGCTATTCATGTAACTCAAATTGTGTAGCTTAGATCGAATTTCCCCTGTAGTGTAGAGAAGGCCTCAGGAAGTCTGTAGTAGAAGAGGGAACTGAATCCATGTCTCCTAAGTCCCAGATTAGTGCCCTAGCCACTGGACCATTCTTCCTTACTCAGAGCTGCACCTAAAGGCTCAATATAGCTCTTAGCTATGAAAAAATACACCTCCCCATAAGTTTTTGAATCTGCTAGTGCCTGGCACACAAAGATATAAACCGTCTTTAATGCTGCAAATATTCTTTCTTCAGTTTACATGCTATAAGCCTGTGATTTTTTGGAGCTAAATGTCTTTAGTTCTGATTCCCCTGCTGCCTGTTTGCAGGTTAGCAGTAATTATCAGTAGAGCTAGTTTAAAAAATGGAAACATTTTCCATTGAAAATTATTTTCATTCTTTGTTCATTTTTAACTTCTTGAAATTTTCTGACCAGCTCTAA